>NW_028274819.1:10979405-11615655 GCF_037043125.1 Eumetopias jubatus | reverse complement strand
TTCCTGGCGGTGTCCGGAACTCAGTGTTTGGCTGTGGGCCTTGATTTGCCCATCTCTCAGTGAGCGAATTTGATGATAGAATCTGTAAGGTTGCATTCAACTCTAAAAGTCCTGTATCTTTTTTTTTTTCCCTTTCCTGTTTAAAGGTACTTAGATCCAGGTTAAAGCTATAGAGAAGTTGGCTAGATCTTCTACATGGCCACGTTTTTGAGTTGTAACTACGTGCTGTCCATTGCCTAAGGAACTTTAAAGTATTATTAAATCCTCACAAAAGCATTGGTGGGCACTATTATTCCTATTTTGTAGATAAGGAAACTGAGGCTCAGACATGTTAAACCAGTTGTGTAAGGCTCCGTGACCGGTATATGATGAAGTGAGTTATGGAACCCACGTTGTCATGATGCTCTGGAGCCGACCTTACGGTCCTAGCCATTAGCGTGAGGACTTCCTAGAAGGAGGAGAACTCACTCTTTTAGACACCGTGTCTTTACGGCGAGGTGATAGGGAAACTGACATTTATTAGGCACTGGTGTGTGCCCAGTATTGTGCTAGAAACCTTCCGTATGTGGTGTCTTCCGACGTCCATAAGTGTCGTAAGGTGTGTGGTAATATAGTAAGTGGTAACAACAGGTCTTAGACCTAGGTTGTGAGTTTCCAGACTTCTCTTTTCCTGGTTCACACATTCTGTCACTGAAGATGGAGCAGGCTGCCCCCCTAGAGCCTGCTCCAAGCTAAGAGGTGACGTCTCGGATTGGGGAGGGGGCACCCTGTACAAATTCCAGGGGTCTCAAAGATGTATGTCATGACGGACAGCTAGGTACCTTCCAGGACACAGTTGTTCCCAGCTTCCAGAAACTTCCCTCAGTCCATCCCAGGATGGTAGTCTCATCCCACTTCCAAGACATCTGTAGAGAGGAAACTCAACAAACACTTATTAACTCAACTTCCCAGAGGAAGCCTGGGCCCCTGTTTTCCAGGGAGGTTCACAGAGATCCTTCCCGGGACGTGGAGCCCTCTGGAGGCTGCCAAGAGGCCCATGTACTAATGATAGTTGATAAAAGGAGCACACTGTCTCCACTTTAGAAACTGCTGGCTCAATCCAGGCTGCCGTCTCTGCGGAGGCTAGTCGTTCATTCAGCTAAAATTGATTCCATTTCCCTTACATATCTAGCCCATGGTAAGTGCTGGGTGTATACATGGAATGAGTGACAAGAGCCAATTCCTCTGAAACGGATTTTTTTGAAACATTAGAAGAATACTGTTCAACTCATTGGAAGAGTGCTGGGAAGGTCGGTCTGTGGAGCCTGCTGGAAGCTGAGGGGCGACTTCGGGCTTCGGAAGAGTAGAGGCAAGGGTGGCTCTTCAAAACCAGCAGATATCTCTGTTGGGTGCTGCCACCCGCTGACTCAGCTCCATTCACTTTGCAATTCAAATTCCTCAGGGAGCTTGGGTCCAGATGGATCCACTTCACCCCCCCCCCCCCCCCCCCCCCCCGCACAATTCTGGGAAGGTTATCTACACAAAGGAAAGTGTTCTGGGCAGGCATTTACACTCAGAGTATCTGTTACAGTAGATAAGGCAACCCTGGCCTTCCAGGGGTTTATAGCCAGCGAGGGAAGATTGATAAGTAAAGGAATAATTAACAGTAGGCTGTGCTGGATGCTTTGGAAGGTTTGCACAGAATGCAGTGGGACCTTAGGGAGGTTTAAAATTTTGCAGGAGGGGGGAGTGTCAGGGAAGGCAGACAGAGGAGATGGTGTTGAGATTGAATTTTAAAGGCTAAGTAAAATTTTTCCAGCTGGTCCTTGTGTGACAGACAGTGAAGCGGATGAAAGAATGGAGTTGCAATTGTCTGGTCTGGAGAGCGCGTCCCAGAGTGAGGAGCGTGGGTGGGACGAGACCTTAACGGGGCCTCTGCGCTCTATTAGGCGTTGGGACTTTTAATCTGAGGAGATGAACAGAAGGAATGACTTTTTAGGAAGTCGATTCGGGGGTTGTAGCACTGCCCTCAAATTCAGTTTCTTTGAATGTGGCTGTTAAGTTTGGGTTGCTGGTGGTTCCAGACAAGCCAGAGAATGACATGATGGGGGAGCCAGTCAGAACAGACTCTTCCCATCATGGGAGTCTCAGATTTTAGTGGGAATTCCCAGTAATTCCATCCTCTGTTGAAGATGGGGTTGTGTGTTTTTGGGGGGGGGTGTTGGTAGCAGGCTTTCATGGCCTGTGGCATTCTGAGTGTTTGAGAGTGACACGTCTTGGTTTGGAAAGGCCACTGGAGGTCATGGAGAAGCAAGTGTAGGGGATTTCCCGCTCCCCACCTCTACTCCCAGGAACCCATTCTCCCTCTGTGCTTAGAAATGGTCAGTGTGTCGTGCGGCGCTGGGGAGAATGTAGAAACAGCTCAGGCCCTGGATGTTGGGTGGGAATGAAGGACTTGCTTTAGATAGCCATTTTGTGATTTTGCAGAGGAAGTGGAATGAGATCAAGAACGTGGGGTCCCCAGGGGCTGCCAGGGGCTGAGGGGAGAACTTCCTTTTCCTATAAACATGAGCTCTGACAGGGAACAACACACAGTGCTGTGTTTTTGCAATAGGTGGTTTATGAAAACAGGAAGATCTTTGCTCCTACTGTGAGGATTGGAAGCGAGTGCTGGGGAGGAACTGAGGCTAGAGACTGTTCTAATATAGATCTCTGGTAGGGCGGATCACGCATTTGAACACTCTGGGGAAGGGGCTAGGAACATGGGGTCCAAATCCAAAAGACAGGCTAGAATCTGCCTGTCTCCACATTTTAGCTGTGTGACTTTGGCCAAGTTATGCAACCTCTCTGTTTTAGGTTCTCCAACTGGAATGAGTCATAATACTGCCCCCACCACCCCCAACATCAACAACAATAACAAAACTTCGCATTTATTGAGTACTTACAGTATGCCAGGCACAGAGCAAACATGGTTTAGCTTCATTGTCTCATTTCTTAACCCCACCCCGTGAAGTAGGTAGTGCATTGTCAGCATTTTACAGATAAGGAAACCCGGGCACAGTGAGGTCAGTAGCTCCCCCCCCCCCCCCCCCGCCAAAAGTCAGTAAGCGGTGCAGCTAGGGTTTAAGTGCAGACAGCGTGAGGCTGGAGTTTAAGGCATTGCAGAGCTGTTCTGAGTTTTGAGGAGATTATGTATGTATAATGCTTAATATAGATGTAGCTCCGGGTAAGTATTTGGTACCGTTAGCTGCGCCTTGTGTTCTGAGCCTCACACTGCTCCTTTTTGTCTCTCACAGAAGCGGCTGACACAGGATGATGATGCCGATGAGGTGGAGATTGCTATTGACAACACAGCCTTCATGGATGAGTTCTTTGCTGAGGTAGGAGACCTTCCTGTGATGTTTTGTTTTTGTTTTTGTTTTTCCTGAATGTACATAAGGAAACACAGCCACTGTGTAAAGAATAAAACTTGGCTCTTTCAAGGGTAGCAGAGGACGGTCGGTCTTTTCCTGGGGTGGGGGCGGCCAGACCAAGAAGTTGCCCGGAGATTCTCTTCAATACATACTTGGGGGGAGGGTCTGGATTTTTAATCTTATTGAGAAAGTCAGCAGAGGGTAAGTTATATGTAAAGAGATGTTTTTAAAGTTTTATGCTGCATGACAACATTTTAATGATACCCTTTCTTGCCTAAATTATGTGATTTCAATACAGAATCAACCGTGGGGGTCACAGTCGTGAGTGTAAAAGAAAAAAAAATTATGTTTTTAGGCCCGTGATTCAGATAGATCCGATTTGTTGTTTCCAAAAATTCAGGCCCTTTGACTTAATTCTAGTGATAACTGAAACACTAAGAAACCACCAGTTTATTTTTTTGGAAGTTCAACAGGGGCAAAGATGGGTTGCCCCCATCGACAGACCCGCATAATCTTTGATCTGGAAGGTCCTTGTGGGGAGTGCCTCTGTTCGATGGTAAGTGGTGGAGTACAGTGTCAGGGGGCTCCAGTCTCAGCCCTGCTTCTTACCAGTGGTGGTTCCTTCACACGCTTGTTTTCCATATCTGTAAATGGGGACTGATACTATAATTCCCCTTAGGGTTATTATGAAGATTTCATGGAACAATGTTTGTAAAGCATTCAGTGTAGCATCTGACATGTATGTGCCTGATGGATGATCCTTCAAAACAAAAGCACGGGGGCGCCTGGGTGGCTCAGTCATTGGGCGTCTGCCTTCGGCTCAGGTCATGATCCCAGGGTCCTGGGATCTGGGATGAAGCCCCGCATCAGGCTCCCTGCTCCGCGGGAAGCCTGCTTCTCCCTCTCCCACTCCCCCTGCTTGTGTTCCCTCTCTGGCTGTCTCTCTCTCTCTGTAAAATAAATAAAATCTTAAAAAAAAAAAACAAAAACAAAAGCACGAAAAGTTCAGTCCCGGAAGTTTCTGCCATCATACTGTGTTTTTTTGTTGTTGTTTTTTTTAAATTTAGGCTTTTTATTTTTTTGGAAAGAAGACAAGAAGTGCCACATTCTTTCCCACAGGAAGAATGTGGGCACCTCCCATCTCTAGATCGTGGATGTGGAAAGTCGCCCTCTAGCTCTTGTCTAAATAGCTTGGTGGTTCATGGCAGGTCATCTGTGGGAGTCGTTAGTGGGTGGGAGCAAACTGCAGTGCGTGCTGGCCTGATTGGGAAGTTGGCTTGCACTTGCTCTGCAGTTCCCCACCCTCTCCCTGGGTGGGTCAGTCCTTCTGGTCGAGGAGTCACCGTGAGACCCTAGAGCACTTGAGTTTTGTGAGTCCAGGGCTGTCTCAGGTGTGGATCTTGGAAGGAAAATGCCTTTTCAGGGGTAGGGAGGACCCCTGTAGGTCCTATAGCTTGTTCTGATCTTGCCCTGGATAAGCAGATACATTAGAGAACTTCTTCCCTTAGATAAGGCAGCTTTGCCTGTAACTGTGCTTCACCTCTTCTAACCCAGTGCGAGGGTCCCTGAAGGGCAGTGTCCCTTGTGAAGTGGGAAGATGGTGGGCCTCCATGACGTGGTCTCAGTTCATCCTCAAGCATTTCGTAGCAGTTGACGTTGGTCCAGTCACTTAACGCCCCTGGCCTCTAATTCTGCTCTGGAAATTGGGAATGTCAGCACTTACCTTTCAAGGTCGTTGTGAGGATAACATGAGGATCACACATCCAGAAAGCGTTCTCTAAACAGAAAAGTGCTGGCTAGATCATAGTCATTTTTGGAGCCTTAACAAGAAAGACCTCGAGGGCTGCTTTTCTTTTTTGCTTTCTCCTTGTCAGATGCTTTTCTGTCATTTAGGAAAAATAAACCCAAGCCCTGTCATATTTAGGGTGGAGAAGGGTACTGCACGGTGGGGTGGAGAGAGAATCATCTTCGGAATTAAGTTCCTTATCTGCTACTAACTGTGATCTCGGGTACATTTCTTGACTTCCCTCAGTCTCTGTGAACTTGTCTGTGAAGTGGGGAGCAACATTAGTCACCTCGCAGATTTGTTGGGGAGTAAAGGAGCTGACACTCAAAAAGTGCTTTGTGTGGGCTTAGGTAAATGTCACTCCCCTGCTTTCCATCTGATGGGGCCCCGGGAGGGTAATGCTGCAGTGGGGCAGAGGTGGGGGAGGGGGTGAGGGTGGCCACGGGCGGTGGAAAGAGGCCACGCAGGCTCTGGCTCCCATGGGTCCTGGTCCGGATCTCAGCACTGCCCTGACCAGCGGTATAACTTTGGAAAAGTTGTTTTACTACCCTAAACCCCAGCTTCCTCTAAAGCAGGAATAGTGGTGTTACCTTCTGGATTTTGTAAATATAAACCGAGAACGTATGTGGATGTACGTAGCACAGCACCTGACGTACAGTAAGTATGTCTTCAGTCTGTTTGAACTGTCCTCACTGTTCCATTCCTGATGTGTTTGGGAATGTGGTCTGGAAATAGCCTTGAAAGTGGGATAAAGCAATTGCCAGGTAATGGGGTTTGGGGAAACGAGGGGGGCCCCCATATGTGGCTGGGCAACACAACGAGTGCATCCTGCAGGAATATAGCTAAACAGATTGCTTGGGAAGGCACTCTTGTGACACACCTTGTGTTTGGACTTGTTCCAACAAGCAGGTCACCCACGGCTGTTTGTCGAGGACCGAGTGTGTGAATCACAACCCCGTCAGAGAGGCATGTGCAAGGTGCAGGTGAAGTCACGGGACCAGGACGCTTTCCAAAATGTGCACTGCACTGTAAAACTCAAATGGTTTCTACATCTTCTCAGCTGTTACAGAAAGAAATTGGCCCTTGGGTCTCCGGGCCTTGGATGATTAAGCCAGGGGCTGGTAAATGATAAACCTCGGATTATTGTCTAATTTGTGCTTGTTTGTATTTTCTTTGCTCCGTTTGCTCAGTTGGCAGAGAGAACACATTTTCGGAGGAAGCGGACCTGCCTGAGAAGGCAGAAACATTAGGGGCTTATTCTTCTATATTCGTTCGTCCGTTCAACAGAATATACATGTGCTTACTGTCTTTCACACAGCGTGTTAAGGGCTGGGGCTCACAACATTCTGTGTGACAGGGTCCTTTGCCCTCTGGTGGCTCTTTGTCTGGTGAGTCACAATAACAGAAATGTCCACAGGTCCTAGGGGAGCACAGCAGGGGAGAGAGGAAGGTGAGAGAAGGCCCCGGTGGTTCTTAACTAGACCTGCCCCGCAGAGTCACCTGGGGAGCCTTTTGCCCATCCTCGTGCCTTGTTCAGAGGGCCTGGAATGGCTTCGACTTTCAGATTTTTGGGATGATTCTTTGGCCTCTCCAGTTATGAACCGCTGCAAAGTGACGGGGAGCCTTTGAAGGTGTTAAGCAAGGAAATGCTGAGATCAGGGTGTGTTTTAGGAAAATCGTTCTGGTGGCAGTTTGTGGAGGGCGGGAAAGGCCAGCAATGGAGAGACTAGGCAATTGGCTGGTGCAGTAGCTCATGGGAAGGAGGATGGGAGCTCTGACCCGCATCTGGGACCCTGGCAGCGGCATGGCGTGTCATCTAGGGGTGCTTTTGAGTAACTGTGGCTTAAGCAATCAAGGTAGGTAATCATTTCCCATGTGAAGAAGTCTGCATTGAGGGTGGTGCAGTGGGTTGGAGGAGGTGGGGTTCTAGGTCAGTGTCTCTGTGATCCTCTTGGCTTTTCCCTTGGGATTGGGAGATAGAGTCTGTTCTGATTACCTGTTGCCAAATGACAAATCACTCCAACAGTTAGGGTGTCAAAACAACCAGTTTGTAATGCCGACAGATTCTGTGGATTAGGAATTCAGGCACAGGGAACAGCGGGGGTGGGTGATTTTTTTGCTCCACAATTTCTGGGCACTTCGTTGGGAAGACTTAGACAGCTGTACACTGGAACCTTATAGAGACTTCTTTATTCAAACGTCTGATGACTTAGGGGAAATCTCCGTAGAGACCATCAGTTGGAGCGCCTCTACCCGACCCGTTTCTGTGGCTTGGGTTTCTTAGCCTGGCCAACTCAGGATCATCGGGGTATTACGTGGAGGCTCAGGGCTCCAGCGCAAGGTTCCAGCTCTGGAAGTCATATGGCACATCCCTTCTGTACTCTGATGTCAAAGTAGTCACAGGCCTGTCAGGTTCACAAGAGCAGTGCATAGATACCCCTCTCAGTGGGAGGACCGTTAAAGAATCGGTGCCATGTTTTAAGACTTCCAGAGCCACAGCTCCATGTGACACCACCGTGTATGATCATCGCAAGAAGTCAGAAAGGGGGAAGCCAGAGAAGTCCTCAGATCCTTTTATCAGGCGAGAAAACCTCCCCAGTCCTCCAAGTTGACTTCCCTTTGTGGCCCATTGACCAACAGTGGATCACGTGGTCACAGCCACTCAGCTGGGAGGGACACCGGGGAAGTGAGTACTTCGCAAAGGGACAGCGTTGCCAGGGTTGACAGAGAACTGATCCTGATTCATCGCCTGGGGCTGACAACATTGCTGCCCAAACAAAATCAGAGTTCTGTTCCCAAGAAAGGGCGAGGGCCAGGGGATGGCTATTTGGTGCATCAAAGTGCTCGTCACAGATGGTGAGCAAATACGTTTAAAAAATGCTTCATACTCATTTTGTCCTATGGGGAATTAAAATATACACGAACTTATTAAAGGCTCTGAGATGTCCCGTAATAAAGAAACCTGCTTAACTTGCTTGTCTGAGCATTTATTTTTTCCACAGAGCGCTTTCTGATGTGTAACTTCTGTTAGCAAGGGTGAATGAGGACATTTCAGAAAATGCTATTATAAAGTTTTTCGTGTTTTTTTTTTTTTTCTTTTGTGGGGTCGGGGGAAGTGTTCTTTTTTATTTTTTTTAAGATTTTATTTATTAGAGAGAGAGAGAGAGAGACAGAGAGAGTGAGAGAGAGCACAAGACGGGGTAGAGGCAGAGGGAGAAGCAGACTCCCCGCTGAGCAGGGAGCGTGATGTGGGACACGATCCCGGGACTCCGGAATCATGACCTGAGCTGAAGGCCTAACCAACTGAGCCACCCAGGTACCCCAGGGGGAAGTGTTTTAAGAAAAAACTCTGTGAGGCTGTTTCGCAGTTCCACTGGTGTATGAAGCTTACTTATCTCCCGAAGTTACTTGTATTCACTTATTTACTCTTTCAACAGACTTAGACCGAGTGACGCCCTGTGCTTGGCCAGTGATGGCTGTGAGGTAGTGCAACTGGAAAGAGGTCACTGAGTCAGGGCTGGGACAGGCGAGAGTGCAGGGCGTGTGTGCCGGGGGCTGTGGCGCCTCGCAGGGCGGAGCGATGCCTACTTAGAGGAACTGGAAGCAGAGGCATTTCTGCGGAGGCTTGAGTTTTGTTAAAACTAAGAACCTCGGAATGAATGTAGCATGGAAACCTCAGCATGGAGTCAAAGCTAGCAGGTTAAGGATTCTTTAGTTCCTTCTCCAGGTGGAATCTTTGGGTGAGTCGGTGAGCGGGGCAGTGCCTTGTCCTCTCCTGTCACGTGCCCGTTTGCTCTCAGGGCCGTCCCCTGCCCTTTCTGGGCTCCGCTCCGTACTGCAGGGCACTCACTTCCCAGGTTCCCTTGCGCACTGGCTTTGGTGTGTCTGACCCGGGGAGGCACTGGCAGAAGACTCGAGGAGGAGGGAAGGGAGGGAAGAGGTCGTGGTTTCCCTCCCCAGACATGTCTCCTCCATGGCCTCAACTGTCGCTGGGTAGACCCTGCCTCCAAGCGTTCTGCTGGGCCACTCCACCATGCTCTGGCTCCCATCAGAGGGGGCCTGGCCCTGGGCTCTGGTGACCCTGCTGTTGGGAATTTCCAGAGTGCCTCACCATCCTCTGTTTGGCTTCTTAGCTCTTCCATCCTGGAGGAAAGAACCCCTGCACTCTGTTATTTCGGCTGAAATAACTAGATAGATTTTTGTTTTCCTGACCAAATTTTGAGTGATGCAAAACCCGAATGTACTTAATTGATTTGAGATTATTATCTAAGAATACTAGTTTTCATTGGTCAGTGTAACTCTGAGGTTGCTCCTTTCTTTTCATTCATGAAAGGGGAGTTCCACTAGTTTATCACTAGTCTTGATAAAACCCCTGACAGACTTGACTTCTGTTGCTTGGACTGAGACCTCTCTGGTCCTTCTAGTCAGTGTGTGTTTTCCAAAGCAAAGAAGCAAACAAATCAAAGAGGACTTGACTGAGAATGTGTAATACAGGGACTATTTTGGATTCTCCTCGTTTTGGGGAATAGTCAAGGTGTATGAACTGTGAAAAGGAGTCATTTTTTTGACCCTTACAATCCCATTACTTTGCCACCGGAAGGGGGTGGCACATAATAAATATGAAGGAATTAATTAATACCTAACTAGAGGTACAGAGTATGTGGCAGCTTAGGGGAGGCAGAGACTCGTTAAGTAGAATGGACAAAGCCTTCCACCCTACCCCGTGGCAACCCACCACTTCTCCAAAGTAGGACTTTCTCTGTTTCCCATTATCTAATTAGATTCTACTGGCTACTTAGGTCCAGAAGGAGGTGACCATCCATGCCTTGAAAATAACTCCTCCTTTTAGTTAGATGGTGGTGATTAGTATAATCTGGTAATCATAATGGGTTCCCTGAGGCAGCACCCAACGTGAAGAGTGATTGACCTGCTGTCATTCTTGATTTTCTTGGGTGGCTGCTGACAACATCACAGGGCATTTTGTTAACGTTGGGGATTGCTGCGAGGTGTAGATGAGACGTGCTTGTGAAGGCAAGCAGAGCACCTGGCACGTAATAAACGGGCAGTAATTGCTGGCTGTTCCTGGATTTCTCATCATTTCATTTTGTGAGCATGTACTTTGCGTTAAGTGTTTGACATGCATTATCTCTTCTAATCCCCACAAAAACTCTAGGAAGTGGGAAATATGAAAATCCTCGTTTCACAGAAAAGGGAACCAGGGCTGGGTGTGTGTGGGGGGGGTGAGTGGATTGTTCAAGATCATAAAACTGCTGGGACGTGAAGCTGAAAGTTGAGCCTGGCCTGTTTGATTCGTAACATTTTCTTTTTCTTTTCTTTTCTTTTTTTTTATTAACATATAATGTATTATTTGTTTCAGAGGTACAGGTCTGTGATTCATCAGTCTCACACAACTCACAGCGCTCACCACAGCCCATACCCTCGCCAGTGTCCATCAGATTCTTAACATTTTCCCAACTGTACTATTTGAATGGCCACATTACTGACAAGTCATTGAAAAATACATTTTATTATTTTATTTTATTTTAAAGATTGATTTATTTGACAGAGAGAGAGAGGAGGGGCAGAGGGAGAGTCTTTAAGCAGACTCCCCACTGAGTGCAGAGGCCGACATGGGGCTCAATCTCGTGACCCTATGATCACGACATGAGCTGAAATCAAGAGTCGGATGCTTAATAAAGCCACTAGTTGCCCCAAAAAATACATTTTGAAAAGTAACATACAATAAGCAGGCATTGAGGATGTACTGGCTGCAAGTTTAGCATGGTGATTAAAAAAATACAACTTTCAGATTCGTTCTTTCAATCAGCAACGATTCTCGAGCACTCTTGGTGTATGAAGCTCTCTGTAGGGAGCCTTGGTTAGAGGAGGAAGGAATAGGCACCTGATCTCAGCAAACGGCCACTGAGCCAGGCCTCACAAAACGGAGTGGAACACGAGCATTAACATGACACAAGCTGAATACCCAGGGACGTGGGAGAGAAGATCCAGGAGCCTCCCATCGGCGGTTCTTGCACTTTTATACCTGGTTCAGGAGACAGGATTTGGTGTCTAACAGATGCCCCGTTTTGCCTCTTCCTGCAGCATGGCCTGGAGTGAGTGCCTGTTCTGTGAGCCACAGTATTCTCAGGCACAAAAAGGATCTGATGAGGATGACCTCACAGAAGTGTCAGCTTGTTTCTGACACGTGTATTTGTTAAATCAATTCAGTTCTTAAATATATTCTTGTATAAGGTAATGTCAGGACATTTAGAACAACTCCCAACAAACACAAATGGCCCCTGAGCTTTTAGATTCAGCCTTCATACTAGGTTCGTACCCTCCCCCGCCCTGCCCTCCCCATGAGTCTTTGCTTATCTGGCACATGCACGAAAGAGAATTAATTGCATGCAGCTGCCACCATGAAATACCCAGAAAGTCACTTTGGAGGAAAACCACACTTCTAAGAAAAAAGAAAGACACAGAGTTCAAAAAAGAACGCTCTGTGATCGGCCAGTTGCCCGTCCTGAAGTCCTAGATGGGTCCTGTGATTATTTGGTGAATTGACAAAGTTCCTGGATTACTAAATCAGAATCCCTGAAATGCCTCCAAGTGGTGAGGTTGATGAGGACAGAGGAAACAGGGCAGCCAGCCTGCACTGGGCGGAGGATGGAGGAGGTGGGAGTGGGAGCCTGTGCTCCCTGGGCTCGGAAGTCTCACAGGAAGGCTGAGGGTGCAGCACGTAGGGCTCTGCCCTTCCATCCACAGGGTCAGATAGGCCATCTACCATCCAGTCTCCGGATGTCTGGAGTGACTCTGGACTTGAGGCCCAGCAGCTAACAGCTTCCTATCTCATCTTTCTATCATTGACCAAAGTTCGGATCAGGATGTTCTTCGCTTTATGAAATAATATTCCAGAATATATTTTCTGAGACATCCAATCTGTTGAACATGGAACATCTAAGACCTTAAGATGTGTTAAGATATGTGAAACCTATTTTTTAAATTTTATTTTATTATGTTATGTTCGTCACTATACAATACATCATTAGTTTTTGCTGTGGTGATCCACGCTTCATTGTTTTCGTATAACACCCAGTGTTCTATGCAGTATGTGCCCTTCTTAATACCCATCACCGGGCTAACCCATCCCCCCACCCCCCTTCCATCTAAAACTCTCAGTTTCTTGGAGTCCATAGTCTCTCATATTTCCTCTCCCCCTCCGATTCCTCCACCTTCATTTTACCCTTCCTTCTCCAAATGTCCTCCGTGTTATTCCTTATGTTCCACAAATAAGTGAAACCATATGGTAATTGACTTTCTCTGCTCGACTTTTCCCTTAGCATAATCTCCTCCGGTCCCATCCATGTTGATGTAAAAGTTGGGTGTTCATCCTTTCTGATGGCTGAGTAATATTCCATTGTATGTATGGACCGCATCTTCTTTATCTGTTCATCTGTTGAAGGGCATCTCTGCCCTTTCCACAGTTTGGCTATTGCAGACATTGCTGCTATGAACATTGGGGTGCATATGACCCTTCTTTTCACTACGTCTGTGTCTTTGGGGTAAATACCCAGTAGTGCAATTGCTGAGTCATAGGGTAGCTCTATTTTTAATTTTTGGAGGAACCTCCACACTGTTTTCCAAAGTGGCTGTACCAACTTGCATTCCCACCAAGAGGGTTCCCCTTTCTCCACAACCTCTCCAACACTTGTTGTTTCTTGCCCTGTCCATTTTTGCCATTCTAACTGGTGTAAGGTGGTATCTCAATGTGGTTTGATTTGAATTTCCCTGATGGCTAATGATGATGAACATTTTTTCATGGGTCTGTTAGCCATTTGTATGTCTTCTTCAGAGAAGTGTCTGTTCATGTCTTCTGCCCATTTTTTGACTTGATTATTTGTTTTTTGGGTGTTGAGTTTGAGAACTTCTTTATAGATCTTGGATACCAGCCCTTTACCTGTAGTGTCATTTGCAAATATCTTCTCCCATTCTGTGGTTTGCCTCCTTGTTTTGTTGACTGTTTCCTTTGCTGTGCAGAAGGTTTTTATCTCGATGAAGTCCCAAAAGTTCATTTTTGCTAGCTTTTGGTGATGTGTCTTGAAAGAAGTTTCTGTGGCCTATGTCAAAGAGGTTATTGCCTATGTTCTCCTCTAGGGTTTTGATGGATTCCTCTCTCTCATCGAGGTCTTTCATCCACTTTGAGTTTATCTTCGTGTATGGTGTTAGAGAATGGTCGAGTTTCATTCTTCTGCAAGTGGCTGTCCAATTTTCCCAGCACCATTTATTGAAGAGACTGTCTTTTCCCATTGCATATTTTTTCCTGCTTTGTCAAAGATTATTTGACCATAGAGTTAAGGGTCCATATCTGGGCTCTCTATTCTGCTCCATTGGTCTATGTGTCTGTTTTTGTGCCAGTACCATGTTGTCTTGATGATCACCGTCTTTGTAATATAGTTTGAAATCGGGCAACGTGATGCCCCCAGCTTTGTTTTTCTTTTTCAACATTTCCTTGGTGATTCGGGGTCTTTTCTGATTCCATACAAATTTTAGGATTGTTTGTTCCAGCACTTTGAAAAATGTCATTGGAATTTTGATCGGGTTGGCATTGAAGGTATAGATTGCTCTGGGCAGCATAGACATTTTAACAATGTTTATTCTTCCGATCCATGAGCATGGAATGTTTTTCCATCTTTTTGTCTACTTCAGTTTCTTTCATGAGTGTTCTGTAGTCCTAGAGTATAGATCCTTTACCTCTTTGGTTAGGTTTATTCCGAGGTATCTTATGGTTTTTGGTGCTATTGTCAATGGAATCGTTTCTCTAATTTCTCTTTCTACAGTTGCATTGTTAGTGTATAAGAAAGCAACCGATTTTGTGCATTGATTTTGTATCCTACCACATAACTGAATTGCTGTATGAATTTTAGTAATTTGGGGGTGGAATCTTTTGGGTTTTCCACATAAAGTATCATGTCGTCTGCAAAAAGAGAGAGTTTGACTTCTTCTTTGCCAATTTGAATACCTTTTATCTCCTTTTGTTGTCTGATTGCTATTGCTAGGATTTCTAGTACTATGCTGAACAATAGTGGCGAGAGTGGACATCCTTGATGTGTTCCTGATCTTAAGGGAAAGACTCTCAGCTTTTCCCCATTGAGGATAATATTCGCTGTGGGTTTTTCATAGATGGATTTTATGAACTTGAGGAATGTTCCCTCTATCCCTATACTCTGAAGAGTTTTAATCAGGAAAGGGTGCTGTATTTTGTCAAATGCTTTTTCTGCATCAGTTGAGAGGACCATATGGTTCTTCTCCCTCCTCTTATTAATGTGTTGTATCACACTGATTGATTTGTGAATGCTGAACCACGCTTCCATCCTGGGGATAAATCCCACTTGGTCATGGTGGATGATCCTTTTAATGTACTGTTGGATCCTATTAGCTAGGATTTTGTTGAGGATTTTGGAATCCATGTTCATCAGGGATATCGGTCTGAAATTCTCCTTTTTGATAGAGTCTTTGCCTGGTTTGGGGATTAAGGTAATGCTGGCCTCACAGAATGAGTCTGGAAGCTTTCCTTCTGTTTCTATTTTTTTAAACAGCTTCAGGAGAATACCTATTATTTCTTCTTTGAATGTTTGGTAGAATTCCTCAGGGAATCCATCAGACCCCGGAACTCTTGTTTTTTGGGAGGTTTTTGATCACTGCCTCAATCTCGTTACTGGTTATTGGCCTATTCAGGTTGTCAGTTTCTTCCTGTTTCAATCTTGGCAGCTTATAGGTTTCTAGGAAGGCCTCCATTTCATCCAGATTGCTCAGTTTATTGGCATATAGTTGTTGATAATAATTTCTAATAATTGTTTATTTCCTTGGTGTTAGTCGTGATCTCTCCCCTTTCATTCATAATTTTATTAATTTGGGTCCTTTCTCTTTTCTTTTGGCTAAGTCTGGCCAGTCGTTTATCGATCTTATTAATTCTTTCAAAGAACCAGCTTCTAGTTTTGTTGATCTGATCTACTGTGTTTCTGGTTTCTAATTCCTTGATCTCAGCTCTTATCTTAATTATTTCTCTTCTAATCCGTGGCTTAGGCATCATTTGTTGCTTTTTTCTAGTTCTTTAAGGTGTAGAGTTAGTTGGTGAATTTGGAATTTTTCTATTTTTTTGAGTGAGGCTTGGATGGCTATGTATTTCCCCCTTAGGACCACCTTTGCAGGATCCCGTAGGTTTTGGACCGATGTGTTTTCATTCTCATTGGTTTCCATGAATTGTTTAAGGTCTTCTTTGATTTCCTGGTTGACCCAAACATTCTTGAGCAGAGTGGTCTTTAGCTTCCAAGTGTTTGAATTTCTGCCAAATTTTTTCTTGTGACTGAGTTCCAGTTTTAAAGCGTTATGGTCTGAGAATATGCAGGGAATAATCTCAGTCTTTTGGTATGGGTTGAGACCTGATTTGTGACCCAGTATGTGGTCTATTCTGGAGAAAGTTCCATGTGCGCTCGAGAGGAATGACTATTCTGTTGTTTTAGGGTGGAATGTTCTATATAAGGTCCATCTGGTCCAGTGTGTCATTCAACGCTCTTGTTTCTTTGTTGATTGTCTGCTTAGATGATCTGTCTCTTGCTGAGAGTGTAGTATTGAGGTCTCCTACAATTAACATATTGTTATCAATATGACTTTATTTTGGTTGACAGTTGGCTTATGTAGATGGCTGCTCCCATGTTGGGGGCATAGATATTTACAATTATTAGGTCTTCTTGTTGGATAGACCCTTTAAGAATGATATAGTGTCCTTCTGTGTCTCTAACTACAGTCTTTAGTTTAAAATCTAATTTGTGTGATGTAAGAATTGCTACCCCAGCTTTCTTTTGAGGTCCGCTGGCATGGAAGATGGATCTCCATCCCTTCGCTTTCAGTCTGGATGTATCTTTAGGTTCAAAATGAGTCTCTTGTAGATAGCATATGGATGGGTCCTGTCTTTTTACCCAATCTGCAGCCCTGTGCCATTTTATGCGAGCATTTAGGCTGTTCACGTTGAGAGTGATTATTGAAAGATATGAATTAATTGTCATCATGTTGCCTGTGAAGACCTTGTTTTTATAGATTGTCTCTAAATTTCTGTTGTATATCACTCTTGGTGTCTTTCTCCTTTTATAGAACCCCCCTTAATATTTCTTGCAGGGCCGGCTTAGTGGTCACATATTCTTTCAGTTTCTGCTGGTGTTGGAAGCTCTGCATCTCTCCATCCATTCTAAATGACAGCCTTGCCGGATAAAGTATTCTTGGCTGCATGTTCTTCTCGTTTAGTACCCTGAATATGTCTTGCCAGGCCTTTCTGGCTTGCCAGGTCTCTGTGGAGAGGTCTGACGTTATTCTGATGTTCCTCCCTCTGTAGTAAGGAATCTCTTCCCCCAACTGCCTTACGATGGTTTCCTTGGCTCTAAGATTTGCGAGTTTTACTATTACATGCTGGGGTGTTGGCCTGTTTTCCTTGATCTTGGGAGGGGTCGTCTCTGCCTCTAGGACATGAATATTTGTTTCATTACCCAGATTAGGGAAGTTCTCAGCTACGATTTGCTCAAGTGTATCTTCTAGTCCTGTCTCTCTCTCCACCCCCTCCGGGATCCCAATAATTCTGACATTGGAACGCTTCATGGTGTCACTTATTTCTCTGATTCTATTATGTGAAACCCTTTTTGAAGTGGTTTGTGCGTTTTATCCTAGAGAGCCTTTTTTTCTCAGTCCTATTTGATATAGTGGAATTACTTTGGCAAGACAGTCACATGATGGAAATGGGACATGGTGTGATGCAATGACATTATATGAGTTGTAAGAGGAGCCAGTGTTTGATGTGAGAGACAAGGGAAGGGCAAAGTGGCAATTTCTGGGTTCACCCAAGGGCCTGATTCTGAGGTGGTCACACTTCTAGAGCCTGCCAGCATTCACAGGTGGTAACACAGGCCCTTGTTAGCGTTGGGTAGGTCTGGGATTCTGCTAGAGGTTAAACAGTATGGAGAAGCCACAAGATCAAGTCTTAGAAATAATGCAGAAAGCATCCCAGTTGGATTCTGGAGTGCTCTAACATGCAACCATCCCTATTTGAGTGTCGTCCCACTACGTGACCTGTGACCTCTTCAACCTTTAAGTTCCTCAGGTGAATAACGGTCCTTATGTGTCACCACGGATTGTTTTGCCAGCTGTGAAAATGCTTCACAAATGTGTGGGTAGCGACTTGTATTTGGATTTATACTCTGATGATACGATTACTTTGAAATTTTATTCTACATCTTGAAGCAAGTGAGTCTACTCACTTGAGTCTACTCTGAAACTGTGGTTCATCACAACCAGCATATTTGTAGAGGGGCAAAGTTCACGGTTCCACTGGCAGAAGTGCTCATTCGAGGGTTAGAGAAGTCAAGTTTTATTTTTCCTGTTTTCTATTTAATCTGGAGAGCTCTGACTGGGTTTTCAAAATCAAGTGAATTATTTGCTGGAAGAAAGGTATGCTGGACACTGCATACTGAGTTGTATTTTATTGTATCCCTGATGGAAAGATGCTGCTTGATGGTATTTTACAAGATTTGTCTGTTAATTGCCACAGCATTGACAAGCCTGTCCTTCTGGAAGTGCGACAGCTAGACCTGGTGGGCATTGAGGTCTCTGTCGGGCTCCCCTATCAGCAGGGGAGTGCTTGTGCAGCAGTGCCTTGTGATGCTATTCTATCTGGGAATGAAGTGCTGCTGGGAATATTTTATGATGCACACCTTGCATAATCAGGAACCTTAGTCAGGTGCAGAAATGGTCTGTGGCTGGAGTGTCTGGAGGCTGATCATCTGCGGGAATCCAGCAGAACACATGTCCAAGGGAAACTCCGATGTCTCCTGGGGGGCCATGCTTATTAGTCTCTCTCTCTCTCTCTCTCCTTTGTTTTTACTCTCTATGTTTGTTCTCTCCCCTTCACTGCTTTTCTTCCCGACTTCCCTTTTCTCTCTCTCCCATCCTCCCCCCTCTGTTGTTCTCGTTCCGGGTGTGGCTGACTGGTCTGCCTGATAGGGTTTATTGGCCCTGTCATCTGACTCGTCTTCTTGGGTTTTCCTCGCTCTTCTTGACTCTGGTCCACAGCCTCCCATCCCAGATGGGTGGATGGTTCTTCTCAGGGAGCAGGGCGTGTGGGTTTTTGGTGACTGCTCTGGATGCTAGTTTATCTGGCCATGCAAAGGGCACTCATCCAGCAGCAGAAGACTTTTCAGTCCTCATGTTATCCCACAACCCAGAAGGTGGGAGCTTTCACCAGGGAGCTCTGCTAAGCTTTTATCTTAGTTGTGGGAATGTTCTTCCTCTCCCAACAAAGGCTATTGTCTTTGTGATTCTAGATTGAGGAAACTCGGCAAAACATTGACAAGATCTCCGAGCATGTGGAAGAGGCTAAGAAACTCTACAGTATCATCCTGTCTGCACCGATTCCAGAGCCAAGTGAGTGTTCACTTAGACCTGAGTCACCCAGCAATGGCCCTTGGCTTTGGGGCTGAGCCAGTTTTCCTCCCTCTTGTGAGCAGCAGGGGGGGTGTGCACCACACCACACTGTGTGCACGTCGGATCCTCTCCATTCCCCTTTCCCTGCCTGAGCTCACGCGCCCAGCGCATCCGGCTCTTGTCTTCATGGCTCCGTGGAATCCATGTGGCCACACTCTCCTCTCCTTGCCATCCAGCCCCTCTCATGACTGCAGTGACGCTGACTGCTTCTCACGTCCCTCATCTCCGACCCTCGGCTGTACCTTTGCGTGTGCTATGTCCCCACCTGAGAAGCTTTTCCCCCACCCCCATCCAAATCCTGCCAGATCAAGGCCATCTTTTTTCCATGAGCTGTTCCAGCATGGGTCACATTCCCTTCAGTCTCTCCTATCCTGAGACTCCCATTTGTTACCGCCACCTCCGCAAACTTCCACATTTTTAGAGTGGGGTTTCGGGCTGTATTTTAGGTTCCTTAAGGACGAGAAACGAGCCAGATGCTATCATTTTGCTCTGAATTGTTCAGCGGCTCCCTAGCACCAGGAGGTTAAAGCTGGAATGTTTCAGCGGAGCACATGGGGATGGTTTGGTCACATGCCTGTCCTCCACACCCTTTCCTCCTGCCACCCTTCCCCCACGTCACCCGCACTTTAGCCAGACTGAACTTTGGCTGTTCCCCAAATGATTCTTGTCTCCTCGTGTCTTTTACATATCGTCCCTCCTCGCAGAGACTCCGCTCTTCATCTCCTTTTCTGCCTGGTTAACACTTCCTCCTTCGTGAAGACACAGTCTTACTATCATCTGTCTTTAGAAGCATTTCCAGATCCCTCCAGGTTGCGCTAGGGGATCTTCATCACCATCCTGTGCACACCTTCGACCAGAACTCACACCTTACTCCACACTGCACCTTAGAACAACTGATTTATTCGTTCCTTGTCCCCCAGTAGACGCTGAGCCCCTGAAGGCAGGATCTCTATCTTCTCTCTGATGGCTTAGTGTCTAGCTCAGGTCCAAGCTTGTAGCAGGTCCTGAAGGATGGTTTCTGAATGAATAGTCATGGCCAGTACTTCCTTTGCTCCATACATCCTAGAATAGCATTGTGCACATAGTAGGTATGTCATAAATATTTGCCTGAATTTAGGTTGATGAGCCTTTGTTGGCATCCCTTTTCTCAGAAATCCCGTGAAATTCTCTCCTACCTTTGAGCTGAAGCCATCATGGTAAACCAGATGATTTTCTCTAAAAGCAAGGTTCTCATAATTTTGTGTGCCAGAGGATTACTTGGGAAAGCTTTTTTTTTTTTTTTTTTTTTTAAATTCAACTTAAAGTTAGTTAACATATAGTGTATTTTTAGGTTCAGGGTAGAGTTTAGTGATTCTTCAGTTGCATATGACACCCACGGCTCATTACATCAAGTGCTCTCCTTACCTCCCCTCCAGCAACCCTCAGTTTGTTCCCTAGAGTTGAGTCTCTTATGGTTTGCCTCTTTCTCTGTTTTTATCTTATTTTTCCTTCCCTTCCCCTATGTTCATCCGTTTTCTTTCTTAAATTCCACATACGGGTAAAATCATATGGTATTTGTCTTTCTCTGACTTATTTTGCTAAGCATAATACCCTCTAGATCCATCCATGTTGTTGCAAATGGCAAGATTTCACCCTTTATGACGGCTGAGTAGTATTCCATTGTCTATATGGACCACCTCTTCTTTATCCATTCATCTGTGGATGGACATCTGGGCTCTTTCCATATTTTGGCTTTTGTGGACATTGCTGCAGTAAACATTGGGAAAGCTTGTTAAAAAGACAGATTGTAGGGCTCCAACTGTGGGTGTTTTTATTCTGTAGGTCTGGGACTGGGGTGCCTAGAAAAGTGCTTATTAATTAAGCTGTCTGTGATTCTAAGGACAGATGTCTGGGGAGTACCTCAGGATAAATACTGCTGTGGGTGGTGGGTACCTGAGAAAGCTCCCACCTCCTCTTGCTTGGTGAGGCTCACAGAGCAATTAGTTTTTCTAGGTGATTCTGCTTGCCTTTGTTTACCCAGAAACCAAGGATGACCTAGAGCAGCTCACGACCGAGATCAAGAAGAGGGCCAACAACGTCCGGAACAAACTGAAGAGTAAGAAGGGAACAACGGCAACAAGCCAGCCCCACCACCAGCCGCCTCCCATCCGCGGCGCCCCCATCTGCGGGGCCCGGCTCTTCTGGACTGAAACTCATCCAGATGATACGCTCGTCCCATCTTTGCTTGTAGTTGGGCACTGCCCCTGAAATCTTGCCTGTCCTGGAAGCAGGACTGCAACTGAAAGAGCGCAGAACCAAAGTGTGCTGCCGGCTGCCGAGTCGTGCGACTCGGTGTTTTAACTTGGTCCCTTGACTTTTCTCTTACTGGTCCTGTTTCCCAGCCCTACGTCCGTGTGAACACTAATGCTGGAGCTATCTAGGTGCAGGACATATTATTATTCAGTCTGCAGACATTTCTTGGGGGGCCAGGTCTCCACCCCTTCAGTTTAGACCTTTGTTCAGTGAGGCGAGGTCATAGACTGAGTTCCCCTGGGGCCCAAAAGGTCTCTTTGTTCCAACTGCATTTTTGCCCAGTTGGTTTGGGAATGCAGACTGTTGATCAGAGGGTGGAGGCGGCATTCATCATTTCTTCCCCAAATGAATCACAATACCTGTTGTCATGGGCAGAGGTGGAGGTGGTTCGGGGCAGCTTCCGGGAGTAGCTGTGAGAGTGTGTGGGGCACGGTGTGCGTTCTCATTCCCTGCTCACGTGGTGAGGGAGGGGCTGTCCTCGCTCCATTCAGCACATGAGGGAACAGGAGCACCAAGGTGACGTGGCCTTCCCAAAGTCACACAGCTAGTGAGTGGCAGTGCAGGGATTTGAGCCCGAGCCTCCTGGTGACGGAGACTCTTGCTGTTAGCCGCTGTGCTCAGTCGCAGTCAGACAGGACCTGGTACAGTAAAGGGCGTGGAACGTGAGGCCCGTGGCTCACTCGGGAGCTGATGTGTCGAGACTGTAGAAGCCTGTTGTATCTCTCTGTGGGCTGGGTGCGGGAGCGTGTGCGGGGGGGCCTGGCACTGAGCCGTGTGCTTCTTGGAGGAGAGCAGTGATGTGTTGCTGGAATAACCTCGCTCTGCTCTGTAGGTATGGAGAGGCACATCGAGGAAGATGAGGTCCGGTCATCGGCCGACCTTCGGATTCGGAAATCCCAGGTAAGATTTCCCTGGTCATGTCGTCCAGTCTTAATTTTTTGTTGTTGTTGTTGTTGTTAGCTGTGGAGTCTTTTTTTTTTTTTTTCTTTTGTAAAGTACGATTCTTATTTGGACTCATTTGGAAGAACTGGTAAAGGAGAGCTGCCCAGGCCGAAGCAGGAGAGGGGCCGGAGTTCAGCCCTTTTGGCCCTTCTGTCACCCTCTGCTTCTCTAAGGAGGCCCATGAAGAACTTCCCAAGGTTCCTCTAGGGCACAGCTTCAGAGTTTGTGTGCCTCCTGTTTTACTCAGGAGGAGACAGAGGTCTCTCTGAAGACTGTTGTCATTAGTTGTCCAGTTGGAGTTAGGCTCTCTGGTGGTCATCAAAGATACGATCCGTGTCCTCAAAGAACTGGCAGTCATGTTCAAGTGGCAGAAGGACGCTATCACATGGGACCTAACAGGAGAGCAGTGTAGGAAGACTCAATGAAGTGCACAGTGCTCTCCGCATTCACAGAGCTCGGGAAGAACTGGGGGTAGCCAGAGGGGGCTGGGCCTTGGATGGGCAAGCGTGGCAACTTGGACAGGCTCAGGGGTCGAGAGGTTCCCCTAAGAGGCCTGGGGATAGGAGCGGGGTGTGTTAGTAGCAGCAGTGGTACTGATGGGGGTGGGGCAGGGGTGAGGGGCTGGCATGGCGAGAACAGCCTGTCTGGAGAGAAAAGCTGGCTGTGGGCTAGTGGCCATTGAATTTTGATCGAGAATGTAGTGCTGTACTCCAGAGATCTTTGAATACCTATCTGGGGAACCTGGATAGGATCAGGTGGCCTGTGTGCATTTACTTCAGCTTGCAGTCTGTTAGGAGATAGTCTGGGGGCCTCCTGAAAGCTGGACCAGAGTGGGGGACGGGCGAGAGGCAGGTGGGGGTCTCTTGCTGGGTTTTTGCAATGACTTTGGTTTGAATGTGCGTGCTGCTAGTGGGTTTGGAAAGGGTACAAATACCAGTGATTTTGCAAAGGAGAAGCCAGTAGGCCTTGATGTGGAGAGGTGGGCAAGGAATAAAAATAATGGTGAAGATTGGAACACAGACACAGGGGGCTCTTGAGCAGATGCATTGAGTTATAAGCAAGGGAAGTTAGGAAGGTCAGGTTGGGTAAGAACTCAAGGATTTTGGCAGGTGTTGGATTTGGAAGGGAGTCTGGCAGCTTTAGAAAGCAAGCCAAGGGTTGTGCCAGTAAAACACAGCTAGTCGTGTGGATGCAGGGCTCTCCTTTGGTCTCAGGATTATCATGTGAGGTCAGCAGGGCAGGTAAACAGATGCTGAACACATGCCTTGGAGAGGTCAGCAGACTCTCCTGATGGTGTGAATTTAGGAAAGCAGGAAGTTGAGTCTCATACCTGGTCTTTTGCTTTCAAGTCCAGTGCTGCCGCAGACTGGGCATATGGGGACAGGGGTGGGGGCTCTATAACAGTGTGGGGTCCCTGGCCATCAGCCCCTGGGGGCTCACTGCACTTGGCATGGTTCCCACAGCACTCCGTCCTGTCCCGGAAGTTTGTGGAGGTGATGACCAAATACAACGAGGCTCAGGTGGACTTCCGTGAACGCAGTAAAGGGCGAATCCAGCGGCAGCTCGAAATCAGTATGTGTTTGAAGTTGGTGCGCGCCCCTTCGCCTTTCCCTGCCACGGGGCTATCTGTCCTAAGTCGGGAGAACTGGGAGAGTGAGAAGCAGCAGCACCCCTGCTTGTGGCTTCTGCCCGCATTTGCGCCCAAACTCAGGAGAGGCCTTAGGGCACCGGTGCATCTGGTGCCACGTTTCCGTGTTCCTGGTTTTCAGGGAACTTTTCTTGTTTTTTTAAAGATTTTATTTAATTGAGAGAGACAGAGATAGCACCAGAGAGCATGAGTGAGCACAAGCTGGGAGAGGGAGAAGCAGACTCCTCCCTGAACAGGAAGCCTGATGTGGGGCTGGATCCCAGGACCCCGGGATCATGCCCCAGGTCAATAGCTGCTGCTTAACTGACTGAGCCACCCAGGCGCCCTTTTCAGGGAACTTTTGAATTGGTGTGCTTTGTTTGGTCTTGTATTTGATGCTCTACTTCTTTTGTTATAAAGCCGGCAAAAAGACCACAGATGAGGAGCTGGAGGAGATGCTGGAGAGTGGGAACCCCGCCATCTTCACTTCTGGGGTGAGTGTCTGGGAGCTGGGATGCACGCCCCTCTCGTGGAGAGGGGAGACTGCCGTGGAGCTCTGTGTGGTTGGTGAGGGAAGGGCTGCAGGTGCAGGGAGGCAGGGAGGCAGGGGCCTTGGCCGGAGTGTGAGTCGGGGCTGTGGCAGGGGTGCTGGCTGATGTTTGGTCTTTGTGTGGCCTGTTGCAGATCATTGACTCTCAGATTTCCAAGCAAGCCCTCAGTGAGATCGAGGGGCGGCACAAGGACATTGTGAGGCTAGAGAGCAGCATCAAGGAGCTTCATGACATGTTTATGGACATCGCCATGCTGGTGGAGAATCAGGTAACCGGCAGTGGGCACCACCCTGGGGAGAGGGAGGAAAGCTCAGGTCCTCCTGAGAAGGGCGGACTGGAAGGTCGGTGAGGTGCGGTGGGGGAATCATCGGGAATCCTCTTGATGGAGTGACGGGATCCCAGTGTCCCAGGAAAGGAATGTCCCCCCGAGTGCCCACTCACCCTTGTCCTCTTGCCTGCTGCTTTGGCCTCACTTCTGCTTACTGTGGGGTTTGATGTGCTCAGTCAAGTACTACCTCCTTCCGCCTGCACCTCTTGTTTCCCTTCTAAGTGGGGATGTGGGTTCTTAATGAGGATGCCTTAAAGCAGTCTCCCGATAGGAACAATTTCACGGGTGACACTGAAAAGAGGATCATTTCCCCAATTCATGATGAAAAGTCAGCTTTCGCGGAGGTTTTAATTTTTTTCCCATTTTTGTTTTTTCTTCTGTATGTTTTTCCAAAAATTTTGGCCCCTTTTGCTAAGGAACAAGAACACATAACAAAATGAAGGAAGGAAAGGTAGAATAATATTTGTAGGAACACTCGAAACACTCATGGTTTGACGGCTTATTTTGTCCCTGGGCATGCTTGCTCTGGGTTTTAAGTCTCTGTCACCTGCAGAGGGTGTTGGCTCCACATGGTCAGGTGGTTGCTGGTTCTTATGACGAAGTCAGAGACGCCACGGGGTCCAGGTGTGCCGCCGTTACCATGAACTTCCAGCTGTTCTGCCCCCTGGAAGGGACTGAGAACGGCTTCCTTTGTGGAAGGACCGCAAAACCTGCCTGAAGCCCGAGCACTGCTTGGCTGGTTTCTGACAGCCGTCCCCTGCTCAGGGCCCAGGTGCCTTTCCTCTGCTCCCTTCTGGCCTTTGAGACCATTCCTTAAGTGCCTCCTTCCCTGCTCTTCTTTCTTCTCTCCTCGCGGCCTTGCTGAGGACTTGGTTTGAGAGTCAAGTGATGGTAAGTGCCTTTCTCTGCTTATAGAGTGCTGTAAAGCAACGGGTTGGGTTGAGGCAGGTCGAGGTAGGTGAGGGGCATTCCCATCCTAAGATGCCCAGAATTAACTGGAGCAACCAAACTTCCCCATTAGGAAGTTATCGCTGGGAGATGTTTGGGAATCTTGCCAAGAGATCACTGTCTCTTAATAACCACAGAGATATAAGATGTAACCAGACAGCTTACGTAAACCCAATGTCTGTCACCTTAGGGGCCTGGGAGTTTCTCCTGGAGAAAGCAGATGTTCCCAACCTTAGGTGTTTACGGAGCAGCTCCTGTTGGCCAGGACTGTTCTGAAGAACTAGGCGACAAACTTGCCTCAGGCCAAATGAACTTGGTTCAGGTCTGCACAACTAGGAAGAGGCCAGCATCCCAGTTACTATGCCCTAAGATATTCTTATTTTGGTTCCTCTCCTCATATGCTTAATTAAAAACAGAATGGTGGTGGTGGGATCTGTTAGAACATGTATTTGCCAGGCATCTCGACAGTGTGCTCCAGGTGCTCCATGCAGTGCCTGTCCCAGAGAAGTAATTTACTGAGTGTTGCTTGAGTGAGTGACCACCACCAGGGACTGGGGAGCCATAGGTAAGCCCATGTAAGATGGAACGTGTGCCCCGCAGAAGACTTCTGGATGCTCCTCTTTGCAGTGGGGATTATAACCGAGAGCCCCGTCCCCATGTGAGCTCCAACTCTCTGGCGTGGGTTTATGGGTGTGACTCATGTCTGTTCTTTGCAGGGTGAGATGCTAGATAACATAGAGCTGAATGTCATGCACACAGTGGACCATGTGGAGAAGGCACGGGAAGAAACGAAAAGAGCCGTGAAATACCAGGGTCAGGCCCGGAAGGTGAGACTCTCTGGCTGCCTTCAGAGAAGAGAGTCCATTCTGCTTGCTGTCTCTTGCTCTTTCTCTCTTCCCTCTGCCTGTCTCTGTTTCTGCTGCCACCACCTCTTGCATCTGGGGAAAGGGAGCCATGATTGACCGTATCGAGAACAACATGGACCAGTCAGTGGGCTTTGTGGAGCGGGCCGTGGCAGATACCAAAAAGGCTGTCAAGTTTCAGAGTGAAGCTCGGAGGGTGAGCACCTTAGTCTCCACTGGTCTGGCTTGCTTCTCCTCTCTCTCTGGTCCTCCCCACCTGTGTCCTTGAGCCCATGCTTTCCCTCTGTCTTGGCCTCATCCCAACACCTTCGTCAGCCTTTCCCAGAGAGTAGCTGCCCTTTCTCCCTTGGTGTGCCTTGCATGGATCTGGCTCACATGCTCTCTCCCCAAGAACCCACGCTTGAAGACAGTTCTGCAGGGTGGATGCATTGCCCAGTGTTGCTGCTAGACTTCTCCTGGACGGAGCTCATGATCCTTTCAGATGTTACACTTGACTCCTTTGTTCTTTAGAAACCTGTTCACTCTCTTCCACAACATTAACGAAGACCACCCCCCCTTTTCTCTACTGTGAACCCAGTGCTGTGCTGATCTCCATGCAACATTACCTCCTATCTTAAGGAGCACCTGTTGTTCCTACTTATAGATGAAACTGTTGAGGGTCAGAGGTTAAGTAATTGGCTTCATGGCACCTAGTAAGTATAGGATTGGGATTTAAATTCAGATTCCAATCATGCTCTTTCCCCCACACCAGCATATTTACCCCTCTTCCGGTGTCCCTGTTGCTTGAGAACTTCTCAGCTTCTCTGCCCATTGTGGTAGCCAGCTCTGGTGGCTTGTACTTTTTAGACTGTTCTTTTCTGACTATTCTCCTGGGCTCTGATAATTTTGTTCTTCAGTTCTTTGATTTTCTTCCAACTTTACCTATTGCTTGTGCAGGGATTCAAGGAGTTGGGAAATTATTTCACCTGATGAATCCAGGCTGGCTCACAATAGGACTGCCATCCTGCTTTCTGATCCCCAATCACTGGACTGGGTCTGATGGATGGGCGTATGCTTTAGGGGAAAGAAAGACAAGTTTGAAATTAGGACTATTTGAAAACATACACTTCTTCTTGAAAAGGAAAAACTGGTCTCTTGATACCTTGGCTTGTTGCCTCTTGGAGACTCCCTGGTGGTTGCTTTTTTATCTGTCCACATGTGCAAGACTTAGTGTGAGTCGAGAGCCCACAGAAGCTCCATATTTCCATCTGCTGGTCTTGCTAGCCAGGAAGTCCCTTAAGATCTATAAAATATCCTAATAGAATGTCTTTATGTAGATCTATAGTCTTATTTGGGTTGATAAGAGGCTTTCAATGTAGAGGTGAGAGGGGTTGGGTTTTGGATGAATTGTTGTTTTTTGTAATAATGGTTTGTTTGTTTCTCTTATCCTCTCCAGAAATTGATAATTATCATTGTGGTAGTAGTGGTGTTGCTGGGCATTTTAGCATTGATTATTGGACTTTCCGTTGGGCTGAAGTAATGGCGGCCCAAGTGGTTGCTGCACTGAAATGTAAGTAAATGGAAGGGTCTTGGGGATTCTGGATTGGCTTCCTCTTGAGAAATTGGCCTGGGATTTCACATGGCAGTGCTCCTCCCTTGGACACACTGAGCTCTCTCAGACTTTCCATCACCTGTGCCTTCTTTCATCTCCTTGAAATACTCTTCTGGGCTTCTGGTGCCAGGGAAAGTTCTCTTCGGGGCCGGGCTCCTGTTGATTCCTCTCCTGGGGACTCTGTCCTAGCTCTTTGCCTTCTACTGTGTGTTGCCACCTGTCCTGGCACACCTGAGCACCACATTTTCGCTCCTTTTGCTTGGAAAGCATGCTCCTAATTGGGTACAATCTATGTCCTGAGTCTGGGTTCATCTTCTGAATTCTGGCTGACTTTCATGGATGTTGGGCTTGCTTTCCATACCCTTTTTAGTGTAAACAAAGCTTTGGATTGGAGTTTGGGGTGGTGGGGTTTTGTTTGTGGCTGATGGGTTGGATCTTGAATGATATAGCAGTTAACATTTTTGAGTGTTGAGTTGTGCCAGACCGTGTATTGAACACCTCATACACACGTCCTTGAGTCCCCACAACACCTTCTTGAGGTAGGTACTGTTGTTTATCATATTTTACAGACGAAGACACTCAGGCTTAAAGAGATGTTAAGTCACAGGGCCAAGTTTGAACACACAGCTGATGGTGGGCCTAGGAGAGTTCTTTCTTACATCTTAGCTTCTCTTTATAAAACCAGGTAGCCATTTATCATTGTCTACAAAGTCCAGAAAACCTTGAAGGAGAGTAAGTTTAAATTTTAGGCTCTTAATTTCTTTAAATATGGTAAAAAGAATAGAGCTGACCACTGAGTCAGGGCTTCATGTGCATAGTAGCAGCACAACGGGCATGATCTAATTATTGGCACTGTTTAACACTTTTGTGACTTCTTAAATATTACTTTTCTGAATAAAATATAGGATGTAATATTAACAAAACATATAAAACACAGGAAAGGTGAACTGAATTAATTTTTAATGTTATTGCTGATGACCTTGTGGCACGTTCACACATTGAGACATGGTTTCACAGACTTCAGACTACATTATCGATGGTTTTAGATCCAGTTCAAAAATCCTATGCATCATTCCACATCACTGAAATCTCTTTGTAAATCTAATTTTCAACACAAGATTGTGAATATACTTTCAATTATTTAATACTTCCCCAAAGTTGGAGTTTTGTGATTACTGTGTTACTATAATTAACAGTATAACCAACCTCTATTTTTCTCATTGCTCTTTTCTCTTATGAATTCAGAGAAGTCAGGTTGCTGAGGTAATAGATACCAATGTCTTTAATACTTGACACATACTTCCATATTGGTACCGAGACCTTATTCTTCTCTTCATTTTTGCTTCCGTGTGCCTCTTCTTCCTCCTTCCTCCTCCCATGTGACCAGAGGGTCTCGAAGTCAGATATTTATAGCACTAAACATCAACTTCTTCTTGAGAATGTAAATGAATTCCTTTTTTTAATG
The DNA here is from genome assembly GCF_037043125.1 of Eumetopias jubatus. NCBI lineage: Eukaryota > Metazoa > Chordata > Mammalia > Carnivora > Otariidae > Eumetopias > Eumetopias jubatus. The sequence goes on along the minus strand of NW_028274819.1, from coordinate 11,586,346 downwards.
AGGAGACTAATTAATGTATTGTTTTTAGTTGACTTACCTGATCTCCAAAATGCTGTGTCGTCGCTGAGCAGTGTTGGGCTGTTTACTGTAGTGTGTTTCATAAAGTTGGGACTGGTTGCTGCTTTTAGGTTTGGACCACCCCACCCCCCACTGTGGCCTGAGGGCAAGAGGTCTCTGAACAGGAGGGAGGGAAGACAGCCTTCCTTTGACTCCCCAGTTGTGTGCCAGGTACTGTTTTAGGATAGTAACATTGTCCGCATTTTCAGATTGGAAACTCTTCTGAAGCACAGTGAAGTTAATAAACTTGCCGAAGCCTACCCAGCACTTAAGATGGAGCAGCCATGATGACCCCGAGCTTTTCTTTATTCTTTTCACCGTGTAAGAGAAGTGCGGAGTAGGGGAGTAACGGAGAAGATTCAAATTCTGGAACTTGTATTTGAAAAGTGCTGATGAGGTCCTCGTAGAGAGAACGGGTACCTTTTGTGGATCGACTGTGCCACCCCCTGGCAGGTCCTTCCACGGGAATGTGACAGCCTGTGTGAAGGATTATAAAAAGCCCAGGGATTTATTTTTAATACGGCTTTTTGTTTCTTTCACGACAGGATATTTATTTCTGGGTCCTGTCTTGGGTTTGTCTACAGGATTTCTCAGGTTTACTGTTGACTTCTCCGTTGCTCTCCTTTTTGCAGTGATGTCTGATCTTCCGTCTCCACCTTCTAGGTTTGTGCCTGCGTGTTAATGTTGCTCCCCACCTCCATCCTGTGTACTGATCAGCTCCTCCTTCCCCTGCCTCTCCTAGAACCTGATTTCACTCCAGCCTGGTGTGGCCACCCTTGTCTTCAGACGGGAACAGAGTTTGAATGGACTTCCTGAGAGAGAGTGCGACCTGTTCCTTTGTTTCCTTGTAACCGTCCTTGGACCTCACCCAGCAAACAATTTAGCCCCAGAGGAAGCTAATCTACCTGATGCAACCCTGAGTTCTCCTCAAAACCTTCTCCTGCCCCACCAACTCTGAAGTGCCTTCTCTCCCAGACAGTAAGAACCAACCCAGCTTCTCTTTATTCCCTCTGAATGTGTCAAATTATGCCTTGCACCTTGGAAAGCCCATTCCAAACCTTCCCAAGGTGCTGTATTTTCTACCTCATGGAGTGTTCTCCTCCCAGAAATTGCAGTGTATTTTGTAGGGGGTTATCGTTAACCACACAAAGGGATTCTTCTAAGTGTGGCAACAATAAGGCTTGGCTTGAGCCTTCTACTTGGCAGGGTCTTGGTCCTCACAGTTTGTTGTCCCTATGTCTTGAAAGTATGTGGAACTGGCAGATGTCATTTTGGTCTTAGAAGCTGACTTGTTTGAAGTTCAATTTTAAATTAAGCTCTTAGTTTGTTCAGCTTGGGGGCCAACTTCAATCTTTATGTTGTATTCTCTCATGTTTACTCAAGGAGGCACCAGCATGATATGGTTGTCCTAGGTTACCATTTGTAAAGGCTGAGGGTATGAGATATTGGTTTCCCTCTCTGACTCTTGGAAACTGGCTGTTCTCCATTGGAATGATGCTTTGTGGAGCCATTGCCTTGAGGTGATAAATAACCAGGCACTTAAAATTGGGCCAGGGACAAGGTGCTTGAGTCTCAGGCTCTGGAAATGCTCAGATTGGTGCGAGTATTCAGTCACTCATTTCATATATTCCAGATGTATTTTTATAATCGTGTGTGAGACAAATATATGTATATATCTGCCCGTGTCTCTCAGGAAGTAGGAAACTAGAAATGGAGAATATTATAACCTCAAAACAAACAAACAAACCCCTTGACCTGGGCGGAAAATTAGGTAAGAGACATTTGCTTATCCGCAAATGAATCATAGTAGAAATATGATCTGGTGTCATCGAGAAACCTTGTTTTCTGGTGAGTACCGGGACAATCATAGATCTTTGGGGTGAGGACTAAGTTGACCCCCTTAAGTTTTTCTGCTTAGCAGACAGGTGTGACAAGTTTTGGCGCCTCTCCCCACTGCTGCATAGGTGAGGCTTGTCCTGAGAACATCCCACAGCAATTTGAGGTCATTCCTGAGGCCTTTAGGATGATCCTGTCTCCAGGGCGGAGTCAGCTGGCGGAGACCGGGGACTACTGAGTAGCCGGTATTGCTACCAGGTTAATGAGCTTGACAGGTTCTTTGTCTCCCCCAATTCTTGTCATGGAGGAAGAACAGCCAGGAAATAATTTCAAGTGTAGTGACTATGCTGACCCAGTGGTGAGCCCCTAGACTCTCTGCCAGTCTCCCTGGTGTATAGTTTAGCTTTAACTTTCAAGGATAGGGTGAGCACCTAGTCCAGGGACTACCCCTTGGCTTCCTTTGCAAAGGCTATGTACTCCATCACTGCTCAGCACTCAGACAGAGCCTCTTACCCATGGCTATGAAGTCAGGACAGTGGACAGGCTCCAGCAACAAGGGAAGACAAGCTCTAATCACAGGCCTTTGTTGCGCCCTGGGGCTTAGTTTGGAATACAAATGAAGGGTTTTTTTTTTTTTTTTTTGTCATTTGTATTTTTTAAATGTAAACTTGATTATTTTATTGATAATTTAAAAATAAATTACTTTATATTGATTGTGAAACAGTTCTGGCTCTATTTCCCTGCAAAATAGTGGTTGGGTGCCACCATGTGGTGGTTTTTGTTTAGGTTTTGGAAAAAGGGTTAAAATCCTTAACCATGTGCCAGACCAGATGGAGCAAAAGTTCTAATTTTTGAAAATGGTTTAACTCTCAAAGAATACATTGAACTACATTTGACTTTCAGGTTTAAGGTACTCCCACCAGGAATTTGGGTCACTCGTCGTGGGTATCTGGCTCTAGGAGAGAAAGGGGATAACTCTCATGTGATGGGATCCAGAAGGCAGAACAACATACTAAACACCCTTAGAGATTGCTGTTGATCTAATTTTGAATCTCTCGCCTGAAAGCAATGCTTCTATTCACATCCTGGGTTCTAGAAGCCAGATCCATCTCCCTTTCCCTTCACATCTTCCTCCATGTCTGGATCCACTTTTGTCTTCCTTCCCTTGCAACTCTGCACAGTGACGCTGCTTCTCACATGCTTTTTCTTTCCTTGTCTGGTTGAGCAGAAGAAGATCATGATCATGATCTGCTGTATTATCCTTGCGATCATCTTAGCTTCTACCATTGGGGGCATATTTGCCTGAAAAAGGTGAGCCAGCTGTGGGGAGGGTGGGAGGTACTTTCACTTACGTTTATGTCCAGAGGGCATTTGTTGTTTGTAGCTGGGTTCCCCAGATTTGGGTGGGATTAGGTGGTAGAATAGATAAAGGCTGGAGAGAACTAAGGAAAAGTTTTCATAGAAAAATGTGTTAATAATGAGTTGGCAGTAGATGGGGAGGCAGGTGGCAGTCTGTTCCATAACCAGGGCTGGTAGCAGAATGCTCTGTTTAGAATGCTTTGTAGAAGGATGTTGATTTCCTGCAGCAAAATCTGGGCAGTGGTGTCTGCGAATGGCTAAAGGAGGAAGAATTAGTTCTTGCATTGGAAGCACCCCAAACTCCTTAGAAGGAGAGAGCCAGCCAGTAAATCCAGAGTAAATTAATTTCCTCTCTTTGAGGGTTCAGACTAGTTAGTGCAGACTCGCTGAGTAGACTCTTTGCCACTGCAGGGGAAGGACTTGGTGATCCTGGCTTCGGACATCCTGTGGTATAACCTGTGATTTTCTTCCCCCTCCGTTCTCTCCTGCAGTCCTCCCTGACGGAGCCTCAGTCGGCATTTTTCATCCTTCTTTCACTTCTGTGGTGCCATCACTTCTCCACTGCAGATTCCTCAACAGCTACTCCTCTTTCCATTATGAAACCTATGACACAGGGTGTCCAACAACCACCTGTTGAAAGTTATGCAAAGGTAGACTTAGGACAGTGCAGAACTGGGTCGGGGCAGGGCTGAAGGAACAGTTTGCACAGCAACATGAGACTGGTTAGAAAGATGGGTGTCCAGGAGGGCTGTGGGCTGGAGAATACGTGCCTGTCCAGGAAATAAAACAGAGCCAGGCAGGTATTGGAGCACACCCAGCTCATCAGCACTTCATTTTCTCTTTGATCAACACCAGGCCCTTGTTACGTCTGCTCTTCAGGTTCTTCTAGGTCTCACCTTTGACCAGCCCTCCATCTACTTCCTTCTTCAGGGTCTAATAGTCTGAAGTGAAGATGATCTAACCATAGGCGCCATGCAGGTCTTGCTCACAGCAGCATCCCCAATGCTTAGCACAGTGCCTGCCACTTACAGGTGTTCAAGTATTAGTTGACTTAATTACCTGTAATTAAGCTCTGATTTCTGCTAACGGTTGAGTCCCTGGGTTTTACTCTGAAACCTTTTAAGGCATCAGTGGTAAATGGGTTTGTTAGTATCAGAGGCTGTGTGCAAATACCTGGGAAGGGGCCGATTCACTTATGCAAAAATAGGGCAGGCCTCCCTTTACTGTGACATATAAGGTCCTTTTTTATGGGTGGTGTTGGAGTTGACAGTCTCTCACTCTGCGAAGATTGGATGGCCCCAGGATTGGGGTTCAGTAACTCTGTGGATCCCAAACAAAAGAAACAGGTTTAAACCACAAATGAACTCCCAACAGTCATCAGCACCATACTCGTGAACCGTAACAGAGATGAGAGGTCAAGTCAGAGAGGTGACAGGTGGCTACCACTCCCATCGTTTCTTAGATGGTTCGTGGTGCTGAAACTGATTTTGTTGGCCAGCAATGTGTGTATAAAACTGTCCCAAACAATGGCCCCAATTCAAGGTTCAGATGTGTTCTAATGCAATCTAGTAATTATATTACAAGAGCTTCACTAAAAATACATTAAGAACCACCATGGACAACTCTTGAGGACCATGTAACTGTTTAGATATCTTTGTACTTTTGAAAGTAGATTACTTTGTGGGACTTTTTAAGAAAGTGGGATTAAACTGGTAAGAACAGGTAACTGTATTTGACCTTAGCCAAAAGTGGGATTAAAAAAAAAAAAAAGCTGATATTTCAAGTCAGTGTGCTGTTTTCTACCCACTTTCAAAAGCAAATGGTTTACTATTTTTATCCATTTGTATTTCTTTCAGTTTTATAGGGGATAGAAAACTGCTGGCTAGCTCTGCAAGAGATGAATCTTGTTAAAGACAGACAGGAAGGTGGAACCATGGGGATCTGAAACACATGGGGCCTTTATTCATCCAACAGTACCTAGTTGAGTGCTGTGTGGCACACTGCACCGTCCTAGAACCTGCAGGGAAGCAAAGGTAGAGCCAAACACTCACCCTCCTCAGAGAATTTCAGACCTAGGAAAGGCCAGACAACAACCTTTATCAAAGTTCCTTGTGTTAAAAGGCAACGGTATGTTCCTTACCGTATTGTCCAACATCCCCCTTTGACTTCCAAGATTGAGAGATGGGTAGCTGGACATAAATAAATATCTGTTCAGTCAATTAACGTATGTACTGCTGTTTTTTTTTGCTTTCCAAAAACGTTTGTAACTATTAAAGATAGCAACTAGCTCCTGTACTATAAAAGGTAGTACAGAATTCTCCCACTGTCCAAAAGTAGAGCATTCCTAAACTGAAATGATGTACAGTGAAGATTTGAGAAAAACAGGTACTGATGTAGCTCTTTGGTAAAAGTGAAGCAATGTGAAGCAGACTTTGACAGCAGGGAAAGCCGTGCAGATATTAAATCCAACTTACACCAGAGGTGGGAGATGGAAGCATTTGTTTCAGCCCTGAAGACATTAATCTTACAGCTGGGGAGAACTGGACCCCCTAACAGTCAGTGAAGCCAGCTTCATAATCATTTAAGGATTAAGAATGACCAATGAAAAGTTACATCCTGAGGTGATACTCAAACTTTGATATAAATATAATGCACTTAAAAAAAAATCAACAGATACTCTACAATTTTTCAGAAATCATTTACTCATATACTGTTCCTTGGTTAGATCTCAGAGCCACCCAAAGACTGTAAGGGTAGCCTGAGGGGAATCAAAATGTAGATTCTTTCTCTTGGTAGCCTTTGTACATTTATGTCTCCCATTCTCACTACACACGTTCAGGCATATAGAACTTGCCCCAGTACCGCCCCTTCTGGGTCAAGTCATACGGGCTCAGGACTTTCCGTATCCCAAGCATGTTGGCAGTGGCTATGCGCTCAAAGGTCCAGGGGTTTTGGTTGTTCTGTTCCCGTTCCTCCTGATCTTTCCGCATCTTCTCAAGAGTCTCACGGCTCACGGCCTTTGCTGGGAAGGGCAACTTGTGGGCAACCTGGTCCAGGAAACCTTGTACCTCTTTAAATTCACAACGCCCACCCATCTCTACTATGAGACGGCCAGCCTTCACAGGAGTCACGTAGTGATCAATGGCACCTTTGCCTCCCCCCATGCGCTGTCCCATACCCTTGCGGGTGATGGGCTTGAAAGGGGCTGGTACTCTCCATAAAGCAAACATGTTCTTGGGGTCCATAGAGCGGTTGATTGTCAGGCGCATCATTTCAAAATGCCCCCAATGGAGGTAACCACCACCCAGTGCCTAAAAGTGGATGAAAGAATTAGAAATATGTGAGGACTTAGTTATCATTCATAGTAACTGTAGCTTCAATGATATACATAAAAATAAAAAATTCTACTACGTACCATGGAGGAAAAGCCTAGGGTACAGTAATAAATGAAAACAAGGTGGACCCATTTCAATGGATAACCAGGGAAGGCCTTTTTGAGGAGGTGATATTTATTTAAAAGATTTTATTTGTCAGACAGCAAGTGAGCGAGAGAGAGCACAAGCAGGGGAAGCAACAGGCAGAGGGAGAAGCAAGCTCCCCGCTGAGCAGGGAGCCCTATGTGGGGCTCAATCCCATGACCTGAGCTGAAGGCAGACGCTTAACCAACTGAGCCACCCAGGCATCCTGAGGAGGTGATATATATTTATTATTATTTTTATTATGTTAATCCTACATCATTAGTTTCTGATGTAGTGTTCCATGATTCATTGTTTGCGTGTAACACCCACTGCTCCATGCAGAACATGCCCTCTTTAATACCCATCACCAGGCTAACCCATCCCCCGACCCCCCTCCCCTCTAGAACCCTCAGCTTGTTTTTCAGAGTCCATAGTCTCTCATGGTTCGTCTACGAGGAGGTGATATTTAAAGCTGAGACGAGAATGGCAGGAACTAGTTAAGGGAAAACACAACAGTTAAAGGCAGAGGAATGGCCTGGTGAGTGTGAGCAGAAGCCAGAGTGGCTGGAGTAGAGTGAGGGACAGGGTGTGGACATGAGAGGCTGCCAGGGGCTGATCAGCAGCCTGTGGGAAGGGCTGTAAAATAATCGCTCTGGCTGCCTAATGGGCAATCAATCCTAGTCCACACCCATTTGTGCAGCTACTGACATCAAGTCTCCAGGGAAGCTACTCTAGGAAGGAAACTGCTATCTCACATCCTAAGTCATGGATAGTTTTATTTTCACCAGAGGCCTAAGAAGATTTCATAGTCTGATTATAGGGGCCAATTAGGTAGCCTTCCTTCTCCTGTTTTTACGTAATTTTCACTTGACATGAAAAAGAAAGACACACAACTCAAAGGTCTACTGGGTAGTGCACATCAGTTTAAACAGCAAATGGTGGCAGTTCAATAAAACCTGTAGAGGATGAGAATGAACTCCAAGGGCATGAGATTTTGCTAGTCCTGGCTTCCATCCTGCAGCTGCTTGACAACTCACTTACCAAGATTGCAAAACTGCCTTCTGTGAACTCAGTAGCTTCAGTAGAAGGTCCCCGGATGTCACTCAAGTTCTTAGGTTCCCTTCTCACTTTTGGCACGAGTGGTACCCTTTCAACAAATCTAAGCTTGGGCTTTTCAGGAATGGAAACATCTAAAAGGAGCACAGACAACCAAGAAGAAATAAAACCACACATCTCAAAGGATCCATTTTCTTCCTAGAAAGATTTCTATCAATCAAGTGGAAATCTTAAAGTTACCACTGAAAAGTAATTTTAAAAGTACATTAGGTTTTTCCTGTGGATGCTTTTTTATTGACACTGGAATCTCTGGGTTATGATGAGTATTAATGGAGAGGTTTCTGAACCTTTGAAGATAATAAAGTTTTAACCTTCAAAGGAAATGCTCTCTGCCTAACACTAGAAAAGAGACCATCTGGGAAGGTACAGAGATTAAGACTGTCACAGATAACACTGGCTAACTTTTTTTTTTCCCAATGTTTACTAAGTGCTAGACATTGAGCTGAATGCTTGATGTGTAGTATCTCAATCTTTAAAACAACTTTATAACCCTGATAATTTTTTAAGGCTTCCCTTTTTAAAAAAATGTTGAACTTCTTAAAGTTTAACATACATAATCAAAGGGCCAAATAAAAAATGTACAAGTCAGGGAATTATCACAAAGTGAATGCATAAACACACCCATATTAACGGTCACCCTGCTCAAGAAACAGAACATTAGGCAAGTACCATTTTAAATCTCCATTTTATAAAAGAGGAACCTGAGGCCCAGAGACATTTTATAATCTGGTCTAGGCCATCCAGTGAAAACAGCAAAGCCAGACAGTATGACTTTTTTTTTTTTTAAATACTACACAGCCTCTCTGGATGTTAACAGAGGTGGTGGAAAGAACACTACACTGTACATGAAAATATCTAAGTTCTGCTCTGCCACATTCTTGTTAGGAAACCTACAACCTAGGAATCCTCTGATCTATGCTGTATTTCTACAGGGGCTTTTCATGCTGACACCTGTAATTTCCTACAATGTGCAACAGCTTACTATGTTGAGGGCTGGTGGATTGAAATGCACACCAGACACGGTACATCTTTCTCATATCGGACATTCTGACAAGTTGGGGGAAAAAATTACTAACTTCTAAGTCATTTAAACATGTCTATGGTAAAAAAGGCATGGCTTTATCATGGAGTCAAATATAAAACAGGAATCTTCAAGGAAATACCAAATTATCAACTGGCTAACAGGCTTATAGAAACTGCCACCTGCTCTCCTCCACTTTTTTTTTTTCAAAGATTTTATTTTATTTTTTTAAAGATTTTATTTATTTATTTGACAGAGAGATAGAGAGCATAAGTAGGCAGAGGGAGAGGGAGAAGCAGGCTCCGCGGGGCTCGATCCCAGGACCCTGGGATCATGACCTGAGCCGAAGGCAGCCCCTTAACCGGCTGGGCCACCCAGGCATCCCTCTCCTCCGGTTTCTATAAGTAGTTACAGAGAAATTTAGTGATGCTGTCTCTCACCTCCAAATCCATATGTACTTCCAGAGCATTCAGTAGTTTCACAATTAGTTGTAGAAGATAAAACCCTCAGAGGTCAAGAACACTTTTGTATTTTTTTGTTTGCTTGTTTTTGTTTCTTAAGATTTCCAATATATTAAAGACATGGTAAATTATATTTACAAAATTGTGGTCTATCTTAACGTTTACACTTAACAAGTGAATGCTTTTCACATACAGTTATATGACTGCATACATGTAACATCCTTTAGGGAGAACATCAGAAGTTCAAATTTGATGGCAATTAGCCCCGGCTCGGGGTGGACCAGCGCCACACAGTGGGAGGCCATAGGGGAGATACCCCATTACACAGTTGCTCGTAACAGCAGGGACCTTTGTGGGTCTCTCGTTCTCTGCTATATCCCGACCGTTTACAACACTTCTTGGCATACAGCATGCCCCCGATACATATCACTGAGCAACTGAACGGAGGAGAGGAAGCAGAAGAACTCGCCTACCGTCTTCCAGGTCCCATCAGAGAAAAGACAAACACGAAAGTGACACGAGTTCTCACCCTCAAAAGTCGGCACCGGGAGCAGCGTCTTTAGGCCAGCACTGGCGGGCAGGACGGCCCAAGAATCTACAAAGGCAAATCAAATTAAAATCCGAAAGCGGTTAAGACCTGGGCCTGGTACGACACAGACCAAAGTCAGTCCTGACGGAGTGCCTCGATGATGGGCCGCGGGTTCAGCTCAACGGGCTCACAGGCCCAGCACCAAGCCCCACCCCAAGGAAGCCAGCAGGGGTCTCCGGGCGTCGACCCCCCGCACGAGTAACCGCGGCGGGGGAGCGCGGCCCCTACTCAGCTCTGCGGCAATGGTCGGCGGAGTCGGCTAGGCGCCGCACTCGGGGTGGGGAGGTCTTCTGAGGGACCGAGGGCCGCCTGACCTGACAGCCGCGCTCTCAGGAGCGGCGCTCCGGCTCGAGCCAGCAGCCGCCACATGACCACGCGAGTCCAGCCGCCACGGGATTCCCAAAGCAAACGCAGCGACTCCCTGGACCCGGCTGGGCCGGAAGTTACGTTCGCACGGGTCCGTTCCCCAGAGAGTCCCGGCGGAAGCGGAAGAAACCGGGCCGCGTCGCCTGCGTTCCCGCGCCGGCGTGTGCTAGCCACGCCCAGCGCCGCTTTAGGCTTCTGGACGTCTCCATACACAGAGGCGTCGCTTCCGGGATGCGGGCAGCGGGGTGGGGATTTCTGCGTTCTTCCTCGCTGAGCGCCGTGTTGGAGAAAGCCTGGCTTCCCTGAGCGGGTCGTGTGCCACAGATCAGTGCTTTACGCCGCGTCTCTAGGGGGCAGCTCAGAGACATTAGGAAAAGCCTATTGACTGACCATTGAGCTTGTTGGCGGGCTTAGAGTTATGTTAGGCGTTCAGTACCTCGTCACTGCGTGTGGTCCTTCAAGGAGTTCAGGGGATAAAGAAGTCGTGACACCCATTTGCAGATAACATACCGAGGGTCAAAGGATTTAATTTACTCAGGGTCACACAGCAGGAAGACGGTAAGATCAGAATTTGAGTCTGTGTCACTCCAGGGACCCCAGAGACTGGACTGTATCAAAACTTGATTATCAAGTTAAAATAATGCATGACTCTTCTGGGAGGATGTTGTGAAAGTGATTTTTATCGGTCTGAAACGTTTTAGCATTTAGAACGAGAGAGGATCTTTCCCCAAGCTTCTAGGACACAAATGGGATTAACAAATTGAGACCGATGTCTGTTGCATTTAAATCACGCTAAATCTGTGTGTGGTCTTTCCCCAGAGATTAATTTCATAAATGGCAACAAATAAAACCTGTAATGCTTGCAAAGCTACTGGGAGAACTTTCTCTGTCCACAGTGTTAGGCACTTCTTGATTATCTGCACACTGAAGCTGTCTCAAAAGAGTTAATGGATTTTATTACAGCCAACCATTTCTGTCCTTTTAGAGCAGTTCTGAAAGGGTTTAACTGTCCCGCCTCCCAAGCCAGTGTCAGATTCTAGACAGCTCTTCCCTGCTCCCTTCCACCCAAAGTGGGAGATCTGAATGTGCTCAGGCATTTAAAAATCTCAAGCTGAATATTGCGTAATTTTGTTTTGGATGGAAAGTAAAGTGTCAGAACAATCTCTTTGATTGGTTCTCTAAGTCTTTTGGTGCCCTCCCTCCTCAACTTCCACCTCGTTGTTTATTTTAAAAGAAAAAAGTGAACTCAAAGTTTTACGTTTAAATAGTAACTATGACAAATGATGTCTATTTTTCTTTGCAAGAGTTGTGCCGGCTACAATGGAGGATACAAAGAGGAAAAACCAGTGATCCTATTCTTTAGGAATTTATATTTAGGTAAGGGCAATGTGATGAGCATACAATTGCTAATGTTGAGATATCAGAAGAGAAGTATGAATCAAGCGTTGTGAAAATGGTAGGAGGGACGTGAGGTCTTCCCTGGTCCCTACAAATGATTTTCCCTCCTTCCGGTTCTCACAGCTCTTTATTTACACTTCTTTTCTGATAGTTCCATTGTATTAATTTGTAGGAAACTATTGTTCTGGGATGAAATGATTTGCCACACAGCTAATATGATACAAAGTAGGGATAAAAACCTTGCTGTTCTTACTTTTACTGGAACGGGTTTGCTAAAATCTCCCAAAAGTTGGTCTTCAGACCACCTGCATCAGATGTTACTGAGACCTTCATATAAATATAAGTATCTCGTCTCTACATACTAAGTCAGAAATTCTGAAGGTGGGGTTCAGGGATTCCTATTGTGAACTAAGCCCCATGGGTGATTCTAATGCCTAAGCAAAGTTGAGAATCAGTCCTCTGAGCACTTCGAAAATTTAAAAAAGCAGAGTAGAGCTGCAAAGCATTGTTTTTGGATCATCCAGGTCTATATCCACTGCGATTTGTATTTGTATTTTTTCCCATCTGTATGAAAGTTACCTGGCATCTCACTTCTTAATCTTTCTTATTTTAAAATCACGAGATAACAGAAACCTGTAGCCTAGCCTAGTTCCAGGTCTGGTTGTTGACGTAAATGGCACCCACACATGTGTTGTCTGTGTCTGTGTACGCGTATGTGTGCCCACTATCTCATTTTAATAAAAAGACTGGGTTTTTGCTTACCAGATTCTAATCATAATATCATAGTGTAATACGTCACCATGGAACTTACTCACCCCAGGAAGTCCACAGAACCTTCTCAAAGGGCTAGTTAGTATTAGCTTCTTCATCAGTGTAGCTTCCATATGGTGTAGATCATTTCTAAAAGCAATGATACTGACATGGTGTTTTGGAGTCCGGGAGCAAACAGGAAAGATTTCTTGAGATGTTTTCAGTGCAGAAAAGGTGGTTTTTGTTAAAGCATGGGGACAGGACCCGTGGGCAGAAAGAACTTCACTGGAGTTGTGAGCAGTGACTGAATATGTACCTGCAAGTTGGGAAGGGGTTAGGGATAGTGTCTCTAAGGTTTCCAGGAGCTTGAGGGGTCATTTACTACTGTCTAGTAAAAACTTAGTCAGGAGACCCTTCAAGTGTAGATCAGTGAGCTAATGATGATTGCTGACATATCTTGAGGGTGTAGGGATAAAGGAAGTTTCGAAAGGGATTGATCTTCACCAACAATGTATCAGAGTGCCTATTAATGCACATCCTTGCTGAGTTTTCTTGCACACATTCTTGTTTAGAGCTCTGCCAATATGAAAGGAGAGAAATGATATCCAATATTATGTTTATAACAGGCTGTTAAAACAGGATTGTGTCTGACTCAGCTTTGCCTGAAGCGCCAGTGTATGTGGTAATCCCCACATTCCAGAGTGAGGTGCTGGGCCTTCTGGACAGGATTGATTGATTGATTTTAGATTTTATTTATTTATTTGAGAGAGAGAGAGAGGGAGAGTGTGAGCGATCAGGGGGAGGTACAGAGGGGGGAAAATCTCAAGCAAACTCCATGAGCTGAATGTGGACTTGATCTCAGGACTCTCAGATCATGACCTGAGCCACAACCAAGAGCTGGAACCTTACCGACTGAGCCACCCAGGTGCCCCCAGGCAGGACTTATAAAGGAGGTGGTAGGAAATGGCTTTATTATTCTTAGCTCTCCATTTTCTTTCAGCCTGTAAAAAGCACTGGGAAGATCAAGAAAAGAAGTAGAGACTGGAGATTACATTAAAGATTTCTTTGGACAGATTTGTTGGTATATTGTGAATTCCACTCTCCGTCTCTAATGGCAATGGATTGGGGTGCTCCATCAAGCTTAATAAGAAACATTTCAAGACCACTCAGCTTGATACGGGACCTCTGTTTGAGGGGGATTGATGTTTGGTAAAAGTCTATGTCTGGAGGTTTGATGCAAAGTAGAGGGCTGCCGTTGGGAAGTAGTTACATTTCCATTGGTAGTGGGTCAAAGGTGTGCATACCTTGTTCATCAGATATGGACCCCCATGCAGTGTGCCAGTTTAGAGTTTTCTTACATCCCGTCTAACAGGACCCCACTGAGGAGTAAGGACAAAGAAGCTGGAAGAGATGTGATGATGGATGTCCAGGGCCTGAGGGAAGACTTGTATGCAACCAGCCAGTCATGCAGCAGAGATGAATTTGCATGCATCAGGATATCCTCGGCAGTTAGGGTAGGTTGTGTGTGTGTGTGTGTGTGTGTGTGTGTGTGTGTGTGTGTGTGTGTGTGTGTGTGTTCTCTGGAGAATCCATAAAGCACCCATGAGAGAAAGAGTATACTTTATACTGGGAACTGAGTCAACTACTGTTGGGTGTTGTATCATTTTGCTAGGGCTGATGTAACCAAGTACCCCAAACTGGGGGTCTTAAACAACAGAAGGTTATTGCCTCACATTTCTGGAGGCCTGAAGTCTGAAATCAAGGTGTCAGCAGGGTTGCTTCCTTCTGAGGGCTGCGAGGAAGGGGCTGTCCCAGGTCTCTGTCCCGGGCTCATGGATGGCCATCTTCTCCCCATCTCTCTTCCCATAGTCTTCCCCTTTATGTGTGTCTTTGTGTCCAAATTTCCCCTTTTGATAAGACAGTAGTCTTATTGGATTAGGGCCCACCCTATTGACCTCATTTTAACTTGATTACCTCTGTAAAGACCCTTTCTCCTAACAATGTCACATTCTGAGGTACAGTGGTTGGGGGGTGGAAGTGGGGAGTAGGGGGGTGAAGGGGTAATTGGGGCTCCAACACATATTGATTGGTGGGGGGATGTGGACATACTTCAACCCTTATCAGGTGCTATGCCAGTCAGTCATCCCAGAGAGGTCAGCAACAGAGGTGAGAGATGAGGGGTAGGGAAGGATCCTACATGACTGGTAAAAGTGCAAAGTGAGGAAATAGAGAACTCCCCCCGCCCGCCGCCGTTTTGTTTCTACTACAATCACCCTATCCAGAACAGGACTGAACTAGCAGAGGGATGCAGCTTCATCTTTAGATGGAATTCAGAATTGTGACTATTACACAGTTTTGGACATTTTAGTTACTGAAATCAGAATGTTTTCTTTTTTCCTTCTTAAATCAGAGAAATGAGCAGAAACCTCTCCAGCCTTACAGAGTTGGTTTGGAGTTTGGGTAAGCAGGAGCAGGGTAAGCTAAAGTTGATTTTTTTTTTAAATCTTTTTTTTTTTTAAGATTTTATTTATTCATTTGAGACACAGAGATACAGAGAGAGAGAGAGAGAGAGAGAGAGCGCATGAGCAGGGTGAGAGGCAGAGGGAGAAGAAGAAGCAGACTCCCCACTGAGCCAGGAGCGCGATGTGGGGCTTGATCCCAGGGCCCTGGGATCATGACCTGAGCCGAAGGCAGACGCTTCACCATCTGAGCCACCCAGGCACCCCTAAAGTTGATTTTTTTTAAAGATTTTATTTTTATATAATCTCTACCCCCAACGTGGGACTCGAACTCAGAACTGCAAGATCAAGAGCCACAGGCTCCACTGACTGTGCCCTCCAGGCACCCGTAAGGTTGATTTCCAATAGTATTCTCTGAGTACTACTTCATATAATTTACACACTGGTTATACATTAGTTTGCAATTTTTCAATGACTAGTGATGTTGAACTTTTTCTCCTACCTTTGTTCTCATATTTTTGTCTATTTGTTTTTTCATATGTGTGATTTGCTTATGTACTTTCTCTATATTTCAATTGTACTGTTTCTTTTTTTATAATTCTAAATGCTTATTGTATATTAATTATATTAACCCTTGTTTGTATATGATTCAATTTTTGTTTACAGTGTTCATTATGTCCTGTAATTTTTTTTTGAGGTAGGACCATTCATAATTTTCATGCAGTAAAATCTTCCAGTTATTTTTTTTTAACAGTTTTTGACTGTGATAATATGCTTATAAGGCCAGAAGTAGGGATGTAGTATAATAACTTTTGTCAAGTTGAAAATTCTCATTTAATATGTGATTTCATGGGGTGCTTGGGTAGCTCAGTCAGTTAAGCGTTGGACTCTTGATTTCAGCTCAGGTCATGATTTCAGGGTCATGAAATGGATTCCTGCGTCGGGCTTCGTGTTGAATGTGGAACCTGCTTAAGATTCTCTCTCTCTAATGCATGCTCACTTAATAAATAAATAAATAAATAAATAAATAAAGTAAGTAAGTAAAATCTTAAAAACATATGTGATTTTATCATATGCTAAATTCCCACGTAATATTTTTTAGCATTTTATTCCATTCCCATGTTCTCCCTGATCTGAAACCAGTGCTACACTGTTTTAATTATCATGACTTTATTACATATTTTTATGTTTGATCAAATTCACTTTGCTTTCCAAAAAACATCATGGCTGTTTGGCATGTTTGGTCCTCAAGATAAAATTTGGAACTATTTTGTTCTATTCTCTCTCCCTTTCTATTTTCATTTTCTTGACCGGGATTCTTGTTGTTGTTGTTCCTCTTCTTCTTAGAAATCTCAAGTCATTTGTGCTTCTGAGCAAGATTCTTTGTCATTTCAAAGAATTATAGCTCTAAGTTGGAAGAGGCTAGAGGAAGCTCTCTTTAGTTCCTCTTCCTTATCAGGGAGTGATCTTCAATCGTGAACTTGGTATAGGTCATTCGTATATCTAGTTAAAGGAAAGTACAATTGGGTTTGGTAACAATCTTCCCTTCTCTCCCCTGTATCTTCACAAAAACAGTTACGCAGAAAATTTGACTACTTCCCTGAAGGAAGTTTAGGCTTTACCAGCCATGTCCAGTAGAGGTCGCAAAAAAAAACGCTTATGAAAGTCCCGGAAACCATAACCAAACCCATGCTTGGGCATTATGCGTTATGCAAAATAATGAACACACATAGACTACGCTTTATTACAGTACTTCCTCAAGGTGGAATTGCAACCTGTCATAGAGCCAGTGTCAACCTGCTTGCCTCTCCCCCACCTTTGCTAATACAAATGAACACACCCAGTTAATTGCAAAAGTTGGGGGGCAGTGTTCTCTCTCTCTCATACCCCTTCCTTTCGTTGCCCATTTTATTGTTAAATAAAAAAGGTCATCTTTGTTAAAAGTAATTTTTCCTATTTTCCAGTTGCTCAATTATTGTATCGAATGGAGAAAATGTAAATAGAGAAGTAAACAAAGTCGGTCACCAATAATTCCATCACACAGTTAACCACTCTAATACTCTGGAATGGATGGCATTAGAATGCATCATGAATGTCTTTCTATGTCTGCAAGTATTTATCTTCAACACAAATTTTATTGACATTTAAAAAAAATTAATTTAATACAGGTGCCTGGGTGGCTCAGTTGGTTGAGCATCTGGCTCTTGATTTCAGCTCAGGTCATGGGATCAAGCCCTGGTCCAGCTCCATGCTCATTGTAGAATCTGCTTGGGCTTCTGCCCCACCCCCACTCTAAATAAATAAATAAAAATCTTTAAAGATTTAATTTGTATTGTATATCATACTTCTTTTAAAAAGTTAATTAACTTTTAAAATAAAATATAATTAACATACAGTGTTATATTAGTAGCAGGTGTACAATATAGTGATTGAACACTTTATACATTCCTCAGTGCTCATCACATAAGTGTACCTTTTTTTTTTTTAAGATTTTACTTATTTATTTGTCAGGGAGAGAGAAGACTGAGAACAAACAGGGGGAGTGGCAGACAGAGGGAGAAGCAGGCTTCCTTCTGAGCAAGGAGCCCAATGCAGGACTCGATCCCAGGATTCTGGAATATGACTTGAACCAAAGGCAGACCCTTAACTGACTGAGCCACCCAGGTGCCCCTCCATAAGTGTACTTTCAACCCTCTCCACTTAATTCACCCATCCTCCCCCCTCCCTCCTCTGGCAACACCAGTTTGTTCCCTGTAGTTAAGAGTCTGTTTTTTTGTTTGTCTCTTTTTTCTTTGTTCATTTGTTTTGTTTCTTAAATTCCACATATGAGCCAGTAATTCCTCTACTGGGTATTTACCCAAAGAAAATAAAAACGCTAATTCAAAAAAACATATGCGCCCCTATGTTTATAATAAGCAGCATTATTGACAATAGCCAAATTATGGAAGCAGCCCAAGTGTTCATCCATAGATGAATGGATAAAGAAGATGTGGTCTGTATATGCAATGGAATATTCCTCAGCCATCAAAAAGAATGAAATCTTGCCATTTGCAACAACATGGGTGATCTAGAGGGTATAATGCTAAGTGAAATAAGTCAGTCAAGAGAAAGATAGATACTGTATGATCTCACTCACATGTGGAATTTAAGAATTTCAATGACTTTTAAGTATCCCATCATATGGATCCGCCAGGGTTTACCTATCCATTGCCCTATTGTTGGACATGTAGACCGTTTCCATGTTTTCCATATTATGAATATCATGGCATGTTATGAGAGATCACTTATTCACACTCCTGGAGGGTACCTTCCACTACAGTACAGCGCTGGCCTTTTTCTGGGGTACAGTGAGGTACCTAATAGATATGTTTGGGATGAGGGCTTGGGCTGGTGGTTGGTTCACATCTCCTTCTCCCAGGAGCCCCTGTTACCAGAGGGCAGGCTCTTACTCTGAGCAGCTTGGCGGGGAGACCTGTGACGGGGCAGGTGAATCTTTGCCTTGGGGTCAGTATTAGGAAGTGTACTAAAGCTGCATCTCTAAGGTTTGCTCTCTGATTGCCTCAGCGCACATTTTGATTCTTGTATATCTGTGCCCTATTATGATTCTCTCCTTTGTGTAATTTTCAGAATTGGGATTTTGGGGGTTGAAGTTGAGTATATTTTAGGTCTTTTGATACAATTTTCCTATCCTTCACCAGAAAGTCCGTACCAGTGTTGACTCCTACCAACAGAGATTAGATTTATGATTGTCTTTGAAAACTTAATTTTTCTTTCAAATATATATATATATTTGGGGTGTGGTTATAGATCTATATTTCTATTTAATGTGTGGGTGTGGGGTTTTAGGTCTATATTTATATTTAACATATAAAAATCCATTAAATTTTATATTATATACTAATTATGAGTTATATTTATATATTAAATGTGTGTATATATATAAATTATATAAAAATATACATTTTAAACTTAATTTTACCCAGAATAAATATGAGAAATGGAAGGAGAGAGTATTAACATCATTTACCTTGTTCTAAACCATCTGGGAGTCTCATATGAAAAATTCTGGTCATTTCATTAAGTGATTTGAAAAGTAGTACTTGGTATAAGAAACAAAAATAGGAGTTTTTTTATAGGAGTTTTTAAAATATATCACTTCATTTGTAGACATAAAGGCATCTGTTGTTTAATTAATCGAGAAGATCAGAATGAACTCCAAACATATCACCTGGGCTCTCTCTTCTCCCCTCATCCTAGGTTTAAACAATGACTGGCAGTCATTGTCTTGAGAAGCTGGACCTTTTTTCATGGGTCACAGATGTTAAGACTCCAGGGAAGTTTGAATCATTTATTCTACATAGTGGTTTCCTTGTTTTTACCAGGAGTATGGTAGCATTGTAGATACCCACTTTTTTTGCATAGATTTGAAATAAAGTGAACAAAAATTCCACCGTCCTTTGGAGGTGTTTGAGAGAACCTGAACCCACCTTGTCCTTAGTACTGTGTGAAATTGGCCGTGATGTGCTCATGGTTGAAGGGTTTGTAGTCGGCAACTCCTGGAAACAAGCAGAGAAGAACATGAGGAGGCCATGGTGTGCGTAACCACCCCTACCTCCCAAAGGACCAGCCCATAGTTAGAGGAGTAAAATCATCCCCGAGTGAAATGGGCAGCTTGATTAGTATGGAGGAGCATGAGATTGAGATTTAGGGAGTCCTTGTTTCTAGGCTTAGAGCTGCCATGTGGAGCATCTCTTTGGACAAGCCCCTTAAATTGTGAGAGCCTCCTTTTCCTCATGCCTTAAATTGTACTAATATCTACCCTGAAGAGACACTTTCAGGATTAGGAATAAGGACTGCCAGATGCCTAATATAGTCCCTGGCACATAGTTATTGTGCAATAAAACGACTTAGTTAAGTCGAACTTAGAGTATTCAAGGTAGGAACTCATGTTCACTTTTGAAGATTTTGCAAAAAATAGGGAAGGGCATTGTGTTGAGAATTCTTATGTTTCAGGGCAGAGAAGTTAGATGATGGCAGTATTGATGATTAGCTTTCAAGTCACCGGGCATCGGAAAGATAATTCCACGCCCAGATGTTTTGGATGTCAGAGGCCTGTTTACCATTCTTTCCCCAGAGAAGAAGGGTAATTGGCAGACATGAGAATAAGCCTGATTTAGGTTCCCGGGCAATTCTTGAGATGCAGGTGGTAGGAGAACTAATAATACTAATATTGAGCATTTGTGAATGCAGAAGACATTGAACTTACTCATTTTAAACATGTTATTTCTAATTTTCACACTGACCCAAGAAATGGTTATTACTATTTGTATTTTATGGCTCTGGAAACTGGTTCTGAGAAGACTCATTCCTTGCTTAATGCAGCTAGTAAGTAAGAGAAGGGGCTTCTAGCCCTTCTCTTCTAACCCTTATGTAACCTCAAGATCTTTATTAAATGCATTGCTGCAATTCAACAAATTCTGACTGGCCAGATTTTGTTAAGTACCCGACAGACTCTAAGAAAACATCTCTCCCATCGAAATCTTGGATAATGAAGCATCTTATAAAGCCACAGCCCCAGTTCTGCTGTGACTTTGCAGGGCTTCACATCTCTGCATTGTGCCGATTAACATCCTCTTACCTAGGGAACATCATCCTTAGACAAAACCACACACAGTGCTCTTTAACTTGGAGGATATTTTAGTATTTGTGCAAAATTTTAAAGAATGTTAAGGTTTTGCTGAAGTCTGAGTTTTATTCTTGCCTCTTTCCCCACACAAACATGCATAGACATTCTTCTCTTTGGAGACTTTTAAAAAGCATTAGAGCAAGAAGAAGAATGAATGTTGAGTGAAGCGGTGGGGGAAGGACAGTCATGCTACAGTTTGGAAGTGTGGGCTCAATGATCGCTTGATCCCGTGCTAGGTGCAGGACTTGCACAAGTCCCTTTAACGCCTCCAAGACTTAGTTTCTTTTTCTGTAAAAAAGAGAATTACCGATACCTACAGAGTTGACATGTGACGTATGATATCGCTGCACGAAGAGCTATGTTTCCCACCCCCATATTTGTTTCCCACTGGCTAGGAAGTCACTGTGCTTTTGTTTTATACATTGATGTTTAATTTTTAAACCCTAAGGTGGCCAGGCCATCTTCTTAGATCACATACTACTTTTTCTACCTTTTTAAAAAAAATGTTTTTGTCTCTCACGTTACCTGTTTTTTTCTTTTTCAGCTCTTATTGCTTTAAGTAGGTCAAGCCACTTTTCTTGATCACTGGATGTGTCCCCGTTGGCTCAGAGTGGAGTCAGGATTCTTGATTTTCGAAAAAGCTATTTTAGAAAGCCAGCCACCTGTTCTATTATCATCCATCCATCTACCCATCATCTACCATTCAATCGAGTCACTGTATATATGTGTATGTACATGTATGTGTCATCACTATATACACAAGTATCATATACATACAATCTCACAGTTATTTGATTAAATGAAGGAATTAATTAAATAAGGAAATGAAAGAAAGTAGCCCGCAGACTATGGAAGAAAGTCCCAAATTCCTTTCTCCTTCTCTCACCTTCATTCAAAGGTGTTTTGCCACTAAGGAATTGCCAGTATGTCCGCTCATGAACACTTTCAGCAATATTGTTGATGGAGGAGATGACAAGGCCCCATGATGTCATCGTGGTTTCAAATCTGTAAGAATAAAATCATATGTGATTAACCTCATTTAGGTCAGGCAATAAGGAGTTAAGGTGAAGGGACAGAGACATTCTAAGTGCTTAAGAGATCAGATAAAACCACGCTCAAAAGAGAAATTGCAAATGACTAATGGATATGAAATTACTTCACTTGCAAGTAAATGAAATTAAAATGAATGGGTTTTTTTAAAAAAAAAACCTATCAATAAGCAAATTTAAAATAATGTAAATGCCCAACAATGGGTGAATACTTAACATGACTGATGGGATGAGTATCCAAGATTGACTTTTTTTTTTTGCAGTGATGAAATTGTATTTTTCAATAATTTTAAGTGACATTTAAACTGCTCATGCAATAATTGTTAAGTGAAAATGTGGGACACAAATTTTACACGAAATAACTCTCCCATCCATGTGAGGGATCACAACTATCTATAAGATGCAAAGAAGAAAACCTACAAAATTATAAAGAAATGTCAACAGCGATTATATTGTGGACACACTGTAGATGCTTTGTTTTGTTCCTTTTTAAAAAAATTTATTTAAATTCAATTAATTAACATATAGTGTATTACTAGTTTCAGAGGTGCTTTGTTTTGTTCTTTATGCATCACCCCCCAACTGTCTAGTATATGTATTTATGACATTCACAGTCAGAAAAAGAAAAATCAGGCAAAATTAAAGGTAAGCTCAGAGAAGTAGTAAGGTATATTCAGAGGGTATTTGAAAACTAAGTACTCTTGAAATGCAACTTTTATCCTGACCTGTCTATGGAAGTAGGGGAAATTATGGAGCTGGGCTGTGAACAGCAGGTATAATGTGTTGTACCTAATCCTGTGGAATAGATTCCTCATACCACTCAGTTGTCACTTCCTTGGGCTTGGTCAGTCTTTCTCTCTGGCATCTCTCTGCAGAATTTGGGTCATGTCATCGTTCCTCTGAATGTCTGTCTTCTTTTCCTTTCCAGGACCTGGCATTTTTCCTCTGCTCCTCCTGTGAGCTTAGTCTTCTCCATATTTCTCTACTGCTTCCTCTCCTTGCAAACTATGAAGACATCCCAAGGTTTAATTTTATTTCTTGGGATTTCCTTCTCTATTCTGCCTTTTGCTGACAGGACAATGGAAGGAACATGAGCTTCACAGTCAAGTCTGGGTTCTGATCTTAACTCTATTAGTTACACGTCATGTGATCTTAGGAATGTTACTTAGCCTCTTTGGGCCTATATGGTGCTATCTGTGAAGTGGGCATATAGATAATGGTTTGTTTGTTTGTTTTTAAAGTGGGCTTCATGCCCAACATGGGGCTTGAAGCCACAATCCTGAATCAGGAATCCCATTCTCTGCTGACTGAGCCAGCCAGGTGCCTTGGACTCGTGGCTTTGTTGGGAGCTTGTCTGCTACCTCTGCACGGTTCCCCAACTTCGGTCATAACCTCTGTCAGATGACGGCCCAGCCTCTTTTGTCTACCCTGACCTCTTTTTCTAGGTCTTCCTCTAAACCTCCAAAAGCTCCCTAATGCTTCTGCTTTGAACACCCACAGTTAGACATGTCTGAAGGAATTAAGTCTTTTTCTCTGAAAGACATTCTTTCCTCCTGACACTCCTATCAAAAGTTTGGAAGCTTCTCTTTCTGCGCCCCACCCCCCTTCCAGTGCTCACAGAGCTGAGTGGCATCTTCCTTGGTGTGAGTCTGTTTATCTTAGATGGAGTCTTCATCACCTCACAGATTCATTACCACAGGCAAGCCCCAGTTCTCCTCCTTGTCTCCCATTCTTGAACCAGTTAACGTTTTACAACATGACTTTTCTTACTTAAAAACTTGCAATGCTTTCTCTAATAGGAAGTCCGATCTCATTAGCCTGGTTTTTCAGACTTTTTCCAATATCACCCAGCCTGTCCTTCCAGACGTTCCTCACTTGATTCAGTCCTGTATCCCTATTCTCTTCTCTAGTCAAGCTGGCCTACTCACTGACCTTGCTTATTCCTGTCTCGAATGCTTAATTCTAGCCATTCCCTCTTCCTAGAATACCATCTTCCCCTATCTTCCTTACAGTACTTATTCCTCAAATGGGGTCCAAAGCCACAAACCTTCCTGGACTACTCTAACCCACAGTGGACTCTCCCCCTTTGAATTCCTGTTTGTAAAACTCCATCATATATGTTGACTTGTGTGACTGAATTTTTCCTGAGAGCATGCTAGTTACAAGATTGCAGGCTTCTCAAGGGGTGATGAAATGAAGATCTGTTAAATTATCAGAAGGAAAAAGAAAGTAAGAAAATGAAAGAAGGAGGGAGAGAATGGGAACTCGGGTGGGGTCTGGGGAGAATGGTGAACGCTGCTTGCAGCACTCACTTGAACATGGAATTTCTGCGCTGTGCTTCCTCTAGGACAACAAGTAGCACTGATCCACGTTTCACACTAACGTCGATGGTCACATTGAAGCACAGATCCACCCCCCTCAGCTGGTTATTTATGGTGTATATGACGGTGATGTTGGAGGCTGTGGTGGGAACAGGGCTGGGTTGAGTGGGGAGAGTTGGTTGCACTTCATCACCTGTGAAGAGTGAAGAGGCCACATTTGTTGAAGATTATGGGGTTTCTATTACAGGTGCAAAGATCTCTGTTACTGGCCACTCATCCTAAAAAAACATTTCAAGAAATGGCAATGATTTTGTGTCCTTTGTGGGTTGTTCTGAGGAACTGGTGTGATCTATGAAGCTCTCAGTTCCATTCTAGAGAATTGTTCGTAGCTGAAGAGCTGACAGCCGGTTTTATAGTGAACATCAATTTTGTTAAAAGAATTTATAACCAGAAGGGAGGATGGTTAGCCCTAAGTCATGTATTTTACATGATTGAGTTCTGTGGAGTCATGGGCTTTTTTGGCAACAAAGGTAGTAAGCAAAGGTAGTAAGTTTCAGACCATTTAACAAAACACCTGGGTAACTATAGTGTAGAATCCTAGAAAAGACTCCATGGCCACCTTGTCAAGGTTGGAAAATCACTGGGAAGCAGCCTAAGGAGTTGGGTGAATGTAGCTGTGTTTGGTGTAATTGGGATCAGGCTGCTTGACTGCAGTCTCTATAGACTGTGTACCGAGATGGGCAAAGAGCTTAGCAATCTCTGCTTATCTAGGCAAGTCCATACAGCATAAGCCAAACAGTACTTTATACTAGTATTTGACTAGAAAGAAGAGGTATCTTTGCAAAGACTCGTTATCTCTGGAGTGATAAAATTTTTATGCAGGACTCCCACTTTCTTCCTGCATATTTCTACAACATTTGAATTTTAAGTATCCCTGTATTATATTTTTAATTGGCTAAAATAGAGATATTTAAAATAAAAAGGTAATGTGCCTGGTTTCCAACCCATTCCTTTGGTGTGCCAGGAGCACCAAGGCTTCATATTTAGATCTCCAAGTCTGGTTTTAAATGCAACTCTGTTCTTCTCATAAGTCTCTCAGACCAGGTCAGTGGTCACACTTTCTTTGTTACGCTCTACATGTGCTTCTATGTCTATTTAGTACTTATTTCATTCTTCCAAACATTGTAGTTTTTGTCGACATATCTGTTTCCTGACCTTGTAAAGAGCAGATATCATAAGATACTGCATAATTTTTGGTGTATTTGTCAAGTGAATTAAGGAAATTATATATCATCTGATTGTTAGGAGCATGGACCTCCCCTCTTCACCAGCATCTCACCGAATGCTATTCATATAGTAGGTGCTCACTTAATGTGTACTGAATGACGTAGACATGGGGGCTGAATTTTGAGGGCAGGCTGGTATGGCTGTGTATTAGCACACAACACTTGGGGATGGATAGCAGATGTGGCTTTGCCTACATAACAAGCCTCTATGCCACTTAAAATTGATCTACATATTATTAGTGGCATAAATTGCTACTTTATGACATAAGGAAAGGCAGCTATTAAAGAGTTCTTACCAGGGCTGCAAGACACATGGGGCACGTCCAGGTATGTCTTGCCTTTCAGGGAAGGGAGGATTTGGGCAATGGCCATGGGATTGTGGAATTTCCCCTGCTCAGTCTCCTTAAGTATTGTGTCCATGGTCTTCTGGCAGTTCCACTCCTTGTTAGGTTGCTTAGGTGTCACAGAGAGAGCCTGGGACAGGAGAGAGAGAGGGAGAGAGACTGAGAGATTGATTAGGCATAGCTGAGAGTTGGCCTCTATAAACTTTATAAGAGACTTGATCACTAATCTTGGGGATCAAACAGAATCCAAAACTGAGCTGCCCAAGGCTCGGGACATTGTCTTTCTTGTTCACTGCTGCATCCCCACCTCTTAGCTCAAGGTCTGTCACAGAGCAGTCACACAACAAATATATGTGCACCAATCAGATTTGGGGAACACTATTAGGGCTGTTATATTTACGGCATGTGTATATAAAACAGTTCTTGGATGTAGAACGAAGGTGAGGCCCACAAAGCAAGCTCCAGGGGCAGCGTTAGTCTGGGTCATCTGGCCGTCTTACCATCGTAGTGCTCTTTTGTTTTATGTTGTCCTGAACACCGTTTGGTGGACTCCTCCCATTCTTTGTGATCATGTCAGGACTGTCAGCCAGAGGATCCACAACCCTGGCCACAGGGGTGGACTCATGGCCTGTGCTGGGCTAATCATAGAGTGCCATCCTTTTGGTGACAGTGATTAGTGGGCACACACACTAGCCAGTGTCCTTCCCTGACATACAAACATTCAGAGAGAGAAGCATGTCTTTCTCTCCTGCTGGGGGTATTCAGCTAGGACCACGTAAGTAAGCACTGGGCTGGGACCATCTTCCTCAGTCACTTCGAAGAAGCCATGCAGTAGGAGACAGTGAGGAAAACTGGGGCTGAGTGATGAAAAAAGAATGGCGCCTGAGAGCACAATTTGAGTCCTTTATTCTGCTTAATCCTCAAACCATTTAATCTAGCCCTGGACCTTCTAGTTTATAACGTGAAATAGTAAATCCCCATTTTTTTCTTAAGCCAAAATTATTTGGGTTTTATGTTATTTGCAAAATGATTCTTGATTAATGCACCACGCAAGTCATTCTACTTTGCTGAGATTTATATCGCATGAGTAAAATAGAGATCATAATTTATGCCTACCTTTGTGAGTTCATTTGAAGTTCAGATGTGGGACAGTAAGCAAAAGCATTTTGTAACGTGTGATAAATAAGCTATCATCACCACCTCCCTCCCTCTTAGTGGTGTGCTGACCATGACCCTCAGAGTATGTCAGTGGTTTGAGATTGCTGGTGACTGATTCACCTGAAGCTCAGAATAGGAAATGAGAGAAGAGAGAGTCGAGTCAGAAATGGCTCTGTGAGCCGAAGGCAGTTGATGAACGACCAGTTTTGACAGGCATGACCATCACTGTTGGCTTTGACAACCGTGGACCCTGGCTCTTGCCAGAGGTCACTTT
Source organism: Eumetopias jubatus (assembly GCF_037043125.1). NCBI lineage: Eukaryota > Metazoa > Chordata > Mammalia > Carnivora > Otariidae > Eumetopias > Eumetopias jubatus. The sequence continues at coordinate 11,559,358 of NW_028274819.1, read as the reverse complement.
ACAGGGTAGTTTGGCTTAAGGGGCATTAGGTAGGTACTCCTCAGCAGCCAGATCTTGTTCACTTGCCATATTCACCTCTCAGATCCCCAAAGCAAGATGTATCCCCTTGGGATAAAACGTTACCGATGCCAACACTCTAGAGAGGAATAACACATTACCCTGTGAGAAGTCATTAATAACTTTGCATGAAGATGTTTATCACATCCTTTTCCAAGTTAAAGCCCCAAGTTAAGAGGAATTTTGAAGGCTTTGGAATATTGATAGAAAGAAGAGAAGAAATTCTGCAGCAGAGGAAGTGCTTCCTGAGTGCCTAGGGAAGCCATGTAGGTGGCCCAGGCCATTTGAAGGGCACTGACATCCTGGAAGAGGGTGAATAAAGGCTGAAAAGGAAGCTTAATATCACTCTTCTGCTGGGAGAGACCATGAACAATTACTGAGCACCACACTGTGCTTGTGATTAAAAAAAAACAAAAAAAACAAAACAGGCGCCTGGGTGGGTCAGATGGTTAAGCGTCTGCCTTCGGCTCAGGTCATGATCCCAGGGTCCTGGGATCGAGTCCCACGTCGGGCTCCCTGCTCCTTGGGAGCCTGCTTCTCCCTCTGCCTCTCTCTCTCTCTCTCTCTCTCTGTCTTTCATGAATAAATAAATAAAATCTTTAAAAAAAAAACAACCTTTACTTACAACCTTGTTTTTATGGGGAAAGTGAAATTCAGAGAAATTCAATATTTGCCGATAGTAGTGGCAGATCTGGGATTCCAACTCAAGTCGTGACATCTTGAGAGCCCTTTGCTTCTCCACACCAGAACATTTTAAATTAGAAAAAAAGTTGTGTATTGGATATCTGGTGATTTCAGACTTCAGGCTGTTTGGGTAAACTCTAGATATGTGCCATAACTTGAGTAGGGAGAGGTTATGTATCCTAACTGATTAGAAATCCATATGACCTGTGATATCAGGGTAAGGATGAAGTCTTGCCTTTCCATAAATAAAGCTTTAGTTCTTAGGTACAGCTTATCAGAGTGTACCCTGTGGTGATAAAATCCCAAACAGAATTCACAAACCAAACTAGCAAAAGCAAACATTTCCCCGTCTGGCATTAAGGAGAAGCAAGTTTATTTTAAGTGAGTCATAGATAAAACCCACCTTATATCCCTTCCAGACTGTTCCTGATATTCCACAAGGCTTTCTAGACCTGAGCCCCAGGATTGTTCTTAGATGATTCAGCCATGGTAAGTCTTTTTTTTTTCCCCATGGCAAAACTTCATTCACCTTGACATGACATGGAAGCTGACATTGTTCTCATTAGTTGCTCCAATACACGGCACATTGGAGTGGGGATTTTGTATTTACTTTTATGTTTAACATAAACTAATTTCTAGTCTGTTTATGTCCTTTGCTAATTTCTAATGTGTGGGACGTCAGGGCCAGTCTCTGCTCCTCTCCCCAGAAGGATTTCTTTCTACCACTAGTCCAGAGGTATATTAGGTTTGGGGCTGGCCATGGTTCTCTCTTTCCTGGGCTTTCTGAGTTGAAAGGGTCATAATGTAGTTTTTCTGTGAATTACATTAGGCATTTCGAGACATTGGAGCACAAACTTCTCAGTTTGGACTAGAGGATTTGGCCACAGATGACCCTTTAATTTCCAATTCTAGTTGGTTATCTCTCCCCACTATCATTAGTATGTCCTCCAAGGGAGGATGCTGCCCTAATCAGCCCTAATCAATGGGGTGGGGGTTGCATTTGGAGATATATCAAGCAGCATCTTATGGAATCTGAGCCTGGGTATCAGTACTAGGGAAACATAGGATTGAGTATGGACAGGGTACCAGAGACACGTGGTTTTGCCATTTAGAGCACTGTGTGAGGTTGAAATGAGATCGAGAGTGTAAAAGAGCTTGACAAGTCAGCTTTAAGTTGTTTTCATTAATCAGTTTGAACACAACCGACATTTTCTGGATCAAGATAAAGGGCTGAAAAGAGAACACGTGACTGGCAAGATGGAATCAGAAAATTCCATTTTTTTGAGGACCTATTTTAATATCCTTATTTTTATACATCAAATTTTCATCAATCTATACTTATTACGAACAAACTGATCATTATCAGTAATAACCTGATATGTTTCTGGGATTTATGATTTTTTCCAAGAAAGAGAAAATAATTCATGTAGTTTTATTTTCACACTTCACCTATGGGATAGGGAGGAATTCACACCTGCATTTTACCAGTAGAGAAACTGAGACAAACACTACAAGGAACCTACTTCAGGTCATACTAGCTGATCTTTCTCAAAGATATTAGAAGAAGCCTGGTCTCTTGATCCTACAATCTGGTCTTATCATATTGGCATGGATCCAACAAAGAGCATGGGTAATGTGTTTACCTGCATGGCAAGGCCAGTACTGTAGATGTTTCCAATGATGCCATTGTCTTTGATCCTCATGCTGATATTCTTCATGGCTTCCTCTAGTACCTGACTGAACAGAATTCTGTAACCTTCCTCTGAACTTTCTGGGATCCTGTTGTACATACAGGTCAGAGCTAAAGTCGCCATTGCTCCTGTGTCTGTGAAGCACGGTTGGAGGGGGGGTGGGTAAGACAACCATCACCACAACAATATGAACAACTAACATTTACTGTGTGCTTATTGTGTTCCAGCTACTTTATCTCCTTTATTCTTCAGGACTGTGAAATAGGACCTATAATTAATTCCTTTGAAGGGATAAAGAAGTGGAGGCTCATAGAGGCCAAGTAATGGCCCAAGGCCTCACAGCTGGTAAGTAGCAGTGCCAGGACCTGAACCCAGATCTATATGACTCCACAGCTCATGCTTTTAATTAATGTAAACTGGCACTTTATTCAATCTCATTTTTTGGTCTCTGTTTATCTTTTAAAAATGTCACTAGTTCTTGAAGGCCCAGCCATCACCACCTCTCAGTGAAACCTTCTTTGGTCTGACCAGTGCCACAGGTGCAGTTTCTTTTCTGAACCTTTTTTTGATGTAGGCTCCATGCCCAGCATGGAGCCCAGTGTGGGGCTTAAACTCACGACCCTGAGATCAAGACCCAAGCTGAGATAAAGAGTCAGATGCTTAACTGAGTGAGCCACCCAGGTGCTCCTCTTTTCTGAACTTTTTTAGCCTGTGTTGTTTGGACCTGTTTTGCAATCTCAGCACTCTCTGCTCTGTTTCATTGTTACCGTGCTCTGTGAGCTCCTGGATGGTGGGAACTTTGCACCCCCCAAAGCACCCAGCACAGGGTCATTTTCATTATTTGCATGGGAAAGTGTATGTGGACTGAATGAGCAAGCTCTGACAGGACAAGACAGAACAGATGAAAGACTTGCCAGATAACTTCCTTCTCTGATCTTCTCCTCCCTACTGTAATCTCCACCTGAATTTGTGTAACCTCATTAAGGATGACAGTGTTGTTGAAACCATTGTTGGCCAAGAAGTCAGATCTCCTGAACTGACAGACACCTTGGCAATGCATGAGGTCCCAGATGGAAAATAGAGGCCAGTCTGCTCTTGAGCCATAGGGAGGGTACTAGAGTACTTGATTATTGGTCTGAAAGAGCCTGAAATGAGAGAGTTTGCCTGAAAGGAGAGAGGTTGCATAGGCAGTGTGGATAACAGGGTGAAAACCTGAGAAATGCTATTGCTTGGAGAGTGGCAAAGAGAAAAGGTGACCATGAATGAAGGGCACATGATAATGTCCTCAGAGAGAGAGGGTGTTATTCAGAGCAGGTATCATGATCTGCAGAAGGGTGGACAGAAAAGGACATGGTGCTGTAGGGGAAAAAGCTTCCCTTCACAAGCAGCCATAAGGTTACAGAATGAAGAAGTAACATGGTTCCAGCGTACCCTTGAAGAGGAGGAGCATGGTGGGTTTAGGGTTCAGAGAGTATCTGTTTACTAGAAAGAGAATATCAGGATGTTATAAGGAGAAACATTGGGAGGAACGGAGAGGGGAATCATCAGTAGTAAAAAAGAGTGGGTTCAGGGGTGCCTGGGTGGCGCAGTCAGTTAAGCATCCAACTCTTGGTTTCGGCTCAGGTCATGATCTCAGGGTCGTGAGATGGAGCCCGGTGTCTGGCTCCTTGTTCAGTGTGAAGTCAGCTCGAGATTCTCCCTCTCCCTCTCCGTCTGCCCCTCTCCCTGCTCTCTGTCTCTAAAATAAATAAGTGATTCTTTAAAAAGAAGAGGTTTCAGGGTAAGACTGAGTCTAGACATTGATTTAATCATTTAAGAATTTGCCTGGGAATAACCGCTGACTTGGGTGACTTGTTTATTATTCCCAGTAGAGATTCTGTCATTGTCAGGCATTTCAAGTATTGTCCTGGGTTCTTTGTTTTACTGTCTCCCCTTCATTTATTCTGTAATTCACACGTCCAACAAATATTTCTTAAGTGCCTTCCATCTGCAGACATTTTCATGATCCTCAGCTCCTCCTCCATGGAAAGCTCCCCCTCCCACTTTCCCCTCCTGCCCCCCTCCCCCATTGAATGCCCTTGATGTTCCCAGCTCAGGGCAGTGTTTGGAAGTGGCAACCAACTCACCCACATTGAAGGGGGAGGAACTGAACCTCAGGTACTTGGCAAAGCGGGCTGCTATGGGTAAGGCTGTCTCTGGGTTCTCCTGGCACAGTGCCAGGACCGCCAGACTGGGCCCATAGAAAGTTGAAGCTGGAGCACTGGAGCCTGGGAAGGAGACAGAGGGTCTCTGTAAGATTAACATTCACCATAATGAGGACGTTTGTGAAAAAGGTAAAAGTCAAATCTTTTAAGTAGAAATTTCTAGAAAACCTGTCCAAAAAGAAAGACTCCACGTTGGCAAAAGCTAACTTGAACATTTCTCAGAATAAGAATATTACCTAGCAGGACAGGAGAATGAAAGAGATAGCTGTCTGCAGGTGATGGTGTAAGTCTGTGGCCCCAGGTAGTGGCCTTCTCTGGTTCGGAATCAAAGTGAGTATCTCTTTGTGGGATTATCTGAGGGATCCTGAGTAGCTTGTGTCTCTTCCCTCACTTTCCACTCACCCATCTTTTTCTTTCTAGGTTTAATATTCTCAGGAAGGACCATTTGCCTCACTCTCCCCTCCCTTCCGATGAGGTCTTACTTGAAGGTGGCCAGGTTTCCATTTGTCTCTGTAGAATTGATACTTTATTCCCAGGGTCTCGGCAGGAGGAGTTGAGGGCCATGATGGTAAGGGCAAGCTGACCAATGGTCAGGTCTGTGGAGGAGAGAACAAAACAGTCACAAAGGTATTCTCAGGGGGAAAGTGTGCCAGGGGCCAGGGCTGAGCTCTCTGCTTCTTGTCCAGATCATTTTGGTTTTTTAATAAGGCGATTAGATAATTTCTTAAAAAGATTTTATTTTTAAGTAATCGCTACACCCAATGTGGGACTCGAACTCACAACCTGGAGATCAAGAGCCACATGTCTCCCCCTAACCCCCCGGCCCCCGAGCCAGCCAGGTGCCTCTAGATAGTTTTTTTATCTGGTTTTTCTTGAGGAACAGAGTATGGAAAAATGCTCAGGGAGTGTTTAATCTGGTGACCACTGTGTGACTTGACAACTTCATCAGGAATCCCTGTTATCTATTGAGAGAAGCAGCAAGAGCACCCATACAAATTCATACCTGAAAATAATTTTAACCTTATTATCTAACTTGATCCTCAAGGCAACTCCTGTGTACAGGTAGGCAGAACAGAGATTTGGTTATTATTATCATCGTTACTATTACTGTTAGTGTCCTTGTTATTAGAATCATCTGCATTTTGCAAACAAAGAAGTGAGGTTGGTCCAGATCTGCGGCCTGTTCAAGGTCACAGAGTTAATAAGTGGTGGAACCAGAGCTGCAAGCCCGCTCTTTTTACATCTGGTCTAGAGCTAATTCTGCTCTCCTGCCCAACTCTACAAATGCTCTCACTTCACACACCTTTCTTTCCAGGTACACAGGGAAAGATGCTTTGGTGATTCAGGTACAATCGCAAGTGGCATTGGAGTTGGGGGTGGGGTGTGGAGTTGGGCTCTGGGGCTGGAGAATCAGGGAGCATGTGGAGGGGCTCTGACTTCTCACCGGCTGTGTCACTGGCCATGAGCTTGTCAGTCAGGAGCTTCTGGGCCTCCACGTTGTAGGCTCCAGCCAGGTTCATGGCAATCAGGATGCTGGGATTTGGGTGGGCTGAGCTGGTCACAGAGCTTTCCATGAGCACTTGTATGCCATTAACCAAGGGCTGCTGTGCCGGGGGAACAGCTGAGGAGAGAAAAGCCATTTACTAAACCCCTAATCCTCTCTCTCTCTCTCTCTCTTTCGTCTCAGAAACGTGTTTCCCGATCTCTCTGTTAGAAGATGGGATTAGTTAGCGTTAGTATTCTCGGGGACACCCTCTGTGGGGGTGATTATTTTTTGGGGGGGAGTGGGTGATTATTAAAGAGAGATGGAGAAAACACAGATTTTTCTTTTGAGGCCAATTAGACCCAACATCTTCTCAAATAACCCTTATATTTATCAAAGTGATTTCTCATTTAGGAAGTCCAAGCAATATGGCTCATGGCCATTTCATATTATTTCTGGCACATTCCTAGAAATCACTGATTTCCTTGTAGTTTTTTCTCACTCTTTTTTTTAAAGTTAATTTTTGGGGGGGTGCCTGGGTGGTATAGTTGGTTAAGTGTCCAACTCTTGGTTTCAGCTCGGGCCCTGATCTTAGGGTCCTGGGATCGAGTCCCGTGTCCAGCTCTGTGCTCAGCGTGGAGTCTGCTTGGGATTCTCTCTCTCCCTCTCCCTCTGCCTCTCCCCACCTCTCTCTCTCTTTCAAATAAATAAATCCTACAAAATAGAAAGTTATTTCTCTTTTGTTTTTTAGGATTTTATTTATTTATTTGAGAGAGAGAGACTGTGTTGACCCCATGGGCCAGCAGGGAGAGGAGCAGAGGGAAGGGGACAAGCCGACTCCTTGTTGAGAGCAGCACCCGACGCAGGGCTCAGTCCCACGACCCTGAGATCATGACCTGAGCTGAAATCACGAGTTGGAGGCTCAACTGACTGAGCCACCCAGGTGCCTCCCCTGTTTAAAAGATTTTATTTTTAAGTAATCTCTACACCCTACATGGGGCTCAAACTCACAACCCTGAGATCAAGAGTTGCATGTTCCTCCAACTGAGCCAGCCAGGCGCCCTCTTTTTTTCTTAGTCTTGCGTGAAAAATATGGAAGACTTGGGATACGACCTGTCCTCAGCGAGTACCAACATCCCCCCAGCAGTGGCACTTGGTCAGAACAGCTCTGAGCGTCTCGCTTTGTGCCACCAGCCATCATTCCTGCGCCAGTATTTCAGTCTCTCTTAAGGTAAAATGCATAGACTTGCCTCTCCAAGAACTTATGCTATTTGGTCAGGAAAGATGAAGCACGCACCCACCCTGACTCATCTACTTTGAACTTATGCAGTGATTGCTGTTTTCAGTCACTTTCTCCTCAGCAGACCTCCGTGTGTGAGGTTCCCCCCTTTCCCTGGGGGAGCTGCTTCCCTGACCTCTCTGGAAGAACCACCATACTCACAGCATGAGCTTTGGGTCCAGGTGCTGGTCCCAGCCACAGCCCAGAGAAGGTTCAGGAGGTGGAGGGTGAACCAGGTCATCCCACTCTCTCTTGTCTTGTCTACAGATCCCATGCACAGATCCCCGTTTTGAAAATGGGGTGTTTCTAAAACCCTTCTTTATATATGCTTCTTTTTGTAAAACAGTCTGCCCTCCTGCCACTCCTGGCCACTCCTAACCACTTATGTTCACCTCTCTTTCTCTGATAGAACTAATTTCCATATGCTTATCTAAGTTCCCTCCTATCAATCCTCCAAGGTGTGTGGAGGTGACTTCTAGGTGGCACAGTCGTAGGAGATGATTGGGGCTGAATATGCAGTGATGGCAATGATGAGAGAGTGTCCTTCACCACAATCCTGGGTCATTACGTCAGGAGCGTGGCTGGTGTGTGAGGGAGCATAAATGGGCCTTCCTCCTGGGCTTTTGTACACCTGCCCAGACAACCTCCTGGCTGTTTATCAGCAACCACTTCATTGAAGGTTAGGCAGTTCCTAAGGCACCGTCTTACTTATGGTTCGAGGCACTTGCTTCAAAGTATGTCCTTTTATGCTCTCAGGTGAGGATCTGCCAGGTGAAGTTGGCCTTTATGCAATTAATAAGTTGCTGTGACCTGGGTCCCAGCCTAGGCTCTTTAAGGTTGTTTGGCTTCAGGCAAGCAATGGACCCGAGTTTCCCAGAAATTGTATGTTTGTTTGTTTGTTTTTAAAATAGGCTCCATGCCCAGCATGGATCTCAGTGCAGGGCTCCAACTCATGACCCTGAGATCAAGACCTGAACTGAGATCAAGGGTGGATGCTTAACGGAACTGAACCACCCAGGCACCCTGCTCAGAGATTGTTTCATCTGATTTCTCTTTCCTTATCTGGGGACAAAGCAGTTTCAAACACCCAGGGCTTTCAGATACTATCATTTTTTAAATTTTATTTAAAAAATTTTTTATTATGTTATGTTATTTACCACACACTACATCATTAGTTTTTGATGTGGTGATCCACGATCCATTGTTTTCGTATAACACCCAGTGCTCCGTGCAATACATGCCCTCCTTAATACCCGTCTCCAGGCCAACCCATCCCCCCCACAACCCTCCCCTCTGAAACACTCAGTTTGTTTCCTGGAGTCCATAGTCTCTCATGGTTCGTCTTCCCCTCTGATTCCACCCCCCCTTCATTTTTCCCTTCCTTCTCCTAATGTCCTCCATGCTATTCTTTATGTTCCACAAATAAGTGAAAGCATGTGATAATTGACTTTCTCTGCTTGACTTATTTCACTTAGCATAATCTCCTCCAGTCCCATCCATGCTGATGCACATGTTGGGTATTCATCCTTTCTGATGGCTGAGTAATACAAGGCAAGAAACAACAAATGTTGGAGAGGTTGTGGAGAAAGGGGAACCCTCTTACACTGTTGGTGGGAATGCAAGTTGATACAGCCACTTTGGAAAAGTGTGGAAGTTCCTCAGAAATTTAAAAATAGAGCTACCCTATGACCCAGCAACTGCACTCCTGGGTATTTACCCCAAAGACACAGACGTAGTGAAAAGAAGGGCCATATGCACCCCAATGTTCATAGCAGCAATGTCCGCAATAGCCAAACTGTGGAAAGAGCCTAGATGCCCTTCAACAGATGAATGGATAAAGAAGATGTCCATATATACAATGGAATATTACTCAGTCGACATCTTGATTGTGGCCTCATTAAGAGACCCTGACCCACAGAAACCGTGAGATAGTACATCTTGTTGTTTTAAGCCATTAAGTTTTAGGGTGACTTGTATTATTAACTAATATGTGGTATATGGTGGGAGATGAGGCCAGAAAGACAGTTTGAGGGCTTCACATGCCATGTGAAGGAGGGGTAGGCACAATTATGCCCTCCCCTCAACCCCACACACCTATCCACATCCTAATCTCTGAAATCTGTGAATATGTTAGGTCACATGATAAGGGGGAACTAAGGTTGCTAATGAGCTGATTCTTACATAGAAGATTATTTTGGATTTTCTCGGTGGACCCACTGTAATCAGAGGTCCTTATAAGTGGAAGAGGGAGGCAGGAGAGTGAGTCAGAGAAGGGGATGTGGTGATGGGAACAGAGGTCGGAATGATACAAGTGCTGGCTTTGAAGGTGGAGGAATGCTGGCCTCTCCCAGAAGCTGGAAAAGGCAAGGAAACGGATTCTCCCCTCGAACCTCTAGAAGGAATGCAGCCTCTCAACACCTTGATTTTATCCCAGTGAGATCCATTTCTGACTCCTGACCTCCAGAACTGTACGATGATATGTTTGTCTTAAGCCAGTAATCAGTGGTAATTTGTTGCAGCAGCAGTAAGACTCTAACACAGGATTAGGATCCCAGCATGGCATTGACCTTGGGTTCCAGAGCCTGCTCGTGACCGTCCTGGGATGAGCCACACCCCCTTGGTGTGCCTGCTCCTTAAACACACATTTCCTTATAAATTGCCATTTATAGCCATGGTTGCTGCAAGACTGATTATGATACAATTGTCTCACTTAGCAAATATCTTCCACAACAGGAACCACACAGGCCATACATTTCTTAACTCATATATTTCGACAGTCTTTGGCTAACTTTTGAGAGAACTAATTTTTTTTTAAGAGACCGCCGGGAGGGGGGAGAGGGGGAGGGGGAGGGGCAGAGGGCGAGAGAGAGAGAGAGAGAGAGAGAGAGAGAGAGAGAGAATCTCAGGCAGGCTCCATGCTGAGCACAGAGCCTGACATGGGCCTTGATCTCATGACTCAGAGCATGACCTGAGCCAAAATCAAGAGTCAGAGGCTCAACTGACTGAGCCACCCAGGCATCCCTTGACTGACACTAATATACTTGTCTGTTTTCTCCTGTGTCTCATTTTCTGGTATCCAAGCACCCGGACTCTCAATGGACATCTGAGAGGTTTATTTGTGTCGATTATTCTCTGCTCCGGCAGCAGAGGGACGTTTATCCCCCGAGGCTCAATCTCAGGTCTGTCATAGTGCTAAGCTTTAGAGCTTCGCATAAGGCAAGGGTGGCCAGAGCTAGGATTCCCTAGGCAACGTCAGTAGAACGTGAAGGGAATGTTATTCCATTTCCCTCCATGTCTGTTTTTGAGATTAAAGGCATTCCTATCAGATAGCAATGTTACTATATTCTACTATGGGACCAGTGGTTAGGAGAAACTGAGTTTGTCTGTTAAGAATGGAGGCTCACAGTGCTACAGGGAAGTGTTAGAAACACAGTGGAGTAAAGTGAGATTTTGTGTTTGATCCAACAGGAGGAATTAAATGAGAATTGCAAAGGAAATGACTTTTTCATGCTGTGATTGCATGTTATTTGATTCTGTGTCAGTGTGCCCATTAGAATATCCTTATACCACGTTTGGGAGACTAGGTCTAATATGTGTGCTTTATTGGTGTTGACTGGTTATTATTGAAAGTGAGCTAGAATCATTGAGAGAGTCAGCAATCTCAAAGGGACCTATTCTAACTTTGTTATTTTGAGATTCAATTTCACTGGTCCATTGCAGGGTCAGTACTTCCTGTTATTTTTTGCTTGAGCTTCCTTATTTTTCCTGATGGACAAAACCAACCATATGTACTGTTTTTTTCCAGGATGCTACCAGTTTTTTTTTTTTTAAGATTTTATTTATTTATTTGACAGAGAGAGACATAGCGAGAGAGGGAACACAAGCAGGGGGAGTGGGAGAGGGAGAAGCAGGCTTCCCACTGAGTAGGGAGCCCAATGCAGGGCTCAATCCCAGGACCCCGGGATCATGACCCAAGCCGAAGGCAGACGCTTAACAACTGAGCCACCCAGGTGCCCCAGGATACTACCAGTTTTTAATCTGTGTTTTTGAGTGTAATTATTAACAGTGTTCACTTTCACTCTTCACAGTGTTGTGGTTGGATGATAAGTCATGCTGTGTATGATAGACAGGAATGGCACTTATAACATTTTGCATATTTATCACCCTAAGCCATTATCCCTCAGTTTTGCCTGTAGAGTCTACAAACAGGCCTGAGAGCTGCTGCCCCAGGTGAACAGCACCATGGACGTCCCCCGTCTCTAACTTAGCTTTTAGGATGAGACACAGACCCAAGGGGATAGAATCCATTGCTGTCTAGTTATCTGTCATACCCAGTTAATGAAGAATAGGGTGGAGTTGGCCCTGAGGGTTGAGGACCAGTACCAGAAAAGCAGTGGTCAAACCTTAACAATAAAGCAGGGTTGCTGGTGGAGGGGAGAAAGCTAAGAGCATCGTGAAGGAAACACAGGAGGAATGAGGGAGACATTGATAAAATAATTTAATTCTGCCTGAAGGCATCTTCCTTTTGGGATTGCTTTATTTAAAGATTTATTTTTTTATTAGAGAGATAGAGATTGAGAGAGAGAGAGAGAGAGAGAGATAAGGAACAGCGGGAGGGAGAGGGAGGAGGGGAAAGAATCTCAAGCAGACTTGGTGCTCAGCATGGAGCTTGCTGAGGGGCTCAATCTCACTGAGATCATGACCTGAGCCAAAATCAAGAATGGGACACTTAACTGAGCCACCCAGGCACCCCTGATTTTTATTTTTATTTTTAGATTTGTTTATTTGAGAGAGAGAAAGAGAGCGTGAGCTGGGGGAGGTGCAGAGTGAAAGGGGGAGAGAGAGTCTTCAAACAGGAGCCCAACACCATTGATCCCAGGATCAATGACCTGAGCCAAAACCAAGAGTCAGCCATTGAACTGACTGAGCCACCCAGGCACCTGTAGGTGCCCCTGATTTAATATATATATATATATTTTTAAAAACGTGAATTCTACTGAAATGAACATCAAAGGTGATTTTTTTCTGCATGTGTATTTTGATGATATGACTATCAGAGTGATTTTTATGGTGAAGTAAAAGGAAAATACATGTGGAGAGGAACAAATGGAACCCAAGGGAGCTAGCTGGAGGAGGGGATGATATTATTCCTGAGACTTTATGGACTGATCTTTTATGTAGAAGTCTCACCTTTCCCTCTTTCTCCAGAGCAGTATTTTTCTCTCTACCCACTGCTTTTCTGAGGTCAGTATGTCCACTCAGTTAGTCCCTTACGTCTGGGCCTCAGAGAGCTATCTCCCTACAGATTTTCTACCTGATCTCATTGGCTGCTGCTTCAACATTAGATCTAGAACCTTATCTCTATTCCCACCTGCTGCCTGAGGTCACTCGCACAGTCAGCAGTGGAACTTTGAGTAGAACTCCACTTAGACACGTGGTCTGGTCTAATCTCCTTTCCCTTCCCTCTTCCCTCTATCAATAATCCCCCTTGAAAATGAACTGAATAGAACATGCTCTTTTTGTATTGCTGTTGATCTTTTATTGAACACACAGAGAGGGGGAGGTTGTTGACCCTTCTTTTGAAATTGGAGATGAGAGAAAAGAAAGGCATGAGGCCAATCTCTGCCTACAAATCCACTGCAAAAGGATTTGATCCAGCTGAGGAAGGTTTGAATTTATTAGTATGTGCTCCAGCGAACCTCCAAATCATCTCCGGCATGGACGACGTAACTACCAGCTCCTGAAAAGGAAGAATAAGTGAATCAAATGATTATTTTTTAAAGATTATTTATTTTAGAGAGAAGGAGAGCCTGAGCAGGGGGAGGGGCAGAGGAAGAGGAAGAGATTCTTAAGCAGACTCTCCGCTGAGTGTGGAGCATTACATGGGGCTTGATCTCACAACCCTGAGAGCATGGCCTGAGCTGAAACCAAGAGTTGGATGCTTAACCAATGGAGCCACACAGGCATCCAATGGGTCAAATGATTTAATCACCAAATTACCAAATAATGGATCTCACTTTCCCAATGCCTTGGCACATTCCTCATCAAAGCTCACCCCCTCACATCTGGATGTTTGGGGCATTGTCACCCTGTGGGGCTTTTTAGCACTCTTTCCCTTACCTTTGCTCAGGGGTTCGCCGTTGCTCAGGAGCTCCCAGTAGGTCCTATCAGTAGTGTTGGCCTTTTTGCCCCGAACCGTGGTGATGTAGGGGCCCCATGAGGTCTCCTCTGCTGTGAAACTGTGGGGACAATAAATGGGTTACAGGAACTTAGAATTTTCAAAGGCAACCTTCCATGGGCATTTCTCAAACTTCAATGTACCTAAGCATCATTTGAAGCCGTTATCAAGAAAAGCAAATTTCCTGGCCCCGTCCTCACATACTTTGATTCTGTATGTCTGGGCAGGGACTAGGAGGAATCTGCATGTGTCATAAACACTCCAGGTGATTCAGATGCAGGCACTCCACAATCTATGGTAAATTAGAGGAATAATGCCTATTTCTGTCCCTGCCTCCCTTCATGGTAGACACTCTGTAGTCAACAACTGCTAATTTTCTACCCGAAGATAGTAACTGTTAAAGGTTGTGTGTGTGTGTGTGTGTGTGTGTGTGTATAAATAAACTTTCTCTATAGCATCTTATATCATGTTGCTAGACAAAGTAAATGCTAATTAGATTTAGGGAGTCAAATGAACCATACCTTTCAGAGGCAAAGTCAATATCTTAATTTTAATATTTGACCTCTTTAGGCCAGCTAACCTTAATCTAGGGGTCCATGAATCTCAAAGGGAGGAGCATGGAGAGACTTAAGGGCATTTGTGAAACCTCTGATTTAAAGGACAAGTTTTGTGTGTATGTTCACCTGTCTGGGATCAGCATCCACAGCAACTCTTCTGATTTTCAAAGGGGTCAATGATTAAAAAATAATGACCCAGTGTTCTGAACACACAATGACTGACCTAAGAGGTTCTCTTTGTTGAAGGCATTTAACTGACAGAAGAGAGATCCCTGGGCCTTATTTACCCATTAAGTGAACATTAATTTAGTACCTACTATGTGCTAGAAGATGAAAAGTCTCACCTTTTCTTAACCCCTGCCATGAGATGTAGATGGACAGCAAAGTACCAATAAAGAAGTGTTTCGAATGTACTTTGTATTTAGGTGCTTATGTATTCTTACTGAGTCTTTCAGAATCACCAAATACCTTCACCTTAGGTTATGTACAGACATACCTAAATAGAGCTGCATTTTCTTTCTGAGCTTGTTCCATCACATTTAAGAAAACAGAACCATTTGCCACAGAGACCACAATGCGATCTTTTGCATTATTGATTACCACAGAGTAATTTACTTTGATTTGTGAGGCTGAAACAGCAGGTGTCACTGATATAGGCTCCTGAGTGGAGATGTGGAAAATATCTGGCAGAGACAGAAAAGCAGAGAATTCCTATTCAGAATAATAAAAATGATGCTAGAGTTTACATACCTATCCAACCCCTTCTTCAGGCCTCCTTTCCTTTATGCAGAAGAGGATTTGCTACAAGGAGCAAAATCATCAACCAAGGGGCAGATTTCTTGTGTGACTAAACCAGATAGGCACCAGCTTGTAATTATATGGTTCGGCTCCACTCCCAGCTATTTAAGCAATTCAGTTGCCCTGTCTCCTGTTTCTCACCGACCCTCCTGAGTTTTCCTTTCCTTTCCTTTCCTTTCCTTCCCTTCCCTCCCCTTCCCTTCCCTTCCCTCCCCTTCCCTTCCCTTCCCTTCCCTTCCCTTCCCTTCCCTTCCCTTCCCTTCCCTTCCCTTCCCTTCCCTTCCCTTCTCTTCCCTTCCCTTCCCTTCCCTTTCCTTTTCTGTTCTTTTCTTTTTTTGCTTTGGTACAGCATACAGTAATGCTTCCCTTTTTTCGGATGCCTTTTTATTTCTTAACATTTATTGAAGACTTATTAAGTGTCAGGCACTGTACTAATCATTTTACATGGCTTATCTTATTCAGTCCTTACAAAAATCCATGTTAGATACATTTATCATTTGCATTTTTTATATTAGTGAACTGAAGTTTAGAGATTAAACATTTTGTCTAAGGTCTCTACACCTGTAAGTGGCTGAACCAGGAATGAGCAGAGATAAAAGTCGTCTTTTTTCATCCCTTGTTGAAAAATCAGTTGTTTGAATAAATGACTCATGATCTGATTTTCTTATAATACTGCCATAATCCTCCCATATTCCTCTGAGCTCCCCGAGGGCTCACTCATTGTGAGTGAGAGTCAGAGACACCATACTTTGCTTAGAATGGGAATGATGCTCAGAACATGTCTAGCTGGCCATGAGAAAACATGCCTTTGGAGGTAGACATCATTGAATCAAGTCTACCTTGTTTATCCATGTTTGAACCACGAACAACATCTACTACTACCCTGTGAAGAACAAATCCTCAGGTGGTTAAAATCACTGGTGACACATGGAGGACCAAGTTCTATCTGGGAACTGTTAGGCTTTAGTGGTTTATCTGGTCACTTTTGGTCCCTAAGAACACCTTAGTCTCGCATGCTTTGGGTAGTATGCTCTTTAGTACTCTACCTGAGCCATAGACACAAGAAAAGTCTTTATTAACATCCAAGTAGGTCTTTCCCATCAGGGCTGGTAAGATTTGAGCTGCAGCAGTTGGCATGCGAAATGCTCCTTGAGAAATTTCTTTGAGCACTCTATCCCATGTTTTTTGGCAAACCCATTGATTTCTGTTGTAATAGTTTGATGAGACAAAGAGAGCCTAATGTGTGAGAGAGAGGGAATGAGAATGAATAAGAGAAACATCAAATGAGGGAAAAGCCTCCATCTAACGAATTCAGTAAATATTTACTGGACATTGACCACAGGGAAGGCACCTTGGACAACTAGGATACCTTCCCTGCCACCAAGAAATTTATAAACTAGTTTGTGGGGAGGCGGGGAATTGCTTAAGAACACAACCGATAATGGCATCGATGAGAACAGGCTGTCTCTAACTATTCATTCCTGTAGCCTTAACACTGGACATACCTGTCCCATAGGAGACACTTGATAATTGCTGTTAACAATCATAAAAGAGCCCCTCAGGTGAATGCCTTAAGAGAAGCATCTAGTGCCATGGTGTTTCAGAAGAGGAAGAGCACATAAACTTTTAGTGATGCTGAAGAAAGGCTTGATAGAGAAGGCAGTACTTGAGGTAGGCCTTGATGGTATGACAGCATTTCAGTAGGAGACAGGAGAGGAGCACTATACCCAGAGGGAAGAGCATGATCAAGGATGTTAGAGTAGGTGCGGCCAGGGCATGGCCTGTCTGTGATGACACTCTCTGCATCTTAGCAAAATTCCCAAGGGATTCCTCCTGGCCTGGGAGGACTGATGTTCAGCAGAGACTCAGAGTGATTGTGGAAGAACAGGTTGGAGAACCGAGGTTGGGGCCACATTGGTGGACCCCTGAGCTTCAGGGTGAGGTGTCTGACATTATTTGCTTAATAAGTCAAATAGCTTCTTTTTTTTTCTTTAAATTTTTATTGTTATGTTAATCACCATACATTACATCATTAGTTTTTGATCAAATAGCTTCTTGAGTAGAAACTATCCAAGCAGCAGATGTAAACTGGAGGGGACAGCATGATGGGGTAGGAAAAGTTAGTAAGGTATCAGAGTGAGTAAGATGAGGACTAAAACAGTTTGGTCCTGCAGACATCGCTCTGTAGTTTCTCGGGGAAGGACAGGTCCTCTTTTCATTTTCTCTGGAAGACCCTTTAAGTTAACTAAGAAGTCAACAAGCATTTGTGGGATATTTAAAAAAAGGATATTTCATTTCCTCTTAAAAACTGTCTTGTAATGGGTTAGCCTGGTGATGGGTATTAAAGAGGGCACATTCTGCGTGGAGCACTGGGTGTTATGCACAAACAATGAATCATGGAACACTACATCAAAAACTAATGATGTAATGTATGGTGATTAACATAACAATAAAAAATTAAAAAAAAAAGAAAAGAAAAAAACTGTCTTGTAGGCAAGCAGTTCTCAAGCCTTCTGTGAATTAACTTCACCCATAGGGTTTTGAAACCAGACCAAGGGCCATGCTCCACCTCTAAGTTTCTATATCGACTGGCTGGTGTAGAGCCTAAACCTTAGTGTTTCCCAAAAGCTCCCCCAGGTGATTCAAATGTGCAGCCAGAATGGGGAACCACTGTTATGAAGTCCAAACTCATCAAGGCAGACAGCAGCATCAATAGCACCAACAGTAAGAGCCACCTGTGTGATTGGACCCCTGTTACACCCCCAGCTTCTTGTAGTTTTTCCCAAGAACCCTGCACTGGCCACGTTGAACACCTTGATCTTCCTAAAATACGTTAAGTTCTTTCATGCCTTTACCTTTGTCCTTGCTGTCCTCTCTCCCTTGGAAAGCCCTCTCATCCTGCATTGGCCTGGCAGACCCCTACTCATTCTAAAGACTCAGTGAAATTTTTTTCTGTAAATCTTCCTTCATCTCTTCTTGTGTCTACTCCTTAGATTTGAGTAAATCAGCGAGTGAATGCAGGAATAAAACCCCAAACTTCAAGGAACATATACAGGACAGAGTAGGTGCTGAGGGTGAGTTTTGAAACCAACTGTTTAGGTTCCATCCATGTCTGAATTACTTTTTGGCTTTGTAATATTAGGCAAGTTACTGATGCTCCATGACTCATGCTCTTATTCAGGGAAATGGAGGTAATATTTTCCCCATTGAGTTGTTGTGTGCATTAATGAGCATGGCAATAAATACTAGCTGGTATTACTGGCACTGGCTCTTACTACTTGAACAACAATAATCTAATTTGGGAAGTAGGAGGAAAGCACTAAATGCTGTTACATGGTGAAGTGTGAGATTGCATTTGATAGAACAACATAGTAGCTTGTAATGGACTCTAGAATTTCCCAAAAAAGTTGTAGTCAGGAAAAGCTTCATGGAAGCATTGGACATGGAAAGGTAAGGATCTAAGGTGAGGAAAATACATTTCCATCAGAGGAGAGGAATTACATAAAATCAGTTAGTATAGGAAAGAGAATGGGTAATATCTTAGGGGCCAAAAAGAAAGGATACGGATATTTCTTTCCTTCCTGACTTCCTTCTCTGTCTCGTGTTTTACCCTCTGACTTACCTGCATAGCTTCTCCTGTACTATCTATGTTTCCAAGGAGACCATTTTCTGTTTTCTGAGACAGAATCTTCCTTATTAGTAACTTTATATGATTATCAATATTGTCTAAATCCTTTGTATCTATTTTGTTCTGCCCACTTGTTATACTTCTTTTCACACAGGTCAGAGCCAGGACAGCCATCGCGCCAGTATCTGCCAGGAAACAAAACATTGGTGATACAGTAACCAACCATTCCAGTTTGCCTTGGACTGAGGGGTCTCCTGGTATGTAGGATTGTCACTGCTAAAAGAGGGACAGATCTAGACAAACTGGGAAGATTGGTCATGCTAATTGATGATGAGAGGGAAGGATTTAAAGATATAGCAATCATCCTTCCAACACTAACCTCTCAAATATTTCAAGATCCCTTCCTTACGTTGAGTAACCCTGTACCTTGTACACAATAACTCACCTGTTGGTCATAGAAACACATATGGATTTGCAGGCACATGCACATGGACAGTTTTCCACTTCTACATCTTGGTTGTTCTCATTTTTTCATCTCTCAGCCATATCGAGAGAATTCAGGATGATACCCCAGAGAAAATATGTTTTTGCAATGTTCCAGTGTTTCTCTTAGGCTAATTAGAAAACAGCACTTAAGAGAATTGTTTTCCAATAAAGCTTCTTAAGGGGGAGGATGAGGCAAAAGTTTGGAAGAAGGGAGGATAAGGTCTTTTTTTCTGGCTTGTTACTTGGTCCTCCCTGGATTCTTTAGGTGTGGTACCTTCCCTCTCCCATAGAAAGAAATCTCATATTCTCCTTACTACCCAGAGGTACTGAGTGGTGATTTTCTTTGGGCTTCTTGGATAAAGATGAGCTTGTGTATCTGGAGCCATAGGGCTGAGCAACAATACTAGCTGCCTAGAAGGGGCTTCTTTTTGGATGTGTAAGCTGACCCAGGAGAAAATTTCTCGTCCTTCTCTATTGGAGATACAGACTTTATTGTCAAAATATTGGACCTTTTCCATGGAGAGCTTGTATTGTCCAAGTAAGCCCACACATCCAATTGGTCCCAATAAATTAGAGAAAGAGGCAAAGTTAAGATAAATGAATTCCACTGTTTTCCTGCCGCTAATACTTATACTTCCTAAAATGTCTTATATTAAGATTCTCACAATCTATCCTTATTTTACAGATGGGAAGATTAAGGTCAGAGTTAACACCCATTGGTTATGTAATTCAAAGAAGAGGTAGGGTAGGAACTGGATCTTTCTACTATAGTACACATCTAGAAAGATGCTTAAATGCCCCACAATATCCATTCTTCTCAAAAAGAAAATTCTTGTCCCTGATTGCTAGGGTAAAGAGGATAAAAAAAAGTCCAAGTACTTACTGGCAGAAAAACTCAGAGGAAAAGACTTACCAGTGATTGTGTCCTCTATGCCAAGGGAATTGGATGTAATGACTCACCTACTGAGAACTGTTTGTGGAAATAGTAATTTTTATTTCCAGGTTTGAAGATTTCAGCAACTTTAGGAACTGAGTAATTCCCACTGAACAGACACAAGGCCAAAACATCCAGGCTGAGCTGGTAGTAGTTAGTCAGTGGATTACCATCATGGTCTTCTGTCAGAGAGGTAAGTAAGAAATACCTTACTCATGGAAAGACTACTGGAGTAATAGATTTTCAATCTATTCCTACTTGCTTAATTAGAATTTCTTTACATTTAAGGAGAAGTGAATAATAGAGGGGGAAGATCACTCATAGAATCAACAAACCTGAGAAATGTAAAGGCTGTTAAGGACCACCAAATTCAACTCAACTCCTTTCATTTTTAACTGAGGAGACTCAGCACTAAAGAGATTAAAATGCCATCTCCATACTCAGGTGGTTACAGAAGTAGGCCTAGAACACAGATTTCCCGCCACTAAGCCTCTTGCACATTCAGTGGAAATGTGTTCAAACTATAAGTAGAAGTAGAAGAAGTAGAGGCCATCTCAAAAGAAGATGGGATCAGAGCAGCTTAATGAATAATAGGATAAATAAAAACAATGTACCTCACTAGCAGCGGTCATGATCAGCCTGTTTCTCCCAGGGATAAAGTACTTTTGGCCATCTTTAGCTCTTCTACTTGTATCATACGCTTTGGTACTTCTGACAGTGTCTTGTGTTGCTCAGCTATTTCTGGTGTATTTCATTATTTGTCTAACAGCCAAGCTTCTGGAGAACAAGAGAACTGTGTTCTGTAAGTTTGTGTGTGTGTGTGTGTGTGTGTGTGTGTGCGTGCGCGCGCACGCACGCGCGCGCATCATCATATGTAAGGCTGATGTAGAGTTGATGCTCATTTGCACCTATTTGAAAAGAAAATTCAAGATGCATGTTGAAGAAGGGAAGAAGGGGAAGTGATCTGCAAAGATTGTGGGATGAGTAGAATGAAGAGAAGGAAAGACCAAAGGGAAACTGTTCAGTTCTGAACCAGTGGAAGAGAGGACAAGGTTGTCCAGGATCTCTGAAGATTTGAGTCTTACCCATATTTTTAATTTCTGCTTTGTATTTATTTCCTAATTTTTTGACCAGTTCAGAATAATTGATAGAAATTCCGTCAGGCCCTTTACATGCTCCCAAAGCCAGTATAGCCAATGCAAGCTGTCCCGAGGTTAAAGATGGCTCTGAAAAGAAAAGTATTCAAGTTTAACAAGGTACATGCTTGTGATTTTTCTTTGGCCTCCTGTCTTTCTCGTGACTTACATTGCCTGTCAGTTCTCTCTTTTTTCCCACTCAGTACAAATATTTTACTGTTCTCTTATTTATTCCCAAAGACTTTTCTAGCAGTGCTGTATAAATGCAAACTAGATCTTAGTCTTCCCCATGCAATCATGAGATGTTTTTGGAATCACACAATCCTTATAAAAATTTTAAAAGAAGAAAAATAGATAATAAAGCCTTGGGATTTATTCTCTGTGGGTGCCATCTTGCCAAGATAGTAATAATTGACTTAGATGTTCTGCCTTAGAGAACATCAAAATTCTCCGGCTTCTCTTAATTCTTACAGTAATATTGTGAGGTAGGTAGTGGTGGCTTAATTTTCCCCTTATTTCAGTTAGAAAGCTAAGGCTCAGTATTGACATGAAGGACTCGGGGTGGGGGGAGCCTGCACTCAACCCCAGTCCTCATCAGGGGCACTTGCATTGGCTTAGTTGGTCAAGTATCTGACTCTTGATTTCAGCTCAGGTCAATGTCTCAGGGTTGTGGGAATGAGCCCTGCATTGGGCTCTGAGTCCTGAGCGTGGAGCCTCCTTAAGATTCTCTCCCTCCCTCTTCTTCTGTCCCTCCCCCTCCTCTCTGAAACAACAAAACAAAAACAAAACCCAAAACCCAGTACTCATCTCTATTAACTTGTGATTCCCTTGCTATTGTCAGCTTTCTTACTTATGGTCCACATCACTGTCTGGTTGTGAACTCAGCTAGCTTATTGAACAGTATTAGTGGATAAGAGTCTATAATTTCTTTTGCTTTTCCTTGTGACCTTTTGAAGAAAAATGTTTTCCAGGACTCAAAGAAGTAAGGCCTCACTGTAGAGCAAATGGCACAGTTGTGCTGTTTTGAGGTATCTTTCTGTCCTCTCAAGTTTTATACAGCTAGGATAGATGTAGCAGGGGAACTTTGGACACACAATTTTGTCCAAAGGTCTCTTTCTGAAGATAATCTTTATGGATCGGTAAGTCTTCTAAATCTTCGAGAGAATGAAGATACTCACCTGTACTTCTCACAGTGAGAATGAATTGTTCAATCAGATGTTGATCTTGGTTTTGGTTCAGGAACCCACCAAGTCGGAGGGACAACAGGACTTTGGCAGCTTGGATTCCTTTGGTATAATTTGAACTGATCATTGTATGTACCAGAGGTTTCAGAGCAGTTTTGTTCTCTTTGCTTACCTCTGTGGCGGGGGAGGGAGGAAATAAGAAATACACACTAAGAAAATATTAAGGAACAGGAACCCTAGGAACAGGGTTGGTATTAAAATGTTTGGTAACAGATATGGCACAGACAGAGCAATCCAGTGGTCACTGGCCGTGTTGCTGGAACAGTACAAAGGTGGGTCTGGAGTCTCTGCTACATCAGGTATTACTCCTTTACCAACCAGCATGGAAGTGTTTCCATGTTGTAACAGCTGTTTCAGCTGTACTAATGTGTACTGACAGAACATCAGTCTTGCCTGGGAGATCTAGTATCATTCACTAATTTTGAGGATGAGGCCTGACCAGGATGTCCTTAAAGAAACCTCTATAACTGAAGGCTTAATGGAGACTAGAATACATGTCTTCTGAATCCCAGTCCTTTCTACTTGCTGGATTGAGTTCTTTCCCTCCTCCATCTTCTTCTAACTCAATCAGGTTAATATTGAGGGAAGGAAGGCAACAGTTCTATGTTATGGTGGTGATTGACCCCAAAGCTGAATTGTCTGGTTGCCCAACCGACCTGACATCAAAATCATTATTTGGCAGCATGCACCTTTCAGAAAACCCTCTAGTCTTAGCCTACAACATGCCCAATTCTCAAGGGAAAGGATGGTGGCGTCACATTCTACTGTAAAAAGAGAGTCTAGAGACCTCAAGAACTGGAGGAAAATTAGAAGAGTTAGTTACCACTTAAAACATTTTTAAATGAACTTTGTTCAGGGGTGCCTGAATGGCTCAGTCGGTTAAGCGGCCAGTTCTTGATTTTAGCTCCGATCATGATCTCAGGATTGTGGAATCAAACCCCGCATTGGGCTCCTTGCTCAGCTCAGAGTCTGCTTGAGATTCTCTCTCTCCCTCTCCTTCTGCCCCTCCCTCAACTTGTGGTCATTCTCTCTCTCTCTGTCCCTTTCTAAAATACATAAATACAACTTTTAAAAAATGTACTTTGTTGACACTCCCCCCCAAAATCCTACCCATCTCCAGATTATCTCTTGGGTTAGTGGGATACTGAAAAGAGCATGAGCTGTTTGTTCAACCAGATCTTGGCTGGATTCTCTGGTCTTAACTTATGACTATGGGTGACTTTTGTAACTTTCCTGACCTTCAATTTCCTCATTTTAAAATTGTGGATATTAATACCTATTTCATAGATATTAGATAAGAAATCACTTAATAACTGTAAATACCACACATATTATATTTTAGCTCAACTGGAGTTTCTATCACTACATTTAGAGAACTGAGGCAATGTGAGTGCTCTTCCCCCCAATGTGGGGCTCAGAATCACCACCCCGAGATCAAGAGTCACATGCTCTATTGACTGAGTCAGCCAGATGCCCTCCATCTTTCTTCTCTTTAAAAGAGAGTCAGGGAGATCTGAACCAGTGGTTGTAGAAAAGTCCTGGTTTGTTACAAGAACAATTGGACAATTGTTGAGTCATGGCTGAGATTTTTGTGGAAGCATCCAGTTCAGCAGAAACAGACTTTTCAGTTCGTGGTCAACCACTCGTCAGTTTCCTTGACCACTAAAGACAGTTAATTATTTTTTACGATGAATTGAACTTCAAAACCTCCACAGAGACTCCCTATTCTTAGGATACAACAAAAGAAATGACAGGCTAGGAAGAAAAATTAGAGTTGGCAGCATTTGTGCTTTAACTTGTGTGAACACAAGACTTTCCGCTGTGGTGTTGACCTCTTCTTGTAGGCTACAGAATATCGGGAGCATGTAGCCACCCATGGCACCACATAGTCATCTTTGGACTGTGTTTAAACTCAGTCCAGGTTAAAGACATAAAAAAGAGAAACCATGCTCCTGAGAGCTATACCAGGCTTCATAACATCACTTCCCCAATTAACCTCAATTTATGGATGAAGCTAAAAAAAATTCAGAAACATTGGATCATTCAGCTTCTACAGGGTCAGACTACACCTGAACCAGTTTTTCTTTCTCCTACTTAGTATTTTTTAAAAGACCCACACAGTCTTGGGATCCTATACCCAGAGGAGAGATGATGGGCTTGTACCCATGTCCTATGGGGATGAGTTGGAGGGAGGGAGATGTGTAGCTTGCAACATCTAAACTCAATAATGAAAAGAGAGAAGTGTTTGTTATTTGAAAGGGATTATTAACAATATTTTTCTGTATAGTTATAAGGGGTTAACCCAAAACCCATGGGTTGAACTTCAAAAAAATAGATTGCCTCTCAAATTCAAAAGAAAACTTTCTATGATCTTGAAAAATTTCTGGGATCCTGAATATTCTATCATTGAAAATGAGGAAGAATAGACAGTTGCTCCGTAGGGTTGTTATGGTGGAGAAAATCTGAATATAGGAAGAAGAGTTAGGCAAGTTAGCATTGAATCTATGACTGCTCTTAAAGCAACATACATTATGGAACTTTCCTCACCATGTCTTTCCACAATTTACATTATTCATAGAGCTCAACCACATATAGAACTGGAATAGGATCTTTTCTCAGGTCACTCCACACAAGTCCTCTGCCAGTAGACTTTAGAAGACTGTCACACCAAGAGTAATTTTAGCCCAATGCATACTCACTGCAGATCTCACATTGTTGCCTTGGAATAAGAGAAAACAAGAGGAGCCCCACTAGGGGCAGCTGGTGGGATTGTCTCATCTCTCCAACAGTGCTCTGGATTGGTGAGAGCTTGTCTGGCTATTTACTGGGTGATGGCAGAGGGTAATGAGAGTTCCTTCTTTAGCTTGCCTCAGCCTCATTCGCTCAAGCAAATATTGCACAATGTTGGGGGTGTGGTGTGGTTAAGTTTATTTGTCCAAGAATTGTGATAAACCAGGAAGAAGACTTGAAAGGTTTGGTCAAGGACGAAGAGGAAATAATATTCTTTGTTTACTATCCCAAACTTTAGGATTCACATTCCTTACTTGCCTTCAGCCCAGTGAGAATAAATTAAATTTCCCTGTTTCCCATTCCACTTTGGTTGTGTTTTATTTATGTCTCTTGAAACATTAGATTTGGGGTGCCTGGGTGGCTCAGTCATTAAGTGTCTGCCTTCAGCTCAGGTCATGATCCCAGGGTCCTGGGATCGAGCCCCATATCAGGCTCCCTGCTCAGCGGGAGGCCTGCTTCTCCCTCTCCCACTCTCCCTGCTTGTGCTCCCTCTCTCGCTGTGTCTCTCTCTGTCAAATAAATAAATAAAATCTTTTAAAAAAGTAATAATTGCTCTATAAAAAAAGAAACATTTGTTGGGGCAAGGGCTTAAAACATATAAAAATGGAAGTAGAATTTGTAAGACTGAAATTGAACTAGGCAAGATGGGGGAGCCTGGTACCTGAGGATCTTTGGCATAGTGGTTTTGATATTTGATTTTCTTCTGTGATAGGTGCCCTTAGGGTTTCATAGCCTAGGAGGAACACCACAGAGATATATATCAAATGTGGATTTTTGTTGTGCTAGGAAAGATGCTACAAGCTCCATGTGAGAAGTGTTGTCTATCATAGGTCTTCCAAGAACTATTAGAGAATACTATCATTTTTGGCCTTAAAATGTTTGCTCTGGTTAGCAAGATGGCAGAATAGAAGGTCCCCTTGCTCATATCCCCCGACAGCAACAATCATTTTAGCCGCCATCCATGGATACAAGTTTCTATGTGGGAGCTTTGGGTTCCAAATAGGAGGTGAGAAACCTCAGTGGAGCCACCAAGGAGAGCTGTATTGAAAAGGCACATTAAAGAAGAAAAACTTGAATTCACAAAAGTTAAAGCACAGAATTAGAATTTGCCAATTCTGATTGTTCTTCCTGGCCTTTTTCCCTTTTGCTCCCTGAAGAGCCAGGCTCACTGACCATGGTTCTGGATACAGACCAGAAAACTGCCTCATCCCCTTGTGGGCTTGGCTATAGCCCTGTTTGGCATTGGTCCTGGGACGTGGAAGGTATCATGCCCACCTGAGCCTTGGGTGATACTGACCTTGTTTAGGGCTGTGGAGCCTGAAGCATTGTGACTTGGCTCCAACATCAGCTGTGGCCTGGGAGAAGTCTTGCCCACCCAGGGACCTAGCAGGAGACACACCCATCAGTGCCTAGGAGGCAGGCTGGCTGATCCTGGTCCAACTGTGGATCCTGAAATGACTCCGTGACCTGGCCCCATCCCCTCTCAGCTGTGGTTCAGGGACAGTCCTGCCCATGCAGGGACCTGTCCAGTGACCCAGCATGAGCCAGGACCATCGTGCACCTGATAATAGGCTTGTGGTTTGCAGACCCAACCGAGACCCAGCAGCAGCCAGGTGACCCAGTTCCAGCCTTGCATGACTGTGATCCCAGAGGCAATCCTATCAGCCCAGGGGCCTGACAGGAGAATGTCTTTTGCATGTCAAAAACAGCCTGTAAAGATGGAGATGTGTTTGCTCCTTCAAACACACAGACACAAACATAAGGCCAGACAGATCACAAAGCAGGCAAATATGACACCACGAAAGAAAATTAATAAATAGACCTACAGACATATAGAAAAAAACAAAGCAAAGAAGCTCCTTGACATTGGTCTTGGCAATGAATGTTTTGGATCTGACACGAAAAGCACAAACAACAAAAGCAAAAAAAATTAACAAGTGGGACTACTTCAAACTGGAAAGCTTTTGCATAGCAAAGAAACAATAAACAGAATGAAGAGACAACCTATATAATTGAAGAAAAAGTATTTATCAGATACCATATACCTAATATATCTATATAACTATATCATATTTCTAATAAGGTTATATTTTGAAAATATATAAGGAACTCCTACAACTCAAAAGCAAAAAAAAACCCCCAAAAACAAAAAGACCCCACCTCCCCCCAAAACAACAACAACAACAAACTTCCAGATAATCCCATTGGAAAATGGGCAAAGGACCTGAACAGACATTTTTCCATAGAAGACACACCAATGGCCAACAGGTACATGAAATGTGTTCAACAACACTAATCATCAGGCAAATGCATATCAAAACCACAGTGAGATATCCCCTCCCACCTGTTGGAATGACTGCTATTAAAGTGATAACACGTGTTGGCATGGGTGTGGTGAAAAGGGAACTCTTGTGTAATGTTGGTGGGAATATAAATTGATATAGTCATTATGGAAAACAGTATGAAGCTTCCTCAAGAATTAAAAATGGAACTACCATATGATCCAGTAATCTACATATTATGCAAAGAGATAGCTGCCCTCTCATGTTCTTTGCAGCATTATTCACAATAGCCAAGATATGGAATCAACCTAAGTGTTTGTCAGCTGTTGAATGGATAAGGAAATGTGGTATGTATATACGGTGTAATGTTATTCAGCCATGAGAAAGAAGGAAATCCTGTCATTCACAACAGCATGGATGGACCTCGAGGATATTATGCTAAATGAAATAAAGACAAAGAAAGACAAATACCATGTGATATCACTTATACATGTCATCTTAAAAAAGTCAAAGTCATAGAAGCATATGGTAGAATGGTGGTTGCCAGGGAATCAGGGAAATGTTGGTCAAAGGGTACAAACTGTTAGGTATAGGGTGAACAAATTCTGGGGATCTAATGTATAGCATCATAGTTATGTTTTATTTAGAGATTAGATTTGATGGGACAAAGGCTTAAAATATATAAAAATGGAAGTAGAAGTTGTAAGCCTGAAACTGGACCCCTCCATTAAAACTGATCTTAATCAGGATCACAAGTCACTTCCACACCAGCGTTTTCTTTTTTTTTAATTCTTTATTGTTATGTTAATCACCATATATTACATCATTTGTTTTGGTGTAGTGTTCCATGATTCATTGTTTGTACATAGCACCCAGTGCTCCACGCAGAATGTGCCCTCTTTAATACCCATCACCAGGCTAACCCATCCCCCTACCCTCCTCCCCTCTAGAACCCTCAGTTTGTTTTTCAGAGTCCATCGTCTCTCCTCACACCAGTGTTTTCAACGTTGACTTAAAATTCTCATTTATCTCACCTGACATTGATTACTCTTTTCTCTTTACTTACTTTACTTGGCTAAAAGTTCATCCTTCTATGGAGTTTTTTTGTCTTTCTTTCTACTGTCCTGACTCATCCTTTTTGGTGTTCTCTTTTTAGTTCCTCCTGATACACCTAAATTTTCTAAAAGTTGTAAATTCTAAGGTTCAATTTCTAAAACTCTTCTTTCTCCTTTAGTAATCTCATTAAATCTCAAAGGCTTTGATATCTCCATACAGGACATAGCTTTAATTTTAGACTGGAATTTGGCCTTGGTCATGTGATTTACTTAGGTCAATAGGAAGTTAGCAAATATGATGAAAGAGGAAGTTTGAAAATTGCTTTTGCATTGAATTCTGTGGTTTGAATCCCGAGACCTACCATATGTATGAACAAGAGCTAGCCAGTTGGAATATGCCACAGAGGAGCTCAAGCATTCTGTTGTCAGTCTGCCAACTGCCTGATGTTGTGTGAGGAGATTTTAGATCTTTTAGCATTGGTTGAACAAACAGGTGAATAAAATAACATGAATAACCCTGGTCAAGATTAATAGAATATCTAGCTAAACCTAGCGCAAATTGCTGACCCATAGATTTGTGAGAAAATGATTGTGTTAAGCCACTAGGTTTCAGAGTGGTGTGTTTTGTAGCAGTAGATAACTGATATTTGATATTTAGAATTTTTTCCAGTTATATAGTTTAAGCTATACTTTATTTTTTTTTGTAAATTTAAATTCAATTAGCCAAGTATATAGTATAAGTTTTTGATATAATGTTCAGTGATTCATTAGTTGTGTATAATACCCAATATGTGAGGTGATGAGCACTGGGTGTTATAAGCAATACTTTAGTAAACTGATCACCTATTTCATTCCTAGGTACCTCCTGATTCATTCGCTGATGTCATAGATCTCTGTGGGTTAAAATATTCCTATTGTTATTCTGGTTCCCTTGCCAATTACAGTAATTGTTCCAACCTTGTCTTGGATGATTATGTACTGTCATCTAATCTGGCTAATTTAGGATGACATTATACCAGCTGAGATCACTGGAATGGCCAAATCTCTCACTATTATTCCCAACATTTCCTTTTGATAATTCATTTCCTAATGTCATCGTGAAGAGAGTATTCTTTGGATTCTCCCCTGAGGAAGAAAGAGTCGAGGTGAATGGGTTGTCCATCAAAAAATCCTCTTCAATATTGCCATCTCTGTAAGCCTTCGATGGTGCATTTTGGGCATCACAGTCTTACTTGTGGAGGTCACTACTGAGTCCAGCTTCCATACTATCAACCAGAAAAAAATGAGATCGAGCCCTGTGTTGGGTTCCATGCTGAATGTGGAGGCTGCTTAAAATTCTCTCTCTCTCGGGGGGGCGGAGCAAGATGGCGGAGGAGTGGGAGACCTGGATTTCGTCTGGTCTCAGGAATTCAGCTGAATAGGGATCAAACCATTCTGAACACCTACGAACTCAACAGGAGATCAAAGATAAGAATAGTAACAACACTCTGAACAGAAAAGCGACCACTTTCTGGAAGGTAGGACGTATGGAGAAGTGAATCCGAGGCGATATTCAGGAGGTTTGACGGCGGGGAAGGGGGCCTCCGGCGGCCGCTTCTGGCAAGTGCTAGAGCCGCGGAGCACAAAATCGGAACTTTTAGAAGTCGGCTCCGCTGAGGGACGTCGCTCCAGTGGCTGAGCGGGGGGTGGAACCCTCGTGGGACAGTGTGGTCTCAGGACCCTCAGGGTCACAGAAAGACCGGGGGAGCCTGAGTGCAGCAGAGCTCTCAGGTATCGGAGCGGGGAAGCCGGCTGCAGAGACGGAGCCGAGGCGCGGGCTCTCAGCTCGGGGTTGCCATAAACTGTGATCCGCGGCCCCAGTCGGGCCACTGCTCCTCCAGCAGGGACCCAACAAGCAGCAGAGCCGGGGAGACTCCCCTTCCTCCCCCGGGAGGAGCGGCGCGGGAGCGCACCGCAGGGATCTGCTGGGTTTAGAGACTCCACATGGGGTCGGGTGCCAGACATAGAAACGCTCGATCACAGGCCGGGTGAGCACGGAGTGCGGCTGGAGACCGGGGAGACGGGAGTGACTGCTTTTCTCTGGGGGCGCACTGAGGAGCGGGGCCCCGAGTTCTCAGCTCCTCCGAGTGGAGATTGGGAGGCCACCATTTTCGCCCTGGTCCTCCAAAGCTGTGCCGAGAGCTTGCAGGGAACCAAAGCTCCTGAGAGCAAACCGGAGCAGCTTGCTTAGCCCCGACTCACAAGGGCGGGGCAATTCTGCCTCCGGCAAAGACATTTGGGAACCACGGCAACAGGCCCCTCCCCCAGAAGATCAGCACGAACAGCCAGCAAGCCAAGACCAAGTTTACTGATCAAGGAGAATGGGAGAACTCAGCACTAGGGGAATACTGCACGTAGAGTTCATGGCTTTTTTTTACCATAATTCATTAGTTTTTCAAAGTTAATTTTTTTAACTTTTTTTTTTTTGAATTTTTCTTTTTCCCTTTTTCAAACAACATCTTATCAATCCCTTTTAAAAAAAACATTTTTTATTTTTCATTTTTAGAGTCATATTTTTATCCCTTCATAGTAGTTACCCTTATTTTTGGCATGTATATATAAGTTGTTCTCTCTTTAAAATTTTGGGATACAATTTCTTCTAACAGATCAAAATATACCCTAAATCACTAGTGTATGGCTTTGTTCTAGTCTCCTGCCTGATCACATTCTCTCCCTTTTTTTTCTTTTTTCTTTTTCTTTTTAAATCTTTCTTTTTAAAAACAACTTCTTATCAAGTCCTTTTATAAAATCTTTTATAATATTCATTTTTACAGTCCTCTGCCATCCCTTCATTGTATCAACCCTTATTTTGTATATATATAAGTCTTTCTTCCTTTAAAATTTTAGCAGGCACTTTCTTCTAACAGACCAAAATATGCCCCAAAGCTAGTGTGTGGCACTGATCTATGCACTAGCCTGATCATATTTGATCATATTCTGTTTTTTTTGCTTTGTTTTGTTCTGTTTTTGTTTGTTTTTATCTTTTTCTTTTTCCTTTTTTTTTCTCTTCTTTCTTTCCCTTTCTTGTCCCCTGGTTTCAGGTCTTTTCTGATTTGTATAGAGCATATTTGCTGGAGATGTTGTTAACCTGTTAGCATTCTGTTCTCTCATTCATCTGTTCTCCTCTGGACAAAATGACAAGACGAAAAAAATCACCTCAGCAAAAAGAAGAGGTAGTACCATCTGCCAGGGACCTACTCAATACTGACATTAGTATGATGTCAGACCTAGAGTTCAGAATCATGACTTTAAAGATACTAGCTGGGCTTGAAAAAAGCGTGGAAGTTATTAGAGAAACCCTTTCTGGAGAAATAAAAGAACTAAAATCTAACCAAGTCAAAATCAAAAAGGCTATTAATGAGGTGCAATAAAAAATGGGGGCACTAACTGTTAGGCTACATGAGGCAGAAGAAAGAATCAGCGATATAGAAGACCAAATGATGGAAAATAAAGAGGCTGAGAAAAAGAGAGATAAACAACTACAGGATCACAAGGGCAGAATTCGAGAGATAAGCGATACGATAGGACGAAACAACATTAGAATAATTGGGATCCCAGAAGAAGAAGAAAGAGAGAGAGGGGCAGAAGGTATATTGGAGCAAATAATAGCAGAGAACTTCCCTAATGTGGGGAAGGAAACAGGCATCAAAATCCAGGAGGCACAGAGAACCCCCCTCAAAATCAATGAAAATAGGTCAACACCCTGACATCTAATAGTAAAACTTACGAGTCTCACAGACAAAGAGAAAATCCTGAAAGCAGCTCGGGAGAAGAGATATGTAACCTACAATGGTAGAAACATTAGATTGGCAACAGACCTATCCACAGAGACCTGGCAGGCCAGAAAGGACTGGCATGATATCTTCAGAGCACTAAATGAGAAAAATATGCAGCCAAGAATACTATATCCAGCTAGGCTATCATTGAAAATAGAAGGAGAGATAAAAAGCTTCCAGGACAAACAAAAACTAAAGGAATTTGCAAACACAAAACCAGCCCTACAAGAAATATTGAAAGAGGTCCTCTAGGCAAAAAGAGAGCCTAAAAGCAGCATAGATCAGAAAGGAACACAGACAATATACAGTAACAGTCACCTTACAGGCAATACAATGGCACTAAATTCGTACCTTTCAATAGTTATCCTGAATGTAAATGGGCTGAATGCCCCAATCAGAAGACACAGGCTATCAGATTGGATTAAAAAACAAGACCCATCAATATGCTGTCTGCAAGAGACTCATTTTAGACCCAAAGACACCCCCACATTGAAAGTGAGGGGGTGGAAAACCATTTACCATGCTAATGGACACCAAAAGAAAGCTGGGGTGGCAATTCTTATATCAGACAAATTAGATTTTAAAACAAAGACTGTAATAAGAGATGAAGAAGGACACTATATCCTACTTAAAGGATCTATCCACCAAGAAGATCTAACAGTTGTAAATATCTATGCCCCTAACGTGGGAGCAGCCAATTATATAAGGCAATTAATAACAAAAGCAAAGAAACACATTGACAACAATACAATAGTAGTGGGGGACTTTAACATCCCCTAACTGAAATGGACAGATCATCTAAGCAAAAGATCAACAAGGAAATAAAGACTTTAAATGAAACACTGGACCAAATGGACTTTACAGACATATTCAGAACATTCCATCCCAAAGCAACAGAATACACATTCTTCTCTAGTGCCCATGGAACATTCTCCAGAATTGATCACATCCTAGGTCACAAATCAGGTCTCAACCGGTACCAAAAGATTGGGATCATTCCCTGCATATTTTCAGACCACAATGCTTTGAAACTAGAACTCAATCACGAGAGGAAAGTCGGAAAGAACTCAAATACGTGGAGGCTAAAGAGCATCCTACTAAAGAATGAATGGGTCAACCAGGAAATTAAAGAAGAATTAAAAAAATTCATGAAAACCAATGAAAATGAAAACACAACTGTTCAAAATCTTTGGGATGCAGCAAAGGCAGTCCTGAGAGGATAGTATATAGCAATGCAAGGTTTTCTCAAGAAACAAGAAAGGTCTCAAATACACAACCTAACCCTACACCTAAAGGAGCTGGAGAAAGAACAGCAAAGAAAGCCTAAACCCAGCAGGAGAAGAGAAATAATAAAGATCAGAGCAGAAATCAATGAACTAGAAGCCAAAAGAACAGTAGAACAGATCAACGAAACTAGGAGCTGGTTCTTTGAAAGAATTCACAAGATTGATAAACCCCTGGCCAGACTTATCCAAAAGAAAAGAGAAAGGACCCAAATCAACAAAATCATGAATGAAAGAGGAGAGATCACAACCAACACCAAAGAAATACAAACAATTATAAGAACATATGAGCAACCCTGTGCCAGCAAATTAGATAACCTGGAAGAAATGGGTGCATTCCTAGAGATGTATCAACTACCAAAATTGAACCAGGAAGAAATAGAAAACCTGAACAGACCTATAACCACTAAGGAAATTGAAGCAGTCATCAAAAATCTCCCAAGAAACAGAAGCCCAGGGCCAGATGGCTTCCCAGGGGAATTCTCTCAGACATTTAAAGAAGAATTAATACCTATTCTCCTGAAACTATTCCAAAAAATAGAAATGGAAGGAAAACTTCCAAACTCATTTTATGAGGCCACCATTACCTTGATCCCCAAACCAGACAAAGACCCCATCAAAAAGGAGAATTACAGACCAATATCCTTGATGAACATCGATGCAAAAATTCTCACCAAAATACTAGCCAATAGGATCCAACAGTACATTAAAAGGATTATTCACCACGACCAAGTGGGATTTATCCCTGGGCTGCAAGGCTGGTTCAAGATCCGCAAATCAATCAACGTGATACAATACATTAACAAAAGAAAGAACAAGAATCATATGATCCTCTCAATAGATGCAGAAAAAGCATTTGACAAAGTAAGCATCCTTTCTTGATCAAAACTCTTCAGAGTATAGGGATAGAGGGTACCTACCTCAATATCATAAAAGCCATCTATGAAAAACCTACAGCAAATATCATTCTCAATGGGGAAAAGCTGAGAGCTTTTCCCCTAAGGTCAGGAACGCGGCAGGGTTGTCCACTCTCACCACTGCTATTCAACATAGTATTAGAAGTCCTAGCCACAGCAATCAGACAACAAAAAGAAATCAAAGGCATCCAAATCGGCAAAGAGGAAGCCAAACTCTCACTCTTTGCAGATGATATGATACTGTATGTGGAAAACCCAAAAGACTCCACCCCAAAACTGCTAGAACTCATACAGGAATTCAGTCAAGTAGCAGGATATAAAATCAATGCACAGAAATCAGTGGCATTCCTATACACCAACAACAAGACAGAAGAGAGACAAATCAAGGAGTCGATCCCATTTACAATTGCACCCAAAACCATAAGATGCCTAGGAATAAATTTAACCAAAGAGGCAAAGGATCTGTACTCAGAAAACTATAAAATACTCATGAAAGAAATTGAAGAAGACACAAAGAAATGGAAAAACGTTTCATGCTCATGGATTGGAAGAACAAACATTGTGAAGATGTCAGTGCTACCTAGAGCAATCTACATATTCAATGCAATCCCCATCAAAATACCATCCACCTTTTTCAAAGAAATGGAACAAATAATCCTAAAATTTGTATGGAACCAGAAGAGACCCCGAATAGCCAGAGGAATATTGAAAAAGAAAAGCAAAGCTGGTGGCATCACAATTCTGGACTTCCAGCTCTATTACAAAGCTGTCATCCTCAAGACAGTATGGTACTGGCAGAAAAACAGACACATAGATCAATGGAACAGAATCGAGAGCCCAGAAATGGATCCTCAACTCTATGGTCAACTCATCTTTGACAAAGCAGGAAAGAATGTCCAATGGCAAAAAGACAGTCTCTTCAACAAATGGTGTTGGGAAAACTGGACAGCCACATGCAGAAGAATGAAACTGGACCATTTCCTTACACCACACACAAAAATAGACTCCAAATGGTTGAAAGACCTAAACGTGAGACAGGAGTCCGTCAAAATCCTAAAGGAGAACACAGGCAGCAACCTCTTCGACCTCAGCCGCAGCAACTTCTTCCTAGAAACATCGCCAAAGGCAAGGGAAGCCAGGGCAAAAATGAACGATTGGGATTTCATCAAGATAAAAAGCTTTTGCACAGCAAAAGGAACAGTCCACAAAACCAAAAGACAACCAACAGAATGGGAGAAAATATTTGCAAATGACATATCAGATAAAGGGCTAGTATCCAAAATCTATAAAGAACTTATCCAACTCAACACCCAAAGAACAAAGAATCCAATCAAGAAATGGGCAGAAGACATGAACAGACATTTTTCCAAAGAAGACATCCAAATGGCCAACAGGCACATGAAAAAGTGCTCAACATCGCTCGGCATCAGGGAAATCCAAATCAAAACCTCGATGAGATACCACCTCACACCAGTCAGAATGGCTAGAATTAGCAAGTCAGGAAACGACAGATGTTGGCAGGGATGTGGAGAAAGGGGAACCCTCCTACACTGTTGGTGGGAATGCAAGCTGGTGCAACCACTCTGGAAAACAGTATGGAGGTTCCTCAAACAGTTGAAAATAGAGCTACCATCTGATCCAGCAATTGCACTACTGGGTATTTACCCCAAAGATACAAATGTAGGGATCCGAAGGGGTATGTGCACCCTAATGTTTATAGCAGCAATGTCCACAATAGCCAAACTGTGGAAAGAGCCAAGATGTCCATCGACAGATGAATGGATAAAGAAGAAATGGTATATAAACACAATGGAATATTATGCAGCCATCAAAAGGAATGAGATCTTGCCATTTGCAATGACGTGGATGGAACTGGAGGGTGTTATGCTGAGTGAAATAAGTCAATCAGAGAAAGACATGTATCATATGACCTCACTGATATGAGGAATTCTTAATCTCAGGAAACAAACTGAGGGTTGCTGGAGTGGTGGGGGGTGGGAGGGATGGGGTGGCTGGGTGATAGACATTGGGGAGGGTATGTGCTATGGTGTGCGCTGTGAATTGTACAAGACTGATGAATCACGGATCTGTACTTCTGAAACAAATAATGCAATACATGTTAAGAAAAAAAAAAGAAGAAGAAGATAGCAGGAGGGGAAGAATGAAGGGGAGTAAGTCGGAGGGGGAGACGTACCATTAGAGACGATGGACTCTGAAAAACAAACTGAGGGTTCTAGAGGGGAGGGGGGTGGGGGGATGGGTTAGCCTGGTGATGGGTATTAAAGAGGGCACATTCTGCATGGAGCACTGGGTGTTATGCAGAAACAATGAATCATGGAACACTACATCAAAAACTAATGATGTAATGTATGGTGATTAACATAACAATAAAAAATTATAAAAAAAAAGATTCTCTCTCTCTCTCTCTGCCGCACTCCACTGCCCCCATGACAGATGCACACACTCTCTCAAAAAAAAAAAAAAAAAACCCCACAAAAAAACAAAACAACCTCTTGGATGGCAATGGGGAGACCTTCATTTTTCCAGTTCTTCCTTCCCCTGATTCAGCAAACTCATTTCAGTATGGACTTGCAGGAGTCTTTCCAGTGGCGGATTAAAAGCTCCTTTGCCAGTGGCTTTACTAGAAATAAAGCCATATTCTGATGAGGGTCTAGTATTAAGAAGCAAGTTCCACTCCTGGTTTTGTAATTTTTTGTTACTCACTTGTCCTGAGTCTTGACCTCTGACTAGTGAGATTCCGTAGAGATAAAATAACATTGGCAGAACTCTGTGAAGTTGAGAAGCTATATAAGAATAGTCACGATTTCAAGGTTTCCGGGTAGATAGCAGTAAATTTCAGCAAAGAGCTATTGGTATCTTGAGGGAAGAGCCAATGCATATTTTGGACTGACCTGGGAACCGTACATTCCAAAAGAAGTTCAGCAGAAATTGATAGATTCTTTGGTATATAGGTAAGCCAGGAATGAAAAATGACCCCATCAAAGAAAACCTGGTGGGAAAAGAGACATTTATTCAGTTGTCACAACATATTTTAATATATTTAAATACAAAATTGGCCACTCAGTGCCTCTACAGATCGTGATATTTAACCCAAAGAAGGTAATTAAATACTCTTTGTCAAAGCAGAGGTACTTAAGTTCATCAGAAAACAGAACACAATGCATGGCAGAAGATTTTGAATGGAATTGGCAGTTGAGGGTCAGTTGACCCTGAAAATTTTATACTAGACTCCTCAAATCAAAATTCTAGGAAAGAAAAATTTTCACAGCTGCTTGGGAGAAACTTTGTTCCACAAGAAGGGGATTTAAAAAAAAAGACCTTTATCATGGGGGTTCTGAAATGCTTTATATGATCTCTGTATTAAAACATGACATTTTCTCTTTACTTCTGGTCTCCAAATCCTTGAAAACACTTAAAGCAAAAGGAAGACAGCTAACTGAAAATTACGTATTTGTGCTGTAAAATTGAGGCTTCTGAACAGAAAACATGTACTCCTCGTCGGGATCTTTTGAAATATGTTTGGTGTTCAATAAATGAAGTATAATTCCTATAAGCATATCAGCCTGGGCTTTATTCTGTAGCTACTTGCATGTATTTCCACCTAACCTTTTTTATAGTCAAAGTATGCTATATACACAGTAAAAAAAAAAAAAAAAAAAAAGATCTATATATATCTGTATCTTTTTTTCCTTCTTTAGTAGAGAGTTTCTCAAGCTGTTGGATTATTGTATAAATTTATTAGCTGCATGGTATCCTATAAGATGGATGAAGCATATATTTCCTGGGATCTCATGATTTGTCTGGTTCAGTGATTCAAATGAAGGGGTGAGACAGAAAAAAAGCAGTTTTAAAAATATGAAATGTTCTCATCTGGATTATATAGCAATGAGGCCCGAATTTAAGTTGTTTCTGGGGTCACTGTTCTAAGCTCCTCTAGTGAAAGGCTGCTTAAGGTAGGAGAGAGGGCAAGTGTGATGATTTAGGCCAGGTTCCTCAACCTCAACACTATTGGCATTTCAGGCCAGATAATCCTTTGTTGTGGGGGCTCTCCTGAGCACTGTAGGGTATCTAGCATCATGTCTGGCCTCTACTCACTAGATGTCAGTAGCACCCCAACACCCTGCCCAGTTTTGACAACTCAAATTGTCACTAGATATTTCCAAATGACCACAAGGTGGGGCGTGGGGAGTCCTCCCTGCTTGATGACTACTGATTTAGGCTGTTGCCAAAGGCTCGAGGAGTGGCAGACGCTTTAAACCACTAAAAGTGTTTCAAATGCCTTTGGATCTCTCCATGGCAGGTGTAGTGGAGTACATCTGAGTAACTAGCATGGCACTGTGGGGAGTAAGGGCTGGTGCCATGGTATGTTCTGGACCAGCACAAACTGCTTCTAGATCATGATACTTACGGGTCATTGAAGAGGATCCAGTGAAGGAACTGTATGCCAACATGTCCAAGTTATTCCTTGCCTGTGACTTGAAGGCCAGATTCTTGGCAGAAGATATTTAGCCCCATGTTTAAAGCAGTGCAAGTTAAGATGAGGTAAATTGGATATATTATACTTATCTTTGGTGTGATAGAAACCTCCTATATCAAAACCTTCCTAGAGCTTCCCTTTATCAGGTGTTGATGCAATACAGGTGCATTTTCAGTACTTTTTTGTGAGGTAGAGAAGAATAAGTAAAGTGTATTTCTAGTTTAGGACCCTCCCAGATCTCTCTTTCCTCCAAGTTCCCATTGTATTTTTAAAAAATAATTGTTATACATTCTATAATTTATTTTATTTTATTATTATTTTTTAAAGTAGGCTCCATACGCAGCATTTGAGTCCAACATGGGGCTTGAACTCATGACCCTGAGATTGAGACCTGAGCTGAGATCAAGAGTCTGATGTTTGACTGAGCCACACAGGCACCCCTACATTCTATAATTAGAGTTGCTTATCCCAGAGCCATTATTGAAAACAAAACAAAACAAAACAAAACAAAACAAAACAAAACAAAACAAAAGGCTTATTAGCCTAGACATCAGCAAACCTGGTTTCTGGCCATGACTTCTTGAGTTTGGTTATGTCACTGGCCTTTGTGCCTCAATTCCTTAAGCTACATAAGTGGAGATGAATCAACCTCATGGAATTCTGAGGATTAGAAACTGAGTGAGAATGCTGGATAATGTATCATGCTATCCATGTAATGGGTGTTCTATTCTCATAGGCTGTAAGCTTCCTAAGAGAAATGTCTTTGAGTTTCTTACTCATTGTCAATTCCTACACATAGTAGGTCCCTCATGAATGAATGAAAACAGCAAAGGTTCAAGTTCTTTCTATGCATCTGCTCAGTCTATGGTACCAATTATCAAGAGCAGTAGCATATTATAATAAGAACAAACATAAAGCGATGCTTCTAAAGATTTTACGAATGGTACTGAAGAAAACAGTTCCTTCTTTTACCTGCGTCACGATTCCACAGAGACTAACAGGATAATCAAATTCAAGTTCATCTGGCTGCACTCGAATTGCCTGACAGCCAGTCCCCAGAAATAATTCATCAGGACCTACCAATTTGTCTCTATAAAACAGTGCTCTTTTAGCTACAGCACAGAAATTGAAACGACTGCATTCCACCAACACTGTTAAAGGAGGCAAAGAAGAAAGAAGACCATCAGCAAGTCTGTTTCAGTGAACAGCTCCAAGAATTTTGAACAGGATTAGGCACCAAGAAGGAAGATCATCTTCAGCTGTAAGAAATGGAACTTCAAGATCTGTGTAAAACACGATTGCCTTCACTGCACTATGGGTGCTCTCAACCTCTCTCTAACAGGCACTCCCCAGATGGCTGGAGTGAACTTGCACAGCACTCCGAATTTTTACCTGAGAAGGAACTGCTGTGGCATGTCTTTGAGCTTCCCCCATGTGGTGAAGGAGCAGAGGGCTGCATCCTTATTAGGGCACTCATGCTAGGAACCAAGCATGGAACCAAGTTCCCTAATACTTAGTGTTCTTAGAAAACTTGAACTTGGTGAAAATAGACCCCATGTTTTAACTTTTGCCCATGGCTGTGTGCTGCACAGTAGCAGGTGTGCAATAAATATGGAGAGAATGGAGTGATTTTTTCAGGGTCACAGAATACAGAGCTGGGACTGTAAATCACACTCAGTCCTTGCTCTTTGGACTATATCACGTTACCTTGGGGGATCTGATCGTTATACCTAAACTAGACTTCTCTCCTGACTTTGAGTCATCCCTCCAATTAGCTAGTAGCCATCCGAGTGGATATTTGAAATAGTCCTCTCAAAGGTACATGTGCCATACAGAAGCCCTGATTTACCCTACTCCCTGTTTGCTCTCCCTCTCAGTCAATAGCACCACAGTCCATCCACCTAGGCACCTAGGGCCTGTCTCTCTCATCCAGTTTCAGATGGGCCATCTACCATCTGGTCTCCAGATGTGTGAAGCGACTCTGAACTTGAGGCCCGCAGCTAATAGCTTCCTATGTCATCTTTCTACCATTGGCCAAATTTCAGATCAGGATGCTCTTCACTTTATGAAATAATATTCCAGAATATATTTTCTAAGACATCCAGTTCATTGAACATGCAAAATAGAAGGCCTTATGGTGTATTAAAATACATTAAACTCTTTTTGAAGTGGTTTGTGCATTTTATCCTAGAGAGCCTTTTTTTCTCAGTCCTATTTGATATAGTGGAATTATTTTGGCAAGACAGTCACATGATGGAAATGGGACATGGTGTGATGCAATGACATTATATGAGTTGTAAGAGGAGCCAGTGTTTGATGTGAGAGACAGGGGAAGGGCAAAGTGGCAATTTCTGGGTTCACCCAAGGGCCTGATTCTGAGGTGGTCACACTTCTAGAGCCTGCCAGCATTCACAGGTGGTAACACAGGCCCTTGTTAGCGTTGGGTAGGTCTGGGATTCTGCTAGAGGTTAAACAGTTTGGAGAAGCCACAAGATCAAGTCTTAGAAATAATGCAAAAAGCATCCCAGTTGGATTCTGGAGTGCTCTAACATGCAACCATCCCTATTTGAGTGTTGTCCCACTACATGACCTGTGACCTCTTCAACCTTTAGGTTCCTCAGGTGAATAATGGTCCTCATGCATCACCATGGATTGTTTTGCCAGCTCTGAAAATGCTTCACAAATGTGTGGGTAGCAACTTGTATTTGGATTTATACTCTGATGATACGATTACATTGAAATTTTATTCTACATCTTGAAGCAAGTGAGTCTACTCTCAAACTGTGGTTCATCACAACCAGCGTATCTGTAGAGGGGCAAGGTCCACGGTTCCACTGGCAGAAGTGCTCCTTTGAGGGTTAGAGAATTCAAGTTTTATTTTTCCTGTTTTCTATTTAATCTGAAGAGCTCTGACCGGGTTTTCAAAAATAAGTGAATTATTTGCTGAAAGAAAGGTATGCTGGACACTGCATACTGAGTTGTATTTTATTGTATCCCTGATGGAAAGATGCTGCTGGATGGTGTTTTACAAGATTTGTTAATTGCTGCCGTGTTGACAAGCCCCTTCTTCTGGAAGTGCAGCCCCTAGACCTGGCAGGCATCGAGGGTTACGGGGCCTTGCAGGAGGGCGCCAAGGCAGCACTGAGTGCTCGCGCAGCAGTGTCTTGTGATGCTGTTCTATCTGGGAATGAAGTGCTGCTGGGAATATTATGATGCACACCTTGCATGATCAGGAACCTTAGTCAGGTGCAGAAATGGTCTGTGGCTGGAGTGTCTGGAGGCTGATGATCTGGGGAATCCAGCAGAACCACATGTCCAAGGGAAACTCTGGTGTCTCCTGAGGGGGCCACGCTTATTAGTCTCTCTTTCCCTCTTCTTTGTTTTCACTCTCTATGTTTGTTCCTTCCCCTTCACTGCTTTTCTTTCCGACTTCCCTTTCCTCCCTCTCCCATCTCCCCCCCTCTGCTATTCTCACTCCGGGTGTGGCTGACTGGTCTGCCTGATAGGGTTTATTGGCCCTGTCCTCTGACTTGTCTTCTTGGGTTTTCCTGACTCTTCTCGACTCTGGTCCACAGCCTCGCATCCCAGATGGGCAGATATGTTCTTCTCAGGGAGCAGGGTGTGTGGGTTTTTGGTGACTGCTCTGGATGCTAGTTTATCTGGCCATGCAAAGGGCACTCACCCAGCAGCAGAAGACATTTTAGTCCTCATGTTGTCCCACAAACCCAGAAGGTGGGCAGCTTTCACCAGGGAGTTCTGCTAAGCTTGTATCTCAGTTGTGGGAATGTTCTTCCTCTCCCAACAAAGGCTCTTGTTTTTGTGATTCTAGATTGAGGAAACTCGGCAAAACATTGACGAGCTCTCCTAGCATATGGAGGAGATTAAGACACTACAGTATCTTCTTGTCTGCACCGATTCCAGAGCCAAGTGAGTGTTCACTTAGACCTGAGTCACCCAGCAATGGCCCTTGGCTTTGGGGCTGAGCCAGTTTTCCTCCCTCTTGTGAGCAGCAGGGGGTGTGTGCACCACACCACACTGTGTGCACGTCGGATCCTCTCCATTCCCCTTTCCCTGCCTGAGCTCACGCGCCCAGCGCATCCGGCTCTTGTCTTCATGGCTCCGTGGAATCCATGTGGCCACACTCTCCTCTCCTTGCCATCCAGCCCCTCTCATGACTGCAGTGACGCTGACTGCTTCTCACGTCCCTCATCTCTGACCCTCGGCTGTACCTTTGCGTGTGCTATGTCCCCACCTGAGAAGCTTTTCCCCCACCCCCATCCAAATCCTGCCAGATCAAGGCCATCTTTTTTCCATGAGCTGTTCCAGCGTGGGTCACATTCCCTTCAGTCTCTCCTATCCTGAGACTCCCATTTGTTACTGCCACCTCTGCAAACTTCCACATTTTTAGAGTGGGGTTTCGGGCTGTATTTTAGGTTCCTTAAGGACAAGGAATGAGCTAGACGCTATCATTTTGATAGAAATTGTTACTTGGATCCCTAGGACCTGAAGGTTAAAGCTGGAACGTTTCAGCGGAGAACCTGGGGATGGTCTTAGTCTCAGGCCTTCCCTCCTCCACACCCTTTCCTCCTGCCACCCTCCCCCACGTCAC
Organism: Eumetopias jubatus; assembly: GCF_037043125.1. Taxonomy (NCBI): domain Eukaryota; kingdom Metazoa; phylum Chordata; class Mammalia; order Carnivora; family Otariidae; genus Eumetopias; species Eumetopias jubatus. Next base: position 11,515,750 of record NW_028274819.1, on the reverse strand, counting down.
CCGCACTTTAGCCGGACTGAGAGAGCAAGAGAGCACAAATGGGGAACAGTAGAGGGAGAGGAAGAAGCAGGCTCCCTGATGCGGGGATCGATCCCAGGACCCTGCGATCATGACCTGAGCTGAAGGCAGATGCTTAACCATCTGAGCCACTGAGGTGCCCCTCCCCAAATGGTTCTTGTTCTGGAAGCAGGACTGCATTTGAAAGAGCGCAGAACCAAAGTGTGCTGCCGGCTGCCAAGTCGTTGTGTGACTCGGTGCTTTAACTTAGTCCCTTGACTCTTCTCTCACTGGTCCCGTTTCCCAGCCCTACGTCTATGTGAACACTAATGCTGGAGCTATCTAGGTGCAGGACATATTATTATTCAGTCTGCAGACATTTCTTGGGGGGCCAGGTCTCCACCCCTTCAGTTTAGACCTTTGTTCAGTGAGGCGAGGTCATAGACTAAGTTCCCCTGGGGCCCAAAAGGTCTCTTTGTTCCAGGGTACAAATACTGGTGATTTTGCAAAGGAGAAGCCAGTAGGCCTTGACGTGGAGAGGTGGGCAAGGAATAAAAATAATGGTGAAGATTGGAACACAGGCACAGGGGGCTCTTGAGCGGATGCATTGAGTTATAAGCAAGGGAAGTTAGGAAGGTCAGGTTGGGTAAGAACTCAAGGATTTTGGCAGCTGTTGGATTTGGAAGGGAGTCTGGCAGCTTTAGAAAGCAAGCCAAGGGTTGTGCCAGTAAAACACAGCTAGTCGTGTGGATGCAGGGCTCTCCTTTGGCCCCAGGATTACCGTGTGAGGTCAGGAAGGCAGGTGAACAGATGCTGAACACATGCCTTGGAGAGGTCAGCAGACTCTCCTGATGGTGTGAAGTTAGGAAAGCAGGAAGTTGAGTCTCATACCTGGTCTTTTGCTTCCAAGTCCAATGCTGCCACAGACTGGGCATATGGGGCCGGGGGTGTGGGCTCTATAAAAGTGTGGGATCCCTGGCCATCAGCTCCTGGGGGCTCACTGCACTTGGCATGGTTCCCACAGCACTCCGTCCTGTCCCAGAAGTTTGTGGAGGTGATGACCAAATACAACGAGGCTCAGGTGGACTTCCGTGAACGCAGTAAAGGGCGAATCCAGCGGCAGCTCGAAATCAGTACGTGTTTGAAGTTGGTGCGCGCCCCTTCGCCTTTCCCTGCCACGGGGCTATCTGTCCCAAGTCGGGAGAACTGGGAGAGTGAGAAGCAGCACCCCTGCTTGTGGCTTCTGTCTGCATTTGTGCCCAAGTCCAGGAGAGGCCTTAGGACACCAGCACACCTGGTGCCCCATCATGGGCTACAAGGTGGCATGACACTTGTCAGGCCCAGGTCTTTTGATTCCTGTGGGTGCCAGCATTTCCTCACATGGAGGGGAGGCACTTGCTGACAGTTTCTCTCCTGGGGACTCATGATATTTTTTGTTGTGTCTTTGACAGCAAAGAACATTTATGAGATTATAGGATGGCGCTGGGTGTTGTGAGGAATAGACTGATTATAAAAGTCATGACCTTCAGGGACTTGGGGTGCTGCAGGGTGCCAAGGGCTCCAAGTGGAGGAAGTATGTGAACCAAGATGTCATCAGAGAAAAGCAGGTGTGTTTAGGAGTGCTGCCACTGTCCAGCCTTGGAAGAGGGATCCCTTGGGAGAAGCACTGTGGGGTTAGGTGGAGGAGGGAGGGCTCGCCCGCAACTAGCTTCTGGTCCTCCTGGGCACAGTGAACGGGCCAGTCAGCTTTTTGAGCTAGGAAGAGATGTGGTCAGATATGTGCTTCAAGAAGGTAACCACCTGTAATGCTAAGGTCGTTTGGATTATGGGAGAAATCAGAAGCAGGACAGGTCAGGAGCTCTTGGGGGTATGTTGTACAGGGCATGGTCTTTTAAGTGAAGTTACCTTGTTCCTGGTTTTCAGGGGACTTTTGAATTGGTGTGCTTTGGTCTTATATTTGATGCTCTACTTCTTTTGTTACAAAGCTGGCAAAAAGACTACAGATGAGGAGCTGGAGGAGATGCTGGAGAGTGGGAAACCTGCCATCTTCATTTCTGGGTTGAATGTCCAGGAACTGGAATGCAAGTCCCTCTCGTGGAGAGGGGAGACTGCCGTGGAGCTCTCTGTGGTTGGTGAGGGAAGGTCTGCAGGTGCAGGGAGGCAGGGAGGCCAAAGGCTTGGCCAGAGTGGGAGTGGGGCTGTGGCAGGGGTGCTGGCTGATGTTTGGTCTTTGTGTGGCCTGTTGCAGATCATTGACTCTCAGATTTCCAAGCAAGCCCTCAGTGAGATCGAGGGGCGGCACAAGGACATTGTGAGGCTGGAGAGCAGCATCAAGGAGCTTCATGACATGTTTATGGACATCGCCATGCTGGTGGAGAATCAGGTAACCGGCAGTGGGCACCACCCTGGGGAGAGGGAGGAAAGCTCAGGTCCTCCTGAGAAGGGCGGACTGGAAGGTCGGTGAGGTGCGGTGGGGGAATCATCGGGAATCCTCTTGATGGAGTGGCGGGATCCCAGTGTCCCAGGAAAGGAATGTCCTCCCGAGTGCCCACTCACCCTTGTTCTCTTGCCTGCTGCTTTGGCCTCACTTCTGCTTACTGTGGGGTTTGATGTGCTCAGTCAAGTACTACCTCCTTCCGCCTGTACCTCTTGTTTCCCTTCTAAGTGGGGATGTGGGTTCTTTTATATTTAAATTTAATTTAGTTAATTTTTAAATTTAAGTTCAATTAACCAACATGTAGTACATCATTAGTTTTTGGTGTGGTGTTCAGTGATTCATTAGTTGCTTATAACACCCAGTGCTCATCACATCACATGCCCTCCTTAATGCTCATCACCCAGTTACCCCATCCCCCATCCCCCTCCCTTTCCACAATTCTCAGTTTGTTTCCCTGAGTCAAGAGTCTCTCATGGTTTGGCTCTGTCTCTGATTTCTTTCCATTCAGTTTTTCCTCCCTTCCCCTATGGTCCTCTGTGCTATTTCTTATGTTCCACATATGAGTGAAACCATATGATAATTGCCTTTCTCTGCTTGATTTATTTCACTTAACATAATACTCTCCAGTTCCATCCATGTTGATGTAAATGGTAGGTATTCATCCTTTCTGATGGCTGAGTAATAGTCCATTGTATATATGAATCACACCTTCTTTATCCATTCACCTGGTGAAGGACATCTTGGCTCTTTCCACAGTTTGGCTATTGTGGACATTGCTGCTATGAACATTGGGAGGCAGTTGCCCCTTCTTTTCACATCTGTATCTTTGGGGTGAATACCCAGTAATGCAATTGCTGGGTCATAGGGTAGCTCTATTTTTAACTTCCTGAGGAAACTCCATACTGTTTTCCAGAGTGGTTGTTCCAGCTTGCATTCATACCAACAGTGTAAGAGGGTTCCCCTCTCTCCACAACCTGACCAACATTAGTTGTTCCCTCCTTGTTAATTTTAGCCTTTCTAACTGGTGTAAGGTGATATCTCATTGTGGTTCTTATTTGTATTTCCCTGATGATAAGTGAGGTGGAGCATTTTTTCATATGTCTGTTGGCCATCTGTATGTCTTCTTTGGAGAACTGTCTGTTCATGTCTCCCATTTCTTGACTGGATTATTTTTTTGGGGGGGTGTTGAGTTTGAGAAGTTCTTTATAGATCTTGGGTACTAGCCCTTTATCTGATATGTCATTTGCAAATATCTTTTCCCATTCCATGGGTTTTATCCTCTTAGTTTTGTTGACCATTTCCCTTGCTGAGCAGAAGCTTTTTATCTTGATGAAGTCTCAGTAGTTCATTTTTGCTTTTCTTTCCCTAGCCTTTAGAGACGTGTCTTGGAAGAAGTTGCTGTGGCCGAGTTAGAAGAGGTTACTGCCTGTGTTCTCCTCTAGGATTTTTATGGACTCCTGTCTCACATTGAGGTCTTTCATCCATTTTGAGTTTATCTTTGTGTCTGGTGTAAGAGAATGGTCCAGTCTTATTCTTCTGCATGTGGCTATCCAGGTTTTCGAGCCCTATTTATTGAAGAGACTGTCCTTTTTTCCATTGGATATTCTTTCCTGCTTTGTCAAAGATTAGTTGACCAGAGAGTTGAGTGTCCATTTCTGGGCTCTCTATTCTGTTCCAATTGCAGCAAAAACCATAAGATACCTACACATAAACCTAACCAAAGATGTAAAGGAACTGTAATATACAAATTACAGAACACTTATGAAAGAAATTGAGGAAGACACAAAGAGATGGAGAAACATTCCATGCTCATGGTTGGAAGAATAAACATTGTTAAAATGTCTGTGCTGCCCAGGGCAATCTACATATTCAGTGCAATCCCTGTCAAAATACCATCAACATTTTTCACAGAGCTGGAACAAACAATCCTAAAATTTGTATGTAATCAGAAAAGACCCCAAATAGCCAGGGGAATGTTGAAAAAGAAAACCAAATCTGGGGGCATCATACTGCCTGGGATTTCAAGCTATGTTAAAAAGCTGTGATCATCAAGACAGCATGGTACTGTTACTGGCACAAAAACAGACACATAAATAAGGGGATGTGGGTTCTTAATGAGGATGCCTTAAAACAGTCTCCTGATAGGAACAGTTTCATGGGTGACACTGAAAAAAGGATTGTTTCCCCACTTCACAGTGAAAAGTTAACTTTCACAGAGGTTTTAATTTTTTCCATTTTTGTCTTTTCTTCTGTAGGTTTTTCCAAAAATTTTGACACTTTTTGCTAAGAAACAGGAACGGGTTACAAAATTAGGGAGATACAGTAGAATAATATTTGTAGGAATACTTGAAACCCTCATGGTTTGACACCTTATTCTGTTCCTGGGTGTGTTTGCTCAGGGTTGTAAGTCTCTGTCACCTGCATAGGGTGTTGGCTCCACATGGTCAGGTGGTTGCTGGTTCTTATGATGAAGTCAGAGACGCCACAGGGTCCAGGTGTGCCGCCATTACCATGAACTTCCAGCTGTTCTGCCCTCCTGGAAGGGACTGAAAATGGCTTCCATTGTGGAAGGTGTGCAAAACCTGCCTGAAGCCCGAGCACTGCTTGGCTGGTTTCTGACAGCCGTCCCCTGCTCAGGGCCCAGGTGCCTTTCCTCTGCTCCCTTCTGGCCTTTGAGACCATTCCTTAAGTTCCTCCTTCCCCGCTCTTTTTTGTTCTCTCCTTGCGGCCTTGCCGAGGACTTGGTTTGAGAGTCAAGTGATGGTAAGTGCCTTTCTCTGCTTATAGAGTGCCGTAAAGCAACGGGTTGGGTTGAGGCAGGTCAAGGTAGGTAAGGGGTGTTCCCATCCTAAGATGCCCAGAATTAACTGGAGCAACCAAACTTCCCCATTAGGAAGTTATCACTGGGAGATGTTTGGGAATCTCACCAAGAACCACTGTCTTTTAATAACCACAGAGATGTAAGATGTAACCAGACAGCTTACGTAAACCCAATGTCTGTCACCTTAGGGGCCTGGGAGTTTATCCTGGAGAAAGCAGATGTTCCCAACCTTAGGTGTTTACGGATCAGCTCCTGTTGGCCAGGACTGTTCTGAAGAACTAGGCGACAAACTTGCCTCAGGCCAAATGAACTTGGTTCAGGTCTGCACAACTAGGAAGAGGCCAGCATCCCAGTTACTATGCCCTAAGATATTCTTATTTTGGTTCCTCTCCTCATATGCTTAATTAAAAACAGAATGGTGGTGGTGGGATCTGTTAGAACATGTATTGCCAGGCATCTCGACAGTGTGCTCCAGGTGCTCCATGCGGTGACTGTCCCAGAGAAGTAATTTACTGAGTGTTGCTTGAGTGAGTGACCACCACCAGGGACTGGGGAGCCATAGGTAAGCCCATGTAAGATGGAGCATGTGCCCCACAGAAGACTTCTGGATGCTCCTCTTTGCAGTGGGGATTATAACTGAGAGTCCTGTCCCCATGTGAGCTCCAACGTGGGTTTATGGGGTGTGACTCATGTCTGTTCTTTGCAGGGTGAGATGCTAGATAACATAGAGCTGAATGTCATGCACACAGTGGACCATGTGGAGAAGGCACGGGAAGAAACAAAAAGAGCCATGAAGTACCAGGGTCAGGCCTGGAAGGTGAGACTCTCCGGCTGCCTTCAGAGAAGAGAGTCCATTCTGCTTGCTGTCTCTCGCTCTTTCTCTCTTCCCTCTGCCTGTCTCTGTTTCTGCTGCCACCACCCTTTGCATCTGGGGAAAGGGAGCCATGATTGACCGTATCGAGAACAACATGGACCAGTCAGTGGGCTTTGTGGAGCGGGCCGTGGCAGATACCAAAAAGGCTGTCAAGTTTCAGAGTGAAGCTTGGAAGGTGAGCACCTTAGTCTCCACTGGTCTGGCTTGCTTCTCCTCTCTCTCTGGTCCTCCCCACCTGTGTCCTTGATCCTATGCCTTCCCTTTCTGTCCTGGCCTCATCCCAACACACGTCAGCCTTTCCCAGAGAGTGGCTGTCCTTCCTCCCTTGGTGTGCCTTGCATGGATCTGGCTCACATGCTCTCTCCCCAAGAACCCACACTTGAAGACAGTTCTGCAGGTGGATGCGTTGCCCAGTGTTGCTGCTAGACTTCTCCTGGACGGAGCTCATGATCCTTTCAGATGTTACACTTGACTCCTCTGTTCTTCAGAATCTTGTTTAGTCTCTTCCACTCCATTAACCAAGCCCGCCCACCTTTTCTCCACTGTGAATCCAGTGCTGTGTTGATCGCCATGCAACATTACCTCCTATTTTATGGTGCACCTGTTATTCCTACTTATATGTGAAACAGTTGAGGGTCAGAGGTTAAGTGATTGGCTTCAAGGCATCTAGTAAGTATAGGAATAGGATTCAAATTCAGTTTCCTTCTTGCTCTTTCCCCCACACCAGCATATTTACCCCTCTTCTGGTGCCCCTGTTGCTTGAGGACTTTTAAACTTCTCTGTTGTGGTAGCCAGCTCTGGTGGCTTGTGCTTTTTAGACTGTTCTTTGCTGACTATTCTCCTGGGCGCTGATACTTTTGTTCTTCAGTTCTTTGATTTTCTTCCAACTTTACCTATTGCTTGTGCAGGGATTCAAGGAGTTGGGAAATTATTTAACCCGATGAATCCAGGTTGGCTCAATATAGGACTGCCATCCTGCTTTCTGATCCCCAGTCGCTAGACTGGGCCTGATGGATGGGCATGTGCTTTAGGGGAGAGAAAGATAGAAATTTGAAATTAGGACTATTCAAAAACATACACTTCTTCTTGGAAAGGAAAAATTGGCTACTTGATACCTTGGCCTATTGCTGTTTTGGAGACCCTGTGGTAGTTGATTTTTTATCTGTCCACATGTGCAGAATTTAAGTGTGAGCCAAAAGCCCACAGAAGCTCCATATTTCCATCTGCTGGCCTCGATAGCCAGGGAGTCATTTAAGATCTATAAAATATCCTAATAGGATGAATGTGTTTATGTAGAGCTGTAGGCTTCTTATTTGGGTTGATAAGAGGCTTTCAATGTAGAGGTGGGAGAGGTTGGGTTTTGGATGAATTGTGTTTTGGTTGTAATAATGATTTGTTTCTCTTATCCTCTCCAGAAATTGATAACTATCATTGTGGTAGTAGTGGTGTTGCTGGGCATTTTAGCATTGATTATAAGACTTTCCGTTGGGCTAAGTAACTGCGGCCCGAGTGGTTGCTGCGCTGAAATTAAGTAAATGGAAGGTTCTCAGGGACTCTGGATTGGCTCCCTCTTGAGAAACAGACCTGGGATTTCACATGGCAGTGCTCCATCCTTGTGATTGTCCTTGGACACACACACACTGAGCTCTCTCAGACTTTCCATCACCTGTGCCTTCTTTCATCTCCTTAAAATACTCTTCTGGGCTTCTGGCCCTGGGGAAAGTTCTCTTCGGGGCCGGGCTCCTGTTGGTTCCTCTCCTGTGGACTCTATCCCAGCTCTTTGTCTTACATTGTGTGTTGCCACCTATCTAGGAACATCCGAGCACCACACTTTTGCTCCCTTTGCTCAAGAAGCGTGGTTCTATTTGGGTACAATCTGTGTCCTGCATCTGGGGTTCATTAAATTCTTGCTGACTTTAACAGATGTTGGGCTTTACTTTCTATGTCCTTTTTAGTGTAAACAAAGCTTTGGATTGGGGTTTGGGGTGGTGGGGTTTTATTTGTGGCTGATGGGTTGAATCTTGACTGATACAGCAGTTAACATTTTTGAGTGTTGAGTCATGCCAGGCCCTGTATTGAACACCTCATACACATGTCCTTGAATCCAGACAGCACCCTCCTGATGTAGGTGGTGTTGTTACACATCTTTTACGGACGAAGAGACTCAGGCCTAAAGAGATGTTAAGTCACAGGGCCAAGTTTGAACACACAGCTGATGGTGGGCACTTGGTCAGAACAGCTCTGAGTGTCTCTCTTTGTGCCACCAGTGATCATTCCTGCGCCAGTATTTCAATCTCTCTTAAGGTAAAATGCATAGACTTGCCTCTCCAAGAACTTATGCTATTTGGCCAGGAAAGATGAAGCACGCACTCACCCTGACTCACCCATTTGGAACTCCTGCAGTGATTGCTGTTTTCAGTCACTTTCTCCTCAGCAGACCTCCGTGTGTGAGGTTCCCAACCCTTTCCCTGGGGGAGCTGCTTCCCTGACCTCTCTGGAAGAACCACCATACTCACAGCATGAGCTTTGGGTCCAGGTGCTGGTCCCAGCCACAGCCCAGAGAAGGTTCAGGAGGTGGAGGGTGAACCAGGTCATCCCACTCTCTCTTGTCTTGTCTACAGATCCCATGCACAGATCCCCGTTTTGAAAATGGGGTGTTTCTAAAACCCTTCTTTATATATGCTTCTTTTTGTAAAACAGTCTGCCCTCCTGCCACTCCTGGCCACTCCTAACCACTTATGTTCACCTCTCTTTCTCTGATAGAACTAATTTCCATATGCTTATCTAAGTTTCCTCCTATCAATCCTCCAAGGTGTGTGGAGGTGACTTCTAGGTGGCACAGTCGTAGGAGACGATTGGGGCTGAATATGCAGTGATGGCAATAATGAGAGAGTGTCCTTCACCACAATCCTGGGTCATTACATCAGGAGCGTGGCTGGTGTGTGAGGGAGCATAAATGGGCCTTCCTCCTGGGCCTTTGTACACCTGCCCAGACAACCTCCTGGCTGTTTATCAGCAACCACTTCATTGAAGGTTAGGCAGTTCCTAAGGCACCGTCTTACTTATGGTTTGAGGTCCTTTTATGCTCTCAGGTGAGGATCTGCCAGGTGAAGTTGGCTTTTATGCAATTAATAAGTTGCTGTTACCTGGGTCCCAGCCTAGGCTCTTTAAGGTTGTTTGGCTTCAGGCAAGCAATGGACCCGAGTTTCCCAGAAATTGTATTTAAAAAAATTTTTTTAAAGTAGACTCCACGTCCAGCACGGAGCCTAATGGGAGCTCCAACTCATGACCCTGAGATCAAGACATGAGCTGAGATCAAACGTCAGATGCTTAACCAACTTGAACCACCCACGTGCCCCACCCAGAGACTGTTTTATTCGATTTCTCTTTCCTTATTTGGGGACAAAGCAGTTTCAAACACCCAGGGCCTTCAGATACTATCTTTTAATTTAAATAATTAGAAAATGTGGATCAATGAACTATATTTAAATATTAAGTATATATATATATTTCAGAAATGCAGCTATATTAAAGCAATGTATACCTCCCTATAACATACAACTAGAAATAATATCTTGAGATTATGAAGGGAGGGGCTAATTTTTTTTGTAACTACTGGATTTTAAGCGGCTTCTTTTAGGGGGACATTCTTCAGTGGCTCCCACCTTAGAATAAAATTCAAAGTCCTTTCTAATGACAAGGCCCCGTAAGTTCTGGCTCCTGGTTGTCTTGTGGACCTCCCCTCCAACTGCTTTCTCCCTTGCTCCGTCTGTTCCAGCTGCACTGAGCTACTTGTTGCTCCCTGAACCCATCACCTGCCTTTGCATTTGCTGTCCCCACTGCCCAGAACACTCCTCCTCCCAGTATTCTCACAGTGGCTCCCACACTTCCTTCATGTCTTTGCTCAAAAGCCAGTTTTCAGAGAGGTCTTCCCAGACCATCTCTCTCATGTAGAAGACAGCCTCACCCCCATGGACGCCCACTGTGCCCCTTACCTGCTATGACTCCTCACCCTCTGTCACACTGTGCATGTGGTTTTACTGTATGTCTTCCTCTCCACTCAAATGTCCACTCCGAGGAGGAAGGGTCTTTGTCTCTTGTTCACTGTTCTATCTCCAGCCCTTGAGTTACTACCTAGTTCACAGTAGCAACAGAATACATAATTTTTAGATGAGCAAATTAATGAACAAATATGACATGGACTTTAAAGCATTTTTTTTTCTTTCTTGGGGGAATGTTGGTGGTTTTGTGAGATGAAAGCACAGGACACATATTGGAGTGCACCAGACAGCTTCTAACATGGCTCCAAGTTCCCACCTCCTGGTAGTCACACCATTGTGAAATCCCCTTCTCCAGAGTGAGGGCCTCACTTCTCATGAATGTAATACAACAAAAGTTATAAGATGAGGTGGCAAAAGTCCAACTTCCCTCTTGCTTGCCATCTCTCTCTGGCTCTTCTTGCTTCTTGCTTTGAGAAAGCCAGCTGCCACATTTTGAGCTGCCTGATGGAGAAACCTATATGGCAAAGAACTGGGAGCAGCCTCCAGTCAACAGCCAGGGAGGGAGGAATCCTGTCAACAAAGATGTGAATGAGCTCGAAAGCTGATTCTTCCCCAGTTGAGCTTTCAGAGGAAGCCTCAGTTGACATCTTGATTGTGGCCTCATTGAGAGACCCTGACCCACAGAAACTGTGAGATAGTACATCTTGTTGTTTTAAGCCATTAAATTTTAGGGTGACTTGTATTATTAACTAATACATGGCGTATGGTGGGAGATGAGCCCAGAAACCACAGTTTGAGGGCTTTGCATGCCATGTGAAGGAGTGGTGGGCACAATAATGCACCCCCCCCCCCACATATCCACATCCTAATCTCTGAAATCTGTGAATATGTTAGGTCACATGATAAGGGGGAACTAAGGTTGCTAATGAGCTGATTCTAACATGAGATTATTTTGGGTTTTCTCGGTGGACCCACTGTAATCAGAGGTCCTTATAAGTGGAAGAGGGAGGCAGGAGAGTGAGTCAGAGAAGGGGATGTGGTGATGGGAACAGAGGTCGGAATGATACAAGTGCTGGCTTTGAAGGTGGAGGAATGCTGGCCTCTCCCAGAAGCTGGAAAAGGCAAGGAAACGGATTCTCCCCTCGAACCTCTAGAAGGAATGCAGCCTCTCAACACCTTGATTTTATCCCAGTGAGATCCATTTCTGACTCCTGACCTCCAGAACTGTACGATGATATGTTTGTCTTAAGCCAGTAATCAGTGGTAATTTGTTGCAGCAGCAGTAAGACTCTAACACAGGATTAGGATCCCAGCATGGCATTGACCTTGGGTTCCAGAGCCTGCTCGTGACCGTCCTGGGATGAGCCACACCCCCTTGGTGTGCCTGCTCCTTAAACACACATTTCCTTATAAATTGCCATTTATAGCCATGGTTGCTGCAAGACTGATTATGATACAATTGTCTCACTTAGCAAATAACTTCCACAACAGGAACCACACAGGCCATACATTTCTTAACTCATATATTTTGATAGTCCTTGGCTAACTATTGAGTGAACTTTGTTTTGTAAGGGAGAGTGGGATATGGGGGTGGGAGGGGGAGAGGCAGAGACAGAGAGAGAGAGAATCTTAAGCAGGCTCCATGCTCAATGTGGAGCCTGTTGTGGGGCTCAGTCTCACAACCCTGAGATCATGACCTGAACCTAAATCAAGAGTTGGACACTTAATTGACTGAGCCACCCAGGTGCCCCTTGAATGAAACTTATTAATTTATTTGCCTGTTTTCTCCTGTGCCTCATTTTCTGGTATCCAAGCACCCAGATTCTCAATGGACATCTGAGAGGTTTATTTGTGTTGATTATTTTCTGCTGCGGCAGCAGAGGGAGGTTTCTCGCCTCAGACAGTCTTAGTTCTGTCATAGTGCTAAGCTTTAGAGCTTCTCATAAAGCAAGGGTGGCCAGAGCTAGGACTCACTGGGCAATGTCAGTAGAACGTGAAGGGAATGTTACTCCCTTTCCCTCCATGTCTGTCTCTGCAATGTTACTATATTCTACTGTGGGACCACTGGTTGGGAAGAACTCAGCTCTGTCTGTTAAGAATGGAGGCTCACGGGGTGCCTGGGTGGCTCAGTTGGTTAAGCAACTGCCTTCGGCTCAGGTCATGATCCTGGAGTCCCGGGATCGAGTCCCACATCGGGCTCCCCGCTCAGCAGGGAGTCTGCTTCTCCCTCTGACCCTCTTCCCTCTCGTGCTCTCTATCTCTCATTCCCTCTCTCTCAAATAAATAAATAAAATCTTAGAAAAAAAAAGAATGGAGGCTCACAGTGCTACAGGGAAGTGTTAGAATCACAGTGGCATAAAGTGAGATTTTATGTTTAATCGAATGAGAGGAATTAAATGAGAATTACAAAGGACATGACTTTTTAATGCTGTGATTACCTGTTATTTGGATCCCTGTCAGTGTGCCAACTAGAATATCCTTATACCACATTTGGGAGAATAGGTCTAATACAAATTGTGTGCTTTACCAGTGTTGACTGGTTATTATTGAAAGTGAGCTAAAATTGTTGAGAGAATCTCAATCTCAAAGGGACCTATTCTAAATTTGTTATATGGAGATTCAGTTTCATCAGTCTACTGTAGGGTCGATACTTTCTGTTATTTTTTGCTTGAGCTTCCTTATTCTTCCTGATGGACAAACCAACCATATGTACTGTTTTTTCTGGGATACTACCAGTTTTTAATCTGTCTTTTTGAGTATAATTATTAACAGTGTTAATAAATTTTACTGTTTACAGCAGTTGCGGTTGGATGTTAAGTTGCATGGTCACACTGTTTATGATAGGAATAGCAGTGATAACATTTTGCATATTTATCACTATAAGCCATTATCCCTCAATTTCACATAGTTTGTAGAGTCCACAAACAGGTCTAACAGCACTTCCTCATGTAAACAGTGCCATGGAGGTCTCCCATCTCTAACTTGGCTTTCAAGATGAGATACAGACCCAAGGGGATAGAATCCATTGCTGTCTAATTATCTGTCATACCCAGTTAATGAAGAATAGAGTGGAGTTGACCCTGAGGGTTGAGGATCAGTACCAGAAGGCAATGGTCAACCTTAACTATAAAGCAGGGTTGCTGGTGGAGGGGAGGAAGCTAAGAGTATCATGAAGGAAACACAGGAGGAATGAGGAAGGCATTGATAAAATTATTTAGTTCTGCCTGAAGGCATCTTCCTTCGGGGGATTTCTTTATTTAAAGATTTTATTTATTTATTCATTTTAGAGAGAGAGAGTGTTTGTGAGCAGGGTAAGGAGCAGAGGGGGAAGGAGATGGAGGTGTGGAAGGAATCTCCAGCATACTTGGTGCCCAGTGTAGGGCTCACCCTGGGGCTCCATCTCACAACACTGAGATCATGACCTGAGCTGAAATCAAGAGTGGGACACCTAACTGTCTGAGCCACCCAGGCACCCCTAGGTGCCCCCTGATTTAATATATATATTTTTTAAAATGTGAATTCTACTGAAGTGAACATCAAAGGTGAGTTTTTCTGCATGTGTATTTTGATGATATAAATATCAGAGTGATTTTATGGGGAAGTAAAAGGAAAATACATGTGGAGGAACAACAAATGGACCCCAAGGGAGATAGCTGGAGGAAGGGATGATATTATTCCTGAGACTTTATGGACTGGCCTTTTGTGTAGAAGCCTCATCTTTCTGTCTTTCTCCAGAGCAGTATTTATCTCTACCCACTGCCTTTCTAAGTGGACTGCAATATGTCCCCTCGGTTTGTCCCTTATATCTGGGCCTCAGAGAGCTATCTCCCTACAGATTTTCTACCTGATCTCATTGGCTGCTGCTTCAACATTAGATCTAGAACCTCATCTCCATTCTCACCCACTGCCCAAGTTCACCCACACAGTTTGCAGTCGAACCTTGAGTAGAAATCGGGTTAGACATGTGGTCTAATCTCTTTTCCCTTCCTCTTCCTACAGTGGTCTTCCCTCTATCAATAATCACCCTTTAAACTGAAATCATTAGAACATGCTCTTTTTGTATTGCTGTTGATCTTTTATTGAACACACAAAGAGAGAAGGGGAGGTTATTGACCCTCTGTTGAAACTGAGATGAGTGAAAAGGATGGCATGAGGCCAACGTCTGCCTGCAAGGCCACTGCAAATGATTTGATCCAGCTGAGGAAGGTTTGAATTTATTAGTATATGCTCCAACGAACCTCCAGATCATCTCCTGCATGGACAACATAACTACCAACTCCTGAAAAGGAAGAACGAGAAGTGGGCCAAATGATTTTTTTAAATGATTTATTTATTTTAGAGAGAAAGAGAGCAGGAGCAGGGGGAGGGGCAGAGGGAGAGGGAGAGAATTTCAGGCAGACTCCCCACTGAGTGTGGAGCCCTACAGGGGGCTTGATCTCACAACCCTGAGATCATGGTCTGAGCTGAAAGCAAGAGTCTCACTTTCCCAATGCCTTGGCACATTCCCCACCAAAGCTCACCCCCTCACATCTGGATGTTTGGGGCATTGTCACTCTGTGGGGCTTTCTAGCACTCTCTCCCTTACCTTGGCTCAGGGGTTCGCCATTGCTCAGGAGCTCCCAGTAGGTTCTGTCATTATTGTTGGCCTTTATGCCCCGAACAGTGGTGATGTAGGGGCCCCATGAGCTCTCCTCAACTGTGAAACTGTGGGGACAATAAATGGGTTACAGGAACTTATAAATTTTCAAAGGCAACCTTAATGGGCATTTCTCAAACTTCAGTGTACCTAAGAATCATTTGAAGCAGTTATCAAGAAAAGCGGATTTCCTGGCTCTATCCTCAGATACTTTGATTTGGTAGGTCTGGGTGGGGACTAGGAATCTGCATGTGTCATAAACACTCCACAAGATTCTGATGCAGGCACTCCACAATCTATGCTAAATTAGAGGAATGATGCCTGTTTCTGCCCCCGCCTTCCTTCAGAGTAGACACTCTGTAGTCAACAACTACTAATCTTCTATCCCAAGATAGTCACTGTTGAAGATACTAAAGCAGCAGAAGAAAATGTTAACCTCATGTCCTATAGGCAACATAAATTAGTAGGTTTTCTCTTAGGAAAGAAGAACAAGAAAGAACAATTAAATATTTCCTGTTGTCTTTATTAAAAAGTGACATGGTCAGTGTCTGTTTCACGTTCCCTGGTCACATTTCTCTGACTTCCTGGGAGCCTTTGAAAGCAACCTTTATAATATTTACATATATATATATGTATATCACTACATACATATACACACATATATGCATATATGTAATTTTCTCTATGGAATCTTACATCATGTTACTGGACAAATAATTGCTGATTAGATTTAGGGAGTCAAGTGAGCCATACCTTTCAGAGGCAAAGTCAATATCTTAATTTTAATATTTGACCTCTTTAGGCCAGGAAAACTTAATCTAGGGGTCCATGAATCTGAAAGGGGTGGGAGCATGGAGAAGCATTTGTGAAACCTCTGATTTAAAGGACAAGTTTTGTGTGTATGTCTACCTGTCTGGGATCAGCATCCACTGCCCTCATCTGATTTTGAAAGCTGTCAATGATTCAATAATAATGACCCAGTATTCTAAACACAAAATGATTGACCTAAGAGGTTCTATTTTTTTTAATGTTTTTTTAATTTATTTATTCATGAGAGTCAGAGAGAGAGAGAGAGGCAGAGGCAGAGGGAGAAGCAGGCTCCCCGCCCAGCAGGGAGCCCGAATGCGGGCCTCGATCCCAGAACCCTGGGATCATGACCTGAGCCGAAGGCAGACGCTTAACCATCTGAGCCACCCAGGCACCCGAGGTTCTATTTGTTGAAGGAATTTTACTGACAGAGGAGAGATCCTTGGGACTTATTCACCCATTAAGTGAATATTAATTTAATACCTACGTGTGCTAGAAGATGAAAAGTCTGGCCTTTTTTTAATCCCTGCCATGAGATGTAGATGGACAGCAAAGTACCAATAAAGAAGTGTTTCGAATGTACTTTGTATTCAGGTGCTTATGTATTCTTACTGAGTCTTTCAAAATCACCAAATACCTTCACCTTAGTTTACATACAGACATACCTAAATAGAGTTGCATTTTCTTTCTGAGCTTTTTCCATCACATCTAGGAAGACAGAACCATCTGCCACAGAGACCATGATGTTATCTATTTGATTATTGACTACCACAGAGTAATTTACTTCGATTTGTGAGTGTGAGACAGCAGGTGTCACTGATATAGGCTCCTGAGTGGAGATGTTGAAGTTATCTGGCAGAGACAGAAAAGCAGACAAGAATTACTATTCAGAATAATAAAAGTGATGTTTGAGTTTATATACCCATGCAACCCCTCTCCCAGGCCTCTAAGGAGCAAGAATCATCAACCAAGGGGCAGATCTCTCATGTGACTAAACCAGATATGCACCAGTTTGTAAATGAGTGTATTTGGCTCCACTCCCAGCTGTTTAAGCAATTCAATTGCCCTGTCTCCCGTTTCTCACAGAGGCTCCTGAGTTTTGGGGGTTTTGTTGTTGTTTTTGGTTGTTTTGTTTTGTTCTGCTATTGTATTGCATACAATAATGCTTCCCTTTTTTGGGGTACCTTTTTTATTTCTTAACATTTATTGAAAACATATTAAGTGCCAGGCACTGTACTAATCATTTTACATGGCTTATCTTACATTCAGTCCTTACAAAAACCCACGTTAGATACTATTATCATGTGCATTTTTTTATATTAGTAAACTGAAGTTTAGGGATTCACATTTTTTTTGAGGTCCCTAAACCTGAAAGTGGCTGAACCAGGAATGAGCAGAGATAAAAGTCAAGTCTTCTTTCATCCCTAGTTGAAAAATCAGTTATTTGAATAAATGATTCATGCTGTAATTTTCTTATGACACTGCCATATTCCTCCCATATTCCTCTGAGCTCCCCGAGGGCTCACTCATTGTGAATGAGAGTCAGAGACACCATACTTTGCTTAGAATGGGAATGATGCTCAGAACATCTGTCTAGCTGGCCATGAGAAAACATGCCTTTGGAGATAGACATCATTGAATCAAGTCTACCTTGTTTATCCATGTTTGAACCAAGAACAACACCTACTACCTTGTTAAGAACAGATCCTCAGGTGGTTATAATCACTGGTGACACATGGAGGATCGAGTTCTATCTGGGAACTGTTATGCTTTAGCGGTTTATCTGGTCACTTTTGGTCCCTAAGGACACCTTAGTCTCGCATGCTTTGGGTAATATGCTCTTTAGTACTCTACCTGAGCCGTAGACACAAGAAGAGTCTTTGTTAATGTCCAAGTAGGTCTTTCCCATCAGGGCTGGTAAGATTTGAGCTGCAGCAGTTGGCATACGAAATGCTCCTTGAGAAATTTCTGTGAGCACCATATCCCGTGTTTTTTGGCAATCCCATTGATTTTTATTGTAATAGTCTGATGAGACAAAGAGAGCCTAATGTGTGAGAGAGAGAATGAGTGGGAATGAGAATGAACTACAGAAAAATCAAATAAGGGAAAAGCCTACATGTAACGAATTCAGTAAATATTTATGGGTCATTGACCACAGGGGAAGCACCTTGGACAACTAGGATACCTTTCCTGCCACCAAGAAATTTATAAACTAGTTTGGGGGGAGGCGGGGAATGGCTTAAGAACACAACCGATAATGGCATCGATGAGAACAGGCTGTCTCTACCATATTCACTCTTGTAGCCTTGACACTGGAAGAATACCTGTCACATAGAGGCGCTTGATAAATGCTGTTAACAGACAATCATAAAAGAGCCCCTCAGGTGAATGCCTTAAGAGAAACATCTAGTGCCATGGTCTTTCAGAAGAGGAAGAGCACATAAACATTTAGTGACGCTGAAGAAAGCCTTTGTGGAGAGGCAGTACTTGAGGTAGGTCTTGACAGTATATAGGCATTTCAGTAGGTGACTTGAGGGGAGGAGTACTATACTCAGAGGGAACCGTGTGATCAAGCGTGCTAAGATAGGTGCGGCCAGGGCATGGCCTGCCCGTGATAACACTCTATATTTTAGCAAAATCCTCAGAGGATTCCTCCTGTCCTGGGAGGCTGGTATACAGGGGAGACTCAGGGTGACTGTGAAAAAACAGGCTTGAGAATGAGGTTGGGGTCACATTGGTGGATCTTCAAGCTTCAGGGTAGGTGTCTGACATTATTTCCCTAACAATGGGGAGTACAATAGATTCTTGTATAGAAACTATCCAAGCAGCAGATGTAAACTGGAGGGGACAGCATGATGGGGTAGGAAAAGTTAGTAAGGTATCAGAGTAAGACAAGGACTAAAATGGGCTGGGCCTGCAGACATCATTCTGTAGTTTCTCAGGGAAGGACAGTTCCTCCTTTCATTTTCTTCAGAAGATCCTTTAAGTTAACCAAGATGTCAACAAGCATTTGTGGGATATTAAAAAAAAGGATCCTATTTAATTTCCTCTTAAAAACTGTCTTATAGCCAAGCAGCTCTCAAGCCTGCTGTAAATTAACATCACTTATACGGTTTTGAAACCAGACCAAGGGCCATGCTCCACCTCTAAGTTTCTGGTGTGGAGTCTAAACTTTAGTGTTTCCCAAAAGCTCCTCCAGGTGATTCAAACTTGCAGCCAGAATGGGCAACCACTGTTTTATGAAGTCCAAACTCAGCAGGAAGGCAACAGCCTCACCAGCACCAACAGTAAAAACAACCTGTGTGATCAGACCCCTGTTACACCCCAGCTTCTTCTGGTAATTTTCCCCAAGGCCCTGCGCTGGCCACATTGAATACCTTGATCTTCCTAAAATATGTTATGTTCTTCTGTACCTCTGGTCTTTGTCTTTATTGTCCTCTTTCCCCGGGGGGAAGCCCTCTCATCCTGGGGTGGGTGGCAGACTCCTACTCATACTAAAGACTCAGTGAAATTTTTTCTATAAATTTTCCTTTGTCTCTTCTTGTATCTACCCCTTAGAGTTGAGTAAATCAGTGAATATGCAGGAATAAAGCCCCAGACTTCAAGGAACATATACAGAACAGAGTAGGTGTTGGTGTTGAGTATGAGTTTTGATACCAGCTGTTTCATTTCCATTCCCATCTGAATCACTTTCTGGCTTTGTAATGTCAGGCAAGTTACTGATACTCCATGACTCATGCTCTCATTCTGGGAAATGGAGGTAATAATATTTTCCTCACTGGGTTGTTGTGTGTGTTAATGAGCATGGCAATAAAGACTAGCTGGTATTACTGGCACTGCCTCTTAATTACTTGCACAACAATAATCTAATAATCTAATTTGGGAGGTAAGAGGCAAGCACCAAATGCTGGTATATGGTAAACTGTGAGATTACGTTTGATAGAACAACATAGTAGGTTGCAGTGGACTCTAGAATTTTGTAAAAAAGTTGTAGTTAGGAAAAGCTTCATGGAAGCATTGGACATGGAAAGGTAAGGATTGAAGGTGAGGAGAATACATTTCTGTCGGGAGCAGAATCACATAAAAACAGTTAGTATAGGAAACAGAATGGGTAATATCTTAGGGGACCAAGAAGAAAGCTATTTCTTTCCTTCATGACTCTCTCCTCTGTCTCCTGTTTTACCCTGACTTACCTGCATAGCTTCTCCTGTACTATATATGTTTCCAAGGAGACCATTTTCTTTTTTCTGACACAGAATCTTAGCTATCAGTGACTCCATATGATTATCAATAGTCTCTAAATCCTTTGTATCTATTTTGTTCTGCCCACTTGTTATACTTCTTTTCACACAGGTCAGAGCCAGGACAGCCATCGCGCCAGTATCTGCCAGGAAACAAAACATTGGTGATAGGGTGACCAACCATTCCTTGGACTGAGGGGTCTCCTGGTATGTAGGATTTTCAATGCTAAAAGAGGGACAGATCTGGGCAAACTGGGAAGATTGGTCATGCTAGTTGATGATGGGAGAGAAGGATTTGAAGATATAGCAATCATCCCTCCAGCACTAACCACTCAAATATTTCAAGATCCATTTCTTATGTTGAGTAACTCCATACTTCATACTCAATAACTCACCTGTTGGTCATAGAAACACATGGATTTGCAGGTGCATACACATGAACAGTCTTCCACTTCTACATCTTGGTTGGTTTCATTTTTTTCATCTCTCAGCCAAATTGGCAAAGGAATTGAGATAAGTCAGAATGATACCCCAAATAAAATATGTCTTTGCCATGTTCCAATGTTTCCATTAGGCTGATTAGCAAATAGCACTTAAGAGAATTGTTTTCCAATAAAGCTTCTTAAGGGGGAGGATGAAACAAGAGATTGGAAGAAGGGAGGATAAGGTCTTTTTCTGGCTTGTTATTTGGTTTCCCTGATATTCTTTACGTATGATACTTTCCCCTTCACATAGAAAGAAATCTCACATTCTCCTTGTTACAGAGATACTGAGTGGTGATTTTCTTTGGGCTTCTTGGAGAAAGATGAGCTTGTGTATCTGGAGCCATAGGGTTGAGCAACAATACTAGCTGTCTAGAGGGGGCTTCTTTTTGGGTGTGTAAGCTGACCCAGGAGAAAATTTCTAGTTCTTCTCTATTGGGGATACAGACTTTATTGTTCAAAATATTGGGCCTTGTCCTGGAGAGGTTGTGTTGTCCATGTAAGCCCACACATGCAAAAGGTCTCAATAAATTTGAGAAAGAGGCAAAGTTAAGATAAATGAATTCCACTGTTTTCCTTTCTCTAATACTTATACTTCCTAAAATGTCTTATATGAAGATTCTCACACTCTATCCTTATTTTACAGATGGGAAAAATAAGGTCAAAGGTTAACATCCATTGATTATATAATTCAAAGAATGGTAAGGTAGCAACTGGATCTTTCTACTATAGTACACATCTAGGAAGATGTTTAAATGCCTCCCAATATCCATTCTTCTCAAAAAGAAAATTCTCTTCCATGATTGCTAGGGTAAAGAGGATTAAAAAAAAAAGTCAATGTATTTACTGGTAGAAAAACTCAAAGGAAAAGACTTACCAGGGACTCTGCCCTCTATGCCAAGGGAATTGGGTGTAATGACTCACCTACTGAGAACTGTTCATGAAAATAGTAATTTTTACTTTCAGGATCCAAGATTTTAATAACTTCAGTGATTGAGTAATTCCCACTGAATAGACACAAGGCCAAAATGTCCAGGCTGAGCTGGTAGTAGTTAGTCAGTGGATTACCATCATGGTCTTCTGTCAGAAAGGAAAGAAATACCTTACTCATGGAAAGAATACTGGAGTAATAAATTTTCGATCTATTCATATTTGCTTTGTTTGAATTTCTTTACATTTAAGAAGGGTGAGTAATAGGGGGGGAAGATCGCTCAAAGAATCAGCAAATCTGAGAAATGTGAAGGCTGTTAAGAGCCACCAAATTCAACTCAATTCCTTTCATTTTATGACAGAGGAGACTCAGCACTAAAGAGATTAAAATACCATTCTGATACTCAGGTGGTTACAGAACTAGGAGTAGAACATAGATCCGCACCCCCCCCCCAAGCCTCTTGCACTTTCATTGGTAATGTGTTCAAACTGTAAGTGGAATAGAAGTAGAGGCCATCTCAAAAGAAGATGGGATTAGACAGGCTTAATGAATAATAGTATAAATAAAAACTGCACCTCACTAGTAGCCGTCATGGTCAGCCTATTTTTCCCAGTGTTAAAGTACTTTTGGCTTTAGTTCTTCTACTAGTATCATATGCTTTGGTACTTCTGACAGTGTCTTGTGTTACTCAGCTATTTCTGGTGTATTTCATTATTTGTCTAAAAACCAAGCCTCTAGAGAACAAGAGAACAGTGCCGTGTGTGTGTGTGTGTGTGTGTGTGTGTGTGTGTATGTGTGTGTGTGCATCATCATTTGTAAGGTTGATGTAGAATCGGTGCTCATTTGAACTTATTTGAAAGGAAAATTCAAGACGCTGGGGTGCCTGGGTGTCTCAGTTGGTTAGATGTCTGCCTTCGGCTCAGATCATGATCCCAGGGTCATGACTGAGCCCTGCATCAGGCTCCCTGCTGAGCAAGGAGCCTGCTTCTCCCTCTCCCTCTGCCTACCACTCCCCCTGTGTGTGTGTGCTCTCTCTCTGTCAAATAAATAAAAATCACAATCTTTAAAAGAAAAAAGAAAATTCAAGACACATGTTGAAGGAGGGAAGAAGGGAAAGTGATCTGCAAAGATTGTGGGATGAGTAGAATGAAGAGAAGGAAAGACCAAAGGGAAACTGTTCAGTTCTGAACCAGTGGAAGAGAGGACAAGGTTGTCCAGGATCTCTGAAGATTTGAGTCTTACCCATATTTTTAATTTCTGCTTTGTATTTATTTCCTAATATTTTGATCAGTTCAGAATAATTGATAGAAATTCCGTCAGGCCCTTTACATGCTCCCAAAGCCAGTATAGCCAATGCAAGCTGTCCCGAGGTTAAAGATGGCTCTGAAAAGAAAAGTATTCAAGTTTAACAAGGTACATGCTTGTGATTTTTCTTTGGCCTCCTGTCTTTCTCGTGACTTACATTGCCTGTCAGTTCTCTCTTTTTTCCCACTCAGTACAAATATTTTACTGTTCTCTTATTTATTCCCAAAGCAGAGACTTTTCTAGCAGTGCTGTATAAATGCAAACTAGATCTTAGTCTTCCCCATGCAATCATGAGATGTTTTTGGAATCACACAATCCTTATAAAAATTTTAAAAGAAGAAAAATAGATAATAAAGCCTTGGGATTTATTCTCTGTGGGTGCCATCTTGCCAAGATAGTAATAATTGACTTAGATGTTCTGCCTTAGAGAACATCAAAATTCTCCGGCTTCTCTTAATTCTTACAGTAATATTGTGAGGTAGGTAGTGGTGGCTTAATTTTCCCCTTATTTCAGTTAGAAAGCTAAGGCTCAGTATTGACATGAAGGACTCAGGGGGGATCCTGCACTCAACCCCAGTCCTCATCTGGGGTGCCTGGGTGGCTCAGTTGGTTAAGTGTCTGACTCTTGATTTTGGCTCAGGTCATGGTCTCAGGGTTGTGGAATTGAGCCCCGAATTTGGCTCTGAATGCTGAGCATGGAGCCTGCTTAAGATTCTCTCTCTTCTTCTCCATCTGTTCCCCCCTCCCTCTTTAAACAAAACAAAGCAAAAACAGAGAAAAACAAACAAACAAAAGCCCCCAGTCTTCATCTCTATTTCCCTGTGATTCCCTTGCCATTGTCAGTTTTCTTATGTGTGGGTCACATCCTTGTCTGGTTGTCAACTCAGCTAGCTTATATAATAGTGTTAGTGAATGAGAGTCTTTAATTTCTTTTGCTTATCCTTGTACCTTTTGAAGGAAAATGTTTTTCAGGACTCAAGTAAGGCCTGGACATAGAATAAATGGCAGAGGATTGATGTTTTGAGGTACCTTTCTGTCCCCTCAAGTTTTATACAGCTAGGATAGATGTAGCAGGGAGACTTTGGACACACAATTTTGTCCAAGGATCTGTGGCTGGAGAGAATCTTTATGGATAGATAAGTCTTCTTCTAAATTTTCCAGAGATGTAGGTACTCACTTTTATTTTCCACAGCGGTATTGACTTGTTGGATCAGCTGTTGTTCTTGGTTTGTGTTCAGGATCCCACCAAGTCTGAGGGACAGCAGGACATTGGCAGCATGGATTCCTTTGGTATATTTTGAATTGATCATTGTGCTTATCAGAGGGTTTAGAGCAGTATAGTATTCCTTGCTTACCTCTGTGGCAGGGTAAGGAGGAGATAAGAAATATACATTAAGAAAATATTAAGGAACAGGAACACTAGCAATGGGGTTGGTATTAAAATGTTAAGTAACAGATATGGCACAGACAGAGCAATCCAGTGGTCACTGGCTGTGTTGCTGGAACAATACAAAGGTGAGTCTGGAGTCTCTGCTACATCAGGTATTACTCCTTTACCAACCAGGATGGAAATGTTTCCATGTTTTAACAGCTGTTTCAGCTGTACTAATGTGTACTGACAGAACATCAATCTTGCCTGGGAGATCTAGTATCATTCACTAATTTTGAGGATGAGGCCTGACCAGGATGTCCTTAAAAACAAACAAACAAACAAACAAACAAACAAAAAACTCCTTAATTGAAGGCTTAATGGAGACTAGAATACATGTCTTCTGAATCCCAGTCCTTTCTACTTGCTGGATTGAGTTCTTTCCCTCCTCCATCTTCTTCTAAATCAATCAGATTAATACTGAGGGAAACAACACAACAGTTCTATGTTTCAGTGGTGATTGACCCCAAAGCTGAATTGTCTGGTTGCCCAACCGACCTGGCATCAAGATCATTATTCGGCAGCATGCACCTTTCAGAAAACCCTCTAGGCTTAGCCTACATTTTGTCCAAATCTCAGGAGAAAGGATAGGGAGAGTCACATTCTACTGTGGAGGTAAAAAGAGAGTCCAGAGACCCCAAGAACTAGAGGAAAATTAGAGGAATTAGTGACCACTTAAAACATTTTTAAATGTACTTTGTTCCGGGCACCTGAGTGTCTCAATTGGTTGAGCAGCCAACTCTTGATTTCAGTTCAGGTCATGATCTCAGGGTGGTGGGATTGATCGCTGGGTTGGGCTCTGTGCTCAGCTTAGAGTCTGCTTGAGATTCTTTCTCTCTTTCTCCTTCTGCCCCTCCCCCTGCTCATGGTTGCTCTCTCTCTCTGTAAAATAGGGCACGTGTTGTAATGAGCACTGGGTGTTATATGCAAATAATGAATCATTGAACATTACATCAAAAACTAATGTACTGAATGGTGACTAACATAACATAATAAAAAATATAAATAAATAAAAAAATTTTAAAAACTGTACTTTGTTAACACTCCCAAGCAAGAAAAAAAATGTACTTTGTGAACACTCCCAAGCAAGACAAAACCTACCCATCTCCAGATTATCTCTTGGGTTATTAGGTTACTGAGAAGAGCATGAGCCCTGTGTTCAATCAGACCTTGGCTGGATTCTGTGGTACTTAACTTACCACTATGGGTGTCTTATGTAACTTTCCTGACCTGTTTCCCCATTTTAAAATTGTGGATAGGGGTGCCTGGGTGGTTCAGTTGTTAAGTGTCTGCCTTCGGCTCATGTCATGATCCCAGGGTCCTCGGATCAAGCCCCGCATCGGGCTCCCTGCTCAGCGGGAAGCCTGCTTCTCCCTCTCCCACTCCCCCTGCTTGTGTTCCCGTTCTCGCTATCTGTCTCTCTGTCAAATAAATAAACAAAATACTTAAAAAAATAAAATTGTGGATATTAACACCTATTTTATAGATATTGGACAAGGAGTCACTTAACAAACTGTAAAATACCAACATATTATCACTTTTAGCTTAGCTGGAGTTTTCTATCACTATATTTAGAGAACTGAGGCAATGTGAGTTCTCTACCGCCCAATGTGGGGCTCAGAATCACCACCCCGAGATCAAGAGTCACATGCTCTACTGACTGAGTCAGCCAGATGCCCTCCATCTTTCTTCTCTTTAAAAGAGAGTCAGGGAGATCTGAACTAGTGGTTGTAGAAAAGTCCTGGTTTGTTACAAGAACAATTGGACAATTGTTGAGTCATGGCGAGATTTTGTGGAAACATCCAGTTCAGCAGATTTTCTGGCACTGAAACAGAGTTTTCAGTTCCTGGTCAACCACTCATCAGTTTCCTTGACCACTAAAGACAAAGTTAATTATTTTTTACAATGAATTAAACTTCAAAACCTCCACAGAGACCCTCTATTCTTAGGATACAACAAAAGAAATGACAGGCCAGGAAGAGAAATTAGAGTTGGCAGAGTTTGTGCTTTGGCTTGTGTGAACACAAGTCTTTCTATTGTGGTGTTGACCTCTTCTTGTAGGCTACAGAATACCAGGAGCATGTAGCCACCCATGGCACCACATAGTCATCTTTGGACTGTGTTTAAGCTCAATTCCAGGGTAAAGACATAAAAAAGAGAAATAATGCACCTGAGAGCTATACCAGGCTTCATGACATCACTTGCTTCAACACCTTTCCCCAATTATCCTCAACTTATGGATGACGCTAAAGAAATTTAGGAACATTAGATCATTCAGCTAGTAAGGGGTCAGACTACACCTGAACCAGTTTTTCTTTCTCCTACTTAGTATTTTTTAATAGAATCATACAATCTCAGTATCCTATACCCAGAGGAGATGATGAGCTTATACCTGTGTCCTGTGGAGAAGAGTTGGAGGGAGGGAGACGTGTAGCTTGGAACATCTAAACTCAATAATGACAAGAGAGGTCTTCATTATTTGACAGGGATTATTAACACTATTTTTTTTTCTGTGTAGTTATAAAGGGTTAACCCAAAACCCATGGGTTGAACTTCAAAAAAATAGATTGCCTCTCAAATTCAAAAGAAAACTTTCTATGATCTTGAAAAATTTCTAGCATCATGAATATTCTGTCACTGAAAATGAAGAATAGACAGTTGCTTGGTAGGGTTGCTATGGTGGAGAAAATCTCCATATAGGAAGAACAGTTAGGCAAGTTAGCATTGAATCTACGATCCCTCTTAAAACCACATACATTATGGAACTTTCCTCACCATGTCCTGCCACATTTTACATTACTCATAGAGTCCAACCACAAATAGAACTGAAACAGGGTCTTTCTTCAGGTCACTCTAAACAAGTTCCCTGCCAGTAGACTTTAGAAGACTATCACAGTAGGAGTAATTTTAGCCCAACACATACTCACCGCAGATCTCACATTGTTGCCTTGGAATAAGAGAAAACAATAGGAGCCCCACTAGGGGCAGCTGGTGGGATTGTCTCATCTCTCCAACAGTGTTCTGTAATGGTGAGAGCTTGTCTGGCTATTTATTGGGTGATGGCAGAGGGTAATGAGAGCTCCTCCCTTAGTTTGCCTCAGCCACTTTCACTTAAGCAAATATTGTGCAATATCAGGGGGTGTGGTCAGATGTATTTGTCCCAAAATTGTGATCAGCCAGGAAGAAGACTTGAAAGGAAAAAGGAAGAGGAAATAAGTGTTCTTTGTTTCCTATCCCAAACTGTAGGATTCATATTCCTTACTTGCCTTTCAGCCCAATGAGAATAAATTAAATGTCCCTGTTTTCCATTCCGCTTTCCTGGTGTTTTATTATGTTTCTTGAAACATTAGGTTTGATGGGAAAGGGCTTATAAAAACATGTAAAAATGGAAGTAGACGTTGTAGGACTAAATTGAACCAGGCAAGATGGGGGAGCCTGGCACCTGAGGATCTTTGGCATAGTGGTTTTTGATGTATGATTTTCTTCTGAAACCCTGAGAGTTTCATAGCCCAGGAGGAACACCACAGAGATATATATCAAATGTGGATTTTTGCTTTTCGGGAAAGGTGATACAAGCTCCATGTGAGAAGTATTGTCTATCATAGGTCGTCCAATAACTATTAGAGAATACTATCATTTTAGCCTTAAAGTGTTTGTTACGGGTCAGCAAGATGGTGGAATAGGAGGTCCCCTGCTTATAGCCCCGCACAGAAACAATCATTTTAGCAGCCATCCATGGACACAAGTTTCTATGTGGGAGCTTTGTGTTCCAAGTAGGAGGTGAGAAACCTCAGTGGAGCCACCAAGGAGAGCTGTATTGAAAAGCACACCAAAGAAAAAAGACTTGTATTCACAAAAGCTAAAGCACAGAATTTACCAACTCTAATTGTTCTTCCTGGCCTGTCCTTTTCCCTTTTGCACCCTGAAAAGCCAGGTCCTGGATACAGACCAGAAAACAGCCTCATCCCCTTGTGGATTTGGCTGTAGCTCTGGTTAGTATTGGTCCTGTGAATAGCACCATCAGCCAAGGGACCTGGAAGGAATCATGTCCACGTGAGCCTTGGGTAATAGGCCTGCTAACCTTGTTTAGGGCTGTGGAGCCTGAAGCACTGTGATCTGGCTCCAGCATCAGCTGTGGTCTGGGAGCAGTCTTGCCCACCCAGGGACCTACCAGGAGACACACCCATCAGTGCCTAGGAAGCAGGCTGGCTGACCTTGGTCCAACTGTGGATCCTGAAATGACCCTGTGACCTGGCTCCATCCCCTCTCAGCTGTGGTTCACGGAAAGTACTGCCCATGCAGGGACCTGTCCAGTGACCCAGCAGGAGCCAGGACTATCATGCACCTGATAATAGGCTTGTGGTTTGCAGACCCAACTGAGGACCCAGCAGCAGTCAGGTGACACAGTTCCAACCTTGCATGACTGTGATCCCAGAGGCAATCCTATCAGCCCAGGGGTCTGACAGGAGAAGGTCTTTACATGTCAAAAAAAGTCTGTAAAGATGGAGAGATGTTTGCTCCTCAAACACACAGAGACAAACATAAGCCTGACAGATCACAAAGCAGGCACACATGACACCACTAAAGAAAACGAATAAATAGACCTAACAAACATAGAAAAATACAAAGCAAAGAAGCTCCTTAAAATTGGTCTTGGCAATTTTTTTTTGTTTTTATTTTGTATCTGACACCAAAAGCACAATTAACAAAAGCAAAAATTAACAAGTGGGACTACTTCAAACTGGAAAGCTTTTGCATAGCAAAGAAATAAACAGAATGAAGAGGCAACCTATGGAATGGAAGAAAAAATATTTATCTGATACTGTATATCTAATAAGGTGTTCATATTGAAAATATATAAGGAACTCCTACAACTCCATAGCAAGAAAACAAAAACAAAAAAACCAAATAATTGCATTGGAAAATAGGCAAAGGACCTGAATAGACATTTTTTTATTATGTTATGTTAATCACCATACATTACGTCATTAGTTTTTGATGTAGTGTTCCATGATTTGTTGTTTGCATATAACACCAAGTGCTCCATGCAGTACGTGCCCTCTTTAATACCCACCACCAGGCTAACCCATCCCCCCACCCCCTCCCCTCTAAAACCCTCAGTTTGTTTCTCAGAGTCCATAGTCTCTCATGGTTATCTCCCCCCTCGATTCCCCCCCTTCATTTTTCCCTTCCTGCTATCTTCTTCTTCTTCTTCTTTTTTTAACATATAATGTATTATTTGTTTCAGAGGTACAGATCTGTGATTCAACAGTCTTGCACAATTCACAGCGCTCACCATAGCACATACCCTCCCCAACGTCTATCACCCAGCCACCCCATCCCTCCCACCCCCACCACTCCAGTAACCCTTAGTTTGTTTCCTGAGATTAAGAATTCCTCATATCTGTGAGGTCATAGGATAAATGTCTTTGACTGGCTTATTTTGCTCAACATAATACCCTCCAGTTCTATCCACGTCGCTGCAAATGGCAAGATTTCATTCCTTTTGATTGCTGCATAATATTCCATTGTATATACATACCACATCTTCTTTATCCATTCATCTGTCGATGGACATGTTGGCTCTTTCCATAGTTTCGCTATTGTGGACATTGCTGCTCTAAACATCGGGTGCATGTACCCCTTCAGATCCCTACATTTGTATGTTTGGGGTAAATACTCATTGGTGCAATTGCTGGGTCATATGGTAGCTCTATTTTTCAATTTTTTGAGGAACCTCCATACTGTTTTCCAGAGTGGGTGCACCATCTACATTCCCACCAACATTGTAGGAGGGTTCCCCTTTCTCCACATCCCTGCCAACATCTGTCGTTTCCTGACTTGTTAATTTTGGCCATTCTGACTGGTGTGAGGTGGTATCTCATTGAGGTTTTGATTTGGATTTCCTGATGCCGAGCGATGTTGAGCACTTTTTCCTGTGTCTTTTGGCCATTTGGATGTCTTCTTTGGAAAAATGTCTGTTCATATCCTCTGCCCATTTCTTGATGGGATTATTTGTTCTTTGGGTGTTGAGTTTAATTTTTTTTTTAATTTTTTATTGTTATGTTATCACCATACATTACATCATTAGTTTTTGGTGTAGTGTTCCATGATTCATTGTTTGTGTATAACACCCAGTGCTCCATGCAGAACGTGCCCTCTTTAATACCCGTCACCAGGCTAACCCATCCTCGTTTAGTAAGTTCTTTATAGATTTTGGATACTAGCCATTTATCTAATATGTCATTTGCAAATATCTTCTCCCATTCTGTCGGTTGTCTTTTGGTTTTGTTGAACGTTTCTTTTGCTGTGCAAAAGGTTCTTATCTTGATGAAATCCCAATCGTTCATTTTTGCCCTGGCTTCCCTTGCCTTTGGCGATGTTTCTAGGAAGAAGTTCCTGCGGCTGAGGTTGAAGAGGTTGCTGCCTGTGTTCTACTTTAGGATTTTGATGGACTCCTGTCTCACGTTTAGGTCTTTCAACCATTTGGAGTCTATTTTTGTGTGTGGTGTAAGGAAATCGTCCAGTTTCATTCTTCTGCATGTGGCTGTCCAATTTTCCCAACACCATTTGTTAAAGAGACTGTCTTTTTTCCACTGGCCATTCTTTCCTGCTTTGTCAAAGATTAGTTGACCCTAGAGTTGAGGATCCATTTCTGGGCTCTCGATTCTGTTCCATTGATCTATGTGTCTGTTTTTGTGCCAGTACCATACCGTCTTGATGATTACAGCTTTGTAATAGAGCTTGAAGTCAGGAACTGTGATGCCGTCAGCTTTGCTTTTCTTTTTCAACATTCCTCTGGCTATTCGGGGTCTTTTCTGGTTCCACACAAATTTTAGGATTATTTGTTCCATTTCTTTGAAAAAGGTGGATGGTATTTTGATGGGGATTGCATTGAATGTGTAGATTGCTCTAGGTAGCACTGACATCTTCACAATGTTGGTTCTCCCAATCCATGAGCATGGAACGTTTTTCCATTGCTTTGTGTCTTCCTCAATTTCTTTCCTGAGTATTCTATAGTTTTCTGAGTACAGATCCTTTGCCTCTTTGGTTCGATTTATTCCTAGGTGTCTTATGGTTTTGGGTGCAGTTGTAAATGGGATTGACTCCTTAATTTCTCTTTCTTCTGTCTTGTTGTTAGTATATAGGAATGCCACTGATTTCTGTACATTGATTTTATATCCTGCCACTTTACTGAATTCCTGTATGAGTTCTAGCAGTTTTGGGGTGGAGTCTTTTGGGTTTTCCACATACAGTATCACATCATCTGCAAAGAGTGAGAGTTTGACTTCCTCTTTGCCGATTTGGATGCCTTTGATTTCTTTTTGTTGTCTGATTGCTGTGGCTAGGACTTCTAATACTATGTTGAATAGCAGTGGTGAGAGTGGACATCCCTGCCGTGTTCCTGACCTTAGGGGGAAAGCTCTCAGTTTTTCCCCATTGAGAATGATATTCACTGTGGGTTTTTCAAAGATGGCTTTTATGATATTGAGATGTGTACCCTCTATCCTTATACTCTGAAGAGTTTTGATCAAGAAAGGATGCTGTACTTTGTCAAATGCTTTTTCTGCATCTATTGAGAGGATCATATGTTTTTTGTTCTTTCTTTTATTAATGTATTGTATCATATTGATTGATTTGCGGATGTTGAACCAAACTTGCAGCCCAGGGATAAATCCCACTTGGTCGTGGTGAATAATCCTTTTAATGTGCTGTTGGATCCTATTGGCTAGTATTTTGGTGAGAATTTTTGCATCCATGTTCATCAAGGATATTGGTCTGTAATTCTCCTTTTTGATGGGGTCTTTGTCTGGTTTGGGGATCAAGGTAATGGTGGCCTCATAAAATGAGTTTGGAAGTTTTCCTTCCATTTCTATTTTTTGGAAGAGTTTCAGAAGAATAGGTATTAATTCTTCTTTAAATGTTTGGTAGAATTCCCCTGGGAAGCCATCTGGCCCTGGGCTTCTGTTTCTTGGGAGATTTTTGATGACTGCTTCAATTTCCTTAGTAGTTATAGGTCTGTTCAGGTTTTCTATTTCTTCCTGGTTCAATTTTGGTAGTTGATACATCTCTAGGACTGCATCCATTTCTTCCAGGTTATCTAATTTGCTGGCATAGAGTTGCTCATAATATCTTCTTATAGTTATTTGTATTTCTTTGGTGTTGGTTGTGATCTCTCCCTTTCATTAATGATTTTATTTATTTAGGTCATTTCTCTTTTCTTTTGGATAAGTCTGGCCAGGGGTTTATCAATCTTGTTAATTCTTTCCAAGAACAAGCACCTAGTTTCGTTGATCTGTTCTACTATTCTTCTGGTTTCTATTTCATTGATTTCTGCCCTGATCTTTATTATTTCTCTTCTCCTGCTGGGTTTAGACTTTATTTGATATTCTTTCTCCAGCTCTTTCAGGTGTAGGGTTAGGTTGTGTATTTGAGAACTTTCTTGTTTTTTGAGAAAGGCTTGTATTGCTATATACTTTCCTCTTAGGACTGCCTTTGCTGCATCCCAAAGATTTTGAACGGTTGTGTTTTCATTTTCATTGGTTTCCATGAATTTTTAAAATTCTTCTTTAATTTCCTGGTTGACCCATTCATTCTTTAGTAGGATGCTCTTTAGCCTCCACGTATTTGAGTTCTTTCCGACTTTCCTCTCGTGATTGAGTTCTAGTTTCAAAGCATTGTGGTCTGAAAATATGCAGGGGATGATCCCAGTCTTTTGGTACCAGTTGAGACCTGATTTGTGACCTAGGATGTGATCTATTCTGGAGAATGTTCCATGGGCACTAGAGAAGAGTGTGTATTCTGTTGCTTTGGGATGGAATGCTCTGAATATATCTGTGAAGTCTATTTGGTCCAGGGTGTCATTTAAAGTCTTTATTTCCTTGTTGATTTTTTGCTTAGATGATCTGTCCATTTCAGTGAGGGTGGTGTTAAAGTCCCCTACTATGATTGTATTGTTGTCGATGTGTTTCTTTGCTTTTGTTATTAATTGGCTTATATAATTGGCTGCTCCCATGTTAGGGGCATAGATATTTACAGTTGTTAGATCTTCTTGTTGGAAAGATCCTTTAAGTAGGATATAGTGTCCCTCCTCATCTCTTATTATAGTTTTTGGTTTAAAATCTAATTTGTCTGATATAAGGATTGCCGCCCCAGCTTTCTTTGGGTGTCCATTAGCATGGTAAATGGTTTCCACCCCCTCACTTTCAATCTGGAGGTGTCTTTGGGTCTAAAATGAGTGTCTTGCTGACAGAATATTAATAAGTCCTGTTTTATTATCCAATCTGATAGCCTCTGTCTTTTGATTGGGGCATTTAGCCCATTTACTTTCAGGGTAACTATTGAAAGATATGAATTTAGTGCCATTGCATTGCCTGTAAGGTGACTGTTACTGTATATTGTCTCTGTTCATTTCTGGTCTATGTTCCTTTTAGTCTCTCTCTTTGCTTAGAGGACCTCTTTCAATATTTCTTGTAGGGCTGGTTTCGTGTTTGCAAATTCCTTTTGTTTTTGTTTGTCCTGGAAGCTTTTTATCTCTCCTTCTATTTTCAATGACAGCCTAGCTGGATATAGTATTCTTGGCTGCATATTTTTCTCGCTTAGTGCTCTGAATATATCATGCCAGTCCTTTCTGGCCTGCCAGGTGTCCGTGGATAGGTCTGTTGCCAATATAATGTTTCTGCCATTGTAGGTTACACATCTCTTTTCCTGAGCTGCTTTCAGGAATTTCTCTTTGTCTCTGAGACTCGTAAGTTTTACTATTAGATGTCGGGGTGTTGACCTATTTTTATTGATTTTGAGGAGGGTTCTCTGTGTTTCCTGGATTTTGATGCCTGTTTCCTTCCCCAAATTAGGGAAGTTCTCTGCTATAATTTGCTCCAATATATGTTCTGCCCTTCTCTTTCTTCTTCTTCTGGGATCCCAATTATTCTAATATTGTTTCGTCTTGTGGTATCACTTATCCCTCGAATTCTGCCCTCATGATCCAGTAGTTTTTTATCTCTCTTTTGCTCAGCTTCTTTATTTTCCATCATTTGGTCTTCTCTATCACTAATTTTCTCTTCTGCCTAATTTATCCTAGCAGTTAGAGCCTCCATTTTTTATTGCACCTCATTAATAGCCTTTTTGATTTTGACTTGGTTAGATTTTAGTTCTTTTATTTCTCCAGAAAGCGTTTCTCTAATATCGTCCATGCTTTTTTCAAGCTCAGCCAGTGTCTTTAAAATCATAATTCTGAACTCTAGTTCTGACATCCTACTAATGTCTGTATTGATTAGGTCCCTGGCAGTTAGTACTAATTTTTTTTGAGGTGATTTTTTCCATCTTGTCATTTTTGTCTTCCAGAAAGTGGTTGCTTTTCTGTTCAGAGAGTTGCTGCTATTTTCCTCAATCTCCTGTTGAGTTCGTAGGTGTTCAGAATGGTTTGATCCCTATCTAGCTGAATTCCTGGGACCAGATGAAATTTAGGTCTCCTACTCCTCCACCATCTTGCTCCTCTTACTTCCTGAATAGACATTTTTCCATTGAAGTTACACCAATGGACAACAAGTCCATGAAAAGGTGCTCAACACCACTAAACATGAGGCAAATGCATAGAAAAACCACAGTGAGATATCCCCTCCCACCTGTTGGAACTGCTGGTTTTAAAGTGAAAACAAGCACTGGTATGGTGTGGAGAATAGGGAACCCTTATGCAATGTTGGTGGGAATGTAAATTGATATAGTCATTATGGAAAACAGTATGGAGGTTCCTCAAAAATTAAAAATGGAACTACCATATGATCCAGTAATCCTGCACATATATCCAAAGAGATAACCGCACTCTCATGTTCTTTGCAGCATTATTCACAATAGCCAAGATATGGAAATTACATGTTTGTCAGCTGATGAATGGATAAGGAAAATATGGTACATATATACAGTGCAATATTATTCAGCCATAAGAAAGAAGGAAATCCTGTCATTTGCAACAACATGGATGGACTTTGAGGATATTATGCTAAATGAAATAAATCGGACAAAGAAAGACAAATACTTTATGACATCACTTATACCTGGCATCTTAAAAAGTTAAAGTCATAGAATCAGATGGTAGAATGGTGGTTGCAGGGGCTGTGGGCTGGGCGAATTGGGAGATGTTGGTCAAAGGGTACAAACTGTAAGCAACAGGGTGAACAAATTCTTGGTATCTAATGTACAGCATCATAGTTATGTTTATTTATGTCTCCTGAGAGATTAGATTTGATGGGGCAAAGGCTTAAAATATATGAAAATGGAAGTAGAAGTGGTAAGTCTGAAATTAGACCCCTCTACTAAAACTGATCTTATCAGGATCACAAGTCACTTCCACACCAGTGCTTTCAATGTTGACTTAAAATTCTCATTTATCTCACCTGACATTGATTACTCTTTTCTCCTTACTTTACTTGGCTAAGAGTTCATCCTTTTATGGAGGTTTTTTTTTCTTTCTTTCTACTATCCTCACGGATCCTTTTTGGTGTTATCTTGCTGGTTACTCCTAATGCACCTAAATTTTCTAAAAGTTGTAATATTCTAAGGTTCAATTTCTAAAACTCTTCTTTCTCCTTTAGTAATCTCATGAAATCTCAAGGTGGTGCCACTTCATGTCCCTCAGCTTAAGTAGTACTTCCTTAGGGATGCTCTATCTGCACCCACAGGCTAGGTTTGGTTCCCCTGTTATCTAATCTCTTGGCACTCCATACTTTCCCTTGTAACATTTGTAAAAGTTCCAATCAGTCACTTGCAGAATTATTTCTTAACTGTGTTTTGTTTAATGTTCTTGTCCTTGCCAGCTTGTGAGTTTCTCAAAGGTAAAGATAAGTCTTTCTTATTCACTGTTGTATTTCCTGCTGTATCCTGAGGTTGTCAAATATTTGCTGAAAGGAACCACCTAAGATCCTTAAGGCAAATGATAAATTAGTAACATGTATTGATCGATAATCTCAGAATAAATGTTCCATGTTTATAAAATGGAAAACCAGAAAATAAAAGTAAATGATTAGTGTGGCTTCTATCAGGATTGAGAATGAATTCGGGATTTAAGCATTTGGGTTTGGAGTCGAGATCGCCCAACTCTGAACTATGCTAGAGCTGCCTATTTAGTGTTTCTTTCTCTAAATAAGCAGATCTACTTTGAGATCATCTCTACTTCTTTTGTTTCACCTCTTTCTGAGCTGACAAGCAAGAGTTATGTAATTATGGTTATTTGCTTGATTTACTAAAGGTGAACATTGAGGAGAGAGCCAAGAACCATGATGTCTTGTAAAAACCACTGCCTTCAAGGCTTGTCAGCAGAACAAGACAAGGTCCTAAGAGCTCCCGGGGAGATCAGAAGATACCCAGCACAAGCTACTCCGAGCTGAGTGCCAAGGGCTGCAGGTCTGTTTCTCCCTAGCATGTTTGGGGACTGCAGCAGGGGTACAGATATAGATATCTGCCATATCTATAAAGGTTAGAAATAGGTTGAGGAAGCTTCATCAAGATAGGTTCTGCCCTCCTGTTTTGACAAATCAGCTTTCATAATGAGATAGACAGATTGAATTTAGCATCCTCAGCCTCAGAGTTCCATGCTGGAGCACTGCAGTGTGGTTCAAGCCACTATCCATCACTATTCCACTCCCCTTCCTGTGGCCCATGGTCTGGTTTCTCCTCTTTTTAGCCCCACTCTGATGGACTGCATGTGTGTGGATACTACAGATGACATGGCCAAGCTCTATCCACATTCCCAGTACACAGTGGCCCTTTGGCCACCCACTGGGCCCAGCAGTATGTATACCTGGGCGGGTAGACTCAGGAATGGGCTCATGCAGGCCTTGGATGTGAGCTCAGGGCCATTCGGGCAGGTAATTCTGGGGGCTTGGGTTCTTGGGGGCTTGTCCCTTGGTACCACACATCTTTTTCCCCAAGTGAGAGGCACAGTGGGGAAGCCTAGAGTGAGTTTCTTCTGTGAGCAGAAGTCCCTCTTGGTAGAACTGGGGTGACACAAAATGCCATGGTAGCAATGAATTTATCCGATCTCTTTTCTCCCGTTATAACGTGATGTCTAGAGGGAGCTAAAGCTGAAAGGGAAGTGTGAAATGCTACATTGGGTGAAGGTTTTCTCCCCCCTCTTTTGGAAAGGCTTTGTTCAGACTGCTGATTCTGGAACCAGGCCCAATGCTTATGGTGGTTGGGCTGGTCTCTCTGTTTTCCTTTAGGTCATTCTTGAGCCTCAAAAGACCACAGCTACCAGCACAAATAACATAAATGTTTTACAATGTTTTATTATACACATGCTGGAAATAGCAGGGGAATATATGAAAAGAAGCAGGATTTGGATTCATTTTTGGAATCCTCGTTGATTTGTCAAAGATGACATTTATTGAGTCGCTCCTAGGCACATCTGATTTCTTTTTTGGAATCATGATCATACACTTGAAATCAAACGGCACGGAGGATTTATAATATTGGTGATTTTAAAAAAAGGCTCGAAGATAAAACAGATGAAAGTGAAGCTAATTGAAGGAGAATTGGAGGCCTGCTTCACTCCCTCCTCATCAGCAGTCCTAAGGACCTGTTCAAGGTTTTCCAAAGTGTGGGTTTCCATGAATCACCTGTGGGCAATTGTTAAAATGTGGATAGACTCTGGGAACTTACATTTCCAGCAAGAACCTGCAGTGATTCTTATGTATTCCAAGGCTATGACTGATCCCACAGGACTGCAGTGGGGTTAAGACATGACATCTGTCTTTTTCAATAGGATTTCAGATAATTTTGAGAAAGTTTGGGAGCCATTGAACAGGGTGCTCCTTAAGGTGATGTTAGCTGAGTCAGTGGATCCAAGTGTAGTCCTGGGAACAGCAGCATCAGCATCACCCGAGAACATTCAGAAATGCAAATCCTGAGGCCTCATAAGAATCTGAAGAAGAATGTCCTGGAGCACAGCCCAGCAATCTGTAGTTCAACAAGCCCTGCAGGTGATTCTGAGAGTTCTGATGCTTCTGAAGTTTGCAAACGTCCTAAATGCCTTTCCCCAACAATTCAATAAATACCTGTTGACAATCCCTGAACATTTTGTTCTCCCAGGAATTTTGGAGGGCCTGGAGAAGTCAGAGTTCTCAAAGACTTGGTGGTGGCACTTTATTTGTACACCTGGTATCTGCACTGAAGTGATCAGGGGAAGGTCAAGGTTTAGGAGGTAGAAAGAAATTTTTCTTTCACTATAAAAATAGTGACTTTCTTTTTTAAGTAGGCTCCATGCCCAGTGTTGAGCCCAAACAGGGCCTGAACCCACAACCCTGAGCTCAACACCCAAGCTGAGATCAAGAGTTGGACACCCAACAGACCGAGCCACATGGGGCCCCCCAAAATAGTGGCTTTCATAAGGAGTTTTTATTGTGTTCTTTGTACTTTTTATATCTTCCAAATATGAAGCAGTTTGGATGAGCAAAAACACAATACATATATTCCTGAAACATAAAAGCAATCAGCAGAGTGATCTGTAAGTGCCCTCAGCTGGGGGTTGGTGGGATTGGCTATAAAATGATCTGCAGCATGCAGGCCAGGTGCCTCCAATATCCTGTGTTTTGGTCCCTGGTTGGGAGCTGACATCATGAAGGATTTTGTGGGATCACAATTATTTTTACTTTTGTGCATGATTTTAGCTTTTTGTGAGCAAGATCCAGGTACAAGAGTGGTCCTCATGCTTTGTTGTTTGAAGGCGTATTGTCTGAGAGCTTCCTGGCCTTTTATGGTTTGCTATTTTAAGGAGAAGTGACTTGCCAGTTTGGTTTGCTGACTTCTGTAGTGAGACTGCTTTCTCTCTTTTGCCCTCTTCCTCCCCCCAAAGCGAGTGATTTATCTCCTTTATCCTCATACTTGGGAAAGAGCTAGTTTTTATTCTTCCTTCTAGATGTAGGTATTTCCCACTGTGGAACCCCCTCCATCCTCATCTGCCCCACGTGGGGAAAACGTTTCCCTGTTGTTCTGCCGTGTCCTACCCTGATCTCCCGATCTACCCCTGAGCCAGCTGCACACCTCTAGTCATCTCTTGTCCCCTCCCTAAGTGACTGTGTGTTAGCTCTAAATCAGGTTGTGGAAAACAAAGCCCTTCATTTTTTTCACTTCTCAGTTCTTATTTTTCCTGAGTCATAAAGTTATCTTTTAACATCTGTTGTTTATTTGCCTTGGCCGTATGTCCTACCTGGGGCTTATCTTACATCAATCTTTTCTCACCAAAACTATATATATTTTTCCTTATCCAAAAAGTCACTGGATACTGCATAGAAAATAAACAGTACTTGGTTATTTCTAGTTTTTCCGTATGAAAATCTAGTGATGGATAGCTTTATCTGCAGGACCTATCTTTGCATATCTATCGAAAAACTCCCTTAGGATCTAATCCTGGTAATAGCATTAATGGGGCACCAGAAGTGTGGATAATGAATGGAGTTGACAGGCTCACACACAGAAGGTGTGTTTGGCTGCTATGGAGGAGGGCCAGGAGCTATGGAGAAACTGTAGCTTCTGTGTTCCACTGATTATTTACATTGTCCTGGTCATGGAGACCCAAACGTGTGAACCACTTTGAGGCTCCCCCAATCCAGGGGATGTCCCATACAGCAAGCAAAACAGAGATAACATCCCACATTTAACTTAACTCTGGAGTTAAACTCCGTAATGTTTACTGAAAAAAAAAAAAAGTTGTGTAACCATCTCCATTATGTAATTCCAGGATACTTTAATCACCCCCCCCAAAGGCACCCCATACCTATTAGCATTTACTTCATAATCTCCTCTTCCCCTCGCCTGTGGCAGCCACTAATCTAATTTCTCTTTCTATAGATTTCCATATTTAATACATTTCACAGAAGTGGAACCATGGAATATGTGGCCTTTTGTGACTGATTTCTTTCACTTAGCACGTTTTAAAAGGTTATCCATTTTGTAGCATGTATCAACACTTAATACCTTTTTATGGCTGAAGAATATATTTTGTATGTTTCCAATTTTTGGCTATTCACGAATAGTGCTGCTATGAACAATTGTGCACAGGTTTCTGTGTTTCCAGTTGTCTTGGGTAAATACATAGGAGTAAAACTGCCAAGTCCTACTGATGAAGTTTTAGAATATAAGTGAGGTCCAGAGCTGACAGCCAAGAAAGAATTCTTAAGACGTCTCTGGTACAGAAAGGTGGTTTTATTAAAGCACGGGGACCGGGCCCGTGGGCAGGAAGAGCTTCTGCCATCAGTAAACCAATTATCATCTGCATTTTTAATAGTGGAGTCCTTTAAATCGGGCCTGCTAGAATAGACAAGATCAATGATCTCTGTACAGTTACGCTCTGTAGAAGTACAATGGTCAGGTCCAGGCATAAGAGTAGCTGAGTTTAAAGTTTGACAAGTTTTAAGTATTATTTCAGGTGTATCTAAAAGCATAGCCTGGTATTTTAGTAAGGCGGCCTCCCATCATCCATTGGTGGGCCTTGGTCTCTAAGACACTCTGGACCTGATGTGAAGTCATTACTGTTAGGGACTGTCCCATAGTCAGCTTTGAGGCTTCTTCTACCAGGAGGGCTGTGGCAGCCACCGCTCGAAGACAAGCCGGCCACCCTTGGTCTGCCTACATTGTCAAGTGACTTTGAAAAATAGCCCACCGGTCTTGCTTCATTTCCTAATTTTTGGGTGAGAACTCCCAAGGCTTGGCTCTGCTTTTCTGCTACATATAGAGTAAAAAGTTTTTCTAAATCTGGTAACACCAAAGCTGGAGCTGACAGAAGTTTAGCTTTTAATGTTTGAAAGGCCCTCTGCTGAGTTTTAGTCCAGAGCAAAGGTTCCTCACTAGGGCCTTTAATTGAGTCATACAATGGTTTGGCTAAGAGTCCAAATCCAGGAATCCACAGGCAGCAAAAACTTGCCATTCCTAGAAAAGTATGGAGTTGTTTTTTTGTAGTCGGGGGCTCAAGATCTAATATAGCCTTTTTTTCTATCAGTAGATGGAATACTGTGACCAGGTGTCAGTTCGTATCCTAAATATTGTACTTTTTGTTTAGATATTTGTGCCTTTTTTTTAAGATTTTATTTATTTATTTGAAAGAAAGAGAACGAGAGAGAGCACATGAGAGGGGGGAGGGTCAGAGGGAGAGGCAGACTCCCTGCCGAGCAGGGAGCCCGAGGCGGGACTCGATCCTGGGACTCCAGGATCATGACCTGAGCCGGAGGCAGTCGCTTAACCAACGGAGCCACCCAGGCGCCCTAGATATTTGTGCCTTTTTAAGGGAGACACCGTACCCTCTGTCTGCCAAGAAATTAAAGTTACAGAATTTTTGTCTGATGTCTCCTTTGTGGAACTACAGATTAGAATGTCATCTACATATTGAATTTTTGTCCCTTGAGACAAGGATATATCATGGAGATCTCTGCTAAGTGCAGTTCCAAATAGGTTAGGACTGTTTCTAAATCCCTGTGGCAAGACTGTCCAGGTTAATTGAGCCGCCCAGGGGCTTGAAGGTGAGGTCCATTCAAAAGCAAATAGTGGCTGTGTTTCCTCACTTAGTGGGATGCAAAAGAAGGCATCTTTTAAGTCAAGTACTGTAAACCAGTTGGAGTCACCAAGGACCTGGGTGAGAATAGTGTATGGATTTGGCACAATGGGATGAATAGGCGTTACTGCCTCATTTATAGCTCTTAAGTCTTGTACCATTCGATATTCCCCATTTGGCTTTTTTACTGGTAAAATTGGG
Source organism: Eumetopias jubatus (assembly GCF_037043125.1). Lineage (NCBI taxonomy): Eukaryota > Metazoa > Chordata > Mammalia > Carnivora > Otariidae > Eumetopias > Eumetopias jubatus. Next base: position 11,474,049 of record NW_028274819.1, on the reverse strand, counting down.
GTGTTACAAGAAGATTAACAAGGCTTTAAAATACCATGTCTAAGAAACTTATCAATAAGTGGTTGCAACCCAGCTTTGGCCTCAGGTTTTAGAGGGTATTGTTTTTTATGAGGTATATTTGTTGGGTCTTTTAAGGTCACTTTAGCTGGTTGGGCTGTAAGAGCCCGTCCTGGGACATCACAATCCCAGACCTGTGGATTTACTTCCTTCCAGACATTAGGAGGGATAGTAGGGTATGGTTTTAGCTCTCCAGGCATTAAAGAGTACAAGCCATCCCCGTCTATAGTAAGAGCAAATCGGCTTCCCAGTGTATACATTAAGTCTCGTCCAAGTAATGGAGTGGGACAAGATGGAAGGACTAGAAAAACATGAGTGACCAATTGACTTTCATATTTACAGGTTAAGGGCATTGTCTGACGGCACGTTTTAGTTTCCCCTTCTATGCCAACAATTTTAAGGTTAGAAAGTGCTGAATAAGGACAGAGTAAGTGGCTCCTGTATTAGTAAGAAAATTGATAAAATTTCCTCCCACATCCAGGGTAACCCGGGGCTCAGTCATCTTGATGTCAGAGGGAGCCGGACCAGCCTCAGGCCCCGGTCCTGCCAGTTCCTCCAGCTTCGACTCCCGGGTGGGGAAGTGAGTTCCTGATTCCTCTCTCTCTGGAGATGAGGACAGTCTCTCTTCCAATGTCCTGTTTCTTTACAGACAGGACATGGCCCTAGTGGAGAGCGCTTGTCTGGACATTCTCTGCTCCAGTGTCCGACCTGGCCACAGCTGTAGTGTGGGGACTTACCTAGTTCTCTGTCTCATACCAGCCTTTTCTTTTGCCCCTGGTTGGTCTAGTGCCGTGGGGAATCCAAAATAACGGCAGCCATTATTTGAGCCTGTATCTTACCCTGCAATTTAGCTCTCCAGTCCTTTTCTTGCCTTAAGGCCGTATCTCTATTATTAAAGACTAGTTCTAGTAGGCGCTGGATGGGAGTTTGAGGGCCTAAAGCCATTTTAGTTAGTTTTCGGTGGATGTCAGGTGCTGACTGGCTTATAAAATGGGTATTTAGTATGGTTACTACCTCAGGTGAGGCTGGGTCCAAATTTGTGTATTTACGGATGGCGTCTACCAATCAGCCCTGAAATAGAGCTGGATTCTCATCAGTTCCTTGTGTAACTTCCTGAAGTTTATCAAAGTTTACAGGTTTAGAGAATCCTTTTTTCATCCCTTCTATTAAACAAGTGATGTTATGGTCTCGTTTTTCTTTCCCTGAACTATCCTCCTGATAGCTCCGGTGTGGTTCAGTGCGAGGGACCGCAGCAAGCCCACCTGGATAACGTTCTCTCTCATTGCCAGTTCGTCAGCGAACTCTTGAGCTCCCTCCCAGATTCATGTTTTCCTCAGGGGTGCAACAATCAGTTAAAACGATGTATATATCCTGCCAGGTCAAATCAAACATAATAGATAGTTCATGAAAGCCCTCAATAAATTGAGAGGGGTTTTCGGAATATCGTCCTAATTGTTGTTTTGTCTGAGCCAGGTCTGCCATGGAGAATGGGACATGGGCCCTAATTGTGCCCCTTCTCCATTAGCAACTCCCCTAAGAGGATGCACCCCATACTTAGATGGAGCTCCTGGAAGATAGGGAGTCCCGCTCCTAGTATGTCCTGCTGGGCTGGGAGCAGAGGGGTCCTGGGGTTTATAAGGAGGAGGGATAGCAACAGAGCCAGTGTCCTCTTTCTTTGGACTGACGCGCAATTCCTCCGACATCCCAGGTTTATTAAGAGGAATCGGCCTATTTAGATAATCATCATCCAATATATCCAGGGAGGGTTTGTTAACCTGGTTGAGGGTTACAGACACATTCTACCAGAGGCCCTCAGGTCCAGATCCTGATTCAGGGCCATAAAGGCTTAGACATATGGGACTTCAGTCCATTTGCCCTTCTCCTTGCAAAAGAGGTCTAACTGCTAGATTGAAATGTAACTTAATGTCCCATTTATGGGCCATTTCTCCTCATCTCCTAAGGAGTACTGCGGCCATGCAATGTTACAGAAGAAGATCATTCTTTTCTTTCTTAAATCTTGTAGTTCAGATTGATTCCAATGGGTTAAAAGGCATCCCAAAGGAGAATCCTTGGGAACAGAAGAGGATCCCATGTTCCTAGAAAAGTAAAGAAGGTCCATTACCAAAATCCGCCTCCCGCCCAACTCCTGGGTGGTGTCCCACGCAGGATATGTCAGAGGTCCCAGGTGTCAAAAGCGACCGGAGGCATCTCTCAACAAAAATCGCTATTGATCACCATGAGCCTTCCCGTGAAGGCATTCCTGCCATAAAAGGCCCTGGAGGGATGCCGGCATCCCTCCCCTTCCCCATTGCATCCTAGGCTACATGGGTGCCTGGTGAATGGACTAAAATACTGTGCTGTCCTATATTCTGAAAGTTGTGTTGTTGCCCTGCCATTTTTAACCCATGGAAAATGCTAGGAAAGTTTTACAAGGGGAAATTACCCAATTTTATCATTTAAGTAGTTAATAGAGGAACATTGACAGAAAATAGTAAAGATTGAAATCCATCATGGTCTAAGTGACATTCCAACACATGTAGTCTTTACAGCCAAATTCCCTAGGAAACAGTCCCTGGCTGGGTTTTAATTCAGTTGGGTTCTGGTTTCGGCCAGCTCCCAGTAGAGGTCCCGTGGCCAGAAGTGGCTGGACCAGGGATGTGAAGGGGATCACATTACATCAATCAGGAGGAAACCTCACACGGGAGTCTTAAGATTGGCAGCCGTCCTGGTGACTTAGGTGACTGTTCCGTGCCCAAGACAGACAACTTTGTATAAGAACAAGAATTAAGAGGTGGCATCCACTGAGTGAAATAAGTCAATCAGAGAAAGACATGTATCATATGACCTCACTGATATGAGGAATTCTTAATCTCAGGAAACAAACTGAGGGTTGCTGGAGTGGTGGGGGGTGGGAGGGATGGGGTGGCTGGGTGATAGACATTGGGGGAGGGTATGTGCTATGGTGAGTGCTGTGAATTGTGCAAGACTGTCGAATCACAGATCTGTACTTCTGAAACAAATAATGCAATATATGTGAAGAAAAAAAAAGAAGATAGCAGGAGGGGAAGAATGAAGGGGAGTAAGTCGGAGTGGGAGACGAACCATGAGAGACTATGGACTCTGAAAAACAAACTAGGGGTTCTAGAGGGGAGGGATTGGGGGGATGGGTTAGCCTGGTGATGGGTATTAAAGAGGGCACGCTCTGCGTGGAGCACTGGATGTTATGCACAAACAATGAATCATGGAACACTACATCAAAAACTAATGATGTAATGTATGGTGATTAACATAACAATAAAAAATTTAAAAAAAAAAGAGAGAGGGCATCCAGTTTCTGGCTCTTATTACCATCCTGGCCAGGGTACTAACTTCCAGCCAAAAGGCGGGCTTTATCCTCCCCATAGAGTAGTCACGGGCTAGAGGATTGCAGCCTGAGCAGTCGGCATGAAAGTGTTCCAATAAGACCGTAGTCCTTGAAGAGCCCCAGAAATGAGAGTAAAGGAAGAGTAGAGAAGTACTCCTCAATTTTGCACCGAAGCTCAGAGTCCAGATGCAAATACTCAAAGCCCCAGGTACTGAGGAATTGGGGAGGTGAGGACAAAGGGGGTGTCCAGAAGGACTCTCATATGCTAAAGACTCTCAGGATACTAGAGGCCTGGTTATTGTCAAGCCAAGGCTATTCTCCCCCTCTAATGGGGCACTAACATGAAGACAATTGGGAGTTCCCTGGAGGAATGTTACATTCCTCCTATCACACATACTTGTCAATGGGCTTCAGGTTCAAAAGAAATCCAATTTTATTTACATTTCCTTCCCGCCTCAGCCTCCCTTAATTTTATGGAGGGGAGGGTGACGTTAGGGCTTCAGGAAACTGAGTTATGGGTCTCTTGGAAGTTAAGCTATTGATGAGAAAGCTTCTTCCTTGTAAATCACTAGGACATTTGTAAACTGAGGGAGACTCCTGTCCTGCACGATTGTAATCTCTATCAGTTAACCATTTGTTTTTCCTTCAGGGCAGCCAGGAGTGCCTGAGGAATGTCACACTACAAAATGCAGGGTGGGGAGGGGGGTGTTGTAGGGGGCCAGCTTAGGCTTTGTCCTCAGCTAGCCTTCTACTCCCTCATCACTACAGTAACTCTGTATTTAAAGTTTTTGAGGAAGTGTTTCCCAGACTGTTTCCCAAAGTGACTGTCTCATTTCTCATGCAATGTATGAGGGTCCAATTTCTCCACAATCTTGCCAACACCTGTGATTTTCTTTCTCTTTGATGCTAGTAATCATAGTGGGTGTGAAATCCTATTTAATTGAGTTTCATTTTCATTTCCCCAGTGACGATGGTATTGAGCATCTTTTCGTATACCTGCTGGCCATTTGTATATCTTTCTGGAAAATGACCATTCAGATCATTTACCTAGTTTTTAATTGGGTTATCTGTCTTATTATTGACTTGTAAGAGTTCTAGATCTATCTGGATACAAGTCCCTTATCAGATAAATATTTTCTCCCATTATATGGGTTGTCTTTCACTTTATTGACTGTTTTCTGAAGCACAGAATTTTAGAATTTTGAAGTGCAGTTCATCTCCCCCCCCCCCGCCCTTTTTTTGTTGTGTGTGCTTTTGGTGTCCTATCTAAGAAACAATCACCTAATCCAAGATCAAGAAGTTTTGTGACTATGCTTTCTTCTAAGAGTTTTATGGTTGTAGGCTTTTGAGTTAACAATTTGAGAGAAATTTTTTGTTAATTTCTTTATTGAGATATAATTAAGACACAATATTCTATTCGATTTCAGCATACAACATAATGATTTCAACTTTGTCTATGTTGTGAGATGCTCACCAGAGTCTAGTTAATATCCATCACCATATAGGGTTACAATTTTTTTTCTTGTGATTAGAACTTCTAAGATTGACATTTTAGCAACTCTTCAATATACAATACAGTATCATTAACTATAGCCCCATGGCTTACTTCTTTTATAACTGGAATTTTGTGGCTTTTGACCACTTTCACCCATTTTGCTCTCCTCAGCCCTGCTTCTGGCAACCACCAATCTGTTTTCTGTTTCTAGAGTTCACTTGTTTTAGGTTCCACGTGCATGTGAGATCATACAGGATGTGTCTTTCTCTGACTTATTTCACTTAGTATTATACTAAGTCCTCAAAGTCCATTCATAATGGTGAATGGCAAGATTTCCTTCTTTTTTATGACTGAATAACACTCCTGTGTGTGTGTGTGTGTGTGTGTGTGTATCACATCTTTATCCATTCATCCCTTGATGGATACCTGGTTTGGTTCTTAATCTTGGCTGTTGTGAATAATGCTGCAATAAACAGGAGTGGAGCTATCTCTTCAAGATACTGTTTTCATTTCCTTTGGCTAAATACCTAGAAGTGGGATTGCTGGATCATATGGTAGTTTTGTTTTAATGTTTTGAGGAACCTCTATACATACCTTGCATAATGGCTCTATCAATTAATACTCCTACCAAGGCAGCACAAATGTTTCCTTTTCTCCTTGCCAATGCTTATTATCTTTTTTTCTTTTGATAATGGCCATGCTAATAGCTGGAGGTTATATCTCATTGTGGTTTTCATATGCATTTCTCTGATTAGTGATGTAGTGTGCCTTTTCCTATTGGCCTTCTTTTTGTTTTCTGAGAAATGTCTATCCAGGTGCTCTGCCCAGTTTTAATCAGGTTATTTGTTTTCTTGCTTTTGAAATGTTTGAGTTCCTTATATACTTTGGATATTAACCTTAATCATACGTATGGTTTGCATTATTTTCTCCCATTCCATAGATTTTCTCTGCGCTCTGTTGTTGATGGTTTCCTTTGCTGTGCAGAGCCTTTTCAGTTTGATGTAGTCCTGCTTGCCTGTTTTTGCTTTTGTTGCTTTGTGCTTTTGGGGTCCTATCCAAAAGATCATTGCTCAGACCAAAGTCAAGGAGTTTTTCCCTGTTTTCTTCTAATGGCTTTATTGTTCATGTCTTACATTTAAGTCTTGATTCTTAATCCATTTTGATTTGTTTTTTTGTTTAAAGATTTTATTTATTCATTTGAAAGAGAGAAAGAGAGCATGAGCAGGGAGAGGCAAAGGGGGAAGGAGAGAGAATCTGAAGCAGACTCCATGCTGAGTACAGAGCCTGTGGCAGGGCTCGATCTCATGACCCTGAGATCTTGACCTGAGTTGAAATCAAGGGTCAGAAGCTCAACTGACTGAGCCATCCAGGTGCCCTTCTTTTAAACAGAGTGGCCATGTAGCGCGCTTGCATATTCTCTTCTGATAAGATGTCTGGATATAATTTTTATGTGGAAGTGGTTTTATAAATAAAACATGCTGTGTCTTTGTGGCAACACATCTTGATGTCTGAGCGCTAACCTCAAAATAGGGCCTGAGCAAGGAGGCTGTTCATGGAAGGATCATTTTCGTCCACCCTGCTGTTAGTAGCTGCTCAATAAACCACTTACAGAGGATTGCTAGTTTATGCCTGGTAACATGTTAGAATTTTTCTAGTTTAACTTCTTATATGAGTGGAGAGATTGGAAAAAAAGAGTGGATAAAGAACTTTCAGAAAGGTGAGCAAGTGGTTCACACCTGCCACTTAATTAAGCACATCTTCATACCAGGAGCCCTCTTCAATATTAACAATGGCCTTAATCTACTCCTTTTATACCCATCTGGAGCTGTGAACTCTCAGAGACTATTCTCTTCAGATTACATGCCACTTGCTAGCTGTGGGCCGTGGGGCAGGTAACTTAGCTTTTCCACGTATTACTTGATCACCTGTAAAATGGGAAAAAATAATATCTACCTCCTAGAACTGTTGTATGATTAAATGAGTTAATTTATAGAAGACTTTTAGAACAGCATGTGTTCAAATAGTAAGTCCTATGTAGCAGGTGCAATGAATAAGCCATAATTCTGTCAATTAAATAGTATTAGAGAAGAGTTACAGAATGCTATATCCAGTAGGACATCATTTGTGACAATGTGGGCAAATGTGCTTTATTTGCAAAACAAATTCTATCTACATGTATGCATTTGGTAAAAGTATAAAACCATGCATAACAATATAGTTATTGTCTCAGGAGAAGGAGGAATTAGATGAAGTAGGGACACATGGGGGGGTCTCCACTGTAGCATTTTATTTCTAAAATATAACTAAAACATATATGTAAAATGTTAAAATCTTTTAAAGCTGAGTGATAGATTTAGAAGCCATGGTGGAAATGACCATCACTGGATCAATAAGGACACAGAGTTTTAAGTTTGACTACACTGCAGGCCTGTAGGTATGAGAATATCTGCAGTAGAGCATTTCCATACCTTCCTCCAAGGATAGTTAGATGATATATAATTAATTAAAATCAGGATGTAGAGGGATTATTTAATAAGTGATATTAATATAATCGTGTTGGCATTCAGGGAGAAAAATCAGATTTCAGTTTACTCATTATTTTATTTTATTTTTTTAGAGAGAGCAGAGGGAAGGGCACAGGGAGAAGGAGAGAGAGAATCTTAGGCAGGCTCCATTCCATGCCCAGCACAGAGCCTGACTCGGGGCTCAATCTCACGACCCTGAGATCATGACCTGAGCTGAAATCAAGAGTTGGATGCTTAACCAACTGAGCCACCCAGATTACCTCTGCTCATTATTTTAAAAAAAGTTTCCAAATGGATCAAAGATCAGCATTAAGAATTAATTCATAAATACATTAGAAGAAAATATTGGTGAATACTTTTAAAATCTTGGGTTGAAGAAGCATAGTAGAAAACCAGAGATTGCAAAAGAAAAGCCTAATAAATTGCAGTACATAAAAACTACCGCTTGTTCTTATAAAAAGATTAAATTAAGGCGCTAGCAACATTATGAAACCAGCCTGTGTTGCAGCTTAAATGTCCTTCAGCAAGGAATGGGTAAATAATTTGTGGCACAGTCACACAAAAAACATCAATAGCAATAATAAACAAGGATGTGGAAAACAGCAGTAGATAATATTTATGGATACATGATGCCTATGGATCCAGAAGTATGGACTAAAATGATAAAACTTGGAGAGATAAACCCAAAATTTGCCTCACAGATGACCTCTGGTCATGGGGGAGGGAGAAGATCAGTCACTTTGTTGTACCTGTCTGGTACAGAGAACTAGTCCCCAGGGTGGAAACAAGGAGGAGCAGCCACCCTAAGTGTGTGTGTGTGTGTGGGGAATGCCTTTCATTTGGTCCAACCCTGAGCCAAAGCCCACCCAGGAGACAGGGACGTTGTGGTGGGCGGCTGCTTCCTATGTTGCAACAGTTGAAGCCGGTGCTCAGGTGTTGGTAGTTAACCACATTTTGGTAAGCATTAGAGAATATCCTATTAGCTAGACTTCCTAAAACTTGGTATTTTTTGCTCCAAATTGCAGATTAGTGGGACGTGTAAGCAAAACATGCTATTTGAGGGTGTTGTAGAACTGTGTCTTCTGTGTACCTATTAAACTGAGAGAATTTGGAGTTTGGAAGACTGGTTTTACCTGCTTTCACGTCATCCCCCCCAAACACTCCCTACAGCTGTGGTTCTCTAAGTGGAATCAGCGGGCCAGTATTATCAACTTCACCTAGGGACTTGATAAATGTGCACATTCTCGGACCCCACCCATAGGGACGGAATCAGAAACTCTGTAGTGGGTTTTTGCAGTCTGTGTTCTCTGAGGTTCACGAGCCTGTAAAACTAGAGGTGGAGGTAGGACGAAGGTAGTTAGTATGGTAGGCTGTTTCCACCTGTCCTACCTGCTGGCCGACTTTAATTAACACTTAGGTGTTTCAGAAATACACACAGACCTATCTTACCACGCTTGATCCATCTGCACCTTGATTTGAGGTGATAGTGTTGACCAGCTGGAAGCTCTGTTCCCAGCCTCTAGTGCTCATGGGTCAGAATAGGGGGACCCATTAGTAGAACGTCACATCAAAATTTATAGAACTCGTTCTAAGACTGTAGACCAGCCCCTGGTAGAGAAGTATCAATTTGTGGAGGCTGGAAAATTAAAGTTAAATGATCTGTGGGTCTTTTGGTTGATAAAGAATGGTTTTTTCATCAGATAGATTTTGGGCCTCTCTTATGTTCCATGTGACAGACTAGCTGCTGGGACATAGCAGTGAACAAACCAGCAATGTTACCTCCCTCATGGGGCTTAGATTTTGTTGTGGGGCAAAAGAAATAAACGAGCAATTATACAGGCATGACATAAAATGATAAGAGCATTAAAAAAGTAAAACATCTAATGGGACTGAACATTGATGAGGGGCTGTTTTCAGGGAAGAGTGCTCTGAGGTTATGTGGAAATCTGAATAGAGAGAGAGGAGTCCTAACACACATCGGGGAGAGATTGCCAAGGAGAGGGATCAAAAAGTACAAATGTCATGTGGTGGGAAGGTATGGCGAGGATGATAAGAATGACCCTAATGCCACTGTCTTGCGTCACTCCTTCTCTATTAGCGTCAGTGGAATCTGTGATTATGCGGAAACATTACTCCTGTGATTACATTACCTCACATGGCAAAGGGGATTGTTCAGTTAATTTTGAATTAATCAGAAGGGAGATTTTCTGAGTGGGCCTAATCTGACCAAAGGAGCCCTTAACAGGCAGTTTTCTCTAGCTGGTGGCAGAAGTCATCAACAGGATTTGGGAGTGTGAGAAGGACCAGCCCCTTTGCTGGTTCTAAGATGGTGGGGACCCTCTGAGGGAGGTGTGGACAGCCTTCAGGAGCTCAGCAGCCGCTGGCTAAAAGCCAGCAAGGTCACAGGGACTTCAGGCCTTTAAACCCCAAGGAACTGAATTCAACCAACAATTCGAGTGAATTTGGAAGCAGTTTCTTTTCCAGAGCCTGCAGGTAAGAGCCCAGCCTGGCTGACATTTTGATGTTGGCCTGATGGGACCCTCAGAAGACAAACCAGTTGAGCTTGTGTGGACTTCTGATGTGCAGAACTGTAACACAATAAGTAGTATTGCTTTAAGCGACCAAATCTGTGGTGACTTGTTATGGAGCAATAGAAAACTAGTACAAACGATGTTTGGGAGTACTTGAGAGAATTAGGTCAGAGCTGCTGGAGCCCAGTGAGGCAGGAAGGAACAGTAGGGAACACAATGCAAGGTGAAGAGGAATAGATTAGATTTCACTTAGAAACGTGGAGTTAGCTCAAACACAGAAAGGTGAATGAACAATGCAAGGAAAAACCCTAGAATGTATAGCACCAAACTGTTTATAAACATACATTAACACAGATTTTTCACATTCGTACATATGTGTAAGACAACACTGGGAAAATAGGTGGAAGGATATACATTACTTTTTAAAAAAAATAATAACAATGCCGGCATTTTATTTATTTATTTATTTATTTATTTATTTATTTATTTATTTATTTATTTATAAAAGGAGAGAACTCCCTTTTTACTGAATAGAAATATAGTAAGTTGGAAATGTCTATTTCCTTCTTGTTCTTTTTTTATTGTGTTATGTTAGTCACCATACAGTACATTATTAGTTTTTGATGTAGTGTTCCATGATTCATTGTTTTCATTTAACACCTAGTGCTCCATGCAATACGCGCCCTCCTTAACACCCATCACCGGGCTAACCCATCCCCCCACCCCTCCCCTCTAAAACCCTCAGTCTGTTTCTCAGAGTCCATAGTCTCTAATGGTTCGTCTCCTCCTCCAATTTCCCCTCCTTCATTTTTCCCTTCCTTCTCCTAATGTCCTCCATGCTATTCCTTGTTCCACAAATAAGTGAAACCATATGAAAATTGACTTTCTCTGCTTGACTTATTTTACTTAGCATAATCTCCTCCAGTCCCATCCATGTTGATACAAAAGTTGGGTATTCATCCTTTCTGATGGCTGAGTAATAGTCCATTGTATATATGGACCACATCTTCTTTATCCACCTGTCTGTTGAAGGGCATCTCGGCTCTTTCCACAGTTTGGCTATTGCAGACATTGCTGCTATGAACATTGGGGTGCATATGGCCCTTCTTTTCACTACATCTGTGTCTTTGGGGTAAATACCCAGGAGTGCAATTGCTGGGTCATAGGGTAGCTCTATTTTTAATTTTTTGAGGAACCTCCACATTGTTTTCCAAAGAGGCGGTACCAACCCTCATTCCCACCAACAGTGTAAGAGGGTTCCCCTTTCTCCACAACCTCTCCAACATTTGTTGTTCCTTGCCTTGTCAGTTTTTGCCATTCTAACTGGTATGAGGTGGTATCTCAATGTGGTTTTGATTTGAATTTCCCTGATAGCTGATGATGATGAACATTTTTCAGGTGTCTGTTAGCCATTTGTATGTCTCCTTTTGAGAAGTGTCTGTTCATGTCTTCTGCCCAGTTTTTGACTTGATTATTTGTTTTCTGGGGGTTGAGTTTGAGAAGTTCTTTATAGATCTTGGATATCAGCCCTTTGTCAGTAGTGTCATTTGCAAATATCTTCTCCCATTCCGTGGGTTGCCTCTTTGTTTTGTTGACTGTTTCCTTTGCTGTGCAGAAGCGTTTTATCTTGATGAAGTACCAAAAGTTCATTTTCCCTTTTATTTTCCTTGCTTTTGGAGACGTGTCTTGAAAGAAGTTGCTGTGGTCGATGTTGAAGAGGTTACTGCCTATGTTCTACTCTAGGATTTTGATGGATTCCTATCTCACAATGAGGTCTTTCATCCATTTTCAGTTTATCTTTGTGTATGGTGTAAAAGAATGGTTGAGTTTCATTCTTCTGTATATAGCTGTCCAATTTTCCCAGCACCATTTATTGAAGTGACTGTCTTTTTTCCAATGCATATTTTTTCCTGCTTTGTTGAAGATTATTTGACCATAGAGTTGAGGGTCCATATCCAGGCTCTCTATTTTGTTCCATTCATCTATGTGTCTGTTTTTGTGTCAGTATCATGGTGTCTTGGTGATCACAGCTTTGTAATATAGCTTGAAATCAGGCAACGTGATACCCCCCGCTTTGTTTGTCTTTTTCAACATTCCCATGGCGGTTTGGGGTCTTTTCTGATTCCATACAAATCTTAGGATTGTTTGTTCCAGCACTTTGAAAAATGCCATTGGTATTTTGATCGGGATGGCATTGAAGGTATAGTTTGCTCTGGGCAGCAAAGACAGTTTAACAATGTTTTTTCTTCAGATCCATGAGCATGGAATGTTTTTGCATCTTTTTGTGTTTTCTTCAATTTCTTTAATGAATGTTCTATAGTTCCTAGAGTATAGATCCTTTACCTCTTTGGTTAGGTTTATTCCAAGGTATCTTATGTTTTTTGGTGCTATTGTAAATGGAATCAATTCTCTAATTTCTCTTTCTACAGTTACATTGTTAGTGTACAAGAAAGCAACTGATTTCTATGCATTGATTTTGTATCCTGCCACATTACTGAATTGCTGTATGACTTCTAGTAATTTGGGGGTGGAGTCTTTTTGGTTTTCCACATAAAGTATCATGTCATCTGCAAAGAGAGAGAGTTTGACTTCTACTTTGCCAATGTGAATACCTTTTATTTCTTTTTGCTGTCTGATTGCTGTTGCTAGGACTTCTATTACTGTGTTGAACAATGGTGGCGAGGGTGGGTATCCTGGTCATGTTCCTGATCTTAAGGGAAAGGCTCTCAGCTTTTCCCCATTGAGAATGATATTCACTGTGTGTTTTTCATAGATGGATTTTATGAAATTGAGGAATGTTCCCTCTATCTCTATACTCTGAACAGTTTTAATCAGGAAAGGATGCTGTATTTTGTCAAATGCTTTTTCTGTGTCAGTTGAGAGGACCATATGGTTCTTCTCTCTCCTCTTACTTTATTTATTTTTTAAAGATTTTATTTATTTATATGAGAGAGAGTGTGAGCACTGGAGTTGGGGGGAGGGGGAAGATGGGGACGGAGAGGGAGACTCCCTGCTAAGAGCAGAGCCAGATAGATGTGGGGCTCAGTCCCAGGACCCTGAGATCATAACCTGAGCCAAAGTCAGATGTTTAACCAACTGAGCCAACCACACACCCCAACTTTAACTACTTTTAAGGGTGACCATTTAAGAACAGGATGTGGACTTAAGGAAAAAATAACATGAGTCTTGGGGCACCTGGGTGGCTCAGTCATTAAACGTCTGCCTTCAGCTCAGATCGTGATCCCGGGGTCCTGGGATTGAGCCCCACATTGGGCTCCCTGCTCAGTGGGAAGCCTGCTTCTCCCTCTCCCACTCCCCCTGCTTGTGTTCCCTATCTTGATGTCTCTCTCTGTGTCAAAAAATAAATAAAATCTTAAAATAAATAAATAAATAAATAAATAAATAAAATGAGTCTTTCCATAGATCAGTAATGCTTGTTAACTGTGCTAGCCTATGATCAACTGAGCTCTGGCTCCTAAGTCACAATTACAAAACATCCTAAAACAAAATAATAGGCAAGAAAAAAAAACAGGAATAATTTCAATTATGATTGTGGCTAACATTTATTAAGAATTTACCATATGGCTATATCAATGGAACAGAATAGAGAGCCCAGATATGGACCCTCAAATCTATGGTCAACTAATCTTCGATGAAGCAGGAAAGAATGACCAATGGAAAAAAGATAGTCTCTTCAACAAATGGTGTTGGGAAAATTGGACAGCCACACACAGAAGAATGAAACTGGACCATTCTCTTACGCCACACACAAAAATAGACTCAAAATGGATGAAATACCTCAATGTGAGACAGGAATCCTTCAAAATCCTTGAGGAGAACACAGGCAGAAACCTCTTCAACCTCAGCCACAGCAACTTCTTCCTAGAAACATCGCCAAAGGCAAGGGAAGCAAGGGCAAAAATCAACTACTGGGACTTCATCAAGATAAAAAGCTTTTGCACAGCAAAGGCAACAGTCAACAAAACCAAAAGACAACTGACAGAATGCTAGAAGATATTTGCAAATGACATATCAGATAAAGGGCTAGTATCCAAAATCTATAAAGAACTTATTAAACTCAACACTCAAAGAACAAATAATCCCATCAAGAAATGGGCAGAAGACATTTCTGCAAAGAAGACATCCAAATGGCCAAAAGACACATGAAAAAGTGCTCAACATTACTCAGCATCAGGGAAATACAAATCAAAACCACAATGAGATACCACCTCACACCAGTCAGAATGGCTAAAATTAACAAATCAGGAAACGACAGATGTTGGCGAGGATGCGGAGAAAGGGAAACCCTCCTACACTGTTGGTGGGAATGCAAGCTGGTGCAACCACTCTGGAAAACAGCATGGAGGCTCCTCAAAAAGTTGAAAATAGAGCTACCTTAAGACTCAGCAATTGCACTACCAGGTATTTACCTCAAAGATACAAATGTAGTGATCCGAAGGGGCAAGTGCACCCCAGTGTTTATAACAGCATGTCTACAATAGCCAAACTATGGAAAGAACCTAGATGTGCATCAACAGATGAATGGATAAAGAACATATGGTATATATATATTTTTTTATATATATAAATATATATGTATATATATAAATATATGTATAAATATATATATATATATACACACACACAATGGAATATTATGCAGCCATAAAAACCCTGAAATCTTGCCATTTGCAATGACATGGATGGTACTAGAAGGTATTATGCTAAGCGAAATAAGTCAATCAGAGAAAGACAAGTATATGATCTCAGTGATATGAAGAATTTGAGAAACAAGACAGGATCATAGGGGAAGGGAGGGAAAAATGAAACAAGAAAAACCAGAGGAGACAAACCATAAGAGACTCTTAATCTCAGGAAACAAACTGAGGGTTGCTGGAGTGGAGGGGGTTGGGAGGGATGGCGTGGCTGGGTGATGGATATTGGGGAGGGTATGTACTATGGTGAGTGCTGTGAACTGTGTAAGACAGTTTACCATGTGCCAAGCACTTCTCAAAACATGTAGTTGTATTGACACATGTAGTGCTCCCAGTGAGCCTGTGGGGTTGTACTATTATCGTCCCATTTTACAGACATTCAGGCAGTTTAGGAGCCTGCATAAAGTCGTGTAGATATTAAGAGTCCATAAAAATGAAAATCCAATCAGTCTGTCTCCAGAATCTATTTTCTCATTACTGTGCTAAGGTAGGTCATGAAGTCTCATTTCCACCAATGGACTTCATCTAGGCTAGTGGTCTTCATATTGGAATATTTATACTCTTGAAAGTATACAAAGACTTTCCAGGGGGAGTTCATGCATTGATAATTTAATGCATTTAACTCCCAGAGACTCAGCTTCCATTGTAACTCTTTCTAAACACCAATCTGCCAGAGATTAAATATGAGTGCCCAGTGTCTTTTTTTTAAATTATTTAAGTTAATTAATTAACATATAGTGTATTATTAGTTTCAGAGGTAGAGTTTAGTGATTCATCATTTGAAAACTATAGAACACTCGGGGCATCTGGGTGGCTCATTCGTTAAGTGTCTGCCTTCGGCTCAGGTCATGGTCCCAGGGTCCTGGGATCGAGCCCCACATTGGGCTCCCTGCTCGATGGGAAGCCTGCTTCTCCCTCTCCCACTCCCCCTGCTTGTGTTCCCTCTCTCGCTATGTCTCTGTCTGTCAAATAAAGAAATAAAATCTTTAAAAAAAAACTATAGAAGACTTATGAAAGAAATTGAGGAAGACGCAAAGAAATGGAAAAACATTCCATGCTCATAGTTGGAAGAACAAATATTAAAATATTTATGCTACCCAGACCAATCTACACATCCAGTGTCCTTTTATTTTACAAAAATATAGGCATATTTCTCCCCCATCTCAAGTGAGACTGGATGAATCCATGGGTTAGGAAAACCAAAATGTCAAATAAAGTAATACATTGAAATATTGGTTTAGAAGTGCTTCCTTAATGAAGACCAGGGGTCAGCAAACTTTCAGGAAAGAGCCAGCTAGTGAATATTTTGTGCTTTGTAGTTTCTTTTGCAGTTCAAGTGTGCTGTTATATTACAAAAGCATAAGGAAATGAATGGGCAGGGCTGTGTTTGATAAAATTTTACTTATGGGGCAGTTTGCCAACTTCTGATTTCGGTCTTTCTTCATTGTATGCATATTTGTGTTAAAGATGAAGCTTGGCATCACAAAGGAAGAAATTAGGCCAAGGTAGAATGCTCTGGATTCAGAAGTCAAAGAAGTATTGGTTCCTGATGCTGATTATTTTTATTTAATATTTAAATTGCAAATCACTAAAAAAATGTTTTAGAGAATTAAATTCTGAAGACACGTATATTTTTATATAAAATCCAATGAATGATGGTCTTGGTTGGTGGTGTTAGACTAGTAGTTGACGACCTAACCAATACCACCTGCATTGGTAGTATAGGACTAAACCTTTCTCCATGTTGGCCACCAGCAGTGCCATTAGTAAAATGAGAACATTTCCAATTGTCTTTCCTCTCCTTTCTCTCTTTGGAACTGAGTCATGTGAGCTGAAGTAGGCAACTTTAAACACACAACACTAACTTCATTTGTTTCCAGCCGTTCTTCAATTTCCTCTAGCCAGTCCCAAACAGATTGAAATTCTAGACTGTATTATTCAGCATAACCAGCATTAACCTTTGACTACAGGCACTGCATAACCAATGAAAACATAAGCTTGCATATAACAAGTTTTACATATGATGAAGTACCGTAGCACTGTGCATTAAGAAATAATACATAACCCATTAAAAGAGAACACATTTTATTATAATTCCTTATGAAGTTAAAAACAGGCAGACCCTTCTCAGTAAGGGATCATGAAACAACAACGGGCCATTCCATTAAAAATCAAGGCTTCTAAAACATTTAAAAATGTAAGATAACACATAGGATCCTTAGACAGTAATACCACTACTGACATGCAGTTCTCTGGTCACAGCTGTAGGGATTTATATTTGCCGTCCAAATTCTCAGGTGGAGAAAGTCGAGCCGTGTGATTTTTTTAAGTAGCAAAACTGTGCATTAACATAGTTGTTCTGCAAGGTGAAAAGGAACCAGAATGTGCTCCAGTGTTGTTCTCTACTGTTTGCCCCCAAAATCCTACCATACCCAAGTCACAGGAAGGGACAGTGAGGGTAGAAAGAAAAGAGGTAATGTTCGGGGTCATGTCCAAAACAATTAATAGAGGATGTAAGTATTTTTGCTTCTTTTAACTTTGACTATATCAGAGATATGTAATATATATCTTTTTAAAAATAGCATCTGTCACATATCCCAAATTTTAAAAAAGTTCTTACCATCTCCAGTATACAGCTAGCTCTTTTTGTTCAGGGAGAGCAACATCCCAGTGTGTGTAACCCGTATAACTGTATATATTCAGAATTTCCTTCTTAGCTATTTGGGAAGGAAAATCCATATAATTTAGGAAATGTGTACCCTGACAGGCATTTAGTCCTTTCAAGACAGAGTATGAGTTTAAGATATTCTGAGTGCACATTCTCATGGATTATCTACCATATCAAAGTCCACATTCTATGATTTTAGTATTAATTTTAACACATTTATATTTAGTATTCTATTGATATTGATTTCAGTAGGAATGTTCCATCTAATGCCTCATCCTCCATGGCTCCTGAGGGACAATCTGAGTCACGTGGTTAATATGCCAGTTCATGCCAGACAGACAAGGGACTGCCAGAAAGAGCCACACCTCTAGTAAGCAAGGGAGCACTAACCACCCTTTCCTGAATTGGAATCACAGGTGTTTATACAATTTCCCTGTAAAAATCTCATTGTTTGCTGTTACACAATATCTGGGGACAGCATTAATCTATGTACTTTCAGTGACCTCACCTTCTCTTTCCTGTTGACAGTCTCTCCAATATATAAATTTGCTATTCCTGGGCTTCTCTTGGAGCCACCTTGTTTATTTGCATCATTTCCTGTGGTTACTCTTATAGGAGCTGGATGCCTACAGAAGGGAGAAACAGCTAAAGAGAGAGGGATGGAATTAAGATCCATGCGAGTCCTGGTGATTGAGGTTCAGAACCTGAAACCAAGCCCTTGACCCTTACTTTTCCTGCTTTGGCACCAGTATCCTTTTCCATTGGTGGGAGAAACAGTATGAAATGATGTCATCCTCTCTTCAGTTTAGAAAATGGGTTATCAGTTTAAGAACTGGACCTTGTAAGCTTTATGCAAAAGAAGGCCCTCCCAAATATACCACCAGATTTGCTATTAGCTGATGAGAAGTCCCTATGATCTTAGACCATCTGTAAAAATCAGAGTCTAAACAAGCCAATAGGAGTCCTAGCCTATGGGTCAGAGGAGACAGTTAAAATATTTAACATTTAACTAGTTAAAACTAGGATTCTAGTAAGCTTCTCTTTTCTCCTCAACCCACAAATTCACAGTGGTCAGTGCACAGTACTCCCATCCCCTGTAGGTGAATCAGGACCTCTGATATTCCCAGTTGGTCTTGGCTAAAAGAGCACAGAATCTGTCATATGGACAGTAAATGTAATTAGAACAAACCGAGTTCTCAGTCTAAGAGCTTCTGGGTAGATGGGGAAGTAGACTTGTCATCCTACACGCAGCTCTATACACACTGAAGAGAATGGACTGCAGCAGGGCTGACAGCAGCCACTGTGTCCTGTGTGCGTCTTGTAAGCAAGAGCTCTTCTAACCTCTTGATGTACATCATCTTATTTAATCCTCACTACAAATCTGTGAAATAGGCACTGTTATGTCCACTTTTAATATGGGGAGGCTGAGGCATAGAGTTATGAGGTAACTTCCCCAATGTCACACTGGTAATAAGTAGCAGAGCTGGGAGCCCAAGAACACAGAGCAATAGGGCATCGAGGGGTAAGAGTCTCAGGAGGGTCTGGTCGACCCTGTCATAATCACATGGTTTCCTGGCTTCAGGGCTCCCTGCCTCCCCAACCAGTTAAAGGCAGTTGAGAGAATGTGAAACTGCTTGGGTATTCTAGACTCACCGGGGGACAGTACAGGCCACAGGTATGGAAGCTTCAAGATCGGAGAACTTTGACATAAAGATGAGTTCAGATACAAAAAGGATACGATCCCCTGGGAGGACCTGAGGTTACAATAGAGAATGTAAGTCAGCTTAAGGATTCTGTAAGGAATTAATGGTTCAGTCAACAGCTCTCAAAAGCAGGCACGTTGGCACTGAAAGCTGTCTGCCGCTGGGAAAGGGGGCCTTTTTTCTGTGAGGCCAGAAGAGGTAACACCTGCATAGGGTTTGGCTCATAGGATTTGGGAGCACCTGCCACTTGAATTTGAACCATATCGCCTCAAAGCTATTATCATTATCAAGAAAGGGCTTATAACCTCTTCTTGAGAAACTTTTCTCTAGATTCTAGGAGGCTTTGAGTTGCTGAGCATGACCTTTGAAAAGTAGATGAGTAAGAGATATATCTAATTATAAAGAATACTTCAAAGAAGTTTATATATTTTTGAGAAATAACTTTTTCTTACAAGGAAATGTGAAAAATGCAGTATGGACAGTATAAAGATTTAATCTCATCATCTGGAGACTGCCACAGTATTTGTGCATTTTTGAAAATGTATTCTTAATATTCACATTTGTAACTGAAACTCCTGCATTAGCTTACCTGGGCCCTGCCACTCACTCTCATCAGCATCCTTATATTTTTATAGGAACATGAACATAATGTCAAAATTTGTTTTAAAAAGACACTAAGCCTTTGTTGCTTGGTTTTTGAATGGAGAAAAAATTAAAGGAAAGGACCTTCCCTCAGGGTTTCTCATGGAGGTTGGGTGGAATGAGATGGGTTATGTGGGAAGGTAAGGCATCAAAGCTTCCTATGAGGGTTTCCAACTATCCACAACCCTCCTCAGACTGATGCCCTTGTTCTACCATCCTGACCCTCAAGCCAGGAATGGGCACCAGATTCTTTGGGAAGAGCTGAGAGGCCAGGAGGTGGATTGGGCAGTAATATTAAGGTCAAAGGTGTCAACCACTCACACTCTTCCTCTGTTTGCCTACAGCCAGGAAGGACTGGCTGCTTCTTCAGGCTATAAAAATTTAGAGGAATATGAGGCCTCTTAGTTAGCTTTTACACTACGGATGGGCAAACTCTGTACAGGGCCAGATGGTAAATCCCTTTGGCTTTGTTTGCTTCGTGACCACTGTCCCAGTGATTCACCTCTGCCCTTATTATAATTTGAGAGTAGACAGAGACAGTATGTAAATGAATGAGCAAATGAGATAGGGTTGTGTTCTAATAAAACCGAATTTATGGTCACTGAAATTTGAATTTCATATGCTTTTTACTTATCACAAAACGTTATTCTTCTTTTATTATTTTTGTAATCATTTAAACTTAAATCTATTCTTAGCTCATGAACCACATAAAAGTAGCTGGTGGGCCTACAGCCTGGAATTTACTAACCCCTGATAGAAAAAAGAAGAAAAGCCTGCTCTCTAGACTTAGGACAAGTTCTGTGTCTTGTTCAGTTTTGCATTCTCTAGAGGGGGATACCACTGATGGAAAAGTGGAAACTTTTTTTTTACCTTCTTTTACCTCCCAGGGCCAATGTGACATTTGGCAAAATCAGCTTAGTTTAGCAGTAGGGAAAAACTAAGAAAAATCCCATGGCATGCAATTTCTAAGGCAAAATCTCTAAGAAGATTTAGTTAATTGGGCAGATACCTAATTACCTCAATCCTGATGTTACAGTCCCTGGGATGATATCAAAACTCATAAAATCCTCGATGGACTGAGGTTACAGGACATTGATCTTCCAGGAATACTTCATCAGAGGTCATAAGTAGATAGTTATGAAATGCAGTTGGCTTAACCCTGTCAAAGAACAAAGAGGGGCTGCATCATATGTACACTATTGAGAGGTAGAAAAGATAAATTGTCAGAGAATATAGTGGTATTGTGGAAGGTCAGGGAAACTCAGAGCCAGTTAACAATACAAGGCACCCACCCTTGGTAGGGGAGAATATATTTTAGAGGTGATGTTCATAGTCTTACCTTGTCCCTTGAAACATAACATGCCTTCCTACCACCAAGAAGAATCCAGGTGATGGTATCCATGGATGAGAATTAACCCAAACAAGACAGTAGATGCCCTGTTTTTTATGGTTCGAAATGGAAGGTCATCTCCACTTTGGCATTTATATTAGTAATTATGGGGAATAGTCTGCCTACCCGCATTCCCAGTTTAAACTCCTGGAAAGCAAAACCTACATTCTAATCTTAATTTAATCTTGTTATTTTCTCAACCAATCCAGTTATTTGACCAAACTAGAACCAACAAAGTTGGTATTGATATTTAGTGATCAGAGCTTAACTTAGTGTTCCTTTTCAATATTATTTTTCTTTTACTAATTGAACCTAGTAATTATATTCTTTCAAACATTGTCCTCTTTGCATGAGAATGTAAGTTCCATAAGAATGAAGCTTTGTTCTGTTTTGTTCATTGCTGTATTATTTAGAGCCAAGAACATGTCCACAGTAAATGCTCAATACATATTTGTTGAATGAATACATGAGCATACTACCTATTGCTGAGAAAGAGGGAAGCGTGTGCAGACCCTCCCGGATCACAAGGGGCTATGTTTTAGGAGAACTAAAACAGAAGTAAAACTTGAAACTTGTGATGAAAAGGGGTCCCCAAGGATGAAGCTGTCTGGATAAAGGATTGGAAAGAGCTGGTGGCTTGAAGAGGTATTATATCCAATCAGCCAAGAGACAATTGAAGCTATGATATTTTTGGTTGAAGAATTCAAGGTTGCTAGCAGTCAAGAAGTTGGGTGGTAAAATATAAGATCTGGCAGTTAAATCCTAGAATAATTTGAGACTGCTGATAATTTAGAAGATGAATTGGAAACTCTGAGAAGGGAATTATGTGCTTTGTAAAGGAGACAGTCATAGAACCACTGGAAGAATCAGTTCCTCTAATGAGATTGATTAGATTTTAGGGGTAAACTGTTCATAGTCTTAAAGCCATCTTCTGCTGCTGGCAATTTCCAACTACTGGGGAATCTCAGTGCACCACAATCATAAATGTAAGTTCACATAAAATGATTGGCTGTCCATTCTCCCATTTTGGCTCATGTATGGTAGGTAGACTAGATATTCTCCCTTTACACAGAGGATGACTCAGGCATTAAGTCACCTGTTATTCTAGGCAGTGAGATTAAGAAATGCAAGGACTCTGGTTGGTGACTTCCAAGAACAGATAGGTCAGTGTAACCACATTCTAACCAGAATGTAATGAACCACAGTGAACATGATATGAGGTAAGGAGGATCTGATTTATAATTTTAAAAGTTCATTCTAGTGGGTAGAAGGAGAGTGGGTTGTTGGCCTGGACTGGAATCAGGGAGAACACTTACAAGGAAATTCATGTAGACCAGGACCAGCTGTTGGCAGCTTGGACTTGATTTTCTGTAGAAGAAGTGCAAAGAACCAGTGGGATTCTAGAAACACTTTGGGCTCATAGACATGTGGGGCTGGGGAAGGAAAAGTGATAATTCTAAGGGAATCTGAATAGATGGTACTACAATTAACTGAGATGAAGAAAACTGGAGAGAGGCAAGTTTGAGATTTAAAAAATGCATGCATTTCGTTTTAGACCTAATAGTTTAAAGATACATGTTCTACATCCAAGTTAGTATGTTATATAGATAGTTGGAAGAGTTCAAGGGAGATAAGGGTAGTAGTGGTAAGATCTCAGAGAACTTAGCGTCTGGAAGATAGATATTAAAATGAACTCATGTGTGGCAGGAAAGAATTGAAGGATCTTGCCACATTTTCTGACAATTAATTTTGTCCACTATGAACATGTACATAAAGTGACCTCAGGGGCACCTAGGTGGTTCAGTTGGTTAAGTGTCTGCCTTCAGCTCAGGTCATGATCTCAGGGTTTGGGGATGGAGCCCCATGTTGGGCTCCCTGCTGAGTGGGGAGTCTGCTTCTCCCTCTGCCCCTGCCTCTCCCTCTGGCTCGTACACTCTGTCTCTCTCAAATAAATAAATAAAATCTTTAAAAAAGTGACTTCATGTTGATTCCCAATTGTGGTTAGAGTCAAGAAGTGATAAAGTCACTGGTTCTTCACTAAAATTTTATTGTTGAGTCAACATTAGTGCTTGTTAAAAATCAAGTTCCTTGGACAAATTTTCAGAATTCCAATTCCAATTCTTCATTTATTTTTAATTATTTTATTTATTTGAGAGAGAGAGAGAGAGAAAGCACAGGTAGGAGGAGGAGCAGAGGGAGAGGGAAAAGCAGATTCTGAGCTGAGCACGGAGCCCAATGTGGGGCTCGATCCCACAACCCTGAGATCATGAACTGAGTCGACATCAGGAATTGGACCTTAACCAACTGAGCCACCCAGACACCCGTAGAATTCCAATTCTTTGAATGTGGAGTGGGCCCCAGATGTCTACATTCTTATGTCCCACAGATCTTCCCTATAGAAAACATCTTCAAAAAAAAAAACATTGTGGGTTATAGGACCTGTGTCTATCAGAATTTTGAGTTGGTCTCTCCAGCTGTGAGAGATCATGTACCTTTTCTCTAGAAATAGCCTAAGAATCTCCATCCTGAGGTCCTTATGTGTGTATTTCAAATAACTGGATTCTGGAGGTGGACTAGACTCTGTATCTTGAAAACATACTGGGATATAACTCTCTTGGCCTCATGCTTAAAATTTCTGCTACAAATAATTCCAAATACTGGCATCTTGATTTACCAAACTGAAAAAGTAAAAGTGCCTCTGAAATAGCTGAGAATTCAGAGATAAGCATTTGATACATATACATATACCATGAATGTGTCTTTTCAAGGTTTCTGTCCAGGCATCACTCTCCACAACTAAAGCCAAGATAACCCTTCCATCTCAGATATATTGAAGACTTCTACCCACTCGACAGAACCCAATTTTCTTCTCGTATGATAAGTTATCCTTAAAGGGGGAAAGGATATTCCAGGGCAAAGGAAGTTACCTGTGGTGAAGCTAGATGGGAAACAAGGCATTCTGAGCTCAATGATCCAAAGCAGATCATTTAGTGTAAACCCTTAGTTATTAGCAATGTAGCAGCAGATTGAAACATTCAGATTTGGAAAGCCAAAGAAGTAGCCTCACTATTGATCATCACTTACCCACCATCTCTCCTAGTGCCCTGTAAATACCTGGCTGTTCTCCAGAGCAAGTCCAAATCAGAGAAAAAAGGAGATGCAGCCCTCCTACTGCCAGAAAAACCTTCATCTGGCCAGAGCCCAAGGCAACATCCATTCAGGGAATAGGAAGTTGTGAGAGGACCCACTGCCTTGTGTTAGTATAACTGAGGCCTGTCAGGTGTCCGCAATAACCCATCATTTGGGGCAGCTTGAAGAGAGCTTTTATTCATCATAAACAAAGCCTCCTAAGATTTAGCGTTTTACTGTTACAGGTACTAAAAATTCATAAGGTGAGTGGAGTAACATGTATCCTTTCAATGTTAACACTGAGCAAAACTTACGTGGCTGTGTATTAGGGTTCTCTAGTGAGACAGAACCAAACGTATGTATGTATGTATGTATGTATGCATGCATGATAAAGAATTGTCTCGTGATTATGGAGGCTAATAAATCCCAAGATGTGTAGCTGGCAAACTGGAGACTCAGGAGTCCTAATAGCGTGGTTCTAGTCTAAAAGCTTGAGACCTAGAAGAGCCAGTTTCGGCTTGAGTCTGAAGGCAGGAAAAAGCCAATATTCCAGCTTGAACACAATGGGGCAGGAGGCGTTCCCTCTTACTCAGCCTCTTTGTTCTATTCAGGCTTCGGTGGGACTTGGATGAGGTTTACCCACACTTGGCAGGGCAATCTGCTTTACTCAGTCTATAGTCAAATGTTAATCTCATCCAGAAACACCCTCACAGACATACCCAGAATAATGTTAAACCAAATACCTTCATATTCTATGGCCCAGTCAAGATAGAAATAACCACCACCAGCTGCATGGTACCTTCTATGAAGGTACCACTGTTATGATATGACTCTGAAGATCCTTCAGAGTCAGGTGGCTTTTCTCCAGAACCTGTATGGTCTGCATAAGGCACTGGAGACAGGTTATGCAAACAAAATAAAAACGTCCTAAGTGTTTTTCTGAAGTCTTCAGATGAGCAGCCATCAGACAGGTGGGGGGTGGGGGTGGTGGTGGCAGGTGTTCTGGCTGAGGTTGATGTAGGGGTTTGAATACAGTTTGAGTCTATTTCACCAGGATGGCTGTAGGGAAGCTATGGAATTTTGACAATAGAATTGAACTAAGGAAAAAACAAACAACAAACAAAAAACAAAAACAACTTACCTCCATGACCAACACCACTAGGTAACAACCACGATGGAAATTATATTAAAAGCAGAGAGAAACCAAAAAAAGAATTGAACTAAGGAGTAGTTAAGAAAACTTACGTAGTATTATGAGGGGAGGAGATACAATCAGATAAGGGACAATTGTTGATAACATGTTGCAATATGCTTTTATGTGAGGTCATAAAAGAACAGCTGGGGTACCCATCTGGAAGAGCAGATGGGCCATGGATGACTTAATGGGAGGAAGTGAGAGAGAAGAGGAAAACCAGTTAACTTTGAGACCATCAAACTATATTTTTGAGAGAAGATAATGATGTGAGTTCATCAATTATTCAATAATATTAATTGGACCCAAGGAGAAGACTATAGCTAGGGCTAACTGGAACCATCCATTCTCAGCTTTTAGGAAAGAACCTAATCAACTAGCCTAGAAGTCCCATTGTGGCTGGGGAGCAAGAGCGCCTGGCTCCAGGTGTCCCAAACAGACCAGGTTTGGCCACTTAACAGCTGACAAAATCCAAAGGCAGAGAGACAAGTGGGGGCAAAACAAGAGAGGGATTTATTTCAGTGAGGCCAACACTGGGGAGACAGCAGACTAATGTCTCAAAGATTGTCTCCAAAGTGCAAAAAATACTTTCAGATTTATATAAGGAAAATGCAGGGCAAAGGTGTGTGGGTATGTGCAGGTAGGCAGTGAAGGTCAAATGGATTGCTGTCTTGGATTCCATCATGGGTGGGTTCTTGCTGGCTCAGGGCAGTCCTTGTTGCTGAGGGGGTAGTTCTGGTTCCCATCAGGGGATGTTTTACCCTCAGGGTCTTCTGCCTGAGCCAAGAGACAAGCCAGAATGAAGAACTCAACTAGAAAGTCTGAGGTCAAAATGGAGTCAGTGAAGCCCTCTTTCACAATGACTCATGGTCATCAAGAAACCACCCTTTCAAACTTCAAAGTGTACCTTAATCCTGAATCTTGCCCAGAACATGTCCAAATCAAGGAAACAGCAGAAGGCCATAAAGGCCTTCCTCATGCTAGATCACAGGTTAATAATCAACCCCTCAGGCAACTGGAAGTTGGGAGAAGCTGAGAAACCTGAAGTGGGTTCATGGATCAGGCCACACTGGATGTATAGGATTACTTGACTAACCTGGAGAACAAAGAGAAAGCTCTCAACACCCTTGTCACTCCACATTCCTGAGGTCTGAAGTACAGGGTTTTCTCATGTCAAATCAAGTAGAAGCATTTTGAGTCATCTTTAGACTATCATGAGGATTTTTAAAAAATTTTTATTTTATTATGTTATGTTAGTCACCATACATTACATCATTAGTTTTTGATGTGGTGATCCACGATTCATTGTTTTCATATAACACCCAGTGCTCCATGCAGTACGTGCCCTCCTTAATACCCATCACCAGGGTAACCCATCCCCCCACCCCCCTCCCCTCTAAAACCCTCAGATTGTTTCTCAGAGTCCATCGTCTCTCATGGTTCATCTCTCCCTCCAATTCCACCCCCTTCATTTTCCCCTTCCTTCTCCTAATGTCCTCCATGCTATTCTTTATGTTCCACAAATAAGTGAAACCATACGATAATTGACTTTCTCTGCTTGACTTATTTCACTTAGCATAAGCTCCTCTAGTCCCATCCATGTTGATGTAAAAGTTGGGTATTCAACCTTTCTGAGAGGATTTTTGAAGTGCCTAGCCAGGTTTTGTCCATAGGCTAGCCTTCATTACCACTACGTAGTGGTTCCCAAAGTGTGGGCCCCAGAGTAGAAGAATCAGCATCACCTGGGAACTTGTGACAAATGCAAATTCTTGCTCCCACACCTGGGAGTGGGAACCCAACAATCTGTGTTTAATCGGGCTCCCCAGGTCATTGTAATGCATGATGCCCTTTACTTTGATGGGGGCTATCCATATGGGGTGATTTTAGGAATCTTGACCATTCTGACTGAGATGCTGAGGGGCTAATTATTCACTGTTTTGTCTTGTTTCAAGTTTTCATTTAATTCTAACTAGTTAATGTATATGGTAATATTGTTTTCAGTTGTAGAGTTAAGTGATTCACCACTTACATATAATACCCAGTGCTCATCACAAGTGCCCACCTTAATACCCATCACCCAGTTAGTCCATCCCCCACCCCCCTCCCCTCCAGCAACCCTCAGTTCTCTACAGTTAACAGTCTCTTATGGTTTGCTTCCCTCTCATTTTCTTTTCCCCCTTCCCCTATGTTCATCTGTTTTGTTTCTTAAATTCATATGAGTGAAATCATATGGTATTTATCTTTCTCTGACTGATTTATTTTTCTTAACATAATACACTCCAGCTCCATCCACTGTTATTTCTATCCACCTGGGAAAACCAAGAGGACTAGCTTCATCTATTTCTAATTTTAAACAAAATCAAACTTGGTGGTTATACTTTTTACAGAGATTTCAAGGGTTGAGTTAATTACAAATTATCATTGGCCAATTAAGACCTCTCCCTTGATTTCATTGATTTAATCAATCTATCCCTCCTCCATCATAGCTAACTGTTCTAATGTATTTGGTGAATATATTTTGAGTCCAATATGAAATGTGTGCTGTTTTGTGTGCATGAATCCTTAATTACTTTAAATGGCATTATTTAGGGGCATTTGGGTGGCTCAGTCATTTTGCGTCTGCCTTTGGCTCAGGTCATGATCCCAAGGTCTTGGGATCCAGTCCCATTGGGCTCCCTGCTCCACGGGGAGCCTGTTCTCCCTCTCCCATTCCCCCCGTTTGTGTTCCCTCTCTTGCTGTGTCTCTGTCAAAACAATAAAATCTTTAAAAAAAATAAATGGCATTATTTACCCTTCCTGTTCTCTATCTAGATACCCATATGGCTACCCATATGCTTACTTTGTCTCTTTACTCAAAACTATTTATTCTTTGAGTCCTTTTCTCTTCACCCTACCTAAAAACCTCATACACATCAACATTTTCTATCCCTCTTCCCTATTTTTCCTTCTTGGCACTAAACACATACCATATATTTTACTTATTTTGTTTTTCTTATGTATTAGGATGTAAGGTCAAGAAAGGAAGATTTTTTTTTTAATTAATGTATCCTTAGGCATGAAATAATATTTTGCTCCTAGTAATCTCTCAATATATACTTGTTAATGAATGGTATTGTAGCGCTGTAACTAGAGTGCCAAATCACTGATGTTTCTATTTCAAATATAATTTTGTATAGAAAACTACACATTTTTTGGATTGAAGTCAACTGATGGCATGAGATCGTCTTGTAGTGCTCCTGGCCTGGGCCTCTTCAAATGTACAAGTCCTAGAAAATATACATTTCTGTATTTGTCTGTCTACCTTTTCCTTCACACACATGTATTTTGGTGGGGGGAGGTTTATTTTAGAGTCTTGGCTTGTGTGCCTGATTTGTTCAGATTTTGGATTGCTCTTTGAAAGGCTCTTGTTTACACACACTGGGAAGAACTGTACAAATCAAATAAAGGATCATTCTAAGAGAAGGTGCTAAAGGTGGGGAGATAATAGGTAAATAATATTAGGAAGTGGAGTTTCACATTAGCTAGTCAAGTATCAGGAAGTCTAGCCCTGGGAACATAGGGAGGGCTATACAGGGGCCTCTCTTTTTAATGGGTTGCTGATGTTGCAGAACCCAGGAAAGCACGTTACCTTGACATTGTGGTCCCCAATCCTATACATGCATAGCCTGAGAGAGACAATCACAGTGATGGGTCAGAGGTGGGATGGGGGGAGAACAAAGCAAAACAAGACATTTGAAATGCAAGCAGCTCTCTTTACTTGCAAGGCAAATGGGTGATAGACAAGAAATAATAAGGGAATACAGGCTCAAAGGGACAACTGGCCAACTTCTTAATACCTGAGCTCTGCCTAGGGAGGTTTGCAGGCTTGGTCTTGCCCTAGCAGACTGAGGTCAAGCTGAGAAATACAGCTGTTCCTTGTGAAAATGACAGTGGAAAGGACTGGGACCATGATAGCTTCAGAGAGTGGCTTTCCTTTGCTTGAATTCAGGTTAATTGGACGTGCACATTGAAAATATTATTAGCGAAGGGCGGGGCAAGATGGCGGAGGAGTAGGAGACCTGGATTTCGTCTGGTCTCAGGAATTCAGCTGAATAGGGACCAAACCATTCTGAACACCTACGAACTCAACGGGAGATCGAAGAAAAGAATAGCAACAACTCTCTGAACAGAAAAATGACCACTTTCTGGAAGGTAGGACGTGCGAAGTGAATCCGAGGTGATATTCAGGAGGATAGATGGCAGGCGAGGGGGCCTCCGTTGGCCACTTCTGGCAAGTGATAGAGCCGCGGAGCACAAAATTGGAACCTTTAGAAGTCGGCTCCGCAGAAGGATGTCGCTCCAGTGGCTAAGTGGGGGGTGTGGTCACACTTGCGGGATAGTGTGGTCTCAGGACCCTTGGGGTCACAGAAAGACCAGGGTGCCTGAGAGCGGCAGAGCTCCCAGGTATCGGAGCGGGGAAGCTGGCTGCAGAGATGGAGCCAAGGTGCTGGCTCTCAGCTCGGGGTTGCCATAAACCGCGATCGGTGACACAGTTGGGCCACTGCTCCTCCAACAGGGACCCAACAAGCAGCAGAGCCGGGGAGAGTCCCCTTCCTCCTCCAGGAGGAGTGGCGCAGGAGCGCACCGCAGGGATCTGCTGGGTTTGGAGACTCCACATGGTTTCAGGTGCCAGAGATAGAAATGCTCGGTCACAGGCCGGGTGAGCACGGAGTGCGGCCGGAGACCGGGGAGACGGGAGTGACTGCTTTTCTCTGGGGGCACACTGAGGAGCGGGGCCCCGAGTTCTTGGCTCCTCTGGGGCGGAGATTGGGAGGCCACCATTTTCACTCTGGTCCTCCAAAGCTGTACCAAGAGCTTGCAGGGAACAAAAGCTCCCGAGAGCAAACCCGATGGCTTAGCCCAGACCAGGCAAGGGTGGGGCAATTCCGCCTCTGGCAAAGACATTTAGGAACCACGGCAATAGGCCCCTCCCCCAGAAGATCACGAACAGCCAGCCAAGACCTAGTTTACTGATCAAGGAGAACGGCAGAACTCCAGTGCTAGGGGAATACTGCACATAGAATTCATGGCTTTTTTACCATGATTCTTTAGTCTTTCAAAGTTAATTTTTTTAACTGTCTTTTTTTTTTGAATTTTTCTTTCTCCCATTTTCAACCAACATCTTATCAATCCCTTTTTTAAAAAAACATTTTTATTTTTCGTTTTTAGAGTCATATTCTATCCCTTCATAGTAGTTACCCTTATTTTTGGCATATATATATATAAGTTATTCTCTCTTGAAAATTTTGAGATACAGTTTCTTCTAACAGATCAAAATATACTCTAAATCTCTAGTGTATGGCTTTGTTCTAGTCTCCTGCCTGAACACATTCACTCCCATTTTTTTTCTTTCTTTTTTTTAAATCCTCTTCTTTCTTTTTTCAAACAACTTCTTACCAATTCCTTTTATAAAATTTTTTATAATTTTCATCTTTACAGTCATATTCCATCACTTCATCGTATCAATCCTTATTTTGTACATATAAAGTCTTTCTTTAAAATTTTGGGAGGCACTTTCTTCTAACAGACCAAAATACACCCAAAATCTAGTGTCTGGCACTGATCTATGGACCAGCCTGATCATATTTGATCATATTCTGTTTTTTTTGTTTTGTTCTGTTTTTGTTTGTTTTTATCTTTATCTTTTTCTTTTTTTCGCTCTCTTTCTTTTTTCTTTCTTTCCCTTTTTTCCCCCCTGGTTTCAGGTCTTTTCTGATTTGTTTAGAGTATATTTTCTGGGGACGTTGTTACCCTGTTAGCATTTTGTTCTCTCATTCATCTATTCTCCTCTGGACAAAGTGACAGGACGGAAAAAATCACCTCAACAAAAAGAACAAGAGGTAGTACCGTCTGCCAGGGACCTACTTAATACGGACATTAGTACGATGTCGGACCTAGAGTTCAGAATCATGATTTTAAAGATACTAGCAGAGCTTGAAAACAGCATGGAAGTTATTAGAGAAATGCTCTCCAGAGAAATAAAAGAACTAAAATCTAGCCAAGTCAAAAACAAAAAGGCTATTAATGAGGTGCAATAAAAAATGGGGGCACTAACTGCTAGGATAAATGAGGCAGAAGAGAGAATCAGTGATATAGAAGACCAAATGATGGAAAACAAAGAAGCTGAGAAAAAGAGAGATAAACAACTACTGGATCACGAGGGCAGAATTCGAGAGATAAGCGATACCATAAGATGACACAATATTAGAATAATTGGGATCCCAGAAGAAGAAGAAAGAGACAGAGGGGCAGAAGGTATATTGGAGCAAATTATAGCAGAGAACTTCCCTAATGTGGGGAAGGAAACAGGCATCAAAATCCAGGAGGCACAGAGAACCCCCCTCAAAATCAATAAAAAAAGGTCAACACCCCGATATCTAATAGTAAAACTTACGAGTCTCAGAGACAAAGAAAAAATCATGAAAGCAGCTCGGGAAAAGAGATAATGTAACCTATAATGGTAGAAACATTAGATTGGCAACAGACCTATCCACAGAGACCTGGCAGGCCAGAAAGGACTGGCATGATATATTCAGAGCACTAAGCGAGAAAAATATGCAGCCAAGAATACTATATCCAGCTAGGCTGTCATTGAAAATAGAAGGAGAGATAAAAAGCTTCCAGGACAAACAAAAACGAAAGGAATTTGCAAACATGAAACCAGCCCTACAAGAAATATTGAAAGAGGTCCTCTAAGCAAAGAGAGAGCCTAAAAGCAGCATAGACCAGAAAGGAACAGAGACAATATACAGTCACAGTCACCTTACAGGCAATGCAATGGCACTAAATTTATATCTTTCAATGGTTACCTTGAATGTAAATGGGCTATATGCCCCAATCAAAAGACACAGGCTATCAGATTGGATTAAAAAACAAGACCTATCGATATGCTGTCTGCAAGAGACTCATTTTAGACCCAAAGACACCCCCACATTGAAAGTGAGGGGGTGGAAAACCATTTACCATGCTAATGGACACCCAAAGAAAGCTGGGGTGGCAATTCTTATATCAGACAAATTAGATTTTAAACCAAAGACTGTAATAAGGGATGAGGAGGGACACTATATCCTACTTAAAGGGTCTTTCCAACAAGAATATCTAACAATTGTAAATATCTATGCCCCTAACATGGGAGCAGCCAATTATATAAGGCAATTAATAACAAAAGCAAAGAAACACATTGACAACAATACAATAATAGTGGGGGACTTTAACACCCCCCTGACTGAAATGGACAGATCATCTAAGCAAAAGATCAACAAGGAAATGAAGACTTTAAATGACACACTGGACCAAATGGGCTTCACAGATATATTCAGAACATTCCATCCCAAAGCAACAGAATATACATTCTTCTCTAGGGCCCATGGAACATTCTCCAGAATTGATCACATCCTAGGTCACAAATCAGGTCTCAACCACTACCAAAAGATTGGGATTATTCCCTGCATATTTTCAGACCACAATGCTTTGAAACTAGAACTCAATCACAAGAGGAAAGTCGGAAAGAACTCAAATACATGGAGGCTAAAGAGCATCCTACTAAAGAATGAATGGGTCAACCAGGAAATTAAAGAAGAATTAAAAAAATTCATGGAAACCAATGAAAATGAAAACACAACTGTTCAAAATCTTTGGGATGCAGCAAGGCAGTCCTGAGAGGAAAGTATATAGCAATACAAGCCTTTCTCAAGAAACAAGAAAGGTCTCAAATACACAACCTAACCCTACACCTAAAGGAGCTAGAGAAAAAACAGCAAATAAAGCCTAAACCCAGCAGGAGAAGAGAAATAATAAAGATCAGGGCAGAAATCAATGAACTAGAAACCAAAAGAACAGTAGAACAGATCAACGAAACTAGGAGCTGGTTCTTTGAAAGAATTCACAAGATTGATAAACCCCTGGCCAGACTTATCCAAAAGAAAAGAGAAAGGACCCAAATCAACAAAATCATGAATGAAAGAGGAGAGATCACAACCAACACCAAAGAAATACAAACAAATATAAGAACATATTATGAGCAACTCTATGCCAGCAAATTAGATAACCTGGAAGAAATGGATGCCTTCCTAGAGATGTATCAACTACCAAAATTGAACCAGGAAGAAATAGAAAACCTGAACAGACCTATAGCCACTAAGGAAATTGAAGCAGTCATCAAAAATCTCCCAAGAAACAGAAGCCCAGGGCCAGATGGCTTCCCAGGGGAATTCTACCAGACATTTAAAGAAGAATTAATACCTATTCTTCTGAAACTCTTCCAAAAAATAGAAATGGAAGGAAAACTTCCAAACTCATTTTATGAGGCCACCATTACCTTGATCCCCAAACCAGACAAAGACCCCATCAAAAAGGAGAATTACAGACCAATATCCTTGATGAACATGGATGCAAAAATTCTCACCAAAATACTAGCCAATAGGATCCAACAGTACATTAAAAGGATTATTCACCACGACCAAGTGGGATTTATCCCTGGGCTGCAAGTTTGGTTCAACATCCACAAATCAATCAACGTGATACAATACATTAACAAAAGAAAGAACAAGAATCATATGATCCTCTCAATAGATGCAGAAAAAGCATTTGACAATGTACAGCATCCTTTCTTGATCAAAACTCTTCAGAGTATAGGGATAGAGGGTACCTACCTCAATATCATAAAAGCCATCTATGAAAAACCCACAGCGAATATCATTCTCAATGGGGAAAAACTGAGAGCTTTCCCCCTGAGGTCAGGAACGTGGCAGGGATGTCCACTATCACCAGGGCTATTCAACATAGTATTAGAAATCCTAGCCACAGCAATCAGACAACAAAATAAATCAAAGGCATCCAAATCGGCAAAGAAGAAGTCAAACTCTCACACTTTGCGGATGATATGATACTTTATGTGGAAAACCCAAAAGACTCCACCTCAAAACTGTTAAAACTCATACAGGAATTCAGTAAAGTGGCAGGATATAAAATCAATGCACAGAAATCAGTGGCATTCCTATACACCAACAACAAGACAGAAGAAAGAGAAATTAAGGAGTCAATCCCATTTACAATTGCACCCAAAACCATAAGATACCTAGGAATAAATCTAACCAAAGAGATAAAGGATCTGTACTCAGAAAACTATAAAATACTCATGAAAGAAATTGAGGGAGACACAAAGAAATGGAAAAACGTTCCATGCTCATGGATTGGAAGAACTAATATTGTCAAGATGTCAATGCTACCTAGAGCAATCTACACATTCAATGCAATCCCCATCAAAATACCATCCACTTTTTTCAAAGAAATGGAACAAGTAATCCTAAAATTTGTATGGAACCAGAAAAGACCCCAAATAGCCAGAGAAATGTTGAAAAAGAAATACAAAGCTGACAGCATCACAATTCCTGACTTCCAGCTCTATTACAAAGCTGTCACCATCAAGACAGTATGGTACTGGCACAAAAAGAGACACATAGATCAATGGAACAGAATAGAGAGCCCAGAAATGGACCCTCAGCTCTATGGTCAACTCATCTTCGACAAAGCAGGAAAGAAAATTCAGTGGAAAAAGACAGTCTCTTTAACAAATGGTGTTGGGAAAATTGGACAGCCACATGCAGAAGAATGAAACTGGACCATTTCCTTATACCACACACAAAAATAGACTCCAAATGGTTGAAAGACCTAAACGTGAGACAGGAGTCCATCAAAATCCTAAAGGAGAACACAGGCAGCAACCTCTTCCACCTCAGCCACAGCAACTTCTTCCTAGAAACATCGCCAAAGGCAAGGGAAGCCAGGGCAAAAATGAACTATTGGGATTTCATCATGATAAGAAGCTTTTGCACAGCAAAAGAAACGGTCAACAAAACCGAAAGACAACTGGCAGAATGGGAGAAGACATTTGCAAATGACATATCAGATAAAGGGCTAGTATCCAAAATCTATAAAGAACTTATCCAACTCAACACCCAAAGAACAAATAATCCAATCAAGAAATGGGCAGAAGACATGAACAGACATTTTTCCAAAGAAGACATCCAAATGGCCAACAGACACAGGAAAAAGTGCTCAACATCGCTCGGCATCAGGGAAATCCAAATCAAAACCTCCATGAGATACCACCTCACACCAGTCAGAATGGCTAAAATTAACAAGTCAGGAAACGACAGATGTTGGCGGGGATGTGGAGAAAGGGGAACCCTCCTACACTGTTGGTGGGAATGCAAGCTGGTGCAGCCACTCTGGAAAACAGTATGGAGGTTCCTCAAAAAGTTGAAAATAGAGCTACCATGCGATCCAGCAATTGCACTACTGGGTATTTACCCCAAAGATACAAATGTAGGGATCCGAAGAGGTATGTGCACCCCAATGTTTATAGCAGCAATGTCCACAATAGCCAAACTGTGGAAGGAGCCAAGATGTCCATCGACAGATGAATGGATAAAGAAGAAGTGTATATATACAATGGAATATTATGCAGCCATCAAAAGGAATGAGAGCTTGCCATTTGCAACAACGTGGATGGAACTGGAGGGTGTTATGCTGAGTGAAATAAGTCAATCAGAGAAAGACATGTATCATATGACCTCACTGATATGAGGAATTCTTAATCTCAGGAAACAAACTGAGGGTTCCTGGAGGGGGGGTGGGGTGGGAGGGATGGGGTGGCTGGGTGATAGACACTGGGGAGGGTATGTGCTATGGTGAGTGCTGTGAATTGTGCAAGACCGTTGAATCACAGATCTGTACTTCTGAAACAAATAATGCAATATATGTTAAGAAAAAAAAAAGAAGAAGATAACAGGAGGGAAAGAATGAAAGGGGGGAAACTGGAGAGGGAGACAAACCATGAGAGACGATGGACTCTGTGAAACAAACTGAGGGTTCTAGAGGAGAGGGGGGGTGGGAGATTGGGTTAGCCTGGTGATGGGTATTAAAGAGGGCACGTACTGCATGGAGCACTGGGTGTTATACACAAACAATGAATCATGGAACACTACATCAAAAACTAATGATGTAGTGTATGGTGATTAACATAAGAATAAAAAATTTAAAGGAAAAAAAAAGAAAATATTATTAACAATGCCTGAACAGAAAATACGTGGGGATTCCTGGGGGTGACTAGGCAGGTAAGAACTCATCCAGGTCCAAGACAGAAGCTCAATGGCCACTTTGGACTTGGGAAAACTCTGTCCTTTAACTGCGCATCTTATTTTACCCCATCCATCATGCTATACACAAGAAAGTGACCATGCTTGAATCATTGCCATAGAACATACAGCTGAGATTCCTTTGATGGTAAGTAACATGGCTTCTAAATTTTAAAAAGTGATACCATCTTCATGAAAATAAAATCTGAAAAGGTATTGTAGACATGATTCTAACTTTCAGAGTTTTCTCTGAGTTAGATCTCTGTGGGAGGATCTAAATAGACATCCTGTTCACTCACCCTTCTGAGATCTCTATGCTTGTAGTGGGTCTCAGTTTCTTTTTTTTTTTTTTTAAGGGTAGCACTAGGATTTATTGAACTGTTCCTTAGTACAGGCGCTGGGGCTTGCCCATGGTGCTCTTGATGTATAAAGCCCGGACGTTCTGCCAATTCTTCTCGAGCAAGGACACCAGGAGATTGACTGCTAAGTGGATGTTGTACACAAGCTCGTCACCTGTCATCTTCACATGGCCAACAGCCACTGCCAGACACAGCACCTTCTTCATCTGGAATTTGATGGTAGACTTCACTTCATCCACTTTGGCCACCATGTTTTCATTGTGGGTCAACAAGGAAGGGAACTTGCCAGCCTTATTCAGGCCTGGGCCCAGGATTCGTGGGATCTGCTTGATCAGAGATTCTGAAGCCAAAAAGGCATCACACTTCTTGGCCAACTTCTTGACTAATTTCTTATTCTTGTTGAGTTTCTTCAGCACCTCAATATCCATGTGGGGAATATCCACTGCCTTGGCCTCATCACAGTGCTGCTGATCCCCCAGAACACATACGGAGAACTTGGGGCGGGGAGTGGACTTAAGCCTGACGGTGCCTGAGAAGCGTTTGTCCTTCTGAGGGTCATAGTTCTTCAGACTGATCTGCAGCTCCACCGTCTCCAAAAACTTCTGGCGCTTGCGCTGGTTCCCGTGCAGGACTTCCTGCACTGCCTCATACAGGGTGTCGCGGGAGACTTTGCTGCTCACGGTTCTTCGCGCCACAGTAACCGGCTGGGTCTCAGTTTCTATTCACTCTCCTCTGAGTGACCTTACTGGCCATGTTACTACACACAATGAGCACCCATTTGCAACAGCTGGGTGTTAAATAGCTACTGACAACAATATTGGTCATAACCTTCCCCCGGCCCCCACCTTCCTGGTAACTCAGCCCAGCTTGGAATGCTAAGTTAGAAATGCAATAAATACAGGTATATAATAAAATATGTCAAATTTCATTCATGGATTTGTGGCCACATTGAAAGTTAAAAACACAAGTGGACTCTTCTCAAATGCATCATGAAAGGGATTATGCTAGATGAAAATGAATTAAAAACATGTAACTGTATAAAAACAAAATGCCACATGACTAAACTGGGTTACTCCTGTGTTGCTGCTGAGTGTCCAAGGGCACAAGCTTCTAAAATTCACGGATGAAAGGATGGAACAAATCTTCTTGAAGCGAATAATTGCGTGGTCCATAAAAAGGTGTTGACTGTGGGAAAATCAAGTCCATAATTACCTGACATGTTAGGTATTTATGAGACTCATGTTTAGGGATGTTGTTCAGAGGAGGGGGAGGATTCTCTCTGAGCTCATAGACATGGGATAAAATGGGAGTGGAAAAAGTTAAAATATATAAGATTACCTTTAGGATATGATTTTCTTATAACTCCCAGATATGCGCTATATCCCAGATGGTCTTGGGATAGTATAGATTTTAAGAATGGGAGCACTCTAGGGGCACCTGGGTGGCTCAGTCTGTTGAGCATCTGACTCTTGATTTTGGCTCAGGTCATGGTCTTGGGGTCGTGGATTGAGCCCCGTGTAGGGCTCCCCATTCAATGGGGGAGTCTTCTTGTCTGTCCCCACTACTTGTGTTCTCTCTCTCTCTATAATAAATAAATAAGATCTTTAAAAAAAAAAAAAGGAATGGGAGCAACATAGATCCTGCCTGTTAAAGATGATAGAAAAAAGAAGACAAATTTCCAGGGAGTCTTGTACATGTTTACAATTTTGTTTGAACCAGACCCAGTGGGAAAATCGAAATGACTGAGCTCATTTGGTTCTTTTAAAGAGCTTTCTCCAATCTTAAGACATTTAGTCTCTCCATAAAAGATAAGAAAGATGCTCTGATCTGGTAACCTTCTTCTCTTACAGTCATTGGTTTTGGACTCAGATATTCAGGTCTGAACTTTGTAAAGTGAAATCCTTACTGTTAAGGAAAAAAAAATCCTAGGTTGAGGAGAGATTTATAAGACTGGAAGGTATAGGGTCTTCCTCATATGGATACCAAGTATGGTGTGATACAAGACAGGAGAAAGAACCCAGTATAACCCTATCTATGTCTCTACTACTGAATTAGATGCTATTTAGACTTCACTGGGGATTTAGAGGTTACCTATTGTAACTTACCCCAAATAGGCTCTGTTTTTGTTTTTGTTTTTGTTTTTAAGTCATAAACTACCTGACTGGGCACATTAAATGTTGGCGTTTGCAAGTATCCTTACCAAGTGTTCTCTGAAGTGGGCATAGCCGCATCTCACACAGGATCTGGACTGTATCAAGAACCAGTGTTGAACAGGTGGGGATGGGATGAACTTCTTGCTTTCTTCAGTGTAGTAAAAGGACTCATCAGGGGAGACATAGGAACTTTCAAAGGAGGGGAAAAAGGGAATTAAAAAGTAATACAGACCTGTACGTACCTCTGAAACAAATAATACATTATATGTTTTAAAAAAGAAGAAGATAGTAGGAAGGGAAAAATGAAGGGGGGGAAATCGGAGGGGGAGACGAACCATGAGATACTATGGACTCTGAGAAACAAACAGGGTTCTAGAGGGGAGGGGGGTGGGGAGATGGGTTAGCCTGGTGATGGGTATTAATGAGGGCACGTATTGAATGGAGCACTGGGTGTTATACACAAACAATGAATCATGGAACACTACATCAAAAACTAATGATGTAATGTATGGTGATTAACATAACATAATAAAATTTTTTTAAAAAGTAATACAAAGTCTTAAGACAGCATTCCTGAACTTTGAACCCAGGTTTTCCCAGACCTCACTGTAACAGCTGTAACTTTTTGTCTTAGGCATAACACATGATCATATTCTTGTTCAACATCCTAGGACCCCTCACTGAATCCTTCACTATGGGCATATAAATAAATTTATAAATAAATAAATTATGGACACAGAAACAGTCCTCTGTTAAATTAAGAAAAACAATTTCAAGAATATATTCACTGTCATTTTTGCTGGAAAATAGTACTAGGTGGAAGGCAAGTTTTTCCTAGAATCTCTTGAAGTTTATTAATATGTTAATAAAGAGCTAATAAGGTCTATTCCTTTTGTTTGAAAGACTGCATGAGTCAGGTTGGAAGCTGAGACAAGAGCCTGCTAACCGACTCAGAACTGCAGAGACTAGGACTCAAGGCACTGGTTTTCCAGCCATCCTAGAGTTAAATTTAGGACTTTCTGGCTGTGATGTTGGCCATGTGCCATACAGAAGCCCTGATTTACCCCACTCCCTGTTTGCTCCCCACCTCATTCAATAGCACCACAGTCCATCCAGGTGCCAAGCCATGAAACGCTAGTATCTCTTTGAACTCCTTCTTTTCCTTCGTTCCTGCATCTAGTCTACCCCTGAGTCTTCTCACTTTTACCTTCGAAATTTATCTCATGTGGACTCACTTCTCCACAATCAATACCCTGGCCCAGACTACCACTGTGTCTCTTGCTGGGCTGCCTCAGGGGCCTTGTGAAGGATGAAGGGAAGGAACAATTCTTCCTTTACCCTCAAGGTCTTCCAGCTGGACTAAGAAGTCAATTGACATGAGACAGATTCACAGGAGAATAAAACCTGAAGTTTTACTACATTAATGCAGAGACCTAGGTAATGAAATTGAAACCTAAAGAAATGACCAAGGCAGGCAGTTTTTATACTTTTCAGACGAACAGATAAAAAGTCTGTGAGGGATTTGACAGGACAAAGGAAACTTTACTTTGCAATCTTCAATTAGTAAGAAATTCTAAACAGAACTTGGGCCGGGGTAGCAAACTAGTAAAAAGGAACAAGACGTTATATAGCCTTCTTGGCTCTAAATTTCCTATCACCAATGATAAGGTTGTCTCTGTCCCTCCTGGTATGAGAGGGTACCTTTCACATGGGAGATTCATTTCCTGCCTTCAGGGGGACGGAGGAGGGCCTGAGTATCCTTCTTGTGCGGGCTGGCTCTTAAGTGAATTTTATTTTAAATAATCAGTTATGCAAAGTGGCACATTTGGGGGGCAATTACCCGGGGAAGCACCTGCTTCTGGTCCTGTTCTCCTTGTAGAGCAGCTGCCCAGAGGAATACAGATGAGATGATTTTACCAGCTTGTGTACAAATCTCTCAGTGCTTCCCCCTGCATTTAGTATAAAATCAGAAATGCCAATGGCCTACAACACCTTCATCGCCCAGGGTCCCTGAATGTCTCACCATCTAACCTCTCGGGATTCACCAAGCTCAAGCCCAATAAGCCTCAACCTGTCAGACCCAATGCTACAATTTTACAATAAGGAATTTTAGTGCCTCCATATTTTCCCTAAATAAAATTCACAGATTATCTATGAACATTTCTTTAAAATGTCACTATAATTAACTAACTATAATGTAAAATAAAAGGAAAGCAATATATGATAAAGTAAAATGTCTATTTTATATTCACCTGTAGCTGCTCAGACGAGTGGAGTACTGTGACACACACATCAGAGTCCTCGTGTGCGATGTTGTTGCGAATAGACAGATACAGATTTCAAGGACCAGACTAGCCTTCCATTCTCTCAGCAGTGAGATATTTCCAGAATGATGAACAATTCAGTAAAGTTCCAAGCAAAAAAAAAAATGTGCATTTCCCCCTCGGTTTTATGTATATCTAATCCATAAAAAAAGATTCTTTGCTTATATGTAAGTGAAGGGTAAATTCTAGGTTCAGGTCATTATAAACAGTTTTGCACCTAAGAAATATTGGAAATTCATATGGGACAATTCTTTGCTGTGTGGGATGGTACCTACTTTCCCCCCAGTGTTGTTCAGATCAAAGCAGCATGTTTCTAAAATGCTCCAGGGAGCAGCGCCTTCTTGTTCTGATGGCCACTCTCGAGCCACAAGCTAACTGTGGTTCACTGAGGGTGCCACCTTCTTTCTGGCTCCTTATGGAAAATCCACTGGATTTTCACCTCGATGGCTCCTCTTTGATGTCTTAGTTCAATGTCCCCTTCTCAGAAGGCCTTATGTGAGTATCCTTGTTGCCATTGCACACCACCCTATTTATGTCCACTGTCACCCTTATCATAATCTGGGATTATCAGTTAGCTACCCGGTTATAGTGTCTTTGTCCCAAACTACAAGGCAGGATCCAGAAAGATGGAAGCTCTTTACTGCCGGAAACAGTCAGGCACACAGTAGGTAAGTAGGCAAGGGAAGAAAACATTAGATGGAAATTGAGCCTTCTGATGCCACCTGTAAATGCTAGGAGGACAGAAACAGAAATATAACATGGACCTTGCTTTCAGGAAAGGAGACAAGATCTAGATCAGATTCTAGACCCTTGTGAGGGGCCTGAAGTATCCTGATGTTACTATAGTAACAGAAGTAGCCCAAATAAAGCTGCCTGAGCCTGAGGGCACGAGGGCAAGATTCAGTACTACAGGTGAACTTAGGGTGCAGTGGTCCCCACTTGTCCACAGCTCCCCTTTCAGTTCCCCGAAGTCAACCATGGCCAGGAAGCAGATGATCCTCCTTCTGACCCTATGTCAGAAGTAGCCTAATGCTCTGGCACACTGCCTATGTCATTCCCCTCACTTCATCTCAGCACATGGGCATTTTATCTTCTCACATCATTGCGAGAAGAAAGCTAAGGACAGTACAATCAGATATTTTGAAAGAGGGAGAAAGAGAGACACCACATTCACATAACTTTCATTATGGTATATTGTTATAATTGTTCTTTTTTTATTACTGGTTATTGTTGTTAATCTCTTACTGTGCTTAATTTGTAAATAAAACTTTATCATAGGCCTATGTATATGGGAAAAACATGGTATATGTAGGGTTCCATAGTACCCATGGTTTCAGGCATAGGCTGTGGGTCTTGGAATGTATTCCTTGGAGAGAAGAGGGATGGATGACTCTATAGAAATTGCACAAAGTTACTCATTGTCAGCTCTGAAGTACAAGGGACACTTGACAATGACAATACGCCCTAATAGCCTCATCTGCCTCTTTTGCCACCAGGCATTTCCTACCACTGGGAAATACACACACACACACACACACACACACACACACACGTGCATGCGAGTGCTCACGTACATTTTCAATTTCATTGTCTAAAACTTTGGGAGTGATTTATAATTACAAAGCACCTGCATATTTTTTCCTTGGACCATCCCATTTTTAGTATAATTTTAAGTTTGAACTTCTTAATATCGTTGAGAAATTGAATAAGCATCTCTGCATTTGGCAAATATGGAAAATAGGGACCCAAGAGGCTGAGTGACCAAGTTTATGATCTGGTCAGGGGTCATCTTGACAGGCTAGTAGCCTGGTCAAGGCCAGGACTCCACCACCTCAGACAACTTGTTTACAAGGGGTTACTTGTTGAGGATTCATTCTACCTTCCACAATCCTTCATCTATTCCATGTGGTTTTGTGAATGCTGATGGCAGCGTGGGAGAGGACATCAGGCAAGGCTGGGAGAAGGGCAGGTTGAAACCCTAAGTCAACTGAATGCAACGGACACTCAGCACACTATTCTCGCCTTTATTACCACTACTGTGGTTTCCT
The DNA here is from genome assembly GCF_037043125.1 of Eumetopias jubatus. Lineage (NCBI taxonomy): Eukaryota > Metazoa > Chordata > Mammalia > Carnivora > Otariidae > Eumetopias > Eumetopias jubatus. The sequence continues at coordinate 11,430,577 of NW_028274819.1, read as the reverse complement.
GGTTGGGGTTCCCACGGGGAGTAGGAAAAAGACCAAAGTCCTTAACATGAACTGCAAGGCACTGCTTCATCTGGCACTTGCCCCAGAAGTAAGCCAGGCCCTGTTTTTCAGGTTATAGGGTCAGATGGGGTGGGGGAAATGCCTGTGCTGCTCTTTGTGGGGTGCCCACACACAGGAGGGGATGGTCTGTTTGATTTCTTTTCCTACCTGCCTCACTCGAGTCCTGATGTTTCCATCACAAATCTTCCATCCCTAGCTTTCCCACAACTTAGACATTCTCCATCTCCATCCCAGCTCTCTAATAATGGCTGGGACCCCACATCACCCCAAGTCTGGGGAAGGCTTGTTTTTAGAGAATGCCCAATGCAGAGGGAATGGTCTTCTTCCTTAAGATCCCCCCTCATCTCAAAATCCCCTGCTACCCTTTCTACCCTCCCTCGTCTACTCAAATCACAGTTTTCAACTTCTCTGCATTCCATTCCCATTGGTCACCTTTCAGCAGCCCAGACACAGAGCACCACTTCTGAAATAGAGGCATTTTGCACAACCTTTTTTTTTAACTTAAGGCGAAAAGCAGTGAGTTGTTCCCTGTTCCCCAATACCCCAATCCTACCCTAATTAAGGACATGTCATCCCCAAGGTCCTACCTTCCATAGAACTTCAGGAAGGCTCTCCTATCCCCCTAGAACCACATCAGTTTTGCCTGTGACATGCAATCATAATCCACGCAACTTTTCCTTCTAAGCATTTAGAGCAATTTATGGGTCTGTAAGATTTTTCAATTAACATCTGCTTCCTTTGATATAACCAAGTGTCTGTGATCCACATGGCCTGAATATGTTCTAAAGGGTTCTGTACCAGATTCTCTCCAGGTGCCCGAGTGAGGCCATGCGGTACCAGTGGGAAAGCCAGCAGTCTGGAAGTCCCTGTTTGGGGAGCAAACAGACACATGGGATGTGAGGGTAGCCTGAGGTCAGTCTTTATGGCATGCTGAAGACCAGTCTATGCTTTATCTACGTGGCTGCAGAGAAGAACTAGAGTTTTTAAGGAGGTCAGAGTCTCATCTTAAGAAATGTGTCCTTGCCTCACATCTTGTGCAGAGATGTTCTAGAGGGGAAGAGAGACAGTTAGACAAGGGAGGCCAGTTAATGTCTGTTTAAGGAACTCAGGTGCAAAGTCAAAGAACAGATGAGGTGTCAGCAATGGGAAGAGAAAGTCACGTGAAAGAGCAGAGGGTCCAAAGACGACTTGGTGGGAATTTCCAGTAGCGGACGCATGGAAGAAGTGGGAGAGAAGAGGAGAGGCTAATTCTAAGAATCAGCAGAGAAAACAACCCCTTGAGGGCAATACTCATTCAACAGTACTGGCTGGACCCCGGGGGAAGACAAAGCACTGACTAGGAGAGTCACTGAGGAGGGCAATCAGGTCCAAGCCACCAGAAGCCCCATGGCTCAGGGTCATTGAGAAACTCCCCCCTTCAAGGCACTATCCCTCGGGGTCACCTCTGATACCTGGCTCTTGCCCAGAACACGTACATCCAAATCGAGGAAACAAGTAGGAGCAGCCGTAAATCCGCACTGGCTTTCATTATGCTAGGTGCCAGGCTCAGGGCTCCTTGGACCACAGGAAATTGAGAGGAGCTGGGGAACCTAAAGTGGTTTTATACCCAATGCCACACTCAGATGTGTTCAATTAACCCAGTTCAGAGAAGAGGGAGAAGGCCTTCAACAACACATTGTTAGCTCTAGCTCCTGAAGGCGGAGCCTCTCTTGATCACTTGGATATGGAAAACCATAGTGTCACATAAAGTGTGCTTAACAGGGGCGCTCTGGGTGGCTCAGTTGGTTAACCATCTGCCTTCGGCTCAGATCATGATCTCAGGGTCCTGGGATCGAGCCCCATATAGGGCTCCCTGCTCAGTGGGGAATCTGCTTCTCCCTCTCCCTCTGCTGCTCCTTCTTCTTGTACTCTCTCTCTCTCTCCCTCTCTTGCTCTGTCAAATAAATAAAATCTTAAAAAAAAAACCTTAATTGCTGGGCTTGCTCACCTGGTGTGACTTTGAAGTCATTTTCTAAGAATAATGACATTTCAGAATCTACTCACCTGATGCTTCTCAAAGTGTCTTGAAACAAGGGAGAAGATGTCTTTTGTTAAAAAAGTTATTTTATTAACAAAGTTATTTTGAGGGAGTTGGGGAGGGGGGGAAATGGGTGAAGGGGGTCAGAAGGTACAGACATCCAGCTGTAAGATGAGGATGTTGCAGTGAATCAAGAACGTGTTTCTTTTTATAGCCAAGTGATAATCCATGACCTCAATGACCATGGTTCGTTTAACTGTTCACTTACTGAAGGACACAGTATTCTGTATTATGCTGTATTGAATAAATCAGCTAGGAACAACTTTATATAGGTTTTTGTGTGAAAACCAGTTTTCATTTCTCTGAGACACGTCCCTGGGCATATAAGGTGCTCAATAGACACCTACTGAAGAATTGAATGAATGGATTAGTGAAAAAAAAATATATATATAACAAAGTATACCACATGTGGTTATCTTCATTCATTTACCAAAAAATCCTATATGTGAGAATTTACTGTTCCATTAAAGGGGTTGTTAATAGTCAGACTTCTCTACAGACATACAAATCTTGTCCTTAACTCTGTGGTTTTTATATGGCGTCCCGAGGAGCCCAGAGGCTCTGCAGTGAAGTCCCAGGGGTACTAGAGGATGCTTTACAATTCAAGGGACACAGTGATACTTGAAAGCTGGCAGGCACTGGGCAAATGACTAGCTCAAAGTAACCCTTGTTTGATGGCACTACATTCCTCTCAGTGAGGCCGTACCTTTGAAAAGCTGGGGTGTTGTGTTTGCCGCAATAAAGAGCAAAAGCAGTTACCACGGGAAAAATCAGTGTGGAACAAAATCAAGAATGTTGATGTCCAATCTGATTCCAAAATTGAGAAGCTGTGTGTTGTCAAACAGGCATACACATTCTGTTAGTAAGTAATTGTGGTTATTTAATCAATAAGATAAACATTAAGTTTTCTTTCAATGCATGTGTTCTCATGTTTTCAAATGGCTATGAAGTTGTTAGGGCATAAATAGACACTAAATTATTATTTTTTATTTGTCAGAGAGAGAGCGAGCGAGCGTGGGCACTACCTGGCGGAAGAGGCAGAGTGAAAAGCAGGCACCCAGCTGAGCAAGGAGCCTGATGTGGGACTTGATCCCATGACCCTGGGATCATGACCTGAGCCAAAGGCAGATGCTTAACCGACTGAGCCACCCAGGCGACCCGACACTAAATTATTATTTTTTTCTTTAAATTTTTTATTGTTATGTTAATCACCATACATTACATCATTAGTTTTTGATGTAGTGTTCCATGATTCATCGTTTGTGCATAACACCCAGTGCTCCACGCAGAACATGCCCTCTTTAATACCCATCACCAGGCTAACCCATCCCCCCACCCCCTCCCCTCTAGAACCCTCAGTTTGTTTTTCAGAGTCCATCATCTCTCATGGTTCGTCTCCCCCTCCCATTTACTCCCCTTCATCCTTCCCTTCCTACTATCTTCTTTTTTATTTTTAACATATGTTGCGTTATTTGTTTCAGAGGTACAGATCCATGATTCAACAGTCTTGCACACTTCACAGTGCTCACCATAGCACATACCCTCCCCAATGTCTATCACCCAGCCACCCCATCCCTCCCACGCCCCACCACTCCAGCAACCCTCGGTTTGTTTCCTGAGATTAAGAATTCTTCATATCAGACACTAAATTATTTTTGCTATAACCACTTAATACATGAAGCCATGAGGCATTTCTTTAGACCTACAGATGCTATAAAAAAATTACTGAGCCATTAAGAGAACTATGTGACCATTGGGGACTCTCTGCTGTGACTAGTCCCTATCCTATAAATTTTACAAGGGAAGTAATTCTTTTTGTGAAAGAAAAAATCTGGGAAATATAAATGGAACTCTAAGCCCAAAGCAGTAAGAAGGAAAAGCTATAGACACATGAAGGAAGATCTTGACATGCATGAATAGGAGACACATACGAGAGTATCTCTCTCAGAGGCTCTGAATGAAAGGCTGGCTGTGCTGGTCCAGGGCTTACTGAGGGTGAGGCTGAGGTGTCCTGTTTCCCTTATTCGGAAACCAGACCTGTAGGTGGGACCCCTGGACACCTTAGCTGGCCAGAGTTCTTCTTTTCTTCTTTCTCTCTCTCCTTCCTTCTTCCGTTCCTCCCTCCCTTCCTCCGTCCCTCCCTTCCTTCCTTCTGGGCATGCAAGTCTTAATGGGACATAGCTGAAAGGTTTTAGCGTTACTAGCTCCTTAGCAGAGAGCAAATGTAAATCAGTTAGGTGTTTGGGGATCACATTGGATACAAAAACACAAATGGCCATGGATTTCAAATGACAAAGGAAAGTGATTTATTGGCCCTGGATTGATTTTACCCTGGTCCATGTAAAAAGCCCACAGTGTACTTAGCCTGCTTGTGTTAATTGTTTTCTCTCTCTCCCCCCACTTTTTTTTAAGATTTTATTTATTTATTTGACAGAGGGAGAGCGAGAGAGGGAACACAAGCAGGGGGAGTGGGAGAGGGAGAAGCAGGTTTCCCGCCGAGCAGGGAGCCCGATGCGGGGCTCGATCCCAGGACCCTGGGATCATGACCAGAGCAGAAGGCCGACTCTTAATGACTGAGCCACCCACGTGCTCCTGTGTTAATTATTTTCTTAAACAGTGTGGGGGAATTTGTTCTAATTATGACTCCTATCCCAGAAGCAAGAAGTAAAATGCAACCAAATAAAATTTGAAAAAAATTTAAACAAATTTTGATGGCAAAAATAAAGTCAAAAGACAAATGACTGCCTGGGAGGAAAATATTTTCATCTTACAGATAAAGGCATAATCTCCCTAATGTATAAAGAACTCTGTAACACAATAAAGAAAAAAATTAGAAAAATGAGCAATGAAAAAGATATATAAAGGTTACTAAACTTATACGATCTTTACTACAAGGATACAACATCACCTATGATTTATTCTTGCCAAAAAGTTTTATTCTGGGGCACCCCGGTGGCTCAGGTCATGATCCCAGGGTCCTGGGATCGAGCCCCGCATCGGGCTCTCTGCTCAGCGGGAAGCCTGCTTCTCCCTCTCCCACTCCTCCTGCTTGTGTTCCCTCTCTCGCTGTCTCTCTCTCTCTCTCTGTCAAATAAATAAATAAAATCTTTAAAAAAAAAGTTTATCTTGAGTCTAATTACGAGAAAATAATCAGATATACTCTGAATGAATATTCTGAAGTATTAAGACAGGTAGCCATGACTCTTCTAAAAAGATATCTTCCTAAAAACCAGGAAAAATTCAGGAAGCTTAACTCAGTAAGACGAAAACTCAGTAAGAATGAGCAGAATGTTTGAATAGACACTTCTTCAACAGAGACATACTGAGAGCAAATCAGCACATGGAAAGTTGTGCAACATCATTAATTACTAGGAAAATGCAAATTTTAAGGACAGCGAGGGACTCACCTACTAGAAGGGCAAAAATTTAAATGACCCGTTAACGCCAAGTACTGGTAAGCAATTACACTCTAAATTTCTGGTGAGATTTCAAAATGACACAATCATTTTGGAAAATAGATTCTCCATTTCTTAAAAAATGAAACATACACTTTCCATACAACCCAGCAATTCCAGTTCCGAGTATTTACCTGAGAAAAATTATTATATATGTCTATACAAGGACCTATACACAAATATCTATGGTAGCTTTATTCATAATAAGCCCAAACTGGAAATAGCTTCAATGTCTATGAGTTCATAAATGATTAAATAACTAGCGGAACAGCCACATGTTGCCAGCTGTAATGAGGAACAAAGTACTGTCACTATTAACAACTTCAATGAATCTCAAAGGCCTTAAGCTAAGTGAAATAAAACAGGCACAAAGGCTGTATACTGAATGAGTCCATTTAAATGCCATTCTGGAGAGGACAAAACTATAGGGAGTGAAAACAGATACGCGGTTGCCTGGGGCTGGGGCTTGGAGATCAGCTGACTGCACAGATGTATATGGAACATTTTGGGGTGATGGAAATAATTCTATATCTTGATTGTTGTGATGGTTACCTGACTGCACACATTTATCAAGACTTATGGAACTCTAACTTAAAGAGTGGATTTCATTGTGTGTAAAGTTTGCCTTAATTTTTAAAAAAGAAAAAAGTAATAAAACTTAAACTGAAAAAGAAAGTTGAGGGTGAGGTTTTAGTATATGATAAAAGATTAAAGAGATATAATAACCAAAGCCCATGCATCAATCTTTTATTGTATTCAGAAAAAAGTAAATAGCAATAAATAGTCATAAGAAGGCATATGGAGGACAATTGGAAACCTCAAATTTGGCCTGTATATTAGATGATCACTCTCAATATGTCTGCAGGTTTCTAGAACCTCAAATGCAGCAGGTAAAGAGGAGAAGGTCCTATCTTGCCTTCCTAATATTTCCCATACTGCCAAAAATTGAAATGCATTTTCATTAAGACATATATTATTAATGCACTTACTTTTTGTAAGTACTTAAAATACAGTTTACAGTGTTTTTTTTTTTAAAGTACTTAAAATAGAGAAAGGAGATTTTTCAGCAATTGGGGGTTTATTGCAAAAAAAAAAAAAGGATCATAAAATCCTGAAGATAGATGCTCATGAGTAGAAGTAAGACAAATAATCCAGAGATAGGGACCATCTTTTCTTCAATGCCTTCATCCTCACCCTGAAAGTACTGCTCTTCTAGAGATTTAACCAGGTCATTTAAAGATTTAAACCACTTATTTCTTTATCAGTTTGCTAACAAGTTGCTAAAGGTTGTAGTTTTGTACATTGGCAGATATGGGAGCTAAGATTTTGTTACTGAGGGGCGCCTGGCTGACTCAGCTGGAAAAGCGTGCAACTCCTGATCTCAGGGTTGTGAGTTTGAGCCCCATATTGGGCATAGAGATTATTTAATTGGAGACCCTGATGTGCCTATCTGTGCACAAGCCTTGACCTTCATTTGGACTCTCCATTAGTATTGCCCCCTTAGATGGCAATATCTATGAAATGATGTTTTGATGTTTTTTTCTAATACACATAAACATTTAAAAGCACAATGTTAAAACTGGGATATATTTGTGTCTACATTCAATTGGAACATAAATATTTGGTAAACTCTTAAGCAGAAAAAGTGTTAGTTATATTTCTTTCTTTTTTACTGCTTGCTCTCCACCCCCACCCACACCCCCATAATCGATGGTACCTGGTGCCAACCTTAGGTACCAGGTTGGCCAAGTTCTGGAGAGGCACAAATACATGGAAATGGTCCCTGCCCTTGAAGATCTCATCATTTAGTGGCCTTTACTTTTAGAAAACACTGAATGTAACAGCAAAACCCAGGAAATATCAAGGAATGGAATTAGATGTAAGCTAAATGCATTTCTCCACTCATTTCTGATATCTGTAAGCTTCTGCTCTGCCTGTACTATTAAAACAGCACAAACCCTCTGAACTCTAGAGCTGGTGATCTAGAGACAAAAAAGCAGAATGCTTTGGAACCAAATATTCATTCAGGCTCCTTTTCCTAGTAAGATTCTGAATTTCTACTTTTTTTTCATTGCATCTTTTGTTTTAAAGAAAGGAATCTAAATTCTGTTTAATGTATTTTTAGGCCTTGCTAAAAATTATTTACAGACCAGCATCACTGGTATTACATGAGAGCTGGTTAGACATGCAGAATTTCAGCCCCCACCCCAGCCCTCCTGAATCAGAATAGTATACACTGTAACAAGATCCCCAGGTGATGTGTATGCTCCTTAAAGTCTGGGAAGCTCTGCACGTGCTCTGAAGGCAAACAGTTTAGGGCCTTGATTCTCAAAGGGTGGTCCGTGGACAGTTAGTATTAGCATCACTTGGGAGCTTGTTAGAAATGTGGATTCTAGGGGCACCTGGGTGGCTCAATCTGTTAAACATCTGCCTTTGGCTCAGGTCATGATCCCAGGCCTGGGATTGAGCCCCTCTGCGGCGGGCACCCTGCTCAGTGGGGAGCCTGCTTCTCCCTCTCCCTCTGTCTCTCCCCCTGCTTGTGCTCTTTCTCTCAAATAAATAAATAAAACCTTAAAAAAAAAGAAATGCAGATTCTAAAATAAACCTTAGTGCATAAAAATAACTCCACATAAAATTGAGACTCCAAAGCAAGTGAACTAGAGCCTTCTCTTGACCTCTGAATCGTATCTAAAAGGCCTGCCTCCTCCAGTGTATGATATACTCCAATAGTTGGTTACATAATAATTTGTGTGTGAGTTTCATGGGCACTTTTGTAGGCTCACAAAATTCACTGTTTCAGGGGAAGACTCAAATAGCACATGTTGCTTTACTGTTGCTCATGTTCTTTGATATTTGAATAAAAAGCATTAAGTCTTAGACAATAGTGTATGGTACGTGTGTGCTGTTCAAAATTGGTAGTGTACTCCAGCTATTTTGGCATATAAGGCGGCCTCTCTCCCCAGCTTCCTGTTTCCTGAGTGGGATTGGGTTTCCAATTTGGGGAATGAAGACTTTCCTTGGGTGGAGAGGGTTCTTTCTTTCTCTCTCTCTCTTTTTGTATGATAGGGACTCGTGCTGGGGATTGGTCAGGTATAACATATGATTTGGAGAATAAGAGTTTCTTAACAAATGCTGACAGATGGGGCTTTCAGTGTGGCTTTTGGATTATTCAAAGTTTTTTGAATAATCCGTTGAATCCTAGAAAAATTAAGGATACATACAGTGGGAGTTTCTTTTAGATGCTTGATCTTGGTCTAGTACAACATCTAGTCCTGGGATTGGAGAATGTGCCCAAACTTAGTTTCTTTCTTTCCCCAACTCCCTTCCTCTTCAGATTCCTTTCAGACCATGTCATGTTCTTGGGGGCTCAAATATTTGGAGTGGATTAAATGTAAAGAGTGTGGCTTGGACTATAAGGAGACATCCATGAATGGAAGCTGGGCCTCAGGATTCTGTGGAGTGAGACATACAGGAAGGAAGCCTTATCAAGGGCTCAGTTGTCCTTTACCTTGGTCTTTGTAAACCCATTGTGTTTGAGAGGGAGGATTTATCTGTGCATTTTATAATTTTATATCAAATTATTCATGGATACAAAAATATGTTTTGCAGGCATTTAAGCTTTTATGTTTTATTCTACAGTTTTTTTGTTGCTCAACATTATTTAGAGATTTATATGTGCAGCTTTGGTTCATTTTAACTGTTTGTTGTTCAGGACACCTGGCTGGTTCAGTCAGTAGAGCATGTGACTCTTGGTCTTGGGGTCATGGGTTCAAACCCCATGTTGGGTGTAGTAATTACTTAAATTTTTTTTTTAAAAATGTTAACTAATCTGATGTTCTATTGAATGAATCCATCATAAATTGTTTCTATTCTCTGATTGGACAAGGGAGATTGACTATGCTCTATACCTCTTAGCGTAAATGCTCTGACATAGATATATTCTTATGATGCCAGCTCTATAAAAGATGACTTTAGATAGTTGGATCATAAGATCTTATTTTGTATTGATTTTTAATATCTGGATTCACTAAAGAGGATGTTTGGGTGTTTTCAGAGGATGAAGCAAAATATGGAGTCCATCTTTTGCAGACTTGCTCATCTCTAAGATAGGTTTTATTTTAGTAGAGGGATGATCTCTTCATTTGTATTAGGCTAAAATTTTCTGAGCTGATCTATGTAATAGTAATACTAACAAAGTTTCTCTTTTCTACTTCTTAGCCCTGTAGTATACTGTACCAACTTCTGGTTCTATGCCAAGATTAAACCCATGATATTTCCCAATTTGTATATGAACCCTGATAAAATATTTTTGGGAGATGACTGCCCTGTAATTCACACTTGGCCAAAGGATGTTTACTATGAATTTTTCTATCATCCTCATGACTGTGGCACCATGACCAAAGTAAGAGGAATGGCTTTTACTTAAAACATGAGTGTCTTATGGTTCCTTCACCAGGCCCACAAACCAGAGGCCACTAAGTTTCTAATTATGCTATGTCTAGATTGATTTCTCTAATAGTCAGAATAGAGGAAATTAAGGAAGGAGATGCTAAATATTTCTCTTGTTGGGCTGTAGGTGCAAACTCTAATGTGTTCTTTGCAGATATAAAAGTCAGTGACAAAGCATGTCGGGGTGTTGACAGGTTTGAGAGGAGAAAAACATTTTCCATGCATTACAAGTTTATCAAGCAGTTTCCAGAAATATTATAATTTATGAAGTTTGGCTAAATGCAATCACAAGAAGGGAGTGACACTAGTCAAGCATCAGAAGACTTTTCAAAGTATTTAATACTTTACCAGCCCCAAACCCCATTCACCAGAGATCTTGGTGTGTCTTACTGGTCATAGTGACAGATCAATTATGCAAATCACTGCTACAAATATAATTGGAATATTGGCTTAATTGAAAAATTTTAACAGCCAGTGAAACTTTGTTATAACATCACTTATTATTTTGTTCACTATTCTAAATGAAATGTCAAGGGAAGTAATAGAATTTTGTCGGGTCGAGCTGAATGTCACAGACTGGGTTCTACAGAAAGAAAAAAATGGAGCTTGAGGATATTCATCAAGAAGCATCCATTAAAAAAAATATTTTATTTATTTATTTGAGAGAGAGAGTGTGTGTGATCACAAGTGGGGGAGGGGCAAAGGGAGAAAGAGAAGAAGACTCCCTGCTGAGCAGGGAGCCTGATGCGGCCTTGATCCCAGGACCCTGAGATCATGACCTGAGCCAAAGGCAGACGGTTAACCAACTGAGCCACTCAGATGCCCCAAGAAGTGTCCATTTTTATGCCAGTACCATACTGTTTTGATTGCTATATTTTTGTAGTAGAGTTTGGGTTTTCTCAGAGGAATTTATTCCATAAGTAGCTGTAGATTCATTGTATCTATGGGAGGAGGTGAGTTCAGGATCTTCCTATGTTACCATCTGGAACTGGATGAAGAATGTTTTGAAATCAGGACATGTGATGCTTCCAGGATTTTTTTGTTTTTCTCAGGATTGCTTTGGTTATTTGAAGTCTTTTGTGATTCAGTACAAATTTAGGATAGCTTTTGTTTCCTATTTTTGTGAAAAGTGCCATTGAGTTTTTAGGAATTATATTATATTATAATTATATTTTCAACTTATACAGTGTTACACATTGATTTGCGCAAAGAATTATGTGGACTCAATTTAAAAAAAAAGTGTCTTTGGGATCAACACCTATAAAAGGAAAAAGAAGAGTGGGCAAAGGGAGAAACTGAGCTGTGATATGGGTCCAAAGACAGCTCTGGTTGAGCCTGCATTGATTGTACTGAACCTATGGATGGCTTTGAGTAGTACAGACATTTTAACAATATTAATTTTTCTGATCCATGAATACGGGATAGCTTTCCATTCTTTGTGTCTTCAATATCTTACATCAAAGTATTATGGTATTCAAGCTACAGATCTTTTACTTCCTTGGTTAAATTTATTACTAAGTATTTTACTGTTTTTGATGCTATTGTAAATGGGATTGTTTTCTTTATTCCTTTTTCAGATATTTTGTTGTTCATTGTGTAGAAATGCAACTGATTTCTTTATATTGATTCTATATGCTGCAACTTTACTGAATTCATTGATTAGTTCCGAAGTTTTTTGGTTGAGTCTTTACAATTTTCTATCCATATGATCAGCAATTCCACTTCTGGGTATATATCCAAAGGAAATGAAAACAGGATATTGAAAAAGATAGCTGCACTCCCATATTCATTGCAGCATTATTCACAATATCCAAGATAGGGAGACAACCCAAATATCTATTAACAGATGAATGGATAAAGAAGTTGCATGTGTACGTGTGTGTGTGTGTATGGGCATGTATACCCACTACTCAGAAAGAAGGAAATCCTGCTGTTTGTGATAACATGGATGTTTCTTGAAGGCATTATGCTAAGTGAGATAAGTCAGACAAAGACAAATACTGTATGATATCACTTACATGCGGCATCTAAAAAAAGCCAAACTCACTGAAGCAGAGAGTAGAATGGTGGTTAGCAGAGGCTGAAAGGTGGGGGAATTGGGGAGATGTTGGTCCAAGGGCACAAGCCTGCAGTTAGGAATGATTATGCTTCAGGAATCTAATGCACAGCATTGTGATTATAGTTTAATACTGTATTATACACTTGAAAGTTGCTGAGAGAGTAGATCTTGAACATTCTCACCACAAAAAAGAAATGATAATTATGGAATGTGGTGGAGATGTTAGCTTATGATATGGTGATAATCATATTGCAATATAAGTGTATCAAATTAATGCATTTTGTACCTTAAACTTATACAGTGTTACACATTGATTTACACAAAGAATTATGTGGACTCAATTTAAAAAAAAAGTGTCTTTGGGATCAACACCTATAAAAGGAAAAAGAAGAGTGGGCAAAGGGAGAAACTGAGCTGTGATATGGGTCCAAAGACAGCTCTGGTTGAGCCTACAGGGAGATTCCTATTCCCCCTGGATAAGTCACTGGAAATGGGCTGCCCCAGGGGAGGGTTGTGGCCTTGGTGAGACAGGTCTCTACAGCTGTGACAATTCCTAAAGGGGCCGAGAGCTGAAGGCTATCTGGTGACAGCATTCCAGCAGCTGGGGTGAAAGGATCCTTACAAAGAGGGATTTGGGAAGCACATTACAGATTCACGGTAATAAGAATTAGGGGGGCATCATCAACTTTGATATAGATTTGGGGGTTTGGAGAAAGCAGCAGGAAATACCTGTTTATTAACTGAAGCATCTGTGGGTAGTGATAGTAGGTGAATTCCATTTTATCTGTGCTTATATTTTCAAGTTATCTAATAGCATGATATGTCTGAAGGAAATAGAAACATTATACCTAAAAGCAGTTAGGGGCACTGGGTGGCTCAGTTGGTTGAGTACCCAACTCCTGATACCAGCTCAGGTCATGATCTCAGGGTCGTGAGATCGAGCCCCTGCATCTAGCTCTGTACTCAGTGGGGAGTCTGCTGGAGATTCTCTCTCTCTCCCCCTCTCCCTCCACCCCTTCCTCTCTCTCTCAAATAAATAAAGTAAAATCTAGGGAAAAAAAGCATATAATGTGTATGAGTACCTCTGATTCATCTTATCTTCCTATGGAGTAAAGAGCTGAGTCCTATATTGAGAATCACATATGAAAGGCTCTTAGGAAAGCATTTTGCTATTAAGTGTCTTAACTCTTTCCCTCGAGCTATTCTTCCTGTTGGGCATTTACCATAGGCCCAGAACTCTGTCACTACTGTTCCTCATCACCTTGATCATTGCTTTTTCAGAGATAAGGAAACAGACTCATTGTCTAAATGAAGTTCCCAGAGTTTCCTGGTGAGTAGAGGGAGCTCTCAGATTCCATCCTGGATTCATGTGGTCTCAAAACTCATGCTTTTTACCACTGATCAGTTCTCTAGCTATAATGGTGTTTCTCAAGGGGCATAAACAAACACTTTCTCAAATATGAATCACAAAGATCCTTTCTCTTTCAATTGGTTGCCTTTTCCGTACAAGCACTGTGGCAGATTTTAACCCACTTGTCCATTTAGAAAATGCCCTGGTTTCCTATTAGTAGATGCTGTCTCTAGTCACTTCAGTGAGAGCATTGCCATTTTTAGAGAGTTCGAAGGATCCATAACTTCTCATTCAAATGCCATTAAGTTTCCTGAGACACTTGAGAGAAATATCTGTTTAAAATCTTTCTTTGTCCCCTTAGACTCTCCAGGAGACTCTTCTACTTAAAACTAAAATTATCCCAAGAAACTCCCAATGACAGGGCTGAAATGCCACTGCTGTGTGCTGTCTGAAAGTAAATATGGTTTGCCAGACTCCTGTCCTGGCTCCTGGCTTCATCTTTACTTTCTAGTTAAGAAACTGAACCCAAAACTTTAAATGGCATCACCACAGGAAGGGGCATAAAACCCCAATGGGAACATCAATCTGTTGATCCCTGGCCATGCATTCTTCCAAAGTTATTATAATTGTCGCCCAGAATACAACAGTACTAGGAATCCTGAAAAATGGAATAATTTGCTTTTTGATAATGTGTCAGGGTTACTGAAAACCTGATAGAGCTTAACTAGCCAAATCAGGTTCTTTTCATTTTAAGTTTGATCCCACATTCAAGATTCCGAAAGGAGATACAAAGTCTAAAAAGAAAAGAAGGCTAAAATGATACAGGAACTCACCAAGGAGTCAAGACCACGTGTACTATCCTGAGCTGAAGATGCAGGAGAGTGACAAAGCATAGTAGGACATGGGTTGAGATTATATTTCTTTTTGTATCTTATTGTCTGACCTTTTTGAGAAAGTCTACGGTTATCAAGCTTCAGATCATAACAACTTTGACCAGGTCTTCGTAAATTTATGATACTTGGCAGGACTTTCTTTTTATTACATTTTTCTGGTTAAAATCTTGAACTGAGATTTTTTTTTCTTCCAATGATTAAAGAGCCACACTGCATAGTCTTCTTCTCACAGATAACAACAATAATAAACAGCAGCTAACATTTAGTAATTGCATACCATGTGTCTGCACTGTTGTAAGCACTTTACCTGTATGAATGTGTTTGTTCTTCATGATAATTGAATGAAGTAAACACTATTATAACAATTTATGGTTGAGGAAACTGATGCACAGGGAAAATAAGTTATTTGCTCAAGATAATTTGCTGGTAGATGGTAGAACCAGGAAGTAAACCCAGAGTTTGACTTCAAAACCCATGCTACTTAGCACCACAAACACTGCCTGTGATGTTCTGAAACAATAAGTGGAAATCAATACATCTACTAGTAACAGGAATTTGGCCCCAAGTTCAGCCTTGTAAGCACCAGAGTCTGAATAGATCTTTAGCCTCGTGTGATATTTCTCTATTTTATTTGTTTGCTTTCAAAAACAGGATCACCCTGGCTGTTGTGTGGAGAATAGACACAAGAGGGAACAAGGGCTGAAGTAGGGAGACTCACTACATCAGCACCCCAAGTTAGTGAGAGGCAATTATGGCATATTAGACCAGTGGTTCTCATCCAGGGGTCGTCTTTCCCTTCAGGGGACATATCAGGAGATAGTTGGTTTTTTCCTCCAATAGGGGGTGGTGTTGGTGCTGAGAGCTAGTGGGTGTAGGCCAGGATGTTGTTAAACATACTAAAGTGCATAAGACAGCCCCCCACCACAAAGAATTATCTGGCCCCAAATGTCAATAGTGCTGAGGCTGAGAACCCTGAATCAGGTGTAACAGTGCAATCAATAGGAAGTGGTTAGATTTTGCATATATATGCATATGCATGCACTGCATATAGTAGTATATATTACACACATAATGTAGTATATATATTATATATATGTAATATATCTGAGGAGTATTCACATACAGTTGGATATGGGGCATAAGAAAGAGAGGAATCCAGGAGACTTTATATGACTTTCAAACTACTATAAAATGGGAGATACCACTAACTCATAAAAGAATGTGGGAGATCCTGGCTCAGTAACTCTTTTGATATTGTCAAGTTTAAGTTACCCATTAGATCTTCAAGAGAAGGTAGCAAATAGGTAGCTGAATATATAGGTCTGGAGTTGAGAGGAGTAGGTACATGCTAGTGTAGAAAATTTGTATTTATCAGCAAAAAGTAATTTTTAAAGCTGATAAGACTTGATGAGTTCAAGGCAAATAAGTAAGGAAAGAGAATATAATTGGTCTAAGGCTTAAGTCTTGGGATTTCCAATGCTAAGAGGTAGTCGAGAGGAGGCAGAACCTTCAAATGAAGCAAAGAAAAGTCAGTAAGGTGACTGGAAGTAAAAGCGGGATAGAGTGGGATTCTGGGAGCCAAGTAGGCGGAGCCATCAACCACATCAACTGTTGCATTAAAATGTTAAGTGGGACGAGAACCACAATCTGACCATTACCTCTGGCAACGTGGAGAGCACTCATGGCTTTGGCAAAAACAGTTTTGGTGAGAGGTATGGATGAAACTGAAAATATAATTAAACATAAGATGCGAAATAGTAAAACTCCTAGAAGAAAAAATCAGGAAAAAGCTTGGTAAAAATTTTTTTGCATGTGACACTAAAAAGGACAGGCAACAAAAGCAAAAATCAACAAGTGGGATTATACCAAACTAAAAAGCTTCTACACAAGAAACAAGCAACAAAATGAAAAAAGGTGACCCATGGAGTGATAGAAAATATTTGCAAAATAAGTGTCTGATAAGGGGTCAATATCTAAAATATGTCAATAATGCATACAACTTAATAGCAGAACAACAAACAATCTGGTTTAAAAAATGGGCAGAGGAACTGAAGAGACATTTATCCGAAGAAGACATATAATTGTCCAACAGGTACATGAAAAGATGCTCAATATCTCTCATCATCAGGAAAATGCACATCAAAACCAAAATGAAGTATCACCTCATACCTGTTAGGATGGCCATCATCAAGAAGACAAGAGATAACAAGTGTTGACAGGATGAGAAGCGGAACCCTTGTGCACTGTTGGTGGGAATGTACATTGGCACAGTCACTATGGAAAACCATGGAGGTTCCTCAAAAAGTTAGAACTAGAGCAACTATAGGATCCAGCAATCCCACTTCTGGGTGTATATCCGGAGGAAATGAAATAGGGACCTTTAACAGATGTGTGTACTCCCATGTTCAGCATTATTCACAGTTGTCAAGATATGGAAACAACCTAAGTGCCCATCAATGGATAAATGGATAGAGAAGATGTGGTACGCATATGCATGCACAGACTTGCATGCATGTGCTCACAGTGAATATTATTCAGCTATAAAAAGGAAGGAAATTCTGCCATTTGTGACAACATGGATGGACCATAGAGGCATTACGTCAAGTGAAATAAGTCAGAGAGAAAAAGACAAATGGTATGATTTCACTTACATGTGGAATCTAAAAAAATCAGAACTCATAGAAACGGTTGGTAGAATGGTGGTTGGCAGAGGCTGAGAGATGGGGGAAATGGGGAGGTGCCGGTTAAAGGATATAAACCTCCAGTTGTAAGATGAATAAGTTCTGGGGATCTAACGTACAGCCTGGTGACTGTAGTTAACAACACAGTATTAAATATTTGAAAGTTGCTAAGAGAGTAAATCTTAAATATTCTCCCCACAAAAAAGAAATGGTGATTTTGTGAGCTGATGGAAATATTAACTAACCCTATTGTGGTAATCATTTTGCAATATGTAAGTGTATAAAACCCACATGTTCCATACCTTAAACTCACACAATGTTATATGTCAATTTTATCTTAATAAACCTGAACTAAAATAACAATATGTTCACTTTTTGAATAATTTTTTAAAAAATTTTATTTATTTATTTATTTGAGAGAGAGAGAGAGAGAGCATGAGAGGGGAGAGGGTCAGAGGGAGAAGCAGGCTCCCTGCCAAGCCGGGAGCCCGATGTGGGACTCGATCCCAGGACTCCGGGACCATGACCTGAGCCGAAAGCAGTCGCTTAACCAACTGAGCCACCCAGGTGCCCCACTTTTTGAATAATTAAGAAAACTGAAAAGTATTCTGAAAAGTATTAAAATGCATTGCTATTGTTCTTGTAAATGTAAATCTATTGCAAACTGTAATTTCTACTTATAATTTAAAGACTAGATATCTTAAAATAAGAACTTGTTGATTAAAAATACATGATAAAAATAAATAAATAGATTAAGTGTAAACACTAAAAAAATATTTAATGGGAAGAACTTTCCCTTGAGGTTTGTGATGATCACAAACGTACATTATTGTTTGATTTTTGCTACATCAATGTATAATCCTGGAGACTTCCTACACTATTTTATGATATTCACCCAAAATTATCCTATACCTGGAAGCTGGGGCAATCTATATGACATGATTTCTGAAGATAATTTATTAAACTCTTGCTTTGGGGATAGTGTGCTTTTTAGGTGGTTTTTGCCAAAACAGGGACCCAGTTCAAACTTTATTTTCATCCATAATCCCTTTTTCTTGAGATTTTGCATTGCCAGTTTTTACTGGAAAAAACACCTTGGAAAACATTTTTTTCAGTTCCCTGGAGATGTACACATTCATGACAAGATGCGTTTTGGGAAAGCATAACCAAACCAGATTGCAGTGTTTTTCAAAAGCCTAGCCCACAGTTCTGTGAATTTTTCTCCCCTGAATCAGAATCACCTGGAGCTGGTTAGAGAGCCCAGATGACTAGGTGTCAAACCAGCCTCCCTGGATCAGAATTGCTGTCCACGGGACCAGGGACTGGGTGCTTTTTATAAGACCACAAAGTGGTTATGATACATAATATTATCAATCAATGTATAAATCATTCTTTTGTCTCACCCACTTGGAAGATCCTCAAATCATCTAGCAAAGTCCTGCTTTCACAGCCCAATAGACATGTATCCTATATATGACAGTTTCAGACACCTCCCTATGCTTGCGGAAGACACCATTTGGGTGGATACAGTCTCAATCCACTTTATATATTTCCTCTTGCCTTTCTGAATCATTATGATTATAGTAATTTAAAGTAATTTCAGCCTTGAGGCAGAAAAGCCAATCATGTTGAAGGTTTTGGCGTTGCTTCGAGAATGATGGATCAGCACCTGCAGCTGAGGAGACAAGAGGCTTATAAACACCTGTGGAGACCACTTCACTCAGTTTCCTGTTTCCTCTGGCATCTTGGGTTGAGATCTGAAATGATGAGGGTCTGGCTTGTTTGGAGGGCTTTTCATGCTTTTTGTGTTGGTTTGTGGTTTTGAAGACGGTAAGGAAAAGGGAATTCTGGAAGGTGGGATTTCAGGTAGTGGCTATGCTTTCTTACATACCATTGACTTTGGGGGGTGGCATTTTTCCTTTGGAGTCGGGAGAAAGCAAGGAGGAACTGTCAGGTGTCTAGGAGATCTGGAGATTGCTCCGAATGGATTCTGCATATGTTTCAGTCCTGCTCTGCCATTTACCAGATATCAGAACTTAAGTTTATTCATTCATAAGTGTGGATCAATAATAAAATTGACTTCATGCAGATATAATGAAAAATAGACACCTCCCCCAAACGACAAAGTTAGCGATCCATAAATAAACTTACTGTGGAGTGCATTATGCTTTTGTTTATTCCAGTAGAAGTCTTTAGTTTCACATAGCAAGCTAGTATCAACTGGCTCAAGCATTTTCAAAATGAAAGCAGCTGATGAATTTTTCTAGGTCTGTACAACCAAGTATTGAAACCTATCCATCCCTGTTTTAGAGCTATATCAGTTATGCTTGGAAATATTTCAAAAGTGTATTTGATAGCCAATTATAGATGAAATTTGTATTCTCCCTGAGAAACCTCTAAGGAATTGATAGTTGGTTTATAACCCCTCAGGAAGTAGCTCTTAGGATTTCCCTCACATTCAGATGAAGCAACAGACTTTAAGTAACTTCTCTAAGATCTCACAGTGGAACATACAGAAATAGAATCAAGCCATTTTCACTCCTGAGTTGAGATTCAGGTTGACTACTTTGTTGAAAGTTTTCTAGGCTGTTATTTGGGCCAGATATGGGATCTAATATTTTCCATTTTTTTTCTTTCATCAGTGTCTGTAATCTGTAACCAGCGCTGGCTTCAGGTCAGAATTAAACAAAAGCCTTATTTGTATTACCAGGAACAGTATTATGAAATCTATTTGGGAACTGGCTGTCCCCTAACTGGAGGGATGCAGGATTTCTTTGAGTTCCTTTACCCTCTCTCTTCTTGTGGACTCAGAGTTGAAGTAAGAGCAGTTATTGTTTCAACTAACATACGTTCTTTGTGACTGTGCTATTAAAATTAATTGTAAATTGATTTTATAGCTTATGTAATATTGACTACTCTCTATCTTAAGTTTTGTGATTATTTCACAGTAGAAAAGATATCAGGTAAATGGGGGTCTTTAAACACCATGCATTCTTTTTTCCCCCAGTTTTATTGAGCTATCATTGACCTATAACATTGTGTAAGTTTGAGGTGTCCACTGTGAGGATCTGGTATGTGTATATACTGTGAAATGATTACCATGGTAGAGTTGGTTAACACCTCCAACAGCTCATGAAATTACCATTTCTTTTTTTGTGGTGAGAATATTTAAGATTTATGTTCTCAGCCACTTTCAGTATGTAATACAGTATTGTTAACTGTGGTCACCATGCTCTATGTTAGAGCCTTGGAATGTATTCATCTTCTCCCTGGCAGTTTGTATCATTTGGACCCTTTGATCAATGCCTTTTGAAGTTTCCCACTCCCTAGCCCCTGGCAACCACTATTCTGTTCTCTGTCTCTAGGAGTTTGTCTGTTTGGCTTTTTTAGATTCCACATAGAAGTGAGGTCATACAGCATTTGCCTTTTGCTGGTTTATTTCACATGGCATAATGCCTTTAAGGGCCATCCATATTACAAATAGTGTGCTTTCCTGTTCTATGGCTGAATGATGTTCCACTGTATGTATGTACCACGTTTTCTTTCTCCATTCACCTGTCCAGGGGCACTTAGGTTGTTTCCATATCTTGGCTAATGTGAATAACACTGTAGTAAACACAATGTGCATTTAAAAAAAATTCTGCCAATACATCTCTCTTGCCTGTGACAAAATCTAACTTGAGGGCAACGTTTTATTTTGAAACAGACTGACAAATCCCCCACCCTTTTGTTTTTGTCGTTCAAACATTTCAACTAAACTAGGTTGCATAGCTGCTGTATAATTAAAGGGGGAATTGATCTTTTCTGAAGCCAAAAAACTTAAATTCCATGAACTACCCTGAATAAAATGGATCCTGATGAGAGATGTCCTGGTTTTCCTGTTTGGTCCAACAGCACCCCAACTATTAGCACATATGATTTAAGTAAACTGATTCTACCCCTTGATCCAGGTACGTGGCCCACACCTGTGAATACTAATGTATCTGCAGTACCTAAAACCATTCCCAGCATATGGTAAGCATGAACAAGTAATGGTTACGTACAATCAGCATTTGTGAAACAAAAAGGCTATGTCCATTGTCAGTTCAGGGAATGACTCCAGGTCAAGTGGAACCCTGCTAGGACATTTGCAGGTTTTTCTAGGGAAGAGTCTTTTACATTGGAACTGTAAGCAAGTCATCCATAAGGAAAGAGGTGCCAAAGTTTCAGTTTGTCAGCCCTGGAAGAAGAACCTCTGTGTGTGTTTGGGGGGGGTGGGGCGTGGAGGAGGAGGGAAGGACCAACCTGGAGAAAGGAAAAGATAGGAGATTTTTGGGGAGGGGGAAGTAGGAAGGAAAGAAACTGATACTTGATAATGTGATGGAATTCTTCTATTAAGCTATTCCTAATGTTTAATTACCCTGGGGTTCAGGAACATGGGGCAGTATATTCCTATTTGTGCAAAATCCAGATCAAATTGAATGTCTTTAATATGTAATACTGTTCTGTACAATGCTCAACCCTACAGATTCTTACCAGGCTCATTTTTTTTTTTTTTTAAGATTTATTTGAGAGAGAGTGTGCGAGAATGAGAGAGCGAGTAAGCAGGGCGGAGGGACAGAGGGAGAGGGAGACAGAGAGTCCCAGTCAGACTCTCTGAGCTGAGCTCAGAGCCTGACTCAGGGCTCCATCTCACGACCCTGAAATCACGACCGGAGCCAAAACCAAGAGTCAGATGCTTAACTGACTACACCACACAGGCATCCCTTACCAGGCTCATTTTATAGATTAAAAAGCTTAGGTCTATTTATTCCTTCCTGACACAAGAAGTAAGTGTTTAAGTCAGTATTTGAGCCTGGAGTCTGAGGTACTACAATGTACTCTTGAATGCCATAGTTCTAAGCCCTGAAATGTACACTTAAAGATGAGTTCTATGAAATACTCTACCTCACTGCATGGACAAGCTGAGTACTCTCATTTTGGATACCACCTTATATTTCATAATTCTAGAATTTAAGTACATTTAATCGTAGCATATAATTGGATGCATGTCTGTTGGCTTACACTTTCCATGGAATCCACTACTCTGGAGATATACAAATGGACAAAGGTCTTAGGTTAATTGCTTTTCTTTAGAAATATTTCTGTGTATTTCTCTTATGTTGAACATACTATATATCTTGTTTTTTTTATTAACTATAATGTATTATTTGTTTCAGGGGTACAGGTCTGTGATTCATCAGTCTTACACAATTCACAGCGCTCACCATAGCCCTTACTCTCCCCAGTGTCCATCACCCAGCCACCCCATCCCTCCCACCCCCCTCCACTCCAGGAACCCTCAGTTTGTTTCCTGAGATTAAGAGTGTCTTATGGTTTGTCTCCCTCTCTGGTTTCATCTTGTTTCATTTTCCCCTCCCTTCCCCTATGAGCCTCTGTTTTGTTTCTCAAATTCCTCATATCAGTGAGATCATATGATAATTGTCTTTCTCTGATTGACTTATTTTACTTAGCATAATATCCTCTAGTTCCATCCATGTTGCAAATGGCAAGATTTCATTTTTTGATGGCTGCATAATATTCCATTGTGGACATTGCTGTTATAAACATTGGGGTGCACTTGCCCCTTCGGATCACTACATTTATATATTTGGGATAAATACCCAGTAGTGCAATTGCTGGGTCATAGGGTAGCTGCTCTATTTTCAACTTTTGAGGAACCTCCATACTGCTTTCCAGAGTGGCTGCATCAGCTTGCATTCCCACCAACAGTGTAGGAGAGTTCCCCTTTCTCTGCATCCTCACCAACATCTATCATTTCCTGACTTGTTAATTTTAGCCATTCTGACTGGTGTGAGGTGATATCTCATTGAGGTTTTGATTTGGATTTCCCTGATGCCGAGTGAAGTAGAGCACCTTTTCCTGTGTCTGTTGGCCATTTGGATGTCTTCTTTATAGAAATGTCTGTTCATGTCTTCTGCCCATTTCCTGATTGGATTATTTGTTCTTTGGGTGTTGAGTTTGGTAAGTTCTTTATAGATTTTGGATATGAGCCCTTTACCTGATATGTCATTTGCAAATGTCTTCTCCCATTCTGCCAGTTGTCTTTCGGTTTTGTTGCCTTTGCTCTGCAAAAGCTTTTTATCTTGATGAAGTCCCAATAGTTCATTTTTGCCCTTGCTTCCCTTGCCTTTGACGATGTTTCTAGGAAGAAGTTGCTGCGGCTGAGGTCGAAGAGGTTGCTGCCTGTGTTCTCCTCAAGGATTTTGAAGGATTCCTGTCTCACATTGAGGTATTTCATCCATTTTGAGTCTATTTTTGTGTGTGGTGTAAGGAAATGGTCCAGTTTCATTCTTCTGATGTAGCTGTCCAATTTTCCCAACACCATTTGTTGAAGAGACTGTCTTTTTTCCATTGGACATTCTTTCCTGCTTTGTCCAAGATGAGTTGACCATAGAGTTGAGGGTCCATTTCTGGGCTCTCGATTCTGTTCCATTGATCTATGTGTCTATTTTTGTGCCAGTACCATACTGTCTTGATGATGACAGCTTTGTAATAGAGCTGGAAGTCCGGATTGTGATGCCACCAGCTTTGCTTTTCTTTTTCAACATTCTTTTGGCTATTTGGGGTCTTTTCTGGTTCCATACAAATTTTAGGATTATTTGTTCCATTTCTTTGAAAATAGTGGATGGTATTTTGATGGGGATTGCATGAAATGTGTAGATTTCTCTAGGTAGCATTGACATCTTCACAATATTGGTTCTTCCAATCCATGAGCATGGAACGTTTTTCCATTTCTTTGTGTCTTCCTCAATTTCTTTCATGAGTATTTTATAGTTTTCTGAGTACAGATCCTTTGCCTCTTTGGTTAGATTTATTCCTAGGTATCTTATGGTTTTGGGGGCAATTGTAAATGGGATCGACTCCTTAATTCCTTTCTTCTGTCTTGTTGGTGTATAGAAATGCCACTGATTTCTGTGCATTGCTTTTATATCCTGCCACTTTACTGAATTCCTGTATGAGTTCTAGCAGTTTTGGGGTGGAGTCTTTTGGGTTTTCCCACATAAAATATCATATCTTCTGCAAAAAGTGAGTGTGTCACTTCTTCTTTGCTGATTCAGATGCTTTTTATTTCTTTTTGTTGCCTGATTGCTGAGGGTAGGACTTCTAATACTATGTTGAATAGCAGTGGTGATAGTGGACATCCCTGCCGTGTTCCTGACTTTAGGGGAAAAGCTCTCAGTTTTTCCCCATTGAGTATGATATTCTCTGTGGGTTTTTCATAGATAGCTTTTATGATATTGAGATATGTACCCTTTATCCCTACACTGTGAAGAGTTTTGATCAGGAAAGAATGCTGTACTTTGTCAAATGCTTTTTCTGCATCTATTGAGAGGAACATATGGTTCTTGTTCTTTCTTTTATTAAGGTATTGTATCACATTGATTTTGTGAATGTTGAACCAGCCTTGCAGCCCAGGAATAAATCCCACTTGGTCGTGGTGAATAATCCTTTTAATGTACTAGTATTTTGGTCAGAATTTTTGCATTCATGTTCATCAGTGATATTGGTCTGTAGTTCTCCTTTTTATGGGGTCTTTGGTTTTTGGATCAAGGTAATGCTGGCCTTATAAAACGAGTTTGGAAGTTTTCCTTCCATTTCTACTTTTTGGAAGAGTTTCAGAAGAATAGGTATTAATTCTTCTTTAAATGTTTGGTAGAATTGCCCTGGGAAGCCATCTGGTCCTGGGCTCTTGTTTGTTGGGAGATTTTTGAGGACAGCTTCAATTTCCTTAGTGGTTATGTGTCTGTTCAGGTTTTCTCTTTCTTCCTGGTTCAGTTTTGGTAGTTGATACATCTCTAGGAATACATCTATTTCTTCCAGGTTATCTAATTTGCTGGCATAGAGTTGCTCATAATATGTTCTTGTAATTGTTTGTATTTCTTTGGTGTTGGTTGTGATCTCTTCTTTCATTCATGATTTAATTTATTTGGGTCCTTTCTCTTTTCTTTTTGATCAGTCTGGCCAGGGGTTTATCAATCTTATTAATTCTCTCAAAGAAACAGCTCCTAGTTTCATTGATCTGTTATTTTGGTTTCTATGTCATTGATTTCTGCTCGATCTTTATTATTTCTCTTCTGCTGGGTTTAGGCTTTATTTGCTGTTCTTTCTCCAGCTCCTTTAGGTGTAGGGTTAGGTTGTGTATTTGAAACCTTTCTTGTTTCTTGAGAAAGGCTTGTATTGCTATATACTTTCCTCTTAGGACTGCCTTTGCTGCATCCCAAAGATTTTGAACAGTTGTGTTTTCATTTTCATTGGTTTCCATGAATTTTTTAAATTCTTCTTTAATTTCCTGGTTGACCCATTCATTCTTTAGTAGGATGCTCTTTAGCCTCCATGTATTTGAGTTCTTTCCGACTTTCCTCTTGTGATTGAGTTCTAGTTTCAAAGCATTGTGGTCTGAAAATATGCAGGGAATTATCTCAGTCTTTTGGTACTGGTTGAGACCTGATTTATGCCAGGATGTGATCTATTCTGGAGAATGTTCCATGTGCAGTAGAGAAGAATGTGTATTCTGTTGCTTTGGAATGGAATGCTCTGAATATTTCTGTGAAGTCCATCTGGTCCAGTGTGTCATTTAAAGCCTTTATTTCCCTGTTGATCTTTTGCTTATATGATCTGTCCATTTCAGTGAGGGGAGTGTTAAAATCCCCTATTATTGCATTATTGCTGATGTGTTTCTTTGATTTTTTTTTTTTTTGTTAACTGGCAGGTAATTGGCTGCTCCCATGTTAGGGGCATAGGTATTTAAAATTGCTAGATCTTCTTGTTGGATAGACTCTTTAAGTATGATATAGCGTCCTTCCTCATCTCTTATTATAGTCTTTGGTTTAAAATCTAATTTTTCTGATATAAGGATTGCCACCCCAGCTTTCTTTTGATGTCCATGGTAAATGGTTTTCCACCCCTTCACTTTAAATCTGGAGCTGTCTTTGGGTCTAAAATGATTCTCTTGCAGACAGCATATTGATGGGTCTTGTTTTTTTATCCAATCTGTTACCTTGTGTCTTTTGATTGGGGCATTTAGCCCATTTACACTCAGGATACCTTTTGAAAGATATGAATTTAGTGCCATTGTATTACCTGTAAAGTTACTGTTTCTGTATATTGTCTCTGTTCCTCTCTGGTCTATGTTACTTTTAGGCTCTTTCTTTGCTTAGAGGACTCCTTTCAATATTTCTTGTGGGGCTGGTTTGGTGTTTGCAAATTCTTTTAGTTTTTGTTTATCCTGGAAGCTTTTTATCTCTCCTTCTATTGATATAGTATTCTTGGCTGCATATTTTTCTCGTTTTGTGCTCTGAATATATCATGTCAGTCCTTTTTGGCCTGCCAGATTGCTGTGGACAGGTCTGCTGCCAATCTAATGTTTCTACCATTGTAGGTTACAGACCTCTTGTCCCAAGCTGCTTTTAGGATTTTCTCTTTGTCTCTGAGACTTGTGAGTTTTACTATTAGATGCTTGGGGTATTAACCTATTTTTATTGATTTTTGAGGGGGCTTCCCTGTGCCTCCTGGATTTTGATGCCTGTTTCCTTCCCCAAATTAGGGAAGTTCTCTGCTATAATTTGCTCCAATATACCTTCTGCCCCTCTCTCTCTTTCTTCTTCTTCTGGGATCCCAATTATTCTAATGTTGCTTTGCTTTATGGTATCACTTATCTCTCGAATTCTCCCCTTGTGATCCAGTAGTTATTTATCTCTCTTTTTCTCAGCTTCTTTATTCTCCATCATTTGGTCTTCTATATCACTAATTCTCTCTTCTGCCTCATTTATCCTAGCATTTAGAGCCTCCATTTTTTATTATACCTCATTAATAGCCTTTTTGATTTTGACTTGGTTAGATTTTAGTTCTTTTATTTCTCCAGAAAGGGATTCCCTAGTATTTCCTATGCTTTTTTCAAGCCCAGCTAGTATCTTTAAAATCATCATTCTGAACTCTTGTTCCAACATCTTACTAATGTCTGTATTGATTAGGTCCCTAGCAGTTGCTACTGCCTCTTGTTCTTTTTTTTTTTTTTCTTTGAAGTGAGTTTTTCTGTCTTGTCATTTTGTCCAGAGAATAGATGAGTGAGAGAACAAAATGCTAACAGGGTAACAACGACCCCAGAAAAATATACACTAAACAAATTAGAGGAGACCCAAAACCAGGGGGGAAAGAAAGGAAAAAAAAAAATGAGCAGGCCAGTGAATAGAACAGAGTCACACACTAGATTTTTGGGTGTATTTTGGTCTGTTAGAAGAAATTTCCTCCCAAAATTTTAAAGAAAGAAAATCTTATATATACAAAAATAAGAGTAAATACAATGAAGGGATGGAATATGACTGTAAATATGAAAATTAAAAAGATTTTTAAAAAGGAATAAGATAATTTGCTTGAAAAAGAATAAAAAAAAAAGAATGTGATCGGGGGGAGACTAGGACAAAGTCATACACTAGAGATTTAGGGTATATTTTGGTCTGTTAGAAGAAACTGTATCCCAAAATTTTAAAGAAAGAAAAACTTATATGTATACAAAAAATAAGGTTAAATACAATGAAAGATAGAATATGACTGTAAAAATGAAAATTAAAAATGATTTTAAAAAAGGAATTGCTAAGATGTTGGTTGAAAAAGGAAAGAAAAATTCAACTAAAAAAATAGAAAAAAAATAAAATTTAAAGAAACTTTGAAAGACTAAAGAATCATGGGAAAAAAATCCATGAATTCTATGTGCTGTATTCCCTTAGCACTGGAGTTTTGCAATTCTCATTGACCGGTAAACTTGGTCTTGGCCTAGTGTTCTTGCTGATCTTCTGGGGGAGGGGCCTGTTGCAGTGATTCTCAAATGTCTTTGCCTGAGGCAGAATTGCACCGCCCTTGCCAGGGTCCACGCTAAGTCTCTCGGGAGCTTTTGTTCCCTGCAAGTTTTCCTTACAGCTTTGGAGGATGAGAGTGAAAATGGCAGCCTCCCAATCTCTGCCCTGGAGGAGCTGAGAGCTTGGGGCCCCAGTCCTCAGTGCGCCCCCAGAGAAAAGCAGTCAATCACTCCTGTCTCCCTGGTCTCCGGCCGCACTCCGTGCTCACCCAGCCTGTGACCCAGCATTTCTATCTCTGGCACAGGACCCCATTTGAGTCTCCAAACCCAGCAGATTCTTGCGGTGCACTCCACTCCTCTTGGGGGAGGAAGGGGAGTCTCCCTGCATCTGCCACTTGTTGGGTCCCTGCTGGAAAAGCCATGGCCAGACTGTCCCTCAGATCACAGTTTATGGCAACCCTGAGCTGAGGGCCCACTCCTCGGCTCTGTCTCTGCAGCTGGCTTCCCCGCTCTGATACCTGGGAGCTCTGCCATACTCAGGCACCCCCGGTCTTTCTGTGACCCCGAGGGTCCTGAGACCACACTGTCCCAGCAAGTGTTCCACCCCCTGCTTAGCCACTGGAGCGACGTCCCTCAGCAGAGCTGACTTCTAAAAGTTCCAATTTTGTGCTGTGCTGCTCTATCACTTGCCAGTAGCCGGATGATGGAGGCTCCCTCCCCTTGTGGTCTATCTTCCCAAATATCACCTCTGATTCACTTCTCTGCATGTCCCAGCTTCCAGAAAGTGGTTGCTTTTTTGTTCATAGAATTGCTGCTGTCCTATATCTTGTTTTAAAGCAATAGCCAACTGGGCGCCTGGGTGGCTCAGTTGGTTAAGCGACTGCCTTCGGCTCGGGTCATGATCCCGGAGTCCCGGGATCGAGTCCCACATCGGGCTCCCTGCTCAGTAAGGGAGCCTGCTTCTCCCTCTGACCCTCCCCCCTCTCATGTACTCTCTCTCTCTCATTCTCTCTCTCTCAAATAAATAAATAAATCTTTGGGAAAA
This sequence comes from Eumetopias jubatus, assembly GCF_037043125.1. Taxonomy (NCBI): domain Eukaryota; kingdom Metazoa; phylum Chordata; class Mammalia; order Carnivora; family Otariidae; genus Eumetopias; species Eumetopias jubatus. Next base: position 11,401,673 of record NW_028274819.1, on the reverse strand, counting down.
AAAAAAGTAATAGCCAACTTTGGCTCAGCACCTATGGCCCTAGGACCAAATCCAGCCATCTTCTCTATGCTTGTAAATGGTGTTAATAGAAGAAGCACATTCCATTGGGTATCATCTCTGACTGCTTTCCTGCTCCAGTGGCAGGATGAGTCTATATAACAGACCCTATGGTTTTCAACGATTCAAATATTTATTCTTTAGCCCATTTCAGAGAAAGGTTGCCACCTCCTGTTTGATGTTGTCCCCTGCTCTGAATGTGCCAAATATTTAAAGGTCTCACCCAGAGTAACCTGCATAGATTGTCCTACAATCTAGGTCTACCTAAATCAGACCCTTACTTGTAAACAGGTGTGGTGACTCAAAATTGTGCAGACTCAGCTGCCAAGCCAATAGAATGTCAAGAGCCATTCACGGGGTCTTTTCTAAAAACAGACATTTTGTCACTTAGCTCTGTTGTTCTGCTTTATATATTCCACTTATATCTACTTTATATATTAATGTAAAAATGGTGATTCCTTTGTTTTTGGATTCCTAAATTATTTGTAGCTCTCAGACATAGTAAAAATAACGCATTTTATACTCTGTCTCATTAGGAGCGCCATGGGGTACTCTCATTGAAAGTTAAATCACTTATGTGCCGGCAAATTTAAATATGACTGGTTACCCCCCCCCCCCCGATATCCTGCTATATTCAAATGTAAGTGAAGTAGACCCCTGGGATTAAGGTTATCTAACATCTTTGGCTGCCAGGTGTTCTGCTATTGGACAGTATGCTGAGGTTGAGCTTTGGGTCCACTTTGATCAATAGTGTTCTGTTTAGCCGTGTGAATAGGTCTATCAAAAAAAAAATGCAGTCCTTTCTTTCCATTATTTTCTCAACAAGTAGACAAGCCTCATTTGTTTAAGGTTTAGTTGGTAGCTGACAGTATTTTTGAGCCAGAAGTCAGCTTTCTTGTTCTAGATCCTGTGTTCTCAACCCTGTTGGAAGTTCCCTCTATAAGTATCAAGAGATGTTGGTAATTGTTAGATGAATGGGTCCACGAATATAAATGTGAATGGATCATGATTCATAATTGCTCATCAAAGTCAGCTGACAGGATAACAAATGGTTCTGAGTTTTACATGCCACACAGTTCAGTGTCGTCTGCTGCTTATCCCTTTAGCCAAGATTCTGTAAGAGTTGAATAACAGAGTTATGAAAGAGAATATGCAGGAGGATTTTTGTTGGTAAATTTCCCTTCTTTCACTTAGGTGTTCCTTTTCTGTACCTACCATCCCTAGCCTGCCCTGTCACAACACTATTAAAGGTGCTGTGAGGTCCTTATGTGAACCATGCTATTTGTCTGCAGACTATGGGGTCAGAGCTAGGGATGACCCAAGAGATTAAAAATCAGAGTATTTCTCCCAAATTTTCAAACTAGGACTGTGTCAGTCTCTGGTGATGCACTATGATATAAAAAACAGGACTTGCTGGAGGACTGTATTCTCTTCTTATTTGTGAGAATTCCTCTATGCAGAGAGAGAATGGAGCAGAGGAGCTTTCTGAGCTCTACGGAGACACAGGGATTCAATAGCTGTATTTATTTGCTGATCACTGCTTTCTGCTGTGCTATGAACAATCTCCTTTCTCCATTCCTTAACAACCTCTTCTCCTATGTGAAAACATAATTAAGTCCAGTGGGCATTTTAAATTTTATATGAAAGTCAGTGTTTCTGTACTTCAACCCTGTGCACAGTGAATCTGGAGTAGGAGAGGGCTCAGTAGGATCTACAGATGCTTCCTCCCCTGATTCTCCTACTGAGATGCTGTGTTCAGTTATGATGGGGGTTGAAGGAGGGTGAGAGGCACATGCGTCTGAGTTACATGGTATAATTGTGGTCCATTTTTAGTAACAGGCTAGGTGATTATGCCCTATACTCTGAAATCCAAGTACATTTAAAATTATGAATGAATGATTCTTTGGGTGGACCCTGTAAGGGAAGGTCATCCCAATTCCAGATGGAATACGCTATATGAGGCTTTACTTATTGCACACAACTGTCACCCAGCCCTGCTCCCTGCCCTTTCTGTTCCCCATCTTGATTGTTCATTCTAGTATCTTTGTTTTGGGGGGTAACTTCTCCAGTTGATAAGTATTCTAGGGTGGTATCCTGGATAAATATTTAGAAGCCTACTTGTGGGAAAACAACCCAGCATGGTCAAGTGGGGGTGCTCTTGCACCCTATCCCACTTGTCTATTTCCTACTTTTGCGCATCTCTCCTGTGCTAGTCCCGCATAAGCACAAAGCCATTTGGGGGTAAGAGGTCAGTCTACTGTAGGCGCCCTCAGCATTTGAAGAGCTGGTTTAAAACACTCTTACTTGGCTTCATAAAGGGCAGGAGAATGTTCACGCGCACTTCATCCTTCTATCATAAACAAACAACTCAAAATGGCATGTCTCTAGTCATCCTCTGTAGATATGTGGTTGGCAGGACTGGAAAGAACAGAGCCTCAGCCACTTAACTAGGAGTTTCTGGTATTTGACACTTCTATGAAATCACCTCAGGGCCCCAAGAGCAAATTCTGGGCTAATGAGTTTTACTGAATCTTCCTTTTAAGAATGTTTTTCTTCTGTGAAGTACAAATTTCCATTTTTGTCTAAGGTACTTGATTTGGCATTCTGTCCTTTACAACCTAGATTTGTCTAATTTAGTTTTTTTCCCTACATCACAATCTCTTCTTCACTCCCCCAAAGTGGATATATGCCAGCCTGAAATCTATGTATTTCTCTTTTCTCTACTTCAGAAAGACTGTATTCACTTTTGTGCAAAAAGGGAAAAAGAATAATGGTAGTAAGCATAGGGCAACAGCCCAAGGGCCAGTGGGTCAGGAAAAGTCAACATCACCTCAAATGGAAAATGTGGGGACTCATCCACAAGCATCTTTTGGGCAAGTATTTTGACTTTGTACTACACACGTTTTCCCATACACTCATGAAAAATGGCAAGTGTTTAGTAAAATGTTGACATATGCCACACATAGTACCCTATGTGGCCACATAATTTGAGGTCAGGATCATCATAGCCATGAACTCTTATGGTGATTAGGAGTTATACCTGGCCTGAGCATTTCTCATTATTCTTTCAGGTAAAGCAGTGTTTTTGCAATTGTAACCTCAAGAGCTATTTTACCATTTTTTTTCCATCAATTTTATTGATCTCAGTTCAGCCAGAGAAAAATCTTCGACTATAACCTACATATGGATGGGACTGGAAATTTCCATGAAGGTGGTAATTCACATCAACTTTTTGTTTTAGAAGAACTAAATGCCTATAAGAGGAAACACTTCTTAATTAAGCCACAAAGGTGGCCTATATATGGCCTTTGGGCTTCTGCACTGTAGAAGGGAAAGCTCTTTTATTTTTTTCTACATATCAGCAGACCTATTTAAATCAAAACTTGAGGGATTGTTCTGTAAAATTTATAAACACTTATCAATTATATATATATAATGTCATATGTCTGCTATACTTAATCATTAAAATATTGTAATGGGTTCTGTGATTTAAAATTGGTGCCTTTCCCCCTCATGTTCCTGCCTTGCTGAGCCTCAGTGACTTTTTAGCTATGAATAGTTTCCCTTCAGTGCAACTATACTACTATGCTTTCTTCCTTCCCCTCCCCCTCCATTGCAGGTATAGTTTTCCCTCTTTCGACAACATGAATTTTATCTTTCCCTCTTAAGGGCAGGAATTAACCTATAAATTCCGGATGGTGAGGCAACCTTGCTGACCTTGGCATGATGACTGTCTGAGGAGTGCACTGCCTAGTAGAAGCTGGACTGGTGCCTTTGGATATCATCTTTTACCAATTCATAAATGATATTTTTAAATGAAGAACTTGCTCCAATGTCTATATTAATGGACTCTTTGAGTAGGGGGAAAAGGAGCTTCTCTAGATTTTAAATTTGTAATAAAGGCGTTTTATTTTATTTTTTAAAAAGATTTTATTATTTATTTGAGAGAGAGAAAGAGAGCATGAGCAGAGGGAGGGGCAGAGGGAGAAGCAGGCTTCGCACTGAGCAGGGAGCCCAATGTGGGGCTCGATCTCAGGACTCTGGTATCATGACCTGAGCTGAAGGCAGATGCTTAACCGACTGAGCCCCTGTGATAAAGGCATTTTAAAAAGAAAAAGTCTTACAATTATTATGCTTTAAAAAAAAATAAGTCCAGAGTCACAAGGAATTGCAGACCACTACGCAACTAATCTAGTTCTCATCCCCATACCACTTCTTCTAGTGGTAGGTATGAAATAAGATGAAATTGGAGGGTGGGTGTCAGGGCAGTGGTGTGCTGATGTCTTTTTATTTATTTTTTATTTTTTTAAGATTTTATTTATTTGACAGCACAAGCAGGGAGAGAGGCAGGAAGAAGGAGGGGGAGAAGCAGGCTCTCTGCTGAGCAGAGAACTCAGTGTGGGACTCGATCCCAGGACCCTGGGATCATGACCTGAGCCTAAGGCAGATGCTTAACTGACTGAGCCACCCAGGGCCTCTCTGGTGTCTTTTCTTATGAGGCCACTACTCCCATCACGAGGATCCCACTCTGACCTCATTTAAACCTAACTGACTCCCAAAGGCCCCATCTCCAAATGCTATCTCATTGAAGGTTAGGGCATCAACATATGAATTTGGGTGGGGTGAGGGACACAATTCAGTCCAAAGAACCAATCAATCTCAGGAAGGAGATTCCCACTTCATAGAGTTTCCATGATGCAAGAGACTTGGCTAAGAGACCAACAAAAATCTAGGTAAATGTGTAGTGGCTCCTCTTATAAGAAAAATCAAGAGGAAGATGAAGTCCCTAAATATGTCCCCAAATGCTGCTGCTTCTTGAGTGGTGCAGTAAGTAAATATGCTCCCCCAATACTACCCTGCTCTATCACCCTGTCTCCATTTCCCTTTCCTTTCTACTTGTCTTACCTTCCTAGTAAAACACTGGGGCACTTTACTGACACAATATGGAAAAACCTTATACTTGAATGTAAGAACATGATTTTTATTTCAATAAATAATTTTTATGTATCTTTGGAGAGTGAAGGAAAACATCAGCTATTTTGTCTAAATTTCAGGATAATTTGTTTTATCTGTTTGAATTCTTATACTTCCTCAGGTCAGGGACTCTCTGATACATGTGAGGTGTGTGTCCTCTATCTCAATTATTTCAACCCAGGTCTTTATTAGACTTATATTAGTAAAATTTTAGAAAACCAAGAATAAAGAGAAATCTTACAAATAGCTTTAGAAATAAAATAGGTTTTCTACAAAGAAAGCTGTTGTGTGGGAGCAATATTGGAATGCAATACCTATTGCTCAACCTCTCCTACGGGTATGGAAAAAACCCAGAGAACAATGTTCAAATCACACAGTGTATATAATCAACTCAATATTTACAGCAAAAAGCAAGGGTCATGGTCAAAACAGCCCTTATAGTGGATCCTGCATTCCTTTCTCCAAGTGTTCTGGGGCGTATTCCTTTCTCAAGATGTCCCATCTTTGACACGAGTGAGTTGACTTTTTGGAAGGCATTTTGCTCCTGGGATTGTTAGAGTCCAGCTACAGAGATGGGTCCAGATTAGTAAGGTTGGAATACTTTTGGTACCAGAAACATACATGGTTAGAGAAATGTCTGTTTGTGGTATTCAGTGGCATAGCAATTGGATGTATACTTGTGGGACTGAACAGTAGGGGATATATCTAATAGTTTGTCAAATCTGGGGCAGTGGTAACTTCCCAAGACTGGCATACTAGTGTCTTCAGCAAGGCAAGAGTCACATGGGCTACCCTGCAAGAGAGAGAGAAGACAAGTTGGATCCCTTCCCCCTCTCATCCCTGTAGCCATGCTCTCAGGCCCAAAGGAGGTCATGTCCTATCAGTTGAGGGAATTCCTCCCCACTGACTGAGACAGGTAGTTTCTCCTGCAACACAGGCAAGGATAGTGCCCTTGATCCCACACCCAGAGTGGTGAGTTTTCCGGCTTGGATACTCCTGTGGTTTAATAAAAATTTCTATTTAATATACTGATATCCAGATTATGGGACTACAAAGACAAAGTGGCAGGGCTACATTAAGAAAATGTTGAACTTCAGACCTTCAACTGATGGCCATTATTTTTGAGGTCCTTGTAGGCAAAAACCCATGATCTGTACCGGGGAGGTAAATGGAGAAGGAGGGTAGTGTCTCCCTCCCCACTGCTGTTTAATAGGCATCCTGATCTGCCACTGATTTGATTTTTCAGGAAAGGATGAGAAGAGATGCCTTATGGGCAAACCTCCCCCCACCCTTGGAGACTGACGTGTAAATAATTGTAAAAAGTGGTTTATAATCGAAGGAAGGAGATGAATACCCTGGTCAAACATGTAGTGCAAATGAATACTACCCTTTTTGGGAATCGCTGTATCAAGACCCCACACTACTTCCCTGAGATGTGTAGTATAGGCTGGGGTTATCTTGTCTCTTCCCCATTAGCCACTTAAGCCTATTTTTATACTGTCATTAAAATGCTCAACCATTCCAGTCATATGGAACCTGGAGAGTCCATCAGATGATCCATTACTGGGCCCATTGATGTATAGCTTGGACTGCAAATTTGGGGCCATTATCAGATGCAATATGCTTAGGGAACATAAATAGCAAACAAATGTGGCCTCATAGGGCCTGGATAGTGTGGCCCAACTCAGTGGAATGTATGGGGATGGTTAGGCCAAACCTGGAGAAAATGTCAATGTAGTCAGGATCCAGCTGAATGCTCTGGGCAGGACTAGAGGCCCAGCAGGATCTATTTGTTATGAACATCCTGGCCTTTGGCTGGAGGCATTTGTCCCTGCACAGTATTTTTAGCTTTGGTTGGAGTCTGGCAGGCAGACTGCTTTTCCATGCCCATTTGGCATCTTTCATGACAGTGGCCATCCATGCATGTAGTTCCAGTCCAAGATGGTGTCTGAATTTTCATTAGCAATTCTCTTTTGGATCCAGGAGGCACTTGGTTGCACATCTGCTTCCTCTGTGATAGAGAATAATTCAGTCTCTGTATTTAGCTGACAAGCACAGACTACTTATTGTGTTCCCCTTTGTTAATGTAGAGGCCTTTTGGTGAGCATCCACATGGGAAACAAAAAACTTATTAGCAGCAATGTCCATTTTTATCCGACTACCTTATCCCCACGGGAAGGCTTATTTTATATGCCAGCCTGAGTCTTGCTACTGGCCTGACCAAACAACCAAGCCTTTAGCCACAACCCAAGAGTCAGTGAACATACAGCATGGCTCATTGGCTAGGGTGGCCCTCATAGCCATCCGTATTGCAGGAACTTCTGCCCATGTGCCACTTGTTCTTTACCATAGTAGGTAAGGGAGAGGTCCCTTTCAGGTTGGAATGTAGCCTCTCCCCAGTCCATCCCTGTACAAGGTAACTGGGAGGAGCCATCAGTGAACCAGGCCTGTGCATCATCTAGGAGGTCTCTCTATCTGGGTCCTCATTAGGCCAGTACAGTCAATGGCTCCAAGGGTGGTATGTCTGGGAGATAGGCACTCCTGAGATATCTTCATGGAGTTGCAAGTCCCTATCTTGGCCATATTTCACCTTCTCCTGTATGTATCATTTCTGTTTCACTATAGAGGATTTCTGAGCCACACCAACCTGGTAACTTGGGGCCTCTGTTCAGATCCACAACATGATTAGGATCTCTGGTCCTAAGACTATTTTACAGCCGTGGTTCATGTGCTCGGTATCTACCAAGACCCTCATACAGGCTAATATATTTCTACAAAACATTTAGGAAGAAAATAATTCAATCTTAAATAAATTATTTGAGAGAATTGATAAACTGGTCATAATTTCTACCTCATTTTATGAAACTAAAATAATCTTGATAACAAAAACTGACAAGGATAATAAAAGAGAAAATAATAGGTCATCACTCTTATAAAAAAAGGTTAGAAAAACCAAGTCCAGAAACACACAAATAAAGATAATACATAATGGCTAATTGGGTTTGCATCAGTAATGAAATCTAGACTTGATATTAGAGAAAATTATCCATGTATTTTACCACAATGGCAGATTAATGGATGATATAGTCATCTCAATAGATGTATTAAAAACATTTGGTAAAATTAATCAACTATAGGTGATGAAGGAGCAAAATATTGATATAAAGAAACTGATTAAATTTATTAATTTGATTAAATTTGATTAAGTTTATCAAATTCAAGATCTTTAATTAATTTAAGACCTTTAATTTGATAAAATTTAACTCAAATATCCTACATCAAATATCACATTTTGTAATGTGATAACTTGTCCTCTGAGATCAAGAATCAGGTGAAGGTACCCACTATGACTACATTTGTCAGCTCTGTGTTGGAGATTCTGGGGAGAGTACATGGCAGCATTAAGGAGTGAAAGATAACAGCTTTCAAGAAAAAAGAAAATTGCCATTGTTCACAGGTGAAGAGTTGCTTATGTAGAAAATACCAAGACTCTATAGACAAATTATTACAGTTAATATATTAAAAGCAACTAAAATTTAATATGCCAGCACCAGTAAGAAAAATAATATAATTACAATAGCATGAAAATATCAAATACCTGCGAATAAACCTGAAAAAATATGCAAGGACTCCAAAGAGAAAATTATAAAACTTTCTGCTTAGACCTAAAAAGACCTTAAAAAAGAGATATTATGTTCACAAACTGAAGACTCGTGGATTATAGATTCATTCCGATACTAATCAAATCAGATTTTTTTTTTTTTTAAGTAGGTGCCACACCCAGCATGGAGCCCAGCCTGGGGCTTGAACTCAGACCCCCAAGATCAAGACCTGAGTGGAGATCAAGAGTCAGATACCTAACCGACTGAGCTGCCCTGACACCCCCAAATCAGATTTTCTTTTTTAAACTTAAACTTGGAAAGCAGTTTTTTTAAATTAGGGAATGGCAGATGAAAAAGTTCTAGAGGGGCGCCTGGGTGGCTCAGTCGTTAAGCGTCTGCCTTCGGCTCAGGTCATGATCCCAGGGTCCTGGGATCGAGCCCCACATCCGGCTCCCTGCTCAGCGGAGGCCTGCTTCTTCCTCTCCCACTCCCCCTGCTTGTGTTCCTTCTCTCGCTGGGTCTCTTTCTGTCAAATAAATAAAATATTTTTTAAAAAGTTCTAGAGATTTACTGTAAAACATTGTGCTTATAGTTAACCATCCTGTACTGTACATTTAAAAATTTGTTAGAAAGGTGATGAGCACCTGAACTGATGAATCATTGAACATTATATCAAAAACCAATGATATACCATGCCTTGGCTAATTGAATTTAAATAAATAAAAAAAGGAGAAAATAAAAGATGGAAAAAATAAAGAAATGCAAACTTCAAGAAATTACGGGCTGGCAATTGATCAAATACAGTTAAAGCACTCTCAGAGTATATGTAAAAGGATTTACGATACCAGATATCAAGATAAACCATAAATTGATTATCATTAAGATAGTGTGATATTGGTGTAGGAATAGGCAAGGAATCCAACTCAAAACTATAAAACACCGCTGAAAGAAATTAAAGACCAAATAAATGTAAAGACATCCTGTGTTCATGGATTGGAAAATTTATATTATTAAGATGAAAGTACTCCCCCACAAAGCAATCTACAGATTGAATACAATCCCTATTAAGATCTCAGTGGCATTTTTTTTTAACAGAAATGGAAAAACTGATCCTAAAACTCATATGGAAATCCAAAATAGCCAAAATGATCCTGAAAAAGGATAAAATTGGATGATTCACATGTCGCAATTTCAAAACAAATCAAAACTTTGTTACTGGCATAAGGATAAACATATAGACTAACAGAATAAAATTGAGAATCCAAAAATAAAACCATTACATCTATGATCAATTGATTTGCAGCAAGGATGCCAAGATCACTAAATGGACAAAGAATAATCTCTTGACAAATGGTGCTGGGCAGCTGGATATCTATATGCATAAGAATGAAGCTAGAACCCTACTGCTCACCATATACAAAAGTTAATTCAAAATGTGGCAAAGACCTAAATGTGAGAGCTAAAAATATAAAATTCTTCAAACATAGTGGTAAATTTTCATAACCTTGGATATGACAATGAATTTCTATTTTATTCTGTTAAATGGTATTGGAAATGAGATTGTTTTCTTGATTTCCTTTCCAGATGGTTTGTTAGTGTATAGAAATGCCACTGATTTTTGTATGTTGGTTTTGTATTATGCCACTTTATTAAATTATTCCTGGTGTGTCCATAGCGTAGGTTTAAGTTCCAGCCTCATCCATTGCTAGCTGTAAAAGACGTTGGTAAAGCTGTTAACCAAGTTACTTAATTGTATGGATTAGGAAATTGGAGCCTGAAGAGAGTAAACAGTCAAACAGCTCACTATTGTTAAAACAAGAGCAAAATTTTGAAGCTCCTGACTCAGGTGTTCCTTCTGTCCACCATATCATTCTGTCTGGACTGGGCTCAGAGAGTATGAGGCTGTGGATTTCATGCAGAGAAGTTTGGCTTACGATTACAGTGAGGGGCATATAAATGCAATGAGATGTCCTGAAGCTTTTTGGGGAGAGCAGTGTCACAATCAGATCTTTGCTAGTGGAAAGAACTGGCACTGGAGTATATGATGGGATGAATGGGGATACGCTAAGACTACAAAAGCAGGCAGGAAGTTACCACAGTTGTCCACATGGGGAAAAAAAGGCTTCCAACTAGGACAATGACAAGAGTTGTACACATTTAGCACCATTTTTTGAGTGCATACAGTGTGCCAGATATTGAGTATAATCTTACATAATCCTCACACCACCCTCAGAGCTGCCATTGTCACCATGTTATGGATGAAGAACTCAGAGCTTGGAGTTAAGTAACGAGTCTAAGAATATAGAGCCAGTAAGGAGCACACTCAGCATTCAAACCCAGTCTGATGCTCTTATCCATTCACTGTGCCATTGCTTCTCAAACTTTAAAATGCATGCACATCACTTGGGGATATTGTTAAAAGTCAAAGAAGATGTGGTATATATACACAATGGAATATTATGCAGCCATCAAAAGGAATGAGATCTTGCCATTTGCAACGACATGGATGGACCTGGAGGGTGTTATGCTTAGTGAAATAAGTCAATCAGAGAAAGACATGTATCATATGACCTCACTGATATGAGGAATTCTTAATCTCAGGAACAAACTGAGGGTTGCTGGAGTGGTTGGGGGTGGGAGGGATGGGGTGGCTGGGTGATAGACATTGGGGAGGGTATGTGCTACGGTGAGCGCTGTGAATTGTGTAAGACTGTTGAATCACAGATCTGTACTTCTGAAACAAATAACGCAACATATTTTAAGAAAAAAGAAAAAGAAGATAGCAGGAGAGGAAGAATGAAGGGGAGTAAGTCAGAGGGGGAGACGAACCAGGAGAGATGATGGACTCTGAAAAACAAACTGAGGTTTCTAGAGGGGAGGAGGGTAGGGGGATGGGTTAGCCTGGTGATGGGTATTAAAGAGGGCACATTCTGCATGGAGCACTGGGTGTTATGAACAAACAATGAATCATGGAACACTACACCAAAACAAATGATGTAATATATGGTGATTAACATAACAATAAAAAATTTTAAAAAATAAATAAAAAAATAAAAAGACAAAAAAAAAGTCAGATTCTTTTTTTCCCCAAGTTTTAAAAGTGAAGGAGTTTTTCAGCTATATTGAAGTATAGTTCACAAATAGGAACTGCATATTTAATCTGCTGTAAGGCTCTCATGCCCAAATATAATTTAAGCAATAGACACCCTAAAATAAATTCCTGTTGATTTTGAGGTACTTAAAATTCAGTAAAAATATTTTGTAGAAAGGATTTAGTCTTGAGGTTTTTGATGATGACGAGTGTACTGTTTTGCTTGTCCTTTGTTATATTAATTCATAATCCTGGAGATTCCTATAGCTAAATTTGACAATGCTCACCAACAATTATCCTGCCTTTAGAAGCTGAGGCAATCTGTGTGACATACTATATAATTTCTAATGGTAATTTATTAAGCTTTTACTTTTGAAATGGAGCTTTTTAAAGGTTGGCTTTTGCCAAAATATGGAACCAGGTCACATTGTTATCCCCTATCCACCACCCCTTTGTTTCAAGATTTTGCACTAGGTTTAATTGGACAAAAATGCTCGCTGAGCACCTTTCTTCAGCCCCCTGAGGATATACATTCATAATAAGATGACTTTTGGTAGAGCAAAATTAGAAACCAGTGTTTTTCCAAACTTAGACCATGATTGTGTGAGTTCATTGGAATCTCCTGGAGCTGGTTACAAGTACAGATGAACACTTCTTGTCCCAGTTTTACTGGGTCTGAATCAGGGAAACTGGCTTCTTTTCATGAGAATCCAGAGTAAATATAAAATGCAATATTTTCAATGAATTCATAAGGGATTTTTCTGTATCACCCACTAGGATCCCTCAAAGCATCTTGCCAAAGTCCTGCTTTAACAGTCCAATCGACACGTATTAAGTATTAGGTGAGACACAATTTCAGACACATCCATGTGTTTGGGGAAGACACAACTGGTGTGTGGGGGTATAGTCTAGAACCACTTCTCACATTCTCCCCTCTGATTTTCTTTCTTGCTTAGAACTATTAAAAACTTCAGCTATAAGAAGGAAAAGCCAAAACTGTGCTGAGGGTACTTTCTAGAATGCTAGATCACCATCCACAGCTGAAGAGGCAAGAGATTTACAAAACACTTGAAGAGGCTCACCCCCTTGATTTCTTTTTCCTGTGGTACCTTGGTTTGAGATCTGAAGCCAGGAAGATTTCTGACGTATTAGGAGGGCTCCTCATGCTTTTTGTGTTGATTAATAGTCTTAGTGATTGTAAGAGAAACAGGGAATTTTGGAAGGAGATAATTTCAAGCAGAGGGGGTACTTTTTTTTTTTAACATACTAATATAGCTGTTGACTTTGGGGATTTGTCTTTTAATAACCTGAAAATCCATGCAGGGAAATCTCACTAAAATGGAGCTGGGAGCTTCACCAGCGGGGGAAGTCTCATGTCCTACCACTCCCTGTCAATTGCAAATCCAACAGGAAGAGAGAGACCTTGCAACTTTGCCTTAATCACTTTAGCTACTCTGAGCATTACTATCCCAGCAGGGGGCAGAAAGACATTTCTCCTCCCCCAGCGATAGTCCTGCCAAGGAGACAGTCACAACTCAGCCAGTGAAAACTCACTGTACTTGGAGCTCCCAGGTTACTCCAATGGACTTGTGTATAGCAGCCTTCTCAACTGCCCCTCTTCCTCTATAAAAGAGTGTTCCCCTCCTTTGTTCTCCAGACTTGCCTACGGTTTTGCATTCTTTCTTGCCCTGGATTGCAGTTCTCTGCTATTCCTGAATAAACCCATCTTTTGCTGGTAAAATAACTGGCAGTTTTATTTTTAAGGTTAACAGTGGTGATCAATAACCTGCTAATAGCTAATGAATGTCAGGTTCATTCTTCTTTATTCCACTGCATTTTCTGTTTATTCTATCCATCCTTGTCATGCCTCTGTGCTGCTTCCCAGGCAGACTTTAAGCCAAAGGTGGGTGATGGCCCGGTGAGGGTGAAGAAAAGATCTGGAGACAGAGACCAAGAAGACAAAGGTTTATTGGGAGAACTTACATACAAGGTTCCAGGAGCAGTGGATTGGATAAAGCATCTGCTGTTGGGATCTAGGCAGCAACTTAGCCTAGCAACTCTTTGTAGGCTTTCCCCTCCCTGCATGGCCTGTATTCCAAGGAGGTCAAGTCCTGCCATCTGGACACTTCCTTACAAGGGAGACACTCTGGGTTGGCCACCCTGGGAGTCCCTGACCTTGAACGCTGAACATGTTTTTCTGCACATTCTGCTTCATGGAATACAGAGGGAAGATGCGATCTCTACATTCTCAAGATAGTGATTAACAGGGGCATTCAGGATGTGCTTATACAAACCAGCCTTCCAGCACGTACCATACCATACAACCTCTGGTTAGTTAACTCATCCTATTAATTCCCACTATGTTTCACAAACATCATAGACACAATTCGTGTCTTATGAATTTTGACCACTTTCTGGTTTTCTTGCATTTATAGACAAACCGAATATTCTCAAATTTGCAACAAACACACATTACAAAAGTTATTAAGTTGTATAAGAATTATCTGCAAACTTGGGTGCTAGAGCTGTATGGAATAATAGTATTAAAATTCTGATAAAATTTTACTTTAATCATTTCCTTCTTATATTCAGGCTAACTAGAATTCATCTATGAAGGGCAAAAAGGAGATTAAGAAAAATATACAATCTTAAACACTTTTAACCTTAGACATCCTCTACACATGTGAGAATGATCAACAACAAAACAAAATAAGGATTACAATAAATAACATATAGATCCCCTCTAAAGAATTATTAAAATATGTGCTCAAAAAGGATAAATGCAAATAAGTGTTAGAAGGTCAATATATCAGCAAAATTTATTCTTTGGCCAAAATTTCATATTGGAATATAAAATCTAGAAATAAAATCCCAAATTATCATAAAACATTGGAAAAATGTAGTAAATTCCCTGTAAGAGAATACAGATTGTGTATTAGTTTTTTGCTGCAGTTGTAACTAATTACCACAAACTTAGCACCTGAAGATAACACCCATTTATTATCCCACACTTTTTATGGTTGGAGTGTAGGCCCCACACGGTTCACCTGGGTTCTCTGCTTAGAGTCTCACCAAGTTCAAATCAAGTTGTCAGTGGGGCTGTTTCTTCTGGAGGCTCTTGGAGAGGCCCTGTCTGTGGGCTAATCTAGGATGTTGGTAGCATTTGATTTCATGTAGTTGTGGGACTAAAGTCTGTCTCCTTTGCTGGCTGCTGGCTGGAGGTCAGTCACTAGAGACCTTCCATATTCCTTCCCTCATGGACCCTTTCCAAAGACAATGATGGCGGGTTGAATTCCTCACAGTCCTCAGATCTTACTGACATCCCCTTCTGAGGTGATATCTCTTTTGCTTCCAGCCAGAGAAAGTTCTCTGCTTTAGGGATTTATGTAGTTAGATTGGGTCACTCAGAAAATCCAGGTTAATCCCCCTATTTTAAAGTCCTTCATCTTAATTATATCTGTAAATCCCTCACAGCAGTACCTCGATTAATGTTTGATTGAATCAATTACAGAAAGCATCTTTAGAATTCTGCCTATGACAGATACAAGTTAACTCGATGATAGAAAAACATAGGATTCCCCATCTTGACAATTCACAGATGCCCAGAACAGGTTTTAAAAATAGCAGGCTTGAGACTGCTATACTAAGAAAAGCCTGCTTTGCAAGGCTGGCATCTGGGATTTTGATTTGGGGAAAGTTCCCGCCACTCTGATGTGTGCCTCCACTGGGAGACAACCCTTGGAAGCTTGCACCTGGCTTCCTTTGGACTCTGCCCCATGCACCTTTCCTTTGCTCTGTATCCTTTTGCTATATTAAATCATAGTGTGATATGCCTATGCTATGCTATGACTATATGCTGAGTCCTCCTAGTAAATCATCAAAACTGGGGATGGTTTTGGAGACCCTGACACAGAGGTAATCTTGTAAGCTTTAGAAAAAAGAAAAATAAAATAAAACTTCCAAAGAATTAAATATATAGGAGCTTCCACCTTGCTAGAGAATTAACTGCATAGATAAAAGGAAATAAATCAATTAAATGGAACTCAGGTTAAAAAGAAAAAGAAACCATGATAAATAATAACAAATTAATATAGAGGAAATTAAAAATTCTTTTTTTTGAGGTTTCGATGAATACTTTTTCAGTAAAATGTTGGCAGGTGCAGTCAAGAGACAGAAAGTCTAAAGAGACGGAGAACTTAGAAGTCATCACATTTTTACCAGTAAAATGGTGTTGGGATAGGATATATTCAAGCAAGTTTTTCTAAGTGTAAACAAATGAAAATTCTCACATTTCATAAGCAATCCTAAAGTCTTAAAAAAATAAACAGGTGGCAGATACCTTTTCAATTTGTAGTCACTGGCCACAATAGCAGATTCCAAAACTGTTGTCCCATGTATGAATATATATGTATAGAAAAATATTGCTTATGGCACAGATTCAGAAATATATAGTATTGAAACACTGTGGTACTGAATCCAGCATCTTTGAAAATTATAATTCAGCATAATAATTCGAGAAGTCCTTTGGGAGTAACAAATGCAGCAAACCTTCAGTTTTTGTCTTTCAGCAGTTTTAATATATCATCTGTTCTGGTCTATAACGTTTCCTTGGGAAACTATATGAAACCTGAACTCACTGTGCTTAAGTTTGAGGAGACCGTATGTACTTTTGTACACTATTTACATTAGTGTGTGTGTGTGTGTGTGTTTTGAGAGAGAGTGCATGAGCTGGGGGGGAGGGGCAGAGGGAGGGAGAAAGAGAATCTTTGTTCTCAAGAACTGAGCTGGGTTCAATCCCATGACCTGAGCTGAAATTGAGAGTAGGATACTCAACAGACTGAGCCACCCAGGCACCCCTACTTCGTTTTTATATGTATTTCTTGTACACTGTTAACTCTGGCCAGACGGCTTACGTTTGTTATCCCTTTTAATATTCACAATAAACTTACAAGGGAAATAGTACTATTACCTCCTTTTTACAGAGTATGAATGTGAGCCTTAGCTTGTTTAACTTTCCCAAATTTGCATAAACTGAGAGTGGAGAAACTGGTCTATGATTCCAGAGGTTAGGCTCCTTACCAGTGGACTCTGATGCCTTCTGGAACAATACTAGATGTTTATATTGGAATGATTTAAAATTATATTTCTTAAAGATTTATTTATTTGAGAGAGAGAGGGAGAGAGAAAGCATAAGCAGGGAGAGGGGCATAGGGAGAAGCAGACCCCCTGCTGAGCAGGGAGCCCAATTCAGGGCTCCATCCCAGGACCCCGAGATCATGACCTGAGCAGAAGGCAGACACTTAACAGAACGAACCACCCAGGCAGCCCTGGCATGATTTAAAAGATAAATGTAAAGATTATGAATTTTATTTTATTTATTTTTTAAAGATTTTATTTATTTATTTGACAGAGAGAGACACAGCGAGAGAGGGAACACAAGCAGGGGGAGTGGGAGAGGGAGAAGCAGGCTCCCCGCCCAGCAAGGAGCCCGATGTGGGACTCGATCCCAGGACCCCGGGTATCATGACCTGAGCTGAAGGCAGACGCTTAATGACTGAGCCACCCAGGTGCCCCGCTTATGGATTTTAGATCATAGAAATGTTAACATCATGAAAAGGTAAAAAAGAAAATGAAAGACAAAAAAAAAAAAAATAACATGTGGACTTGTCTTTGTCTTTCTTCAACTCTTTTCCTTTTTGTGGCTGGTGGCTGGGTTCTCCAGCTTTCCAGATGCAGACCGAACACCATGCGGGTCACGACTTAAGGGATCTCCTTGTCCCTGAGAGAATGGGATGTTGGGAACAAAAGTCCTTTTCATGACATATAAGGAAGCCCTGTTCATGTACTTATATGACAGCAGATTGTAACATTGAGAATATAATTTAGTTGTCAGGAAAACCAATAATAGGCCTTCAATTCAGATGCTTGGAATTTTTTTTACTGTGAACCTTGATTTCCAAGTTCGCTTTAAAATTACACCATCACATTCTTGTCACAACTGGCATTTTTAGAAAATGCAATAAAAATGCTTAGCTGGAACTTTTATTCTGAGTACTGGATTGAAAATATCTATTACGCATGAATAATTATATATACATATGCATATACATATAAACACAAGGGGACAAAATATATGATGACATATATATGTTTCTCTTCTGAGGAATCTTCCCAGCATGAAAAAATTACTGTTCTCTTGTGTTATAAGCAAATACTTTTAAGGCTTGACCTCATTAAAGTAACTAAAACATTAATTTATGGAAGAATCGGCAAAGATGGATTTGTGGATTTACTTGATGCCAAGAGAGACGGTTTTCTTTAGGTCCCTGTCTCCTCCTGGGGTTTTTTGTTTCTGGTCAAGTCCCTTTAGTTATCTCTGCTGCTATTCTTCAGCCAAACCCAAAGAAATGAATAAATAAACGTCTTTGGATTTCACATGTATTTGATTTAGCCTGTTCTGCTTATTAGAAGGACACCTGAAAAAAAAATCACCTAGTGGAATCAGGTTCCTACAACTGAGCATTTATTGGCAGTGTTGTGGGCCATGCCAGCCTCCCAGGCCATCTCAACAGGCCTCATGCAGGCACCCTCATCAAACAGCACTCTTTGCCTGATATGTTTCTTGGAGATTCAGCGTTTGGGGAATCCGGAGAGCTGCAGATTTTAGGTGGCTGACACTGCGCGAACGCCCCATGGGCTCTCTAAATCAGTAGGAAAATGAAGGCAGCTGAGAGTGGGATGCCATATAAATTCACTTACGGCCGGCCCCACTTCCTGTTTCCTGAGGAGTGCTGGCTGGGGGTCTGCTCAGATGAAGGTCTCTGTGGCTTTAGGGGTCTGGACGCTCCTTGCTGCCTTGATTTGGCCTTGCACCGAGAGCATCTATGGTAAATGGCCAGTTCTGGAGAACACTTCCTTGGAAGGGTTATGATCACTTTCCATGCAGGGACTGTCCTCTGGAAGAGATTGGATCTTACAATTAGGTAGAAGAGAAATACTTTTGGGTCAAGAAGAGTCGAGTCAATATACTGAGGTCATCTGGGGTGGGGGGCCCAGGGCACTGGGACCATCTGTGGTGGGGGACTCAAGGGCATTGGGACCATTTGGGGTTGGGGGGCGCAGGGTGTCAGGGCCATCTGGGCTCAGGGTAGGAGGGCATTGATGCCTGGCTGTGATCCACGGTGCTGGGGTCCAAGGAAGATTCTACTTCAGCCAATTTGTGTAGCAGCTACAGGTGCTCCTCAGGCTTTCCCTCAAATAATTTCTCAACTTCTTGAGACATGGCCTCATAATGTCAGACTGAAATGACTCTAATGTAGTATGAAAAAAATGAAACCAGAAACCCAGACTTCCTGTAGGTCCATGTCCACTTACCTTTTGACTATCTTTAAACTCTCTTTTTTTCCTTTGGGAAGGATCTTCCTGAGAATCTTATCTAGGTGATGCTAGGATAATATTTCAAACACATGGAGCAATTTGGAGCTTACTATCACTGAGGTAAAACACCTGCCTTCTCCAATGCCACTTTCCCCCCAAAACCTCTCCCTGAATTTTCTTACTTTCTTGATGATTTCTTTGTAAAGAACAAAAACTTACAGGCTTAAGTAGTTGGAATCTCTCGCTTGTGACATATGAATATATTTTCACGCTGGGAAGATTTCGATCCTCCAAAGCATTTAAGAATATCCTGAATGCCAAGATCTCCTGGTTCTGTTACTGTTTTGGGAGCTTTCCTAGTCAAGGTTTGAACCTCTAGCTACTCTTTTCATTGTGTGTTCCTGACTTTCTATGATTAATTTGTAATGGATGTATAAGTGAGCGCCACTCCTACAGGAAAGAAGATAATAGACAATTAGTCCCTCTGGCTTTGCTCAGAGTCATGTTAGACTTATTTGTGAGAAGTAGGAGATACAAAATATTGAGGGCAGATGGTCATTTTTAAAGACACTTGTTTGACTGTATAAGTGAGCGCCACTCCTACAGGAAAGAAGATAATAGACAATTAGTCCCTCTGGCTTTGCTCAGAGTCATGTTAGACTTATTTGTGAGAAGTAGGAGATACAAAATATTGAGGGCAACTACCTGCTGTCAATTCCTAAACTGATGCAAGATTCATCTACTGAGAGATAATCTACTGAGCTTTGCCGTGGGAAAATCCTCCTCCAGCTCCTAGTATTTCTACAGCTACCACAGAGGGGCAGTTTACTAAGTAAATCTGTGAAGAGAAGATGGTCAAAATCAGTCACGGGTATGGTTTGTGCTTAATGGCACAGGAAATTTAATTTTTAGATGATATGCAAACTCCAGTTATAATGTTTGGTATGTGGTGTATTATTGAGATCGGCATGAATAATGGAAAACATCCATGACAAATTATCCTAATTGCTTTAGGAAGGAAATCTTGCTTCCTGATAATTTTTCTGACCACAGATCTGTTCACATATGTCTTCCAAAGGCAGCCTTTAAGCAAGGCTTTCAACTTGGAGCCCCTGACCAATTTACTCATCACTTTATGTCCTTTCTGCAGGAGACAATGGCTAATCAATCATCATCATACCTGAGCACTACTGAATGTACTTCTGTTGCTTTGCGCCCCCCCCCTCTTTTTTTCCCCTTCTGTCTTTAAAGACGTGCTGGTGGGGGATAGGAGGCACTGATCAGACTTCAGCAGTGACTGAATTACTTATTTATGGATACTGCTTTATTTACTTCCAGGTTTTGTTAGACTCCAAGGAGAGAATTGACATGTAAGTGCTTTGGTTGTGGCTATATTTGGAACACATACAGTAACTAGGAGACCTTTGAGAGTATAGGAAATTCATCTTAAATGTCATCTCAAACCATTGCAGCTTAACTTTCCCGTAACTGGCTAGAATTGGCACCTTGGGTGCATGTTCACTTGAACCTGTTTGGCCCAGTTCCACATAGTGATCTGAGGCTCTGAGCACACTCAAGTCAAATTGCCAGAACTTAATGTTCAACCCGACTGTGAGTCTCCAGTTTCGGTGGCCTTCACTGATTCATGAATAAATTGCATTGCAGTTTTTTAACCAGTTTTTAAAAAATCTAATAATTGGGTATCTACAGAATTCAAGCCCTGTCCAGCCAGCTGTGAGAAGACTGCCATCCTAAAGGTTGGATGGCCAGTCAGACTTTCACTTGGTAAAGGGGAACTGCTGCATGCATGTGGTACTATCAACGAGGACTACAATTCAAATTATATATATTCAACACTTACTGGGTTCTGTGCATCTGTGAATATATAATTTTAAAAAGATTTTATTTATTTCTTAGAGAGAGAGATTGAGAGAACAAGTGGGAGGAGGGGCAGAGGGAGAAGCAGACTCGCCATGGAGCAAAGAGCCTGCCATGGGACTCGATCCCAGGACCCTGGGATCACGACCTGAGCTGAAGGGAGACGCTTAACCAACTGAGTCACCCAGGTGCCCCTGCAGCTGTGAAATAAAGATAACTAAGAAATGAAATCCATGTTTAATACATTTATCCTAGGTTGGATGACAGGTTGTGTTTGAGTTACTTCTATTAATGTCAAAATAGGAAGATAAGATTTAAACCCAATGACTTTCACTTTTGCAGAACATGAGGAGGCTGTATTGGTTGAAATGTAGAGTCATATATTGGGTTTTGATTCTCATGCCTTAGTAACTGTAGGGCAGGTTCTAGCTAAGAATAGTCTCTGTTTGGAAAAAATCTTTTTAAAAAATGCTTATCTCTCCCTGGAACTTTATATCGGTAGATATATATAAGGTTTGTCTTGTCTTTGACTCACTTCTTGGTTGTTTTCAGATCACTTTATATGTATAATATATTTTCCATGTTATATAGAAGTTGATTATATAAATACATTATAATTTATTCCTTCCTTCGGCTGTTGGTCATTAGGCCTGAAGTATTTTTGTTCATTTACATTTATTTTTATTGTTGACATATATTTGCAATTCATTTATTGCAACCATCTTGTTGCTTTTTGTCCTTGTTTGCTTTGTTGTTTTGTCTCTTTCCCCTCCTGCTTTTTCACCTTCTCCTAAATTGTTTGAAATTTTTCTCCTTCATTCTGTTTTGTTCTCTAATTTGGAAGTCTTGTAATCTTATTAGTTTTTTTTCCCCAACTACTAATCATGCCTCTTTAAACACTAAAGCTAATAAATCTGTATTTTCTTTCTGAACAATAGTTTCCCAGACTTCGGGGAAACAAGCTGAGGGTTTTAGAGGGGAGGGGGGCGGGGGGATGGGTGAGCCCCGTGATGGGTATTTCTTTCTCCTTAACTTTGATCATCCTCTAAGAAACTCTGGTTAATATGTCCGTCTGGCGCACTTGGTCAGAATCCAGCACATTTTTACTTCTACAGGATACATTAATCCATTAGAAGTAGTAATGATTCCTAACTGAAGATTTCAATGTAGAGGGTAAGAATAGGTTTTACAGAAAATTTTCACAGAACTTGAGTGGATTTTCTTTCTTCAGATTCTTCCCTCTATGGCTCTGATCATCTCTGGTTCCGGTTGCTGCAGATATGGGTCGTACTCTTCCACTCTTTTTCCTTCTCTCCAAAAAGCATTCCTGGGGATATATCGCTCTTTTTCGAATGCATTGCAATTTACTTCCGTCGCTTATGTGTAGCCCTAGATACATCACCCTCTTTGGGATCTAGTTTCTTTAAGAGGAGGCAGGGGGCTAGAAGATTGTGATTTTCTTATTCTTATGTGTCGATTTTCTTCCCTGTGAAATAATTGAAGTCTAGTTATTTGAGGATATAATGATGAAGATATTTTGGAAACTAATGGTGATGTGAACACCTTATACGTGCTGTTTGTAAAGCCTTGATTATCTTTGTCGGAGAACGGAATACTTTTTATTTAATCACAAAGGGCATAGCTGAATATTCTTTGAATTCTTCCCTGAGATAAATACGTGTCTGATGCTTTCTCCTATGATTCTTTCTGCAGTGAAAGTAAGTTGTTCTGTGGACTGGGTGATGATCTCGGTTAGCCCGTGTGGGTACAGCAGCAATCTGTATATATTTGCTGATGAATTACATCTGGGATCGGGTTGCCCCGTGACTCGGATACAAACATATGCATATGATTTCATATACCCTGTACATGACTGTGGGATCAGGATAAAGGTGAGAATAGTGATTATTTATCAAAATGACTTCTAAATAGTTTTTTAGACCTTTATACCTGGCAATAAAATTGTCTTTTTTGTTTTGTTTTAAAGAACAAATTTTGCTTCTAGTTATCATAACTTATGGGTAGACAACGACACAGTTCCTTTACTTATCATTCACTGGACATTGGGCCGTCTGTGTGCACAGGACCTGAGAACACACATTTCCAGACTGGTTAGGAAACCGATTTTAAGTTGTCCTTAGGCTACGCTTGTATTTCACCAAAGCTTAGCAGACAATTTTAAGTTCCATTTGATACTCCTAGTGGGAAAGGTCACAGTTCCTGGAAAGGCATATATCCTATTCATTGGATCATTTGAGCTGCCTGTGCTCTAGGGATGTGTGTCCATATAAGCAAGTAGATTTTCACTGGGATAAAATCTGTTACTTATTCTTCTGGGCATAAATCTTCAACTGTATTATTATCCTGGAATATTCTCTTTTCATGGAGTCCCATATTTAAAAGTTATATTCATACAACAAAGACATTTTGGGCCAATGACTAATTGTAATAGTCACCCACAAATAAGGTGTTGGCTTTATTAGAAATGAGGAAAAGGAATGAAGCTCTAGAAGGCGGGATGGGTTAGCCCGGTGATGGGTACTAAGGAGGGCACATACTGCATGGAGCCCTGGTGTTATATGCAAGCAATGAACCGTGGAATACTACATCAAACTGATGATGTACTGTATGGTGACTAGCATAACATAATAAAAAAAAATCTTCCATTAATGAATCATAAACATGGCTCTCATTGGCAGTTTAGGTTTGCTCCTATGTACTACTGAGATTTTTTTCCAGGCACAAGAGGTATTTATACGCTCTTACAGATAATACTCCTGTTCTGTCCCAGTGGATTGTCAGAACTTCGTATATACATAAAAGTGACAGTAGTCAACTTTGAGATCTTAAATGTTTTCTACTTCCTACGCAAATGTGTGTATGCCTCCCCTATTATTAGAAGTACCTTCTACTTAAACTTTCTTCTCCCCTAGGTTGTTTCAGAGGATACTCTCCTTTTTCAAACAGAGATGTACTTTAACCCTAGGAATCTACATTGTGACCATCAGAAGATCCCTTTGGAATGTTCTGCCTCTAGGTGAGTCCAATAGACCAGACTTCTTTGGAATGTATCTGCTTCACCTTTACTTAAAGATGCTTCTGGGGAAACATGAACTTTAGACTTGATTCACTCATAAGCATACATCCAAACACGAAATTAGCATTTCTAAAAATACTGAATACTTTTATTTTTAAATGTAATATTCATTTTAGAATCAAAACATACAATCTAATGTAACTAGGTCATTTTGCAGCAACTGAATTACAAAGCAGAATCATTAGATACTGAGTCACCTTAATAAGTGGAAGAATCAAGCCCGATACTAGTTTTCAATGTCTCCTCCTTCATAATACTCTAATACATCTTACAGTTTAATTCCATGTTAATAGAGTAAATGATTAAAAAGAGAACATGAGTTCTTCATTTTAATACTAACTCATGGAAATGCATGAAAGGAAAGGGTTATCAACCTAAGCATTAAATGCACTTTGCTTGCAGTTTTGTGGAACTGAGACATTGAATCCTAAAGGGACCCCACATGAACTTTGAGACCAAGTGGAATGATGTATCCTGAAACACTTTAATATTTACATTCAGTGTTATGAGTTATAAATCTTGTCACTGTAATATTTACATTGAGTGTTATTAGTTACAAATCTTGGAAAAAATGTTATCCTTGTTTCGTATATGGAAATAGTTGACATAAAAAAAAGAAGGTACAGCTCAGAGCAAACGTGTAGTATTTTTGCAGGGGAGAATTTTTTTTTTTTTTTTTAAGTAGACTCCATGTCCAGTGTGGAGCCCAGTGCCGGGCTTGAACTCATGACCCTGAGATCAAGACCTGAGCTGAAGTCAAGAGTCAGATGCTCAAAAGACTGAGCTACCCAGGCACCCCTGGTATTTTTTTTTTTATTGTGGTAAAATACATGTAAGATGAAATTTATCATTTTAACCATTTTTAGGTGTAAAGTTCAGTGCCATTATGTACACTCATATTGTTAAATACTCTTGATACTCTTTTTTTAAATTTTTTATTGTTGTGTTAATCAGCATATATTACATCATTAGTTTTTTCAATAATTTTTTATTGTGTTAATCACCATACATTACATCATTGGTTTTTGATGTGTTCCATGATTCATTGTTTGTGCATAACACCCAGTGCTCCATGCAGAATGTGCCCTCTTTAATACCCATCACCAGGCTAACCCATCTCCCCAACCCCCTCCCCTCTAGAACCCTCAGTTTGTTTTTCAGAGTCCATTGTCTCTCATGGTTCGTCTCCGCCTCTGACTTACTCCCCCTGGCATTTCTGCTTTGATAGTGATTTCTATGTTGTTTGCAGCTCATCTTCCTTAGAAAAAAATGAAAAGTAGGCCAGCAAATATATACAATGAAGTTACCGGTGCATATGTTTTACTGCTGTACACACACACACACACACACACCCTTTACCACCAGTACATTGGATTAAACTTTTGACAGCTTTTACTTACTGTTCTTAGGATTCACTTGTCTGAATCCATTTTACTGGGCACTTGGGTACTTTACTAAAGCAAGCATTTCAAATCCCCTGCTATCCAGAGGGTGTAGGCACTGTGCCACATCCCTAAATCACTGTACTCAAAAGAGCCACAGTGGTACAGTGGTAAAAATAACTTAGACCCAAGTATAGACTCAGAGAGACCAGGTACCATGTATGCCAACAATATCTGCTCCTCTGTGTTTTTGTTTTTTGTTTTTGTTTTTTAGGAAATCGGTGTGGCTTACACCAGTTTCTACAGAAAATGAAACAAAATTGGACCCCAGTCCCTTTATTGCTGACTTTGAGACCACACCGGAAGAACTAGGCTTACTAAGTTCAAGTCAGACGGGTTTCCTCCTCAAGGAGGAATGGAGACTTGGAACTGGTGTCATGAATTTTGTTGGAAAAACTGTTTTTTGTATTAAAAAAAAGTTGGTATAAATCTTTTCTTAGGTATCTTATCCCTAAAAATCCCTAATTCAGTGAAGGTCCTGATTCAGGGAAGGTATATTTTTCATTTTTTTATTCATTAGGGATATAGCTTATTAATTTAATGTTAACTATTAGGTAATTTATACTACCCATTTAAATTTTATTTTCTGTTTTATACGGTAGAACAACATGTTCTCAATGACAATAATTTGATCCAATTGATATGAACCTTTGAGAAATATGTTCTAAATATTTTTTAATAAAAGTAAAGAATAGGGAGAAGTATCTAAATGTGCCAGAGACTTAATTTGTGCAGAGTCTAAAATTTAACATACTCTCAGGACAAAGTCCTTTTGTGTGAAGACACTTTAACTCTTGTGGCTTTCCTAATTAATTGGTAAAGTTAATTCCTAAAAAGAATTCAATGTATATCATATATGATTACTTATTGCAGAAGGAAATTAGATTCATATTCTAGAATTTAAATAAGCACGTTCTTAACTGAAATTTGATGTCAGGTTTTCTGTTCTCTCCCTGATGTGATTTTTCCACACTTGAAATAATTGGTGGATTGAGGTGGTCAAGGGTAGTATCCTCCCATCATAGTATCATCTTCACATAATCACTTATCACCAGCTACCTTGACATCTTTTCCCTAAAGAGGGAGTCTTCCCATGTAATAGACAAAAAAGTCACTCCTGACTTCTGGGATATTTCTTATATCAATTATGAGAATGGAGCTGTGCCATTTGTTATTCAATCGCTTTGTAAATGTATATTTTGGGTGTCACGTGAGCCTGGAATCTGATTTTGCCAAGGTATTTTTCATTAAGCTATTTTCCTTAAATTCTGCTATTATATCATTTTCAAGAAAATGCTGCTTATAGTTGTTTACCTGTCAAAGAATTTAAACATTGTCACAGTGGGCATCTACCTTCGACAGTTAATATAAAGCTAAGAGGTAACACTTCTGTGAGGCTTCACATGTATCAGGTAATGTTACCAGCATGTCATGACAACTTACTTAATTCTAATAACGCCAAAGTTATGTATGAATAGTACACCAATTTTACAGATAAAACATAGGTTAAATCATTGGCCCGCTGTTCTTGAAATTGGTGATCTTTTCTTAGAGGAAAAGCTTCAGCTTTTCACCATTGGGTATGGTGTTCACTATGGGCCTGCTTTATGCAGTCTTTAATATGTGAACGGGCATTCCATCTGGACCTAATCGGCCGACAGTTTTTTATCATGAAAAGATATTGAATTATTTTGGTTAAGGTGTCCCTTAAATAATTGCCAGTCCTTTTTGAAAATCAAAAAATGGAAATAAAATCACAAGGATGTCTCTGTTGTTAAATGTTCCTCTTGTAAGTTTGTAGCAGGTAGTCTGCCCTGATTCTGCAGAGCATTTTAAGTTTTTGTGTATATGTTCATTCTGTTTCATTCTATGTAAGTGACTGAGGGGTGGATTCATCCAGAACATTTACAAAGCCAATATAATGATAGATGTTTTGTTTTTCAGTTTTGCCAGAGACAAAGCTGGACTTGGTATAATTATAGCTCATCAAGTACTTAGTATTGATTAGTTCACATGCTTAAACGCTGCCTATTTTCTTTTTGAAAATACATTACCGCTTTCCCTGGAAAGTGCACAAGGATGCAAGTGACTATAGGAATCTTTTCCTGAGAAGTAGGTTTTAGTGACATGATGGAGTTCCAGATTAATTATAGATAAAAAGAAAAAAAGTTCAACATGCTGAGAATTAGATGCGTAGCTCTTTTAGCTTGATTATGATAGTGTTTACACTTCTATGTATGTTAGCTAAATGTGTAGGACTATACACCCGAAAAAGGAAACTTATTGTATATAAATTTTATTTCAATGAACCTGACATAAAAAAATATGCTAGTCTGGCTACAAGGCACAATAGCTTATCCCATATTAACCTAACTGCATGGAGATACGTTTAATAGTAGATCAGTTAGACTTTTCAACTGGAATTTGTTCTATTAGAAAATGAAAGTTCTTCTGTGAAATATATGCTCTTAAAAGAAAACAAAGTATTGAGAAGCCAATAGAAATTTTGGTGGAGAGATGGAAAGGAGATGGAATCATGAAGTGGTGGGGGCAGGGGGTGGGCAGTAAAGATCCAAAGACGTTTGGACTGAGCCACCCAGGCATCTTCTACTTCAACCACAGCCCAGCTAGTAGTGAGTCCCTCCCTCCCAAATAGCCCATTAAAAGGCCCCAAAATACCTGGTAAAAACCTGTAGGCTGACTCTGAAAAGGAAGCAAGAGTGACTTGGTGGCTCACTCAGAGAGTGACTTACCAAGAAGCCACTGGAAGATGCTCGGAAGGCTCACTTGGCCACTAAGTTGGGGCAGATCCATCAGGGTGGGATCCCTGTAGATGCACTTCACCTGGGGCTTGCTGCAAACTCTGCCACTCTTTCTTGATAGGCCGCGTGGCCGGAAGTCTAACACCATGGTGGGCTGAGGCGCTGACAATGTATCTGGCAATGGTCAGGAATGATCCAAGGGAATAGAGTGGAATTTGTGCCCTAAGTATGGTTTATGAGATTTGGCAGATCAAAATACAAGATGCTCAGTTAAACTTGGATTTCTCATAGCATTATTTTTAGTATAATTATATTCCATGCAATATTTGGGACTTATTTTATTTAAGTGATCAAATATCATACGGTGCATACTTATTTTTTAAATTGTTGTTTTCCTGAAATTCAAATTTAGCTGGGACTTCTGAATTTTGTCTGGAAACCTTAGTCCCAAGGAATCCAGCCTGGGCAAAGCAGTATTCTAGCAGTAGAGAATAGAGGGGAGAGAAGTTCTGGAAGGAAGATGCTCACCAAGGCTCTATCTACTCTAGGTCATTTTCACTGTGGAAAAATAACACTGGAGATGAATTTAAAAACTTGTTCAAGGGCCAAAGGGTTGGCTTGATCAATGTCCAGGGCAGCCTTAAAGAATCGTGTGCTACTGACTGAGGGATCAAAGTGGTCCCACTGAATTAGCCTTGGCAGGTGCCTGGTGTGAACTTGGCAGCTTCTCAGGCAGCCTCTCAAGTGTTGTACCCCCATGTGGACACTAGAGAGAGCAGCCTGGTCAGAAGGAGCCCAGATCTCTGTATTTCAGGCTCCAAGGAAGAGTAAAGGTCTGATTTCCATGCCAGTTGATGAGAGAGGGGACCCCAGGAGACACAAATGAGGGTGGCATTGAGAAGATGCAGGTCTACGAGCCTCCTAAGGCAGAGGGAAGAGCAATCCTTGCCCAGACCAGGGGGTTAGCAGAAAATCGTGTGAGCAAGAACCCCTAGTCCTGTAACAGAAGGGATAGTCTCCTCTGAAGAATACCGTGGGTAGAAGATGAGGCACTTTATACAGTGGCTTTATCCCAGGAAAAAAGGCAAGGACAGGAAGGTCTGCTGCAAAAGCCAAGTGAGCATCAGTCCCCGCACAGAAACCAGGCGCACTGGAAACCAGCACTCTACATCCACTGGAATCAGGGGATACTGCACGCCAGTGGGAGACATGTCTGGGAATCTTGAGAGCAGTTCCTCATAATCATTCTCTCTCTAAATAATTGAAGAGGCTCCCCATTTTTATTCATTTATTTTGAATGCATTGCAAAGACCTAAGTTGCTAAGATGTCTACATGTATTCTATCATTTAATCTTTATATGTACTGTTCTCTAAGGTGGGCACTGGGGTCTTATATTTACAAACGAGACAACTGAAGTCTTAGAGTTTAAGTAACTTCCTTTCAGAGCTCTTCCTCCCCTCTACAGCTCTACATTTAAAACGAGTGTGTTAAAAGGAACTACTTTTTTTTTTTTTTCATTTACTCATGTTTCTCCCTCTCCTTCCCCGAAGGCACTTTCTTGTCCTTCCCTCCTCCTCCTCTCCCTCCCATTCCCTTCCCCAGCTCCCCCTCCTCTTCTGGCTGCTTCTTCAGTATTCCATTTGCAATGGCTCTGGCTAAAGCGAAGCAGGAGGAACATGTTTTTGCTGCCACCCTGTTAGCTATTTCCTCATGATTTACAGTTAGTTTCCCTGTCATCCCTAGCTCCGCAGCATCTGCGGCAGGCTCCGGGGCCTGCCCTGGTCACAGAGCTCCTGCATATTGTTCCTTTTTCCTGACTGCTGGACCTCAGCTCACTCTATATCCAGTGCCCAAGTTCACAGTCTCCCAGAGCTCTCCTTGGGTCATCACACCCGGCCCTCTTTCGTTCTTTTGTGTGACCAAGTTCCCACCTCTGCTCCAGTTTCTAGAACTAGAACCTCACACAGTTTGTTGGGAACATTCTCCTCTTTCTCATAGACTTCCCTTTCCAGGCCTTCCTCACCGGCCCTGCCCTGTGAACTTCCTAAAAATTGCAGTTTGAATCTTCATATGTTATTTATTTCCTTACTGTCTCTTGACTCTGATCGTTCCATCACCTACTTAAGGACACTTATTTCGGATGATTATGTCATGTTAAGCTTAAGAATGAAACTGCAGAAATGGGTTTATTTGAGAATAGTAGAGAATTACAATTTGAGAAAAGCAAACTAAAGCAAACCACAGCCAAGTCAGGAGAACAGAGCGAGGACTGCTCTTTTATAGAGGAAGGTGGGAGGCGCTGGGGAGGGCTGTTATAAACACAAAGTCCATTGGACTGAACAGGGAATTCCAAGTATAGGGGCTCCTCAGCGTCTGAGTTGTGACTGTCTCTCATTGGCTGGGCTGTTGCTAGAGAAGCACCTTTCTTCCTTGTACTGGGTAGCAACGTAGGTAAAGTAGCTTGAGAACCTAGGTCTCTTCCTATGGGGTCTGCAATCCCTGAGAAGTGGTAGGGTGTGAGAGCTCCCCGCTTTGGCCTCCCAACACCATTTTATTTTAAAGATTAATTGTTAGTTTATTTATTTCAGAGAGATAGAGCATGAGAGAGAGTGAGCACAAGCAGGGATGAAGGGCAGAGGGACAGGGAGAAGCAGGCTCCCCACTGAGCAGGGAGCCTGACTTGGGGCTGGATCCCAGGACCCTGAGATCGGGACCTGAGCCAAAGGCAGATGGTTCACCAACTGAGCCACCCAGGCACCTTTTTCCAACACCATTTTAAACAAGGTTTCTTTTTATTCATTTTCACAATAATTCATCTTCTAAGCTGGGACACCTCTGAAAGTGGAGGGAGGTGTTATTAAAATCCCACTGGGGGTAACAGGCATCATTCTGACCTCACCCTACCCAGAGCCTGAGGTTTGCACACAGCTTGGCCAGGTACTGGCTAATGTTAGGAAAGCTGGTCATTAACATTTCCATGCCATAGTCTTCTTTTCTATGAAATTGGGCTAACAGTTGCACCTCGGTCTGGAGTTAGCATGAGGAGGAAGTGGGGCAAGGCATGTAAAGCATTTAGAGTGATGACTGCTACATGGTAATCATTTAATGTATTTAAACAACAATTTTTTAAAAAGATTTTTATTTATTTATTTGACAGAGAGAGACACACTGAGAGAGGGAACACAAGCAAGGGGAGTGGGAGAGGGAGAAGCAGGCTTCCCGCTGAGCAGGGAGCCGGATACGGGGCTTGATCCCAGGACCCTGGGATCATGACCTGAGCCGAAGGCAGACACTTAACTGACTGAGCCAACCAGGCACCCCTTTAAACAACAATTTGCATAATTTTTGTATCTATAATGTTGGCAACTTAACTAGCCTTTCTAAGCCTGTAAGAATCGAATGTGATGATGCATGTGACCCCTCTCCCTCGTCCAGACATTGCTCTTACTGACTTCGTTCTTTGTTCTTCGAAATAACTGTTCAATCCCCATCCTTCAATGCTTTCTCACCCA
Source organism: Eumetopias jubatus (assembly GCF_037043125.1). NCBI lineage: Eukaryota > Metazoa > Chordata > Mammalia > Carnivora > Otariidae > Eumetopias > Eumetopias jubatus. Next base: position 11,369,880 of record NW_028274819.1, on the reverse strand, counting down.
TCTACCTATATTTTCTGCTTGTATTTCTTGTTCCAACAACGCGTTGGGCAATGTCTGAAAGCCAAAAGACAGTTACTCCTGCTGCCGGTTTCCTAATCTACGGTAAGCCTTCGGGAAGCGTAGTGAAATCAGAGTGGTCTCAGAGGCAAATGTGGTTAGTACACTCTCCAGCCAGCACATTTTCACCAACTCCTCTAAAGTGTTGTACAAGGCAAAGGTACATGAAGCCCGAGTCAGAAGAGGCTGCAGTTTTCCAGAAAAGACATTATAGCAATCATTATCGAGTGTCTCCTGCTCAGCTTCAGAGGTAAGACGTCTTCCAAGGCCTGAAGTCTCCAAGGTAAACCCTCTAGATTCCCTCTTCAGAGAACACCTCCTTTTTTATTATCTGATAGCCATGCCACCCAGTGGGCCATGAGGATGTCTGCATGGTTGCTATGTAGAGATTTGGAACTTTAGCTAAGAGCATGGCTTCCCTTTAGAATTTGATTGTTCCCCTGGTCCCAAAATGTCAGACATAATTATATCATTATATGTTAGGTAAAAAAAATGTTAGACATAATTATATAGTTATTTCTTTGGGAAGAGGTGGACATGCACACGCACACACACCCCTGAGATATATTAAATCCAAGGGGCTGCCTCCAAATTTGGCTGCCAGCTGTGGGAATGGGATGGTCTGGGCACAACAGAGGTGTGGGATTTAGTGAGTGAGTTTCTGGATGAGCTCAGAGGGATAGTAATGATACCCTAGAGCCAGATCACTAGATTCTGATCCCTGTCTCCTCACTTGTTGGCTGTGTGTTTCTTTGGGAATTGACTTAACCTGCTGCTGCTCCACCTTCCTATCTGTAAAATGGAAAGGATCGTGAGAGTAGTACCTATTCATATGGATGCGTAAGAGATAAATTGGTTAAATGAGTAAAACACTGTGCTTGACACACAGTAAAAACCAGATGGGTGAACTTAACTGGGGTTCTCAGGAAATCTACACTTCTCCCATTTAGAAAATAGAAAGCTAAATTGAGCAAATTATTGAACATAATTTATTTTGCCTGAAGGCTGAAAATTCTCCCTGATATTTATAGTGATTTTAAAAAGTCAAATGAAATGATGTGGTTAGAATAGATTTCCTCACTCCAGAAGTAGTCTGGAGTTTCTCTGTATGAGAGGCTCCAATCCTTGCAAACATATTTTCAATAAGGCATGTCTCCCAACAGGCTGGACCAAAAATTTATTTATTTATTAAGCATGTATTCACTGAGTGTCCAGTGTGTGGCAGACACGGACCCAGGCACTAGAGTTACCACGTTGGGAAGACAGCAGATACAGCCGAGCATCCAGTCAGTTGAGGCTCAGAAGGGTAAACAGTAGGAAAAGGGAAGCAGAGGACATTCTTGATAACAGGGAGCTTCCTCCAGACTTGGCCAGGACTGAAGAGGGCTTCCTTCGCGAGAAGTGTGGATGTGGGCAGAGAGTCAGTCTGGGAGAAGAGCAGGAATTATCTAGGTGGAGCTTGAGGGGCAACATGTTCAGGAAGGCAGGATTAATACTGAGAAGGAGGGTTTGAGACTTTTGAGAGCTTGATGCTTGGGAGATTAAAAGAAATAAACCATGGCTGGATGGAGCTATGGGCTAGGGAGGGGGAGGCATGAAGCTGGAGAAAGATCATGAAGGAGCACCATTCCCCACGTTACGTACATTTTAGTGCAGAAGGTATCTTATCTAAAATATGTACTTATTTCCCAGCGGGCTTGGTTGGCTCACTCAGTGGAGCATGGGACTCTTGATCTTTGGGTTGTGAGTTCAAGCCCCACATTGGGTGTGGAGATTACTTAAAAAAATAAAATCTTCAAATATATATATATACACACACACACATTTCCCAATGGAGAAATTTTATTTTATTTCATTTTATTTTATTTTTAAAAGATTTTATTTATTTATTAGAGAGAGAGAGAGAGCACAAGCAGGAGGAGCAGCAGGTAGAGGGGAGAGGGAGAAGCATGCTCCCCCCTGAGCAGGGAGCCCCATGCAGGGCTCAATCCCAGGACCCTGAGATCATGACCTGAGCCGAAGGCAACACTTAACCGACTGAGCTACCCAGGGGCCCCCCCAATAAATTTTAAGTTTGAGCTTTGCAAGGTGATGTTCCAAATAGATAAGAGGGATGTGAAGAAGATTATTCTACATTTAGACATTCTTATTGTACATCCTGATGAGGATTACGTTAGGCATTCATTAAAATGGAGTTTGCTGTAAACTTTTTGATCTTTTCTCATTCTGGGATTCCATGCATAGTATTGAACATGGAAGTAAGGGCACCTTGTCATTTCGCATTTTTCAGTGTTTAAATAGAGCATGTACCTAAATGTTAGCATGAAAATCAGTCTTGGCAGGAAACTGATGAGAGGTAAAATAGCAATTACCAATGTGATAAAGTGAAGGTTAGAATGTATTCTGACTTTCACCTTCTTTGTGCCTTAGTGATTAAAGAAGCGTGTCATATACCCACTATGATAGAGAACTAGAAATGTAAACGTTATCCTGGAAGGATGCAGTATGGATTTACTTTGACAAACATGAGTGAAATTATTGGAAAAATAGATCTGCTATACAATTTCTGACAAAAAGTAGAAATTAAGATACTCTTCTAAACTCAAGGCCAGTAGTTTTGGCAGAATTCAGCAGTATGTGATAGATTTGTAGTTAATCCCCTGCTTTCTACCTCATCAATTGTAAAAGCAGATAAGCATTTTGCAATCACTTTGTGTTGGAGGACACCATTGTTAACCTTGAAGATCAAACTCAGTTATTTTACTAGCAAAAATGGGTTTATTCAGGAAGAGCAGAGAATTGCAGTTTGGGACAGGCAAGCTACAACGAAATCATACGCAAGTCCAGAAACAAAAAGGAGGAACTGCTTTTTATATAGAGGGAAAGAAGGGAATTGGGAGTTACTGTTAAAAACAAAAAGTCCATTGCAGCAAACTGGGGTTCGAAGTAGGGTAGTTTTTCATGGGTGAGTTGTAACAGTCTCTCATTGGCTGGACTGATCCTTGCTGGGGTAGTAAAGTAGGGTTGACTTGGAAGATGCCAGCAGCTTTTCTTCCTCTTGGGCCTACAACTCAGGAGGAGTGGTAGGGCATGAGAGCCCCCCATTTTGGTCTCCTGACTCCATTCGAAATAAGGTTTCCCTTTATCAGTTTTTATACTATGAAGTTATATTGTCCAAGATTGAACATACTGTGTATATTTTAGTGATACGTATTTTTTTAAAAGATTTTATTTATTTATTTGAGAGAGAGTGAGAGCATGAGAGGGGGGAGGGTCAGAGGGAGAAGCAGACTCCCTGCTGAGGGACTCAATCCCGGGACTCCGGGATCATGACCTGAGCCAAAGGCAATCGCTTAACCCACTGAGCCACCCAGGCACCCTAGTAATACATATTTTTTAGGTGTAATGATTGAGGTGGTTGTTTGGTGACCCTTATATGTGATACACTAAGTACTTTTTGACACAAGGTAGACTGTTAGTTAAAGCCAACATTTACCAACTGTTTGTTAGGTTAGGGACTTCATACCTTATCAAAGTTGCCCCTTGCAATGTTAATATGAAATTAAAATTATTTCCATTTACATATGTGAACACTGAGGTTCCCATTACTAGATCACTCAACTAGTAAGTGACCAAATTCAGACTTAAACTTGGCTCTTCCATGGTGAGTAAACTCTACCCACTGCTATATAGCTGCCCAGAAGGTTATCTTCCATACAGTAGTATACAGCATAACGATTTAAAGAAAATGTTGGACCTTAAAGTAGAATGTCTCTAGTAGAGCTGATTCACTTACGAGCTGTGTAAATTTGGGTAAGTTGTTTAGCCTCTCTATGCCTCAATTTTCTCATCTTTAAAGTGGGAATAATATTGCAACATAGACTGTGGGGAGCATTAAATATGTTCACACATTCGCAGCAACCAGACAGTGTTTGGCATGTAGAAGTAAGTACTCAATAAATTATACTTATTATTATTATAGGAATATGACCGAAGTCATCTCCCTCACCTGAGTTCAGAGCTCAGTGAAACCATCTGTCTCGTTGTCTAGGATTGATTTGAAGAGAGAGGGGGGCTATGTAATAATGTATATGTGCATATAAAAATGAGAAGGGGATCACTCTTCACTGTTTCAAAGTTAAATGAGGCACCCAGACTTACTACAATAGTCTGATGATTACTACTCCAAGACGAAATGAAATTCAACCATGTAAACTGTTGCTCCGTTTGTGAAGTCATTTTGATGTACGGACAGAATTGAACCCTTCTGTTGCACTCAGAAAATATTAGCTAGTGGCAAAGGGGAAAACGCCAGACCTTTGGACTTCTTTTCTGTGACAGCCGTCAATAACCCCAGATGGCCCCCCAAGAAGTTGGTAATGCAGAACCTGGGAAAGCCTCAGCAGGTTGTCCCCCAGCAAGCCAGGCGGAATCAGTGTTGATAGATAACTCTGTCTACCAGCCCACTGATGAATTGCAAAATCACCAGAAGAAACTACAAGCCCTTGGGGTATTTCAACCTTAGTTTAAAAATTAGAAAAATTTTGGATTTTTTTTTTTCTACTAATTGGAAGAAAATAAGTGTGTAGAAAACCTTGTTTATCCCCTTAAGGAAGAATCTGAGTTATTCATCACTGAGTCAATAATGTGCTTCTTTAAGAAAAGACTGGGGCCTATTTTAGGCCTGGGGAGTAGGAAACAACCTATCAACATTGGAGAATGGACTCCAATCTGACCACCACATCAGGAGGCTGAGTTCTTATGAACTCATATTCCGTATTTTAAATTTAAAAATTGCGTTATGGCCCTAAAGTATGCTAGGAAGATATCTGACCCCATCTGTGTTACCAGCCATGTTGCCTCTACTCTTCTGCCACTTTCTGGAAGGTGTTTGTGAGAATGAACAGGAGCAGGGGGAGAGGGGGAGATGACGGGCTGCCCCTGGGATCGGTGGGGATAGCACGGGATGAAAACCTCCCAGGGTAAGTCAGGCTTGACTTTATAATCATTTCAAGCACTGATATCTCCTTTCTGAAGAAAATTAAAATTGTCTCTTCTCCACTTACACTAGTATATGACCATTAGTTGCACACACACACACACACACACACCCACTTCTTACAGGCCATCCAGATCCTGAATGGAGCAACGATTCTGGTCCTGGGTGTTTTTCTAGGTTCTTTACAAAACCTATTCCATCTCTTCAGTCAGTTTTTCTTTATCTTCTACAAGCCTATCCACTGTGGGGTCCTATATTTGTGAGTATTCATACTCCCCCTGACCAGAGTTCACTGCTTAAATACCACTGCTAGAAGACTGCTAGAAGTGTGTTTGATTACTATAGTGTCGTTCTTAGGTGATTTGAAGATTGCCTGCTGTGGTTTTGATTTGTAATTCTTTACACATATTTTAAAAACAAAGTGCCTGTGAATAGTGCAAGACTGTTGAATCACAGATCTGTACCTCTGAAACAAGTAATACAATATATGTTAAAAAAATAAATAGAAGAAGATAGCAGGAGGGGAAGAATGAAGGGAGGGAAATCGGAGAGGGAGACGAACCATGAGAGACGATGGACTCTGAAAAAGAAACTGAGGGTTCTAGAGGGGAGGGGGTTGGGGGGATGGGTTAGCCCACTGATGGGTATTGAAGAGGGCACGTATTGCATGGAGCACTGGGTGTTATGACCAAACAATGAATCATGGAACACTACATCAAAAACTAATGATGTAATGTATGGTGATTAACATAATAAAAAAAGTAAAAAACAAACAAACAAACAAAAAAACTAAGTGCCTTTCTGATTAAGAGAAGTCATATTTGCTGAGTACAACTTAAGTCCCAAACACTGAGTTAATGCATTCATGTATTAAACCCAGGTATTATGTTTATGGATACTAAGAAAATCAAATGAAAACTGAGTATTGGTGAATTGTATCGTGTAGCCAAGAGAAGCCTGCTTTGGGACATAAGAGATTTGCCTGCTGATTACAGTCTGGAAATCAGAAGACTGATTTCCCCTATCTGGGTCAAAATGTAATCAATAAAATAAGCTTTGGTCTTAGGTGATCTTAAAATTTATTTATTTAGCTTTGTTATTTGATTATCACCTACCTGATGGTTTACTTTTTAAAAAGGTGACTAGTAGGAAGTGTTTGTTAATTAGGCAGGACTTGTTTTGTTTGTAGATTCTGGTGTTAGAACTTTTGAGAATTTATATGTGTTTGGTCTCAGACAAAGATGCTACCATGACATAGCAAAGATGGGAAAGTTTAGTTGAAAATAGTAAATGGAACATGTAATTGGCAAATGAAGAAGAAAGAAACTTATAGTAAATCTTGGGCTCTGATTTATTCAAGCTTTGATTTTTTTTCAAAATCATTGACCTTCAGCTGTCCTTTAAAACAAAATGGCTCATCATCTGGCCAAAATTTCTTGACCCAAAACAGATCTCATATTTTGACAAAAGATTATATTCAGTTTCTGGATATAGTCTAACACATGTAATTTAGATTTAACATTCCTGAAATGTTTACGTAGTTAATATGACCGTTTAGATGACCTAGTTAGAATCTGGATTTTTTTCTAGAAAACCGGGAATACACATTTTCTCTGCATCGTGAATCCTCACTATCTAAATGGGAAATTTCCATGTTGTAGAAAAGAGAACCATGAAGGGTTTCAGTTATTCAATTGGAAAAGAGTATTCTTTTCTCAGAAAGCTGAGGTCAGTTTGTGAAAAAAAGTGGTCAGGGAACCAGAGCTCACTCTTTTAAGGCATCCTCAAGACTAAGATTCGAATCTGACCGTTGAATTCCCATTGCCGGAAGCTTTTCTCTGGCTCTGTATAACCGATGGAGCAAAGTCTAAGATCCATGACATGGAACAAAGCCTTTGCTATCTGGTCTTACATGCAACTGTACCGTAGTCTTCCTCCCCTTCCTTCTGTATACATGCCCTGCTATATATACAACAATCTTCCTCTTACTAATCCTTATTAAACCGTGTGACTTTAGAAAAGATATTTAAGCTCTTACCCTTCAGTTTCCTAGGTTAGTAGAGATAATATGAGGACCTTATCTTTGGGTCACTATGAAATTAAAAGGAAAACAAATATGAAAACCTTAGCTATTATTAATAATATGAGGGCTTTGTGTATGCTGGGCCCATATCTAGGACCTTGCCATGTATTATTTTATTTTATCACCATATAGCAATAAGGTCAGTGACATTAACATGGGGATATGCACATCTCTATTTTACAGGAAAAGAAACACAGGCAAAGAAGGGCATGACACTGCCTCAGGTTATAGGATGAATACAAGCTGAAGACTGCATCAGGACACAGAGCGCAGGCTCTTGGCCATGAAGCTCTAGCGAGCCTGGAGTTTCTTGTGATAACCACTTTGTTATTTGAAGTGGAATTCAAAACCTGTTCCTTCATGTTCAAACAATTCAAGAATTGAATTTGTGTAGCAAGCTTTTGCTTTCCACGATTTTGGCAACTTTGTCTTCAAACCCTAGGAGTGGCTTGGTAAATTGTAAGATTTATGGGGTATAAAACAGAATGAAGTTTTAAGAAAACCATGAACTTGTAGAGAATTCAATATGTCAAATTAGAGTCATGAAAACAATAGCTTATCAAAAATAATCATTTAAAAATTAGTGGATATATCAATATAGACAGATTTGCAGAAGTTCTTTTAGAACATCTAATCCAATAAATCAGACCCTTATCTGAAGCCTGGGTAAGAACATGAGAATAATGTTACATATGCATGTGTATATGAGTAAATATCATTGGGGCGCCTGGGTGGCTCAGTCGTTAAGCATCTGCCTTCAGCTCAGGTCATAATCCCAGGGTCCTGGGATCGAGCCCCGCATCAGGCTCCCTACTCCGCAGGAAGCCTGCTTCTCCCTCTCCCTCTCCCCCTGCTTGTGTTCCCTGTCTCGCTGTGTCCCTCTCTGTCAAATAAATAAATAAAATCTTAAAAACAATAAATATTATTTACATTTACTAAAAATTGAAGCATAAAGATAATTATGTTACATTAAATATATGTATTTATTATATTTTTAAAGTATGTACACTCACATAACCTATAAAAAGCTAGACATAAAACATAATGAAAATATTATATATTTGCTCAAAATTTTAACTAATTTAAAATTTTATTGCTATAACATGATGAATGACATCGAGTATAATTCCACGTGGTAGAATGTGAATTTAAAAAAGAAACTTTGTGCAACCATTGCTAGATAGCTACTAATTGAAGGAGTACAAAGAAAAAATAGTTGAGACTTAGTATTTTCTTATCTGTTTCATTTCCTGTGTTCAAACAGTTCATTGTTTCAGGATCCTTATCTGTTGCAGCTGGGAGAAAACCCACAAGAGTGTTGGTAAGTGGCAGTTCTTCTTGTCTTCCTTTGATCATAGGACTAGAAATGAGTTATTCGTTAATAGCAGGAGAGTAGAGGTTGGTGAATCCAACTGAGACACCGAGTTTCATGTAATGCATAAGAAAATTCTCTTTTCTTAAGGCATTCAGATGGTCAATTATCAGAAAACCATAGAGATTCGAATGATTATTGGGATGGTTACCTTGAATATTTGATGAATCTGAAGCTCAGAAAAAGGCTTCTTGATTTTTTTTGTGTCATGAAACTTGGCCAATTCTAATTACTTTGAGCATACACTTTCCACCACTAATTCTACAACTGAAAGCCAAAAGTTCTATTCCTTTAGTGATTCATTAAACGCTTTACTACGCCCTTGTTCTGTGTTCTATCTGAATCATCTGCCCAGCCACGCAACTTCCCTAGCTCATTCACTCTGCCCCCTCCCTGGATGGCCACCTCGAACACCAATCCCTTTTCTCTCACCTTAATTCTCTATTGATGACCTTGCTTCCTATTCTGAGAAACTCAAATCATTAGAGAAGAACGTTCAGACCCCCACTCTAATATCCACTTCGTGGACCAGATCTGTACCATTTCTCTTTTCATTCTAACCTCTTACAGCAGGTGACCTCGCTATGATTTTCTTCAAAGCCAGTGTCCCTAAACTTGAATACTAGAGTCCTTTCTGGTTTTTTTTTCCCCACCCAAATGCACCACTCCAAATGTCTTTCTGCTAGATCTTTTTAATCAGCCTATAAGCATCCAGTTACTGCTCTAAACAGAAAAAAAATATTTTGACCTTATTGTCTCCTGATAGCTATGTGCACAATTTGCTTTTCCTTCTGTAGCTAAACTCTTTAAATGGATTATCTGTACTGTCTCCAGGTCAGATCTACCCAGTTTCAACTAAACCCATTCCAATAAGGGTTTATTTTCTTCCCTATCCCATCTCCATAATCATTCTGCTTAAGATTACTGAAGACTTCTATGCTGACAACACAAAGATCGATTCCCAGTTCTTATCTAACTTGACTCATGAGCAGCATTTAGCACAGAGTTGGCCACTCCTCCTTCAGTAATTTCTTCACTTGGCCTCTCGAACACTTTGATTAGCTGGTTTTCCTCCTGTCTTTTCAGTGTCTCCTTCTCAATGTCCTTTCCTAGTTCTTTTGCTTCTCTCTGACCTTTGAAGGCTGGGGTGCCCCAGAGGTCAATCCTTTGTCACCTGCCCTACTCATTCCTTTTGTGACCTCATCCATGCTCATGGCTTCAAGTGACATCTGTATGCCTACAACTGTGAAAAAATACTTCCAGCCTCGATCTCCCTCCTGGGCAACAGTCTGGCGGATCTCATGGCTTCCACTTAGAGTTCTAAAAGCCCCAAAATTCTACTCCTAATCTTCCTCGAATCTTCCCCCTCTACTGTCCTCTCCATGTCCACTGATGAGAACTCCCTCCTTCCAGATTCCCAGGCCAAAAACCTGGGAATGACCCCCGATTTTTCATTCTTTGACAATCTTGAATCCAATTTGTCAGCAAATCCTATTGGCCCTATGTTCAAGCTCAACCCAAGTTTGACTGTTCCTCATCCAGTCCACCACCATCTTTCTTAATTGGGCTCCTTGCTTCTACCCTCGGCCCTCTCTAAACCAGTGCCGCTTGAGACACCATTGTTCCCTTTGATATGTTCATCTAATCGTGTTGCCCCTTTGCTCAAAGTCATCCAGTGGCCCTATGTTTTCCTCAGAGTAAGAACCAAAGTTCTTTTCGAGACCTGCAGGGCCCGGTGTGATCCAGCTCTCCTCTTTTTCTCCATCTTCAGTTCCTCATATTGTTGACTTTGGCCACTCCCCTCTAACCATCCACCTTGTGCTCTTGCTTCCCCGAAACATGCCTGCAACACTCTGGCCGGAGGGCTCTGAGCTGTTTCCTTGCCTGCAAGGACTCTCCTCCAGTTACCCTCTTGTGTATCCCACTCGGCTCCTCACTGCCTCTTCCTGGGCAACATTCCTATTAATACCACCATCTCCATTCCCCGCTGGATGTCCAGGTCCTCCTCACTCCACTCCATTAGCCTGCAATACTTAACCGCTTTTAAAAATACTATGTAATTTACCTATTTGTAGGCTCAATTGTTTTCTTTGTCTTTGCTGCTAGAATGTAAGCTCCACGAGAGTATGGATTTTGTTTGTTCATTGATGTGTGCCCAGCATCTAGGATGATGCTGGGTGTGTAAACAACCTTAAATCGATATTTATTTAAATGAATCACCAGCAAAGGAAAGAAGGATGTGCTTCCTGTATTAACTGAAAATTCCTATTCTTTTTTTAGGTGCAAATCGCTTTTGGAATGAGTATTGCCAGCACTGCTCTGGATCTAGTTGGGTTTGTTTTCCTCTCAGTAAATTTGGCAGTTAATAAGCAGTCTTTCAAGAGTTGTGAGTCTTCACAGTCACAGGACTTAGGCATTTTCGTGGGCATCTTTTCAAACGTATGTTTTCAAAAGTTGTGTTTAATTAGAAAATATTTCAAACAATCTAAAATGTTCAGAAGAATAATATATCAGCTATCCTGCGACCTTGATTTGAATCTGGGCTTTGCCACTCATTAGCTCCGTAATGAAAGTCAAGTTAGACAATCTTTCTGTGCTTCAGTTTGCTCACCTTTCAAATGAGGATGGTAATAGTGTCAGTCTCACAGAGTTGGTGTAAGGATTAAACAAGTTAATATTTAATGAACAGTTAAAACAGTGCACATTGTGTTATATTATTAATATTTATTACTACTACTATTATACTCTCCAGAGAGATTAAATTGAAAACCAAATTCTTTCACATCTTCCTTAATAAAACTGACTTGGAAGATTTACAGTGTTCTCTGTGGTCTGGGATCTTCAAATCATGACTCACTTTTGAATTGTGGGGGGTATTTTATTTTTAAAGGGAAGTTCCTTAAGAACCTTTTCAAATGATTTTGTTGTTTGTGTGAGATAATCTCTCTCTTCTGAGGTCCACTTAGAATCAAGGTTTTCCTTCAAATTTGCCTATTTTCTCCATGATGACCTATTTTTACTGACTGACTCCCAGTCCTCCTGTGTGCTGGCATAGAAGTTTGTGCCTCATTTTTTTCTAAATTGTATTTTTAATTTTCTAAGTTTATATTTATATGGGTCTGATTTTTTTTTTTTTTTCCTGTGGGTTTCATAGTATTTTCCCTCTGGAGCAATTTTGTATTTGCTTCTTCAAGGTGCCTCAGTGATTATAGAAGAATCGCTAATCTAGTAATTTTGTGTTTAATATTTCAGCTTAGTGTTTAGTTTCTAGCAATGATGTAAATGCACAAACCCTCTAATGAAGTTCCAGTAATGAAATGGTGGAGGGGTCATTTTTGTCTATTTTCCTGAACTTCCTACTCATCTTCCTAGTTTGCTATGACTCAAATTAGTAAATGTTAATGAGAATATCAGCATTTTACCTCTATGGTTTCTTCACCCATGACTACTTCACGTGGGTTGATAAAGAAATGCAATGTGTCTCTCTCTCCAGGAAAAATATTTCCATGTTTTTAGGGTGACAAAGTGTCTCTTATAGAGTGTTGGTGTGTGTCTATGTCTTAAACCTAATCTATAGTTCACTTTGTTCTGTTTTAAGGGCGGGAGACATTATATTTGGTTTCCTGATGATATTTTTTTCCCTCTGAATGTTTGTACTGGGTTTGACATGAGGAATCATATCCCCTAGGGCCTGATGTCCCTAATGCTGATCCTTACCTTGCTGGAATTATGCGTAAGCATCTCTGTCTCAGCCATGTGATGCATAGAAAGCTCACGTAATTTGATTAAGTTGGGTTTGTTTCCATGACTAATAATTCACATAGTCTGCTAAGGCTTGAGGTTCTCTCTGAGTCCCAGAATTAGAAAGACACGTTTATGCAGTAATGATTTGTGGGGTTCCTGGAGTTGGAGATGGTATGAATGTGAGGGATGGAATGAAGGCTGGAATATGAGGAAACAGTGTATTTAATGTAATATTCAATACATGTATAACGTCATAGTATAATGTTAGAGTAATATAATTCATATAATAATAAATTAAAATATCGATAATAATACTACTACAATATAATGAATATTATAATAACATTTAATGTATTTTTATACAGATATAATTAAGTTCAATTATTTCCTTGTAACTTGTCAGTTTCTAGTTGTCTAGCCAGGAAAAAATTATTAATTCTTTCCAGATTTTAGGTAACTCAACTGTAAGATGAAAACATTTTCATTCTCTTCTGGTGTTTGTTGTGAGGACCATGTACGTAAAACTTCAGCACAGTAATGATCAGCAATCACATGTTATTGGTGATGATCATGATGATTAGGGAAGGGATGGAAGGAGAGGGAGGGGATGATCCTATTCTTGGACATTGATGTTTTATTTTCCAGGTGATTTCCTTTCCTTCCAATTCTGTGTAAGCAGGAATGCCTCCTGATGAAAATAAGTCTGAGGGCAAGGAAATTCAAGCTTAAATCTCCAGTGAGTCAGAGCTTCATCCAAGAACTCAGGAGGATGGGAGCCTGCAAAATGTAATCCTACTCTCTTAGGGCACCAATCATGAGAAACTTGAATATTTGACTCAGTTTTTTCTGTCCTAATTATAAACTCCATTAGTATGTTTGGATATGGAAGGAAAAATACTTCTTTAGACATTCTTGGTTTCATAACTTCTGTGATCACCACTCCAAAGTTGTTCCCAGAATCAGTGCTCTTTCTTCTTACCCACCTACTCCACTGCTTTATAAGGTTTAAAGAAGCCAAGTAGAAGAATTCCTGTTTTATGTATTCTCTCTAAACCCAACTCCCAGCCATCCACTGAAAAAGAAAATGAGTCAGATTTTTTTTTCCACTGCAGAAAAACACTTCCTGACTTCAGCTGACATCAGCATTGTAAAAACTCAAAAATCCATCATTATCATCAAAATATATTTTTACTACATTTGAGGTGGGAAGGTCAAGCCTCAGAGATTTTATTTCAGTCAGCTTCTGAGATTCCAACATGCCCTGATACAGAAATGATGGTGTAGACTGGGGACTTTGAGAGCAATATCAACATTTGTTCTTCAAAGGATGGTGAGAAACTATAAAACAGAGAAGTAAAAAATAAGGCTTTGGAATCTCACAGATCTGGCTTTAAATTTTGATACTATCACTTACTACCCATGTGAACTTGAGCAAGTTACTTAATCTCCCTGACCTGTTTTCCCTCATCTATGAAATAGGTGTGATAATATCAGTGACCTCCAGGCACCTGGGTGGCTCACTCAGTTAAGTAACCTACTCTTGATTTCAGCTCAGGTCAAGATCTCAGGGTCCTGAGATCGAGCCCCACATCGGGCTCCACGCTTAGTTCAGAGTCCGCTTGAGATTCTCTCTCTCCCTCTCCCTTTGCCCCTCCCACCTCTTGTGCTTTCCCTCTAAATACATACATCCATGCATGCATACATACATACATAAAATCTTAAAAAAAAATCAACGACCGTGTCAGTTGTTATGAGGGTTGAACAAACTATGGCAAAGGCGAAATAGACCCACAAGTACTAAATAATGCTGTTATTGGTGCTGCCGCTGCTGCTGTTAAGGCTGAGGCGGGATGGTGGTCAGATGTGCAGGGAAGATGGCAGAAACCCTCACTTCTGTTGTGGCTCCTCCTATCCCCCAGTGATATTAATGGCTATCTTTTCAAGGTGGCAGTTTGATGTTAAAGCTCCTTCTGATATATCTGGTTCCTGAGTTATCTACTGCTGAAGTGCTTATGTTTCACATTTATAAATGAATTCCCTTCTCTTGATACTAAGATGAGTCATTCATAATGTCCATAAGTTCATACACATGGGCTACTCTTAGCTCCTTGTTTACCATATGTGCAAAAATTCTTTCACCCTCTTCTCAACTAGTTGTTGCCTCTCTTCTTCAGAGCACACACACACACACACATACACATAAATAAATATATATATATATTTTTTATCTGCTTTTTAATCCATTCAACAATATCTAGGGAGTGTCTACTATGTGCATGTTCTGTGCTACAAGTTTAGGATACAATAGAGAATGATGGATAGTTTCTGCTCTCAAGTTGCTCATAGTGGGATATATAGACCCATGGAAATATGTAATTACAACATGGAGTAATAAGGGCATTGATAGGAAGAGTATAGGAATCTGGGAAGATATAGGAAGAGTTTCAATCTTAGGTTAGAGGAGATAACGCTTTTTTTTTAAGAAAACTTTTCTTCTAAAGTGAGGTCTTAAAGATGACTAGAATTGGCATGATGAAGGAGGATGCACGCAAAAGTCTTTAACCTGGGGAGAATTGGGGATCTTTAGGGAACTAACAAGAGAGTTTAGTGTATCTTTGCTGTGTGAGGGGCAGATGGCAAGATAAAACTTTGGAGAGGGAAAAAGTACACACATCACAGGTTTCCATAAGACAGAGCAGCTCTTTGAGTCTTTAGAAGCAATTGAAAATTGTCTGTAGTGGTGTTGAGCTGGCTTATGTAGACTTGTGAGAGCTGTTTTAAAATTTTCAGGGATCAGGGCGCCTGGTGGCTCAGTTGGTTGAGCAACTGCCTTCGGCTCAGGTCATGATCCTGGAGTCCTGGGATCGAGTCCCGCATTGGGCTCCCTGCTCGGCGGGGAGTCTGCTTCTCCCGCTGACCCTCCCCCCTCTCGTGCTCTCTCTTTCTCTTTCTCAAATAAATAAATAAAATCTTTAAAAAAAATTTTCAGGGATCACAAGTTCATATATTTTTGGTGGATTGAAGTTGGCTGTGGTGGTAGTATTTATACCTCAGAGATTGGTAAGCCACAAATCACATTCCCACCCCCATCTTCCAACTCTGGAAGGCCAGTTGAATATTTACAGCACACCACTGGGTAAATATGGACAGGGCATGCACTTACTTGAAATTTAGAGATATCCTTTTAGTTGCAATGTAGAGTGTATGGGAAGGAGTTAGTGGAGAAGAGGTTGATTAGGAGTCGGATACAGTACACAAAGCAAATGATGGGTACATATAGACTTCAGCAGAAGAAAAAAGTTATTTAGAGTAACATTTGTATTATCATTTTTAATTCTTTCTACTTTTCTCCTCTAAGATGTTATAATTAAATAAGTAATTTCTTTGTATTTTCGCACAGATAATCTGCTAACAAATTTTGATCAAAACATATTGACATCCTGTAGTGGACATTGTGATTGTCTTCCTGGCAGCCATTCTAGCTGTCCCCAGCTTGATGGTAAACTCAAGATTTTGGTAGGGTTAACCTCACCCTGGGCTGCAGGGCTCACCACGGGAAATCTGAACCCATCAGAACACTTCCATTCTTGATTGTATCAGCCCATGAAATGCCCCTGGACCAGGGCTTGATTCAGTTGTGGAACCATCAACATTAAGTTGGAGGGTTTTTACAAATGTAAAATACAACCTTCCCTTTCATCATATTTGTGAATTAAGCTACAGCTAGAACTAGTAGCTATTAGTGGCCATGGCAAAAAACTAACCTGAAGGCAATGTAAGAGAATTTCAGAAAATAGAAATCAAACCCTAACCTAACCACACCTGAAATTTAACCTGTATCTGGAATTAAAGTTTCATGAACACATTTTGTTTTTATTGTTAAACATTTGTTGCAAATATATTCTCCCATTCTGATTGTGTTTTGTTTTATTTTGGTGTTTTTGTTACCTCTTGTTTTGCTTCCACCCCAAATTGTTGTTGTAGTTATATTTACTCACTTTTCATCATGATTTATGCATTTTGTGTTTTGTGCAAGAAACCCTTCCTTACCTCAAGTCCATGGAGATTTTCTTTTTATTTATTTATTTTTTTTAATTTTTTTTTAAGATTTATTTATTTGAGAGAGCGAGAATGAGAGAGAGAGAGAGTACATGAGAGGGGAGAGGGTCAGAGGGAGAAGCAGGCTCCTCGCCGAGCAGGGAGCCCGATGCGGGACTCGATCCCGGGACTCCAGGATCATGACCTGAGCCGAAGGCAGTCGCTTAATCAACTGAGCCACCCAGGCGCCCGAGATTTTCTTTTTATATTATGATCTTTAATATATCTGTAATTTACTTTTTCTATAGAGAGTAACATCATCATCATCATCACCATCATCCTCCTTTTGGAAAGCTAATAATTCTAGAAATTTTCGGTTGAATATCTCCTTATTTGCCATACTGACGTTGACATACATGCATGCATCTACCCAGAGCCTCCTATTTCAGAGACTTTGTTGTTGTGAAAATACCACATTGTTTTAGTTGTACAACATAATTACTTTTTGGTAGTATGGACATTTAACAGTATCAATTTTTCCAATCCATGAGCATGGAATATATTTCTATTTATTTGTGTCATCTTCAATTTCTTACATTAATGTCTTACGGTTTTCAGTTATTCTCTTTAATTATGGGATTTTTCCTTTCAGGATCTTGCTCATCTTTTATTATATTTACACCTACAAATGGGGGCAAATTTCTTTCTTTTTAAAAGATCAATATATATCCTTAGTCTCTTCTCATCTGAGACACTTTCTCAGACTACCCTTGTTTTTCATAACTTTGACATTTTTGAAAACACTGTTCTGGTATTTTGTAGAATGTCTTCTCAGTGTGGGTCAGTCTGATATTATGCCCTGATTCAACTAGATTTATGGTTTTGGGGGCAGACTTTCATACAGTTGAAGTACCGTTCTCATCACATCATGTAAGGACGCCCAGTATATTCATATCAACATGGCATCATTAATGTAATTAACCATGATTACTTAGTTAAGGTGGTGTCTGTGAAGGGGTTCAGAACAAAGTCTCCCCAAGATGTGCCTCTTTAGCTTGTAGACTGTTTTGAGCTGAAGGCAATCAAGACCCTGTGGGCTCAAGAGAAACTTTTGTCTCTCCCTTAACTACCTAGAGGGATCTAAATTGGAGATCTTTCCCAGAATAAGAGTTATTGACAGAGATAAAATTATTTTTTAAAGATTTATCTATCTATTTGAGAGAGAGAGAGCATGCACGAGCAGGGGGAGGGGCAGAAAGAGATGGAGAGAGGAGAATATCTTTTTATTTTAAGATTTTATTTATTTATTTGATAGAGATAGAGAGAGGGAGAGCACAAGCAGGTGGAGGGGCAAGCAGAGGGAGAGGGAGAAACAGGCTCCCCGCTGAGGAAGGAGCCCGACATGGGGCTCGATCCCAGGACTCTGGGATTATGACCTGAGCCAAAGGCAGCCACTTAACTGATTGAGCCACCCAGGCGTCCCTAGAGAGAGAATCTCAAGCAGACTCCCTACTGAGTGTGAAGCCCGACACAGGGCTCGATCTCATGACCCTGAGATCAGGACCGGAGCTGAAATCAAGAGTCAGATGTTCAACTGACTGAGCCACCCAGGCGTTCCACCGAAGATAAATTTTATGTGAGTGACCCATCTGTATGGCAGGGCAAATATCTAATTACTAAACATCTACCCTTCTTATTGCCCTATGATTTTCCTTCCCCCTCTTTGAAGCCCCAGGTCCTTATCCCATTCTTTGGCTCAAGATGGCTTATATACCTCATTTTACCTTTTTGTCTTTGCACCTCTCATATATGTGGAACTCTCGTACATATGAAATTAAATTTGATTTTCTCCTGTTAATCTGTCTCATGTCAATTTAATTCTTGGACCAGCTGAAAGGAACTTTGAATGGTAGCATTTTTTTTTTTTTAGAACAGAGTACATGGGTGGGTCTCTAGTTTGAAAATGCTACTGAATATCCAGTAGAATTAATGCATAAAATTTACATTAAATCTAAAAATCATGTATTTTTACCTTTATGGATTAAGAGAAATTATAAAACTTTCCAGAGAAAAACTACATGACACATACAAATATTTGTAATTTTGTAAATAATTGTAAAATCACATTGGAATTGCCAAAATGAACTCTAGATGCTAGAAGAAAATGGAGTGAATGATTCTGAGTAAAAGAATATTTTCCATTCAAACACTATACTTCTCTAGACTTCAATCAAGTACGGGGGTGTAAAAAAGGAAATATCAGGCCAGCAAAACCTCAAAAACTCTTATCTCCCAGATACCCTTTCTCAGCATGTAACTGGAGATTGTGTTCTACTGGGACCACGAGAAAATAGAAATGGAGCTAGGGAGCCCGAAAGGGGGCGCTCTTGCACACATACCACTCCCCGCGGCCTGCCTTGCCCGCGGGAAGAAGGAAGATGATTAGTTTATAAAGGGAGGATGTTTTCACATAAGAATTTTATCTCCTGCTTGTAAGAAAAAGAATAAAGATCTCTCCCAGCCCCTGCAACAACGCACTAACCACAGCTTGCAGCCAGTGAAAAATCGCCACAACCTCAAATCCTTGTTCTTCTCCGATGAACTTTTGTTCAAAACGACCCTCCCCAGTTTCCTTCTAAAACCTATTAAAAGCTGACCTCCCCTTGTTTTTCGGACTCACCTACAGTTTGCCATACTTTGCGTGTTCCAAATTGTGATTCTTCTGCTATTCCTGAATGAACTCATTTTGCTGGTAAAATAACTGGCCATTTTATTTTTCTGGTTAACATTTCCAATGTGCAAGAGTAAACGAAGCAAGAGAAAAAAGTGGGATCAGGGAAATAAAGAATCCAATATAAGACAGGATACTGGGAAGTCCTACAATGACAACAGTGTGGCATGCTTAGAGGCAACCAGTTCAGACTGGAACAAGGGCAGACAGGTGATCCAGGAAAAATCTGTGCTACCTCATTCTCCAGGGTTAGCAATGGGAAAAAAGAGGGCTGAGAGGCGATGTATACAACACTCAGAAGGTATTGGAGGATAAAATTACATTTTCAAAAATAAGCTGATAAAGAATAGGAAATTATGCAAAGTTTTGGAATAATACTGAAAACAGTAAAAAATGATTTTGACCAAATGTTCCAATATGGTTATAGTAGGAGGGCAGGGGGAAAGGCAGAAGGGTTTAGGAAAGCTCATCATTCATAATAGAAATAGGAGTTAGTGTCTGCCCTTTGCCTATGATTCTAGGTGTCTCTTATTCTCCCCACTGAGCAGATGCTTTTGGTCACAAGAGAACAAATTATATATACACACTTGTAATTTTCCCTGTTAAAGTGCCATTTGGGGAACTAGAAGGAGTGTAAGAAGATAGATAACAAACACGTGCAGGACCTTCACAGTTGAATGGCCCGGAAGGAGCAATGGCAGATCAGCTTCAATCTCAGGAAGGGTTCAAAGCGATTTTAAGTCCCTGGGTTGTCTGTGTAAATCTTTTTCTTTGCATTTCTGAAGTCATGTAAATGAAGAGACAAAGAGGCTTTCGCTTTTAGTTCCACCTGTCCGGTTTTGTGAACAATATTTTCTTACTTCCTTTTTATAACCCAACTTCCCATGGAACCCTTGGTGTTTGGTGTCAGTTTCAGCCTTTCTGGGCCTCTTAAAGAGAGAGACAAAGGGACACAGAGAGAGAAAACGAGGGTGTAATGATTCCTTTGGGAGTATCAGAAAATACCCCCTAAGAGCTAACATCTTTCCATTTGTAATATGAAAATTGGTGCATATTTATTTTAAGCAAATTGAGCGTTCAGTCGGAGAAAACAATTGTTCAGATGGGATCTGAAAGCAAATCTGAGTTTGGAAGAATAAGTCCAGTGTGTACTGAGAGAAGAAACTGCTTGTGGAACGAAGGTGTGCTGATGGAAAGCATGTGCAAATGCACCGCTGGATGGATATACACGCCCTGTGGTGCAGGAAATGATCACTCTATTATCTCTTTCTTTCTGACAGAAGCATGATTAAAACTCATCTTGATAATCTTGCCTCCACCAAAAAAAAAAAAGTCATATTGGCATATCTTTCAATGTTCACAATTGTGAAAGACAACACCACATGTTCTAAGGGCTCAAATGTGGGTACAGGATTGGGTAAGCATCTCAAGAGGGGCAGAAGGAGGTGCTGGTGAAACCAGGGTATGAAGCAAGTTAGGGGCCATAAGATATATCTGAGTTTCTGGTTTGCATTTTGCAAGTTTCTATTGAAAATTCTCACAAAACAGTAACATGTCCAAACGCCAAAGACCATCCTCCCTTTGTTTTCTGTCTAAACCTCAAGCTTAATTTCTTAATTTGCTGCACACACAATGCACTTATTACATGCTCCCAGAAAACACCACCAACGGGCATTTCCTCAGGACTTTTGCCAGCAGATGTGGTCTCATTCTGCAGATGAAAACCCTTGACGGCATGATTTTAAGTCCTGGCTTACATGATACTTTCTCAGGGAATCTCTTCCTTGAATTCTGCACACCCTTTAGCAGGTAGAATTGTTACATCTTCCTGTGTGTTCCAGGAGCGTCAGAAATATTAGTAACGTGACTTCATTTGTCTCTGACCTAGTCTTCTAGCTTGTGAGAGTGAGCAGGACAAGGGCTGGTACCATGGTATCCACCTCTGCATGCTCAGTGACAGAGAAGTGCCTGACCTAGAGACCGAAGTCCTTTTTGGATGAATGTGTACATAAAGAAGTTTTATTCCTTAATTTCGATAACACATTGGTTCAGTCCACAAGTTCCCAAAGACACGGTGGGAAGATGGCACATGGCTTAATACATTTTTGTCTTGAAATGTACGCTCATATATCTTTTAATGTGCTCTGTTCACACACATACCTTAGTTTCCTGGAGAATGAGGAGAAGTTTCATCACATCCCAGAGAGACAATACAGGTGACTAGAGGGGCAATTTGGAGTATCTTACAGTTGAAGGAAGAGCCACTCAGGGGTATGTCTATAATTAAACTGAAATAAAATAATCCCAAATCTGTGAATCTCACCTGCATATTAATTTTGCCATGTATTCATTTTTTTTTTTTTTAGCTAGTTATGCTATTAAGATGAACACGTCAGGTAAGCTCTGACCCTAATTTAGATACAGGGCTCCGTCCAATGCTGCTTAGATCTACTCATAGGATTTGTTATCAAGTTCACGCCCCTCGGTGCTTCATGGCCACATCCTTGCCATCACAAAAATCAAAGCAGCAGAGAGTCTGTGTAATGTTTAGCAGTCCAGGGAGTCTTTTGTGTGAACACTTAGCTCCCACACTCTATCAGGAGTGGCTCAGAGCATTCTTCCTGTCCAGTCTCTGAGCCCATCTGCTGCAGAGAGCCATATAAATCATGTCCAAAAGACAGGAAGAGAGAGAAAAAGACAATAAATATTGAAGTCAGAGACAAATCCAGAGATTCAGAGGCTAAGACACACTCACTAGTAGTGCTTCAGCCCTAGATTATGTGTGAAGCCACCTATGCCTTAAAGAAGGAAGACAGGTTTCCAGAGGTACCTTTGGGAAACTTCTGATACAGAAATGGTCAAGTAGAGAAAGCTCCAGAAAGGAAGAACATCTCTTTCTGTTCTGCAATTCTCTCTCACCTTCTCAATCTCCACTAAACTGTCTCATTTGTTGGTTCTGTAAACTGTGCTGGGCTCAGGCAGATTTATTCTCCAGGAGTCTCAAATGTCTACATTTCATACTACTCCCTGTTCAGTCCTTGATTTTGTTCTTCATTCTAAAAAAATAACAAACGAAAAACCCTATTGCTCTTAATCAGCTGGGAAACTTATCTGACAAATGTCTTAAGTATGAAGATAGTCATCAGTGTCATGAGCCAACCCATGTTAACTGCCCATGTGGAGCACACTGCAGGAGGAAGCCCACCAAGGCTCACCGTAACAACATTCCTCACCGGTGGACAGCTCAACTGATGAAGAAATGGACCCAGAAAATAGTAGCAGAGCAGGTCTTGCTCTCCCAAACCCACAAGGGCCCTCCAGGTAAGTACAAGCTACGGTTTTTTTCCTTTTCCCAGCGGGCCAGAGATAGTCACAGTGCTGGGGAGATGTCAGTTCATGGATTTAGGCACAGACCCATCTGGTTTAATTAATATATTGAGTATAGGGGCACCTGGATGGCTCAGTCGTTAAGGGTCTGCCTTCGGCTCAGGTCATGATCCTGGCATCCTGGGATCGAGCCCCACATCGGGCTCCCTGCTCAGCGGGAAGCCTGCTTCTTCCTCTCCCACTCCCCCTGCTTGTGTTCCCTCTCTCCCTGTCTCTCTGTCAAATAAATAAATCTTAAAATAAAAAGAGTATAAAGAAGCTCTTTGCTATACTTTGCCAGTAGTTCTCTCTGGGTGATAGGGAGGAAGGTTTTTACTCAGCTTGTGACTGGAAATAACTTCAGTTTTTTCGCAGCAGGGGCTCATATTCTGGGATTGGGGTAGGGGAGTTCGTACTACAGATTGAGATTTCTTGCCTCTGCATCTGATGTATGTTAAGGGAAACTTTTCAACATGACCTAGGGCTCCTTATTGGTTACTCTTTGTGAACCTCAAGCTGTGGGATCCTGCCCCATTCTTTAGAGGGGAAATATTCATGAGTGAGGTTGGTAGAGGTGCATGATTCTGTTTTCCTTTGCATGCTGAAGACAAACATCTTATTAAGACTTTCCTTTTAAAGTGTTTAGGAGAGGCTGAATGACAGAACTTTGGGAATCAATATTGGATTGAATATCATTGCCAAATATTAAGTATATCTCAAAGTTTTAGAAGGGACAGTATTTCCATTTAGCCTCCTCTGAGGATGAAAGCAGGAATAGAGATTGAACCAACCCTTCAGAGCCGTTCCTTTGTGCACATGAAGTTGAGCGTGTCATTGACAAAATATATTCAGGTACATTTCTGTGTTAAAAAGACTGAGAGATACATAGGTAAATGTGCCTGTTTTTATTTTTACTCATTAGCATAGATCACTGGGAAAGAACTTGGCGTAGTAACCCTGGATTAGGACTTGGTTCATTTTTTGTTCCATTTTGTTCATCTCCATCACTGGCTAGACAGTGATCTTGGTCACAAACTTGGACCCTCTGAGCCTCAGCTTCTTACACATTTCAATGAAGATTTTAATTGCAAGATCATTTTTGAAAAAATAAACAATTAAGATCCTGCCTTTCTGTCAGTTGAGAACTTTTCACAGAGAGAGGGAATTTTCTCATGGTCGAATTTCTGTTTGAACTTCACAGTGCACCTGAAATTGAACTTTCAGAAGTATCTCTCCATGAAAATCCCTTACTGGAGAAGGCTGCTTCATCCCCACCATGCCATACATGGTTGCTATTTTTGAAGAGGGAGCTGGAATTTCTGGGGGTGAGTGAGCATCTTCCAACCTCAACCAGAGTAGGACTGGCTCTAGGAAAAGAGTATTTAGGTGCATGAACAGTTTCCCCACTTGGATTCATGAGGCATGAGAAACCTGGCAGATGAAGAGGTGACACTGGGCCCAGTTGAGTAGAGAGAAGCATTTCCTCATGAAGACTAGGATAAGAATGGCAAATAGGATCTGCCAACTCTGGTCAGTTGCTGGTGGATTAATATCATTAATATCCAATTAATAAGTTTTGTCTGCACTTCGATGGAAAGAACAATTATTGTTGTCCACCATGACTATGTAAATAAAGTTACATGAGAAATGTATTGGTCATTCCTGCATTAGGTTACGCCTGTATCCATTCTTAGAGCGGCCTGATGATACTGGAAAATATTGCATTTGAATTCCGTCTCAGGATTGCCTAAAACCCCAAAGCAATTTCTCATGTTTGGCCTCAATCATAAGGAAGTTGATGAAATCTTGGGAAAATACCTTCTTATTCTATAGAACATATGCATTTTTTACAGGTAACACAAATTCTGGTTGGCTTGATATGTCTTTGTTTTGGAACGATTGTCTTCTCCGTGATCAATATTTCAGAATTTAAGGAAGACGTTTTTTCATCATTTAAAGCAGGCTACCCATTCTGGGGAGCAGTGTTTGTGAGTAAATATCTACAATTGCTTCTGAAATAACACTGCACATAGCTTTTCTCTTGTCTAGGTCAGGTCTAACCAATTATTTATTCCAGTATTTAGAGTGTATAAACATATTGCAGTTTACAAAGCACTTAGGTTAAACATGTTAGCACACTCTCATCAGATAAGAAACCTGAGACTGATAAAAGTTAAATGGATTGCCCAAGGGACATTTAGCTAATAAAAAATGAATTTAAACTTTCAGAATCCAATTCCAGAAAAATATCCCTAACACTATTTATCAATCAAGTTATCTTCATAAAGGCAGGGGGAAGTGACTGAGGAGGTGAGGAGAACAAGGTCAAATGAGGTCAAAGACATCTGATGAGCAGCTATTATGTCCTAGAAACTCTTTTAGGTGCTTTCTCATTGTATCTCCTTTAATCACTGTGCTGTTTCTAAACTAGATGACTGAATGAGACACAAAAATATATAGCTTTATTGATGTGTAATTGACATGCAATAAATTGCACATATTTAAAGTCTAAAATTTGATACATTTTGACACCTGTGTACACCTGTGCAAACACTATCAGATCAATATAATGAACATATCCATCACCTCCAAAAACTTCCTTGCACCCCTTTGTAATCCCTCCCTCTGTTCCTTGTCTTTCCATCCTTAAGCCATCACTGATCTGCTTTCCATCACTTTAGGTTAGTTTGGATTTTCTAGGATTTTATATAAAGAGAATTATACAGCATATTCTCTCTACACTCTGTCTTCCTTCACTCAGCATAATTATTTTTGATTAATCCATGCTGGTTTTTGTATCAACATTTCATTCACAAGGACATACTTTAACTCTAAACAGTATCTCATTGGCTTGGCACTCTGTTAAATACTTAGGACTTATCAGGTCACTTACCTGTTCACGACTTTCCTTGAACCTCTGCCATATTTTATTTGACCCTTCTCTCTACTGTTCTTCATTCCATACACTTAGCTTATTAGGTGTCTCTCAACCCATCATACACTCTGAAACTTTGAAATTGTTTTGAATTTGTGCTATCGATTTATATTTTCAATAAATCTTCTCCCATGTACATTTTTGTAATTACTATATGTCTATATGACATATGTCAGACTTGAGATATACATGCCACAAACACACGTTTCTTGCCCAAAGGAGCTGACACTCTAACACACAGGATGCCCATACAACCAAATAATTACAACAAATTAGAGTAATTTTTTAACAGTCAAGTACCAGGTCTGCTAGACCTTGCTACCCTGAAAGTAACCCATGGATTGTCAGGGTCAGCATCACCTGGGAGGCTGGTAGAAATGAAGAATCTCAAGCCCCCTCCAGGATCAACTAAATAAAAGTCTTCATTTTGAAACGGACCCACAAATACAGAGAACAAACTGGTGGTTGCCAGAGGGGAAGAGGTTAGGGGGATGGGCAAAATGTGTGAGGGGAGTGGGAGATACAAGTTTCCAGTTATGGAATGAATAAGTCACAATGATAAAAGGCACAACATAGGAAATACAGTCAATGGTGTTATAATAGTGTTGTATGGGGTCAGATGGTAACCACACTTGTGGTGAGCATAGTGTAATGGATAGACTTGTGGGATCACTATGCGGTACACCTGAAACTAATATAGCATTGTGTGTCAACTATACTTCAACTAAAAAAAAGGAATCTGTGTTTTAACAAGACCGTCACATGATTCATATGCACATTTAACATTGAGAAGCACTCTATAGTAAATAAGAATAAGAAAATAGTGGGCTTCTGGGGAATATGAATATATAGCTTTATAGAGTACCCACAACTTTACCTTATATTTGGAGGATTGGGCTGAAGGAGAAATAAAGGTCCACAACTCACTGTGCTCTTCCCCCTTCCTTTTGTACAGTTTACTATTTCTGGGTTTTTGCCAATTATGGCTGAAAAGAAACACGCTACTTATCTGGTGAGTTGCCATTCTGTCTTTATCCATCCTTGAGAAGATAAGAAAGATGGAATTTTAGGAGTCTTGAGAGAGACATGTCATCATATCCCATATTATGAGTGAACGTGGATATGTGGGGTTTATTTTTCAACCTATTTTGTGTTGGATATAATCATTAAAAACATAATCATTAAAATATCAGCTTTTTTAGAAAACAATAAAATATAACTACCTTGGCACTTGTTTAAAAAATATCCTCACACTGGGCCTTGTCCTTGTAAGTACAATCACATGATCAGATAGATGATTTGTTTCTGATTAAGGAGATTGTTTAAGCAGAGATGATGTGTGTCCATGTGAGTCTTTCTGAACATAGTCCTAGCAAGAAGATTATAGTTGCTTATTAAACAATGAGTATGTTTCCAAGGTATCCTTGCTTTAATTTACACTTTGAACCAATGCAAAGTTTACTGGGTGCAACCAGCCGTAAAAATGCAGACAGGCCTATTGAATGCACTAGCAGGTGGAGGCTCAGGTCTGAGTGTTGCTCTTCATCATCAGGTGTGGGGAACCCTGGGGGCCAACACCGTCAGCAGCATAGCTGCTGGGATAGGAATCTTCATCCTGACGGTCAACGTGAAGAGGAGCTTGGCTTATATCTACAGCTGCCAGGAAGCTTATAGAGAGGACTTCTGCTTTATGGCTTGTTTTTCCACTGTATGTATTTCTTGTGCGAAGGTTAAGATCTGGGTCCCACTCTTAAGTAAGAGCCCTCTTTTCCTTTTCCATGAACATCATCCTTTGCTGTAACCTCTATCCTATAATGTAGTGTTCTGGGGGTTCATGCACAGAGATGCTGGCCGCCGCCCCCTCCCCAGCTGAATTCTGCGAGGTTGGAGTCACCTGCCTCGAACAATTTTGTGGCTTTCCAGTGTGTGTGTGTCGCTTCACTGGGACTGATCACGTGGGGGCGGGGGATGAAATGGTGATAAAATCAGGGGCTGCTATAAAGGAACACACTTTCAGGGTATCTACCTTGTGACTCTACTTGTCTTGTTGGTTATTGTTCGACAGGAAATTGTGGCAATGATCTTGTTTCTCACCATTCTGGGATTTTGCAGTGCTGTGTCCCTCATAATCTATGGGGTTGGAGAAGTAGTCCAAGGGAACAAGGTAGGTAGAGGCCTGATACTCAATCCTGAATGACAAGCTGAAGAATTTGAGTTTCATCACTTAAAAATACAGCTTGGTTTTCATGGAACATTTCTTCTGGAAAATTTTTTGTCCATGTTTCAGTATTTTGATTTCCAAATCTCTTACTTTAAAATCACAATTTCCACTCATAAGAGCACAAATCTCATGGTATAGCCCCATGAATGAGGGTTAGGAAAGTGGAATCTTCATAATTTTAGAAAATGCAGCTGTGCTTCTAAGTGTGTTGAGCATGAGAGACAAATATGCAGGTAGCATATGATGGAAACCCTCAGGTATCTGGGCTTATTTTCTCTTCCCCAATAGTTCCCTTATATTTGTTCCTGCTCTCTCCTTTTCCTTGGCTTTTACCTTCATATTTGCTCTGAAGCCTCAGTTTTCTTTCCTTTCTAATTCACGGCAACCAGCTGCATTTCCACTTGCCTTACCCATCCATTATACCTTTGATGTATGAAAAAGAATCACCAATACTTGAAGTGTATACACTTACTCCAATCTTCCAGATGATACACACTCTCTCCATCTGTCCACTTGCCTGAAGCATTCAAGTCTGGTGGCCTTTTTTGATTGCTTTCCTCCAAAGATAAATAAGACATCAGATATACCCAAGTTCAGACACATAATAGTCTCACCAACTTGTTATTGACGGACATAATTTCTTCTGGGCCGACTGGCCAGCCAGACTGGCTTGGTTTGTTGGAGATGGAGGGAATAATTATGGTATAATGAGGAAGAGTATGAGACTCAGAAAGGCAAAAAGAGATGAGCTAGGTCTCGCAAATGAGTCGTCTAGTGGTGGAAAATTCCTGGTGACTGATATTAAATCATTTTTCCCTCATCAGATTGCAGAAGATCGTCTTTATGAAGAATTAAACATATATTCACCAATTTACAGTGAGTTGGAAGACAAAGTGGAGGCATCTTCTCCCGCTGATTCGTAAGAATCATGTCTTCAGAAAATTCTGACTCACAGCAAAGGGTCTAGAACAGAATTTTTGTTTAAGGGGCTACCAGCAAAATTTCGATTCTATGATCTGCCAGTTTTATATTAGGATTTATTCTCCAGAGGTTAATATTCTGTCTGTTGTTTCTGTTCACCTACACTGCCCCCCCATTTGTGGATATGTGATAGACTCCTATTTTTCTTGTTTTCTATTGCTGTCTCATACAGCAACTTTTGTGGGAAGTCAACATGTAATCAGCAAGCATTTGCTTTGTGCCTATAACCGTGCAAATAAAGGAAAAAGTGGAAGGTTGGTTGAGCACTGAGTTAAACTTTGACAGTTTTGGAACACCTGGGTGGCTCAGTCGGTTAAGTGTCACACTCGATTTTGGCTCAGGTCATGGTGTCATGAGGCATGAGATCAAGCCCCATGTCCGGCTCCTCGCTCAGTGGGGAGTCTGCTTGTGATTCTCTTTCTCTCCCTCTCCCTCTGTCCCATTTCCCACTCCATCTCTCTCTTGATCTAATAAATAAATAAATAAACAAATAAATAAATAATCTAAAAAAAAAAGCCTTTGACAGTTTGATCATGTTTGGCTCTTAGCCCTTTTCAGAGTTCAAAAGAGCTACACATGTGCATGATATATGTCCCACTACTGGACTATAAGCACCTAGAAGGCAAAGCCCGTGCAGGAAACATATACTGAGGACAAATTACGTGTTTGAAATTTCCCACACTTGTGTCTTTCACCTTGTGTTTCCCAGTTCCCCTCATCATGGGAGCTCAAAGTGTACTTACGAAGTGAATGGGTGAACATTCTGGGAGGGTATCCCACGAGGTCAGGCGAGAAGTAGAGTAGACAAGGAGAAAGAAATTACTCTGAAGTGAATTTTGAGGTGATAAGGAGACCAAATTGGCAGATATTTAGCATTAGGAGGACAGTCAGATGGAGATTTGAATAGAATCCTGCAGGTTTGTATTAATCATTTTGGTGGATGTTTATCCTACCAGCTTATCAATGGATGCTTCCTGCTTATGTGTGATCTTATATGGAGAATCCAACACGGAATGTTGAAGGATCATCAATCTTATAAAATGCATTGGAACCCCAAGCCTATTGCTTATTAGTTGTGGCAAGTTATTTAATTTTTTTACTTGATCTGGCTTTTCTGATCTGTGAAATTAAGTTATTAGGAATAATTTACCTGCCAGGATATTGGAAATAATTTACCTGCCAGGATTTGTGGTGGGAACACACACACACACACACACACACACACACACACAACTAAATTAAGACTAACTTTAATGACCCCACTCTCTCATTTCACTTCAACTTTCTCTTTAATATGCTTCGTGCTTGACCATCTCACATCAGCACCCTGGCTTGAAACGTTCTGCCCTCTCTTTTGTGCTTGCTTAAATTTCTTCTTTGTTTAATCTCTTCCTTAAGTCCCACCTCATTCTTTAGGGTTTTCTAGTCAAGATTGTTCTTCTCTCTAGATGATGAATTTTTCAAACCAAATACACACACACAGACACACACACACACAACTTACACTAAGTATAACTTTCCACATGCATACATTTTACATCCCTTTAATGATAATTTTTTCAAAGACACAAAGTCTCATAAAAATCTGTATTATTTCCTGAATCACCAGCACATTCACTGACACAAGTTGTTCAATAATGTTTGGAGATTGATGAGTGGGCAGTGGGGAGTTTTACTAAGTTACTCAGTATCTGGTGAGGTGGGTGGGTGAAAACAGGAAAACCATGCATGGAAAGATCATTTAATGAGGAATGTGAAATGAAAATAAATTATGAAGACCTGAACTAAAAGGGAATTAGTGGGAATGGAGAGAAATGGTCATATCTAAAACACTGAGTGAAAGAGGAATTGGTAGATCTTGTTAACAAGTTGAAATAAAGGTTAAAGTTAGACAAGCAATTGGTCAAAGGAGGACACCTGCTAAGGTTGAAAGAACTGATAGGAAGTCAGAAATATGAATTATTGAGAGAGGAGCACAGATAGACCTAAATTAAGCTCAGTCTCAGACTTTCATTTTTAGGTGACCAAAGAGAAATGCAATGGAGAGAGCCTGACAGTGTCCAATACAGAGTTTCGGGAAAGATGAAATTTGGTGTCATTATGAGAGAGCTCATCATTAAATGAAGCAGTTTAACACTCTGAATTATTTTGAGATAAAAGGGAAGCCAAGTTAACCTTCACATACCTATAATCACAGGGAAAAAAAGAGGAAAAACAAATCTAGCATAGAAGTTACGAGAATTATCAGAAAAGTGCACTGTGAAGCGGTAGACAGCAGGCAGCTCAAAGTAGAGAAAGGTCCAATAAAGAGAGAATAACTCACCATCACGTGGGCAAGAGAAAAGTCTACAAGAGAAGTCTTGGCCCCAGCGTGGGTGAGAGAGAAGTCTGCCTCCAGGGGAGGCATGGAGATGGGGCAGAGCCAACAGCAACAGTGAATGAATGGCAGAGGAGCAGAGAAATTCGAACAAGGGCATGGTGGTAAGTAAGTGAATAAAACATTTGCAGAGGCATTTAGTAAGAGAGTATGTGATATGAGAAGTCAGAAAATAGATGGCGAGTAGCAAGTCATGAAGAAAAATAAGCAAAATGTTTATGTTGCTCTTGCTGTATTCGTTATTAAGAGGAGGAAAAAGTAGTTCACATCTTAGGGTAAACAGACAAGTCCTGTGGAAAGCCTGAAAAATCATCTTGGGGTTATATTCACAAGTCATTAATAAAATAATTATGTTTTATGTACTTAGAGCGCCAAAATTAGAAAGCGACAGGAAGATATTAACTTCCCCAGACTATGAAAGTGATCACATAACCACATACTTGGTATGCTTATCTAACCCAGTACCTCAGGTTTTCTACTTTCATTTTTCTTTTTCCTCCTTCCTTTCTTTTTTTTTTTTTTTTAGATTTTTAAAAATTTATTTATTTGACAGAGAGAGAGAGGGAGAGAGAGCGAGCACAAGCCTGGGGAGCGGCAGGGAGAGGGAGAGGGAGAAGCAGGCTCCCTGTTGAGCAGAGAGCCCAACACCCAGGACCCTGGGATCATGACCTGAGCTGAAGGCAGATGCTTAACTGACTGGGCCACCTAGGTGCTGCTCTACTTTCATTTTTCTGAAATAAAATTATGTTTCTCAAAATTTGATAGCAGCATAAAAATATACCCTTTCACTGTGTTGCTGCTAAGCGATATTCCCATTCTGGATCACATCACTTTTGTGGCATATACATTCCCATTCAAACCCCTAAGGCTGGTCTACCAGGGCCTCTAGAAATGCATCCAGTTTATCTTTACAACGGTACCATACATTAACACTCTTTCTCCCACTCAATTCATATTTTAACCAAATTGTTGACTATATCTTTCCTGGATATACAACACAATTTTTGTCTTACTCTGAGAGCTTCCTGCCCCTGCCTACCTTTTATCACGTGCCCACTTCAGGCATACACTGAGCACAGAACTGGCCTGTTCTTCACACATGCATTCCTTCAAATTAACTCTCTAAAAATTTCAACTTAAAGGTCATCTTCTCCATGAAGACTGCCTGATGGCACACCTGTTCATCCAGCCTTCATTTCTTGCTCCGTAACCACTTTACCCCATGATGCAGTATATGATCATTTATTGTTTGTGTACTTGTGATCTTCTTGATGTAGCTTCAATTACTAGTATTTGTGCAATAAACTGGAATACTTTAAGTTGATTTCCTGTCTGTGTTTGTGTTTGTGTATGAGGGTAAGCGTCTGACCAAGAGTAACAGAGAATCAAAGCATCAATTCAGTGATGCCCAGGACCAAGAACAGTTTGTGAGTCCTCCTTTTTGATCAATGTTTTATCAAATGGAACAATCTATAAATAATCCTCTAGACAGAAAACAGTTTTAAGAGCAATTGTCAGCCACCTCTTGCCAATAAATGATGGGATTAAGTGTAAAAGAAACTGTGATCATCAATCTCATTTTACAAGTTGGTTCTGACCCTAATTTATTTGCTGTGTTATATAAACTCAGAACAATCTTCTCCCTTTGTGGACCTCAGGTTCTCTGAAAATGAGCAGAAAGTTCTTGAAAATGCAACAGAAGATTTCCAACTGATCTTTCTGTTTCCATATTCCGTGCTTTTGGTAATCACAATGATTAAGTTTATGGTTGGGATAGCAACAGCAATCAGAGCTATTTGATGCTGGTTGATGTATGGCCTAGTAAGGCACCTGGGACGATAATATTTGTTCTAACCTCCTCTGACAAAAGCTAACCAAAGGTTTCTTTCTGAAAACTGTCATAGAGATAAAATTTCCCAAATAATTCCTATTCTATGAAGTTTGAGTCCACCTACAAAAACACGGATTAAAGAGGGTACTGTATTCATAATTTCAGCTTGATATAGAGTGCTGAGGTGAATTTATATATGCAAGAGTGTGTAAATCCATTGATAGTCACTGTGTTTCACGAGCATCTTCCTCCCCTGGAAAACCTCTACTCACTGTGGAGTTAGCGTGCTCAGTGTCTCCCAAACAACTTCTCTCTGGGACGCCTGCTCTCTGGGACGCTCTGGGTTTTGGTGAACGACATTGAGGAAAAGGGATTGTTTTGAATGTGAGCTTTGGAATATAATATAACCAGAAACAAATTGTAGTAGCTCTATTAGATACTAGCTCTCTCTGGGCAATTTTATCTTAGTTTATTTTTCTTATTTCTTAAATGGATATATTAAATACAACTATTTAAAATTCATTGTGTATATTCAAAGATCCTGTAGCCAAGTGCCTAGAATGATGTTCAGTACCTATTTTTGCATTCACAAATATTGATGCCTAATCATGAACCTGAAATTAGGAAAAGAGACACTGTCCCAACTTCTCAGAAGCCTTTGACAAAATTCACCTATACCTTGTCATTTCTAGTTGGAGAAAGCGGGTATGGGACCCTGGAATGGACCAGGGAAGATAATTATTAGCAGCCTTCACATAGAATATTTCTAGGTAAATTGAAATGCATGAAATGTACATTAGAGGATGGTACTGTCTTAGCCCTAAACAGGCAGAGAAGTAGATGGGGAGAGGCCATAGAGAAACATGCTACCAGATGAGCTTTGGGAAACTTCTAAAAACATTTCTCTTGGGTGATGAGAAATATCTTAATACATACTATCAACCTATTAAGAATGAACTGCTAGGAAAACACAGTGCAAAAGCCTCAGTCTGAAACAAACACAAGAAACAGAAGGATGGATAATCAAGGGAGACTCTGGGCTCTAACATTAAGCTGTGCCAAAATGGTACCCAGATGGAACAGCTCATTTCCTGTTCTTGTTCTTTGGTGGCCCCAGATAATATTTTTGAGTTGGATTCTGACCCGTGCTTCCAAGAGGACTTGGTCACTGGGATAGACTTAGGCCAGGCAGAAGGAGGGCTGGCAATTAGTCTATGAGAGAAAGTTAGGAATGGCTTTCTACATGGTGTAATAGTTTTCAGCACTTTTCTTTTCCAGAGACAAGTATCCTAGGATAGACAACTGTCACTTCCAGCCTCAAGCCACATTTTTGCCACTTGTAAATGGATTGATATTTTATCTAACAGGATTCTATGGATATGGTAACAGAACAGAATAAGGGCTGATCCCCTGTTGGGTTCCAGACATTTTACTCCATCACAGAACAGAAGATAAGAAATAAGTTGTGAATCCTGCCCTTCAGAAGTTTATATTCAAATAGGAAGAGAGAAAAAGAAAGAAAGATTCCCTTGGTGAATAGAAGATGCTGTTAGAACACAGAGGAACAGTATCACTTGCAGAGAAGGTACCACAAGAAATCGACAATTAAATTTTAAAAAGCTGAACTGGAATTCGAACTCTCATGGGGGAAGAAGAAAGAGAATAAAGTTAAAGTTAATTGAATTTCCACTAGGTCTCTACCCTTCTGCTGGAAGCCTACCTTGACTTAGTTCATTTTAATCCATAAAACAAACTTTGAAGTGAGCAATATCTCTCTTTAAAATCTGTAAGTTTCTTTATATAACAAGAATAAAACCAATTCACCCAAGGTCACTTAGCCAGTAAATGCTAGAGCTTGGATTTAAACCAAAGCCAGCTGGATTTAATATCTATGTTGTTTCCACCTGGCTCTACTACCTCTTTTGGTTATGAGGAGTGTGGAATGAATGAGTCCTGTCATCTTCCGAGTGACTGGTCATTTGTTCCTTATGTGGAAAACTTGGAGCATTGGAGTGACATCAGCATCATAAAGCATAAGACATCACTCCTCTTTGTTCCATTTATGTATGTATGTATGTATGTATGTATGCATGTATGTAAGCTCCATGCCCAGCATGGGGCCCAGTGTGGAGCCCAAACTCACAACTCTGAGATCAAGACCTGAGCCGAGATCAAGAGTCGGACGCTTAACCCACTGAGCCACCTAGGTGTCCCTGTTCCCCCTTTTAAACAAATAATTCTGCATTTGTCCCTGAACACAAGTACCTCTGCAGGAGCTCTGGGGTTCAGCACCATACACCAAGGGACCCAGAAGGAGTCTTGCTGACCTGTGCCTCTGGTGTCAGGCAGATAGATCTGGGTAGGGGCTGCTTGCTAACTGGCCACAACCCTCCTTGGCCTCAGTAGGGTAAAACCAGGAGAGGGCTCATCTGGGCATTCCTTGGCGAGAGAGACTTTGTAGAAATCCAGTCTCATCAAGGAGAAAGCCTAGCACTCCGTTTGAGCAAAACAAATGCTAAGTTTTGACACACTGGAGAGGGTAAAGAGGAACTTCCAGTGATGTCCCTTCCTTGAGGAGGCAGAGCATGGGGCTGAAGTAGCTGGTGGCGTTCTCTTTCTCTCTCTCAGAAAAGTGGGAGCAATGAATGAGTTCCCAGCTACCACAGCTGTGCAGGTCACTGCTGGAGAAAACTGTTTCTTTCCTGTAGCACCCTGAGTTTTGAGGCTCCATGACTGGGGGTATGGAGGAGATCAAGAAAGTGACAGATAAGAGTATCAAAGGGCATGAAAGGGACATAGTTCCTGCTGACTGCTTTTAGGACTCCAGCAGAAAGCCCACCCTACAAAGAAACCACCATTAGGTTAATAAGAGATTCTTCAGCAGAAACCTTACAGACCAAGAGGTAGTGGAATGACATATTCTAAGTGTTGAAAGAAAAAACTTGCCTGCCAAGAATACTGTATACAGCAAAGTTATCTTTCAGATATGAAGTTGAAATACTGATTTTTTTCCAGACATACAAAAGCTGAAGGAGTTCATCACCACTAAACCTGCCTAGCAAGAATTGCTGAAAGCAGATCTGCAGGCTGGAATAAAAAAATAATGTTAGTTAAGAACATGAAAGTATACAACACACAGTGGTAAAGTCAATATGCCATCAGTTTTGGAAGCTCTGATTCTGTAACAAGATGGTGTGTTAGCCACTAACAATAGTATAGAGGTTAAGGAAAATCATATTAAAAATAACTATAGCCACTATAATTTGTTAACAAATAAACCATCTAAAAGAGGTAAATTGTGGCATCAAAAATATAAGGGGAGTATGTGGGTGGAGCTTTTGTATGCTATTGAAATTAAGTTGCTGTCAACTTTAAATGATCTGTTTTATCCGTAAGATAAAGGTTTTGCTTTATGCTTTATGTAAGTCTCATTGTAACCACAAAGCAAAAACCTATAGTAGATTAGGATCAGAGAGGGAGACAAACCATGAGAGACTCTTGACTCTGGGGAACAAACTGAGGGTTGTGGAAAGGGAGGTGGGTGGGGGGATGGGGTAACTGGGTGATGGGCATTAAGGAGGGCACGTGATGTGATGAGCACTGGGTGTTATATGCAACTGATGAATCACTGAACATTATATCAAAAACTAATGATGGACTATATGTTGGCTAATTGAATTTAAGTTAAAAAAAAGGATGGCCACCTAAAAAAAAAAACAAAAACAATAAATAATAAGTGTTGATAATGATGTGGAACAAAGGGCACTCTTTTACATTGTTGATGGGAATGTAAACTGGTGTAGCCACTATGGAAAACAGTATGGACATTCCTCAAAAAATAAAAAAATAGAATTATCATTTGAACCAGCAATTCCATTCTTGGGTATACACAGAAAGCAGGATCTGGAAGAAATATTTGCACACCCATGCTTGTTGCAGCATTATTCACAATAGCCAAGAGGTGGAAACAGTCCAAATGTTCATCAACAGACAAATTAATAAAGAAAAAAATATATAAACACACAAAATGGAATATTATTAAGTCTTAAACAAGAAGGGAATCCTGTCCAATGTACAACGTGGATGAACTTTGGGGACATTATGCTAAGTAACATAAGCCAAGCACGAAAAGGACAAACGCTATATGATTTCACTGTGATGAGGATCTAAAGAAGTCAAATTCACAGAAACGGAAAGTCGAATGGTGGCTGCCAGGGGCTGGGGGTAGGAAATGAGTTGTTCAGGGGTATAGAATTTTGGTTTTGCAACAAGAAACAGTGTAAGTGCTGTTGCACATCCATGTGAATATATTTAATGGTGCTGAAACTGTACTTACAAATGGTTAAAATAGTAAATTTTATGTTGTATTTTTTGTGCCATAATTAAAGATTAAAAAATAATTTTTGGACATTGTTGGGGAATCAGATTCAGGAAGACACTGCCATGGCCTATTATCAGTCACAGCTGTTTCCAGTAAATCAAGATGTGGTTGCTGCTGCCCATGATAGGAAGTTGCAGAAATCCCCACCATTGGCCACACAGCTCCCCTAAAACACTGAGGCAAGTGACCAGTAGGAAAAGTAATGTTGCCATTAACCCTCATGCTTGCTGAAGCACGTGTTTATGTCTCTTCCTGCCAATGTAGAAAAAAAAGTATATAACTTGTATGTCTCTTTCCCCCTACCAGATCTTATTCTAGCATGTATTATTGGCAGAGTATAAATTGCATCAAGAACACTTGTTAAGGGATCTAGAAAGTATTGGCCCCAGTCTTCTAGCCCCTTTCACACAAAGTAGGGTATGAAATGAGAAGGACCCCCCCTGGTTTCCATTAAAAAAAGCCAACATGCATACTCCAGATCATTTTACTAAGGGCTTGGTGTTGACCTATACGCATATTGCATTTCCTCTATGGATGAGTTTATATTCTTTTCTACCAGGAACAGGGAAGTTTAGGATGGAACAAGATGCCAGCATGAAAGCAGATGTCTGTTTCCACAGATGACTCTCTATTACTAACTTTGAGGGTTTGGGCATGTGTGGAAGGGAAAAGTGTAGGCTATAGGTTCAAGACAGTCTTTCTTCCATGCTCTGTGAAAATGTTCAACTGCGTTTGTGGGTCTATAGTACTATGCATAATGTGTGGCCCAACCTTTGTGTCTTGGGGAGTAGATTCACTCACTAAATATAAAATCTTTTCTTATGGTTATTGTTACACATTGGTTCTAAATGTCTGCAGTGATTGTGTTGTAGATAATTCTGTTTCCTATGTGGGAAAAGCTGACCTCATGGATTATTCCAGAAAGAGGAACCTCTCTGCAAAACAACGTTATTTTTCTCGCCTGTCTTCCTTTATGTATTAAGACGCGTAATTTCTTTTGACAACTATGTGCTCTTTTTGTTGGGCTTCTTTCACTTAGCAAACTTATATTGATGGTCATCCATGTCTTTGCATGTACTGAGTAGTGTTTCATTGCATGGATTTACTACAATTTGTTAATCAATTTGCCTATTGATGGGCATTTGGACTGTATCCAGGTTTGGTCTTTGACAAATTAAGCTATTATGAACTTTCATGTTCAAGCCTTTATATGGACACAAACTTTAATTTCTCTTAGATAAATACCTAGAAGTGGAG
This sequence comes from Eumetopias jubatus, assembly GCF_037043125.1. Taxonomy (NCBI): domain Eukaryota; kingdom Metazoa; phylum Chordata; class Mammalia; order Carnivora; family Otariidae; genus Eumetopias; species Eumetopias jubatus. Next base: position 11,331,507 of record NW_028274819.1, on the reverse strand, counting down.
GGCGCCTGGGTGGCTCAGATGGTTAAGCGTCTGCCTTCGGCTCAGGTCATGATCCCGGGGTCCTGGGATCGAGTCCCGCATCGGGCTCCCTGCTCCTTGGGAGCCTGCTTCTCCCTCTGCTTCTCTCTCTCTCTCTCCCTGTCTCTCATGAATAAATAAATAAAATCTTTAAAAAAAAATACCTAGAAGTGGAAAGGCTCAGTCCTATGAAAGATGCTTTACGTTTAAGAGACTGCCAAGTAGCTTCCAAAGTGATTGTACCATTTACATCCCTCCCAGCAGTATATGAAATACCGTTTCCCCACCTCAATGCCAGCACTTGGTATGGTCAGTCTTTTTCATTTTACCACACTAATAGATGTGAATTAATCTCATTGTGATTTGATGGCTCTTTTCATGCCATCACTTGTTTATTTGGTCAAGTATCTAGTCAAATCTTTTGCCTCCTTTTAAACTGAATTGCTTCTTTTCTACTTATTGAGTTGTGAGGTCTTTGTATAGTCTTCATTCAAGTCCTTTATTGGAAATATGATTTGAAACTCTTTATGCCTAGCCTTTTCTACATCAACATCTTTCAAATAACAGATGTTTTCATTTGAAGTCCAATTTACATTTTTTAAAGTGGATCATGCTTGCACTTCTCCAAGCTCATCAGCAAAAGCAAGAGAAAGATTTTTCTCTAGCAAGTAAGAAAGCCTCTGCCAGTTCACAGGATATAGGAAAACCTGGGAATTCAAGTTTCACGACCATATCCCCATTCCAAGTCTCATCAACCCATTGTTTTCTTCACTAAGGTTTCTGACAGTACAATAAAAGACTTATTAAAAATGCATATCTAGTGTCCTTTGCAGTTGTATTACTTTCAAATTTTAAAATTTGTGCTTGATTTTCAACAAAGTCTGCTTTATGGTTGCAGAATATATGTATTTGTAAGTGTTTTACAGGAAGCCTTGTGACTTCCATGGTGTGCATCAGGTTGGTATTTAACTAACCTAAGGATTTTATTCATTTTCTTTAAGGTTTCTAATGAGGATAATATCACCAGCCAATGCGACAGTCCTTATCATTATCATCTTCCCATATTGCTCAAAGCACTAAAACTGCTTAACTCAAAACTTTCTCTTCTACATGGACTGCATTCCTACCCTCTGCTGGCTGGAGTCTCAGTAGTGACATTCATGCTAGAGATCATCGTTATAATTTCCACTAATCTGGAATCTTTATGATTATGATTGTGTAGACACTCACTTCCAAAATCTGATAAAGAAGGTGTACTTCATAGAGCCACTCTGGTTCCATTCTCCTCACTTCCTCTAAAAAGAGCATGTGAGATAAGGACTTGAGTGCAGATGGTTTATTGGGTGGTCAGCTCAGAAAGCTGTGAGAGGGAATGCGGAGAGTAAATGGGAAAGAAGGAAAGCCACAACAAGATGGTTAAATACACCATTTTGGGCAATTGGGATTCGATTACCCAAGTGCCTTCAAGAAGTGTGTAAAACACCTCCCAGAACTGTCAACTTAAAGTGCAAGAGGCTGAGACATTTAGCTATCTTTCTTTGAGTGCATACGAACATTCAGTCTGTAGCATGTGCTAATATTGTGCAATTTATATATCTTGCAAATATTACCTCCAAGTTGATGGCCTTTATTTTCCATCTGCATGGTTTTCTTTGAGGTGCTAAGTGCTGTTAAAAACAAACAAACAGAAAAAAAAAACCAAACAAACAAACAGGGCGCCTGGGTGGCTCAGATGGTTAAGCGTCTGCCTTCAGCTCAGGCCATGATCCCAGGGTCCTGGGATCGAGTCCGGCATCGGGCTCCCTGCTCCTTGGGAGCCTGCTTCTCCCTCTGCTTCTCTCTCTCTCTCTCCCTTTGTCTCTCATGAATGGATAAATAAAATCTTTAAAAATAAATAAATAAATAAACTTGTAGCCTTCCTTTAAAACAAACAAACAAACATTTATTTATTTATTTAAATTAGAGAGAGAGAGAGCCCAGGTACACATGCATGCCCTTGCTGGGGGAGGGGCCGGGGAGAGGGAGAAAGAGAGAGAATCCCAAGCAGGCTCCACACTCAAGGTGGAGGCTGCTGTGGGGCTTGATCTCAAAACCCTGAGATCATGACCTGAGCCAAAATCAAGAGTGGGTCACTTAACAGACTGGGCCACTCAGTTGCCCCTAAAAGAAACCCCTTTAAAATTGTATAATAAAAACTCACAGGTGTATCTGACTTCTTTTACTTGGTGTAATATTTTCAAACGTCATTCACTTTGATGCATATATGAGTTCCTAATTTCTTTTTATGGCTGACTAATATTCTATTATATGGCTATACCTCATTCTGTTTATTCATTCATCAGTTGATCGACACAAGTTTTTTCCACCTGCTGGCTCTTGTGAATAGTACTGCTATGAACATGTGTATACAAGTATTTGTTTGAATATTTGTTTGTAGTTTTTAAGGAAGCATATTGTGTGATTCCATTTATATGAAATCTTTAAAAAAGACACACCTATACATGCAGAAAGCATATTAGTTGTTTCCAGGGATGGTGGGTAGGGGAGCAATGGACACAGGGTTTCCATTTGGGGTGATGAAGAGTTCCTGGAACCAGACAGAGGTGATGGCTGCACAACACTGTGAATGTATTAAATTCTTCTGAATCATACACTTTAAGATGGTTAATGGCTACTTTTGGAATTAAGAGACTCTCACTGGGTATTCAAGGTTTCAGGTAAGAGTGTAAAATGATGAGTCAGCATTTAAGTGTAGAGTCTGCATCCTGGAGTATGTGTCTAGATTTGGGGATAAAAGGGTAGAAGCCACGTGCACCTAAATGCTAGTTATACTTACGCAACTGGATGTGTTCAACCTAAAGGAAGAGTTTAAGAGAAAAGAGAAGACATTTCATTGCAAGTTTTGATTACATGAAATTTTAAAGTGGGATAGAGAAGTGAATACAGAAAATGAGAGCTTGTGGTCCCCAATATAAACCAAAATTTAGGTGACATATAAAAGGTATTCTTAAATTTTTTATTTAAAACACCTGTCTAAAAACCTGAGTTAGAAAATGACGTTTCTCCAGCTTAAAGATTCTCTTTGTTTGGAGGCAGCCAAAGAATAAAGACCTGGCAATGGGCTGTGCCTACTAGGGCCCTCTCCAGTGCTGTGGGTGTCATATCTAGGGAGCCTCCCTGTGTTTTGAAACTTCTCTGTTTGTCACAGTCTGAGTATCTGGGCCAAGAAATCTTTAGCAGGATCTCCTGTGGGTTTTTCCTTATCTTTGTTTTAGGCCATGGTTCTCTCTGATAAACAGCTGTGATGTGTCCAGACTTCTAGTACAGTAGATAATTACTCATCTCTGTCACCTAGAATTAGACTCTGATAGCTTTATTCCACTCCCTCTTTCCCTTTTCACTCCTCTCTGTTTCCCTGGCTGAGATGCCACTTATTCTAGAAGTTAGTGTTTCCCATTGAAATGGGTAGATACTGAGGATGGTGCATTTCTTCTCTGCCTCTTCTTTATGTCTTTGCTTTAGATCTTTCTTAATTATATCCTACAGTAAAGCCAAAGTATGGATGGATATTATCAGAGTTAATAAAAGTGGAGAATATATCTCTTTCCCTTGTTTTCATTGCTAATTTTATAGAACAAACATTTATAATCAGAATTTTATGAGCTCAAAAGGAAATAAGCACCTGTCAATAATTTTATGTATATAATATACATAATACAATATTTAATACAATATTTAAATAAAATATAATTGTAAAAATATAGTCATATAATTATATATGTAATCTATAATTTATCTATCTCTCTATATGTAATCTCCCCAATGGTCTCCTCAAATTCAAAACAAAAACTAAGAAAAATACCATTGGCTTTCACTTAAGGACATTAAAGAAGCTAAAGGTTAGAGAGGTTTTATTATTACCTCGGGTGCAGATTTAGTTACTGGTGTAATGTGAGTCTAACCCTGATATTTATATATTTGTGGCTATAATCTTATAATCTTCTCTCCCTTTTCCCAATTCCAAATGTTATTCACCAAGTCCAGGCAGCTGTTCATCTGGTGGTGCAGGTGGGTTGGTGAGGAGGTGGAAAAGGTGGGCAGAAGCAGTGAGATGGAGAGAACTTGAGTTCACGGAAGGAAAATATTTCACATCCTGGGAGACTAGAAAGAATTTAGTGTATCTACTGTCTGGTTTCCTAAGTAGCCCCTTGCAGTAGACAATTGAAATTATTTGGAATTCTTCTGCACAGCAGGATTGTCTATCCCCCTTTATTTATTTACTCAATCATTTATTTATACCAGTAGGGATACTGATTTTTTATGTTGGATTCTAATCCAGCAATACTTTATTTATCTTTTTTTGCTTAAAATGTTCCAGCTTTGAACACTATAAGCTCTTTCAATTGGCTCCTCTGAACCTTTGACATACTCTTATCATTATGTTTCTTTTTAATTACTTTCTTACTTTTTGGCATGAAAAGATACTCCAGACTTACTTTGTCTATTTCTTACCCAAGACCTAGAATCTGCCATTTACTCAAGGTCTGGTTTCTTTTACTGGAGAACAGTATTTGAAGCAAAGATCTGTGAGTTAGGTGTGCTTGTTGCTACTGGGATGTTGTTTTTTTAAGGTTCTCTCAATGGAAAGAGCAAGGAGATATGTATGCATGTTGATCCCTGTAAACACATGTATCTGTAAATAGTCCTACATATATTCACATGTATCTACGTTAACTAAAATATGAGTTCATACTGATTTCTCCATCTCTAATAGATTGCCGTGTGGATCATTCTGGACTTCTCCCCTTGCTTGTCTATAATCTCTCATTTCAAGAGTGAGAAACATGGCTTCCACAATCCACCATCCACTCAGTTCTTCAATTCTAGCATATGTGTATAGTAGTTTCAGACTTGACTGACAAAATTAATGCATGCTGTAGACTGAATGTTTATGTCCCCTCAAAATTCATAAGTTGAAAACCTAATCTCCAACATGATGGTATTTGGAGATGTGGTCTGTAGGAGGTGATTAGATCATGAGGGCAGAGTCCTCATGAATAAAATGAGTGCCTTTTATGAAAGAGACCCCAGAGGGCCACCTTGCCTCCTTTTGCCATCTGAGGGCTGGCTGCTATGAACCAGGAAGTGGGCCCCCACCAGACACGAAATCTGTCTACACCCTGATCTTCGATTTCCAGGGCTCCCAAACTGTGAGAAATAAATTTCCGTTGTGCATAAACAACTCAGTGTGTGGTATTCTGTTATATAGAGCAGTCCAAACAGAGTAAAACAAGACAGAGTTATTTAAAGAAGATTTTAAAATCAGTACAATAAATTCAAACCAACCAACAGAAGAATAGAAGACACCAACATTCAATTCCTATAAGAGCTCATATAAATAGCGATAAACATATGCTCACCACCATTTTAAGCCCATAGAATGGGTACAAACTGGTCTCTTGTATACTACTTGTTTTTAATATCTTATAAAACCAAGAATTGGACAGGATGTGAAGCAATTGTAACAGCAGTTGTCACATATTTCTTGGAGAAGGATAATTCGAACTATGAGTTTAGAGAATAATTTAACAATATCCTAGAGGTGTGGTAGGAGGTGTGCACAATTTAAGACATAAACCTTGCAAATTATTTCCCAGTATACAAAGAGACATGCGCCAGGATGTTCTGAATTGGGTTTCTGCTGAAATAAAAATATTGCAGGAACTGTAGATTTTATCAACATGCAAGAAAGAAAATGTTTGTATTTACACAGTGGAATATGGTAAAATAATGAAAATGAATGAATAAAAGCCACACATTATGATAGTGAGTGGAAAATGCTCATTGAAGAAGATGAAGTAAACATGATATATTTTTAAAACACAATAAAAAACTAATGATGTATGGTGATTAACATAACATAATAAACAAATAAAAACAAAACAAAACAAAAAAATCACAATCTTAATATATTAGTGAACTCGGTTAAGGACAACTCTACTTTTGTCTGCCCATAGGCTAACAGAATGCCCTCCCTTTCACAGACTTTCAAAACCAGGGAAAAATGTAAAGAGCAGAGCAGTGAAAAATCAATGTGGGAAAAATATGATTTTTATTTAATGTTATATTTTGTAGAAAGGTGGGATCAGTAAAAAAAAAAAAACTCTTTTGATCTGATTTCTATCTCTTGATCTTCTGAAACAATTGGTTCTCTTATTTAAAAAAAATTAAGTAATTAGCAAGCCATAAAATAAATGGAATATCCTCCCTGATTTACAAACTGACTGATGGGACCCAGGACTGTGGGTAAATATTTGAAAACAAGTCTTGGAAGACAGGGCAGAACATTACATGTTACATCTCAAGCAAAATCATAATCATAATCATAATCAATGAAGGTAGTGGTTGAAGAGTTCTCCAGTGTAATCAAGAGGAAAAGGCTAACAAAAGGGTTGGTTAATAACTTTTTTTTTTAAAGTAGGCTCCATGCCCAGCGTGGAGCCCAGTACAGGGCTTGAACTCACAACCCCGAGATCAAGACCTGAGCTGAGATCAAGAGTAGGACACTTAACCTCCTGAGCCACCCAGGCGCCCCAGTAAATTTTTTTAGTATAGCCAGTTGTAGTGGTTAGTGATTTTTTTGTCCTGATGTTTGTTAACAAAATGTTAACTTGTGGAAATTCAAATTTATTCTTAGCTGCTGTTTGGCCTTCGGGATAAAAGTCAGAATCACTTGTCCTCATGTGACTGATGTTTTGATAGGAAAACCCTTAAATATGGTACTTAAGAAAATAGCCTGGGAGTGCAATCAAGATTTAAAAGCAGGTTTCTGTTAGTTGGTCCTTGGCTTCATTATCTCATGCGAGCACTAGTTTATTCACTGAAATTTCCTTGCAGCTGCCCTGTGGTAGGCAGGGTAGGATGACCCACAGGAAGTAATGGTGACAACACAGCTGAAGGTGATTGTCCTACTACTCTTCAGATCAGATCAGACTCTTCGGTGGAAGTGGTTTTAAGGAATGATGGTCAAGAGGAGCTCTCACCTCCCATTTGGTGCAGTTCTAGAGGGATGTGAAGGTAGGAAGAGTTCATTTTCTATTCTCAGCTTCTTGGAAGAATTCTGGGTTGAGTTATTAATGGGTGATATGTAGGAACACGGGTCAAAAGTGTCTAGTAAAGGCTGAGGTGAGAATGAAATTTGGGACAAGTTAGACTGCTTTTGAAGGACAGGTTCTCATCTATGTGGGAGTGAATGTTCAGGCTGGGGAACTGTGCCCCCTTCAACAATTATTTCAAAGGGAAAAATATTAACTAACCTCCAGAATAAATGGAATCTGAACTGGAGAAATTGAAGGAAAGGAAAGGGAAGAAGTGGCTGGCTAAAGATGAGATAAAGTCCTCCTTTCCTGGTAAATGGTTCTGTTGTGTATATTCATGTGCAGAAACACACCTTGACTTCACCCCTGACCTGATGTGAGAGGGAGACTATGAAACTTGATCATGTAAGGAAATTTTTCTGGTCCATCCTTTATTCCCTGTCTTATGACAGAAATATTACTCTTTCACGGTGTCTGGGTGACTCAGTCAGTTAAGCATCTGACTCTTGATCTCAGCTCAGGTCTTGATCTCAGGGTAGGAAGTTCAAGCCCTGTGTTGGGCTCCATGCTGGGCATGGAGTGTACTTAAAAAAAAAAAAAAGAAAAAGAAATATTACTCTTTTTTGAGACACATAAGACACATGTCATATACTAACATGTTTTGACATTGCCCCATATCTGTGGGTCTTAAAAATGCACAAAAATTATCTGAGCCCCTTTGTAACCTAAGGTCACAAGCTTAGGTTTTATCTTCAGGATGTTTTGCTTAGACCTGGATCCTGATCACTTAACAGATGGCTGTCAAAGCTCTGTCCTTGTTGTTTTTCCCGGACAGAGGTAATGATGTTATTGTTTGAGTCTATTTGTAATTATCTGTGTTCATGTGGGCAAATATGCAGGAATGACCACCGTTTTTTTCCTTTAGGACTAAAGAATAAGACAGAAACTAGGAAATATAGACAAACCAGACTCATTATAGGTCACTTTAGAACCTAGGTGCATCAGTGATTTATTGCCACAGTAATGGTGCCTAACAAATAACCCCCTGAAACTTAATGGCTTAAAGCAATAAACATGCATCTTGCTGATAAGTCTGCACATGGGTGTTCGTGGTTCTCCTGAAATTCCCTGGGATCACTCACATGAGGGTCGATAATTGCTATCTGGTTAGGGATAGCTGAGATGAATGCTATGACTTTTCTCATTTCCGTATCTTTTATCCTCAAGCAAGGTGGCCCAGCTATGTTTTCTCAGCCATGACATGAGCTCAAGAGCCTGTGCTTTTAAAACATTTGCTGATATCCCATGGCCAAATGATATCTCATTGGCCAAAGTGAGTCACAAGGCTGAAATCAAAATTAAGGGGGGAAGGAAATATATTCCACCTTTTAATGGGGGCAGTGGCAGTCATGTGGCACTGGTATGAATGCAGGGAGGGGTAAAGAATAAAAGCTGTCATGCAGCAAATCTATTTGCAAGGGTAATATACAACAATTAAAGAGAACTCTGAAAACCATTTTGAGTTGGCCTGGCACATCAGAGCTTTTAATAAATCATCACTATGCTTGTGGTGTAGGGCAACATTAGCAAAGGCCAATTTACTAGAGAAATTGAATTCTCATTTGGTTCAAACACAGAAATGCTGACTGACATTGAAGAGGTGATAGAATTGCTTTAAAACTAAGTTTTCTTACATGGAAAGTGAAGGTTCTCATTTTATGTAGTTTCTGTTCACATGCACTTATAAAATCATTATATAAATTAAAAACTTATTTTCTTTTACTGTATTGTAGGTTTCCAGTTGACAGGAATTGTGCATGTTTTGTTCATTGGTATATTCCTAGCAACAAAACTTATAACAGGGTCTGGCACATAGTAGACATTTAATCAATATTTGTTGACTGAATGAATGAATGGATATTACCCATATCCATAATATAATAACCAATGAATGATATTATAACAATGGCACTTACAGGACTTGCTATAATGATTTGTTCATTTTCCATCAGTTTTTTTTCCTAGAAGATGTAAATGTAAGCATTCTGCATGCATATTTATCATATTAAATTTTAACAATAATACAATAAAAATAATAATGATGCTATCTATTATTTAGACTATACCAGGCACTCAGTTCCAAGTTTTACATGTACAGATCTGTTGAAATAATATAGATGTATAACAAGCAACAAGAGGCGAGTACCACAAGCACATCCTTTTATAATTTTATTATTTATTTATTAGAAGTTTATTTATTTCTTTATTTGAGAGAGAGAGAGAGAGAGAGAATGGGGAGAGGGGCAGAGGGAGAGAATCTCAAGCAGATTCTGCATTAAGCGTGGAGCCTGACGCCAAGCTCCATCTCATGACCTGAGCTGAAACCAGGACTTGGATGCTCAATGGTCTGAGCCATCCAGCACCTCCCCAACTTTTTATAATTTTAAAAACTAGGGCATGGAGATGGTAAAAGAGTCCTGCCCAAGTTTACACAGTGTGTGACTGGAATCATAACTCAGGCAATTTAATTTACCATCATACCAAACTGCCTCATTAATACCATTCTTCCAAAGGCCATTTTTCATGTCTACAAGAAAGGGGTTGAAGAATGAATCTGTTCTCTGTAAAATATTTACATTTATAGCACTTAAAGACTGTGTTAATACATCAGAAGGAAAAACTGCATGGTTTGGCCCGAATCCTCTACAGAAGAACATCATCCAAGTAGACCAAACAGACAACCTGAAGACCTTCCTGACAGGGCAGCCCCAAATACTGGCAGTGAGTGAGCTTGACCTTCAAACATAGTATTTGGGGAGATAGCCATTTCCAGAGAGGAGAACAGTTGTCCTTTGTGGCTCCTGAGGTATGATTAACTGTGTCATAAACTGACCTCCATAAACCTTACAGTGGCAGGAAACAGATTTTTTAAAAAATCAGAGGTGCTGTAATCTGAAAGGAAAATGCATTTCTCTAGTGAGAGGGGAAAAAGAAAGTTATCATAAAACCTTTCTAAATAGCCTTGAACTTGAGAAAAGGCCATGGATTCCCAGGGGTTTCATGCTGGGGGCCCTTCTAAACTCAGGAGATGGGAAATGGCTCTGTGTAAAGACCACAAAATCATCTTCCTAGAAACCTGCGGGCTTCATACTCTGAGCATCCTCTTTTTTCACTCCCCAGGTGGCTCAGATCCTGATTGGTCCGATGAAAGTATGCCTATTTGTTATAGGTCTGTGTTTTTGTTCTTCTGACTTTTCCTTTTGGTGTTATCCCCTAACCATGGTCTCAGGATCTCCTATAGGGAGATCCTTATTTGTGAGTATGTGGAATATTTCAACTTCCTCAGTGGTAGAATTCTGCGAATATTTCTTCCAGCATTCCCTTTCAAAAACCAATGCCTTGATCTGGGATTTTACTTCTTAGAGCAAAAGATGTGACCTAAATTCTTTGGGGTTCTGATGATCTCTGGTTTGGGGAAGTACAGGTGCAGGCTCACCAGGCTGAGTGGATTCTTCCATTTTTAGTTCTTTGTATCGGGAGCTGTGTCTATTGCTGCTGGAAGAAACATGACATTAAACCTGATAAGTGTTTCCCTTGGCCCAAAGCAACAAGCAGAATCGGAAGGGCTCTATCTCAAGACAAAGGAAATAATCTCCAATTCTCCGAATCATCTGGGCTCTATGGGGGTCATGGCGAAATCTTCCACGAGGAAACTGAGGTTTGACTTAATTTTTTCACCCCTATTGTCTGACACTCCATCCCTGGGATTAATTTATGAATACAGAATCCAACGGTTCAGCCCATGCTCCTCTTTCTTTCTTAAACTTAGGAAAATTATTTGAGAATGTGTCTTCAACCCTTCAAAATGAGTGAATGTTTTTGTGTTTTCCAAAGGGAAGAAGAGCATGAGACAGAGGGACATAGAGGACACTGATCATTCTCTTCCAGATCAAAGGCAGCCTGGGAATGAACATGCTCAGTGCTGTGGCTGGGGGACTAGGGATAATCCTGTTAACAGTAGTGCTGACTATGGTACATGGATCAGAAAAAAGGTGTCTCATTCTTTAAGTGTTTCTGAGCTGCTTTTATTTTCTGAAGTTATATTTGTATTATCTAAATGTATATTAGTCTGAGATGACTGTCTCTCAGTTGATCTTGGCTTATCACCACAAACAGTAAGATCTGGGATTTGATCTCATGGGGAGAATTTTCAGTCCCTTTTTGCTAGGACCTACCAGGACAGTTACCTTTTTTTTCTCACATTCTTCACTGAACACAGCGAATTTAGAAAATTGATCATGAGGATCTTTCTTCCAAGTCTTCAGGTTCGAGTTGAGATGGCAGTGGGTTGCTGTGCTGGCTCAGCAAGCTCTGTGTCATTTGTAGGTGGGGTGAGGAGAGTCAGGGCTCCAAGCCAAGATGCTCAGAGCCTCGGGGGTATATGTATGTATAAGGAAAGAACAATGACATCACTTTCGTAGACCTGGAGGTTCTCTCCTCTTTGGACGAGGAAAAAGTATAAATTCATACAGGGAGGTTATTATAAGGAAAATAACTTGATAACTTGAAATGGACAATAGAGAGAATTTCTAAGCCAAGAAAACTAAGGAAATACATCCGCTTTAATCTGAATTTCCCCGCACTTACGAAGTTCCAGAGTAGAACTCCTCTCAGCCATTTTAGGATTTTCTTTTCAATTTTTCTTTTTTGGTTTGTTATGAGAGAGAACATACCTGTTTCTATAGTGGAGAACGAGTCAGATTGGCATCAGAGAATCCAGGGCCAGGGGAAGTATCCATCTATTAATTATATTCCTTTCCTTTTTCTTCGTCTCTCTCCTGGTGGAATCTGCTTCTTTTTAGAGGGTATTTGAGACTGCGATATTAGTCCTCTCCCTGCTGGAAGTCAGCATCGCTATCTCTCTTTCTGTGTTTGGGTGCAAGGTGGCCTGCTTTGTCACACAGGTGAGTGTTCAGGACCTGAGGGAGGGGTCACATTTGTCATGTGATGCTGAGTCTGTGTTCTTGTTTCTCTCATTGTGTCTTTTCTCTCTGAACCAATGAGAAGGATAAAGATGCAGAGTGAAGGAACGATTGTTGTGTATGCGACTCCTTCCTGAAATTGGAGACAGCAGAACACAGAGAGAGCTATGGCAGATGCTTCTGGGAGCCTCATGTCTTGCTGGATATTGATTTTTATCTAGTGGGGATGTAAGACCCTGAGGGAAGGGATATTTAACCCTCAGGTCCCAGGATACAGAAAAGAAGTAGGGGACCCCAGGATGAATTGAATCCCTCTAGCTGGAAGAGTATGTGAATAACAATATACATTATTCTCAATCTCCACAGGTGGTGGTTATCCAGCCAACCAATGACAAGGTGCCCCCAGTAATGGCCCCTTATGAACATGTTTATGAGGACCCGGAGTTTTAACAGAATAGTTCCTGCTTTTAGAAAAATTATTCATTGAGTATCACTAGGTCAGTAATAACCTGCCTGCTAGAAATGGTTCACATCTGTGCATGGGAACACTGTTACTGCAAAACCAAATAAAATACATTTTCCCCCCTCTATTGATGCTGCTTGTGATTTTGAATCCCATCCTCCCACATCGTCCCATAACCAATCATCTGACTGGGATGCACAGTATCATTTCTCATGATAACTTTTAATGGAACTGTACAGAAAAGTGAATAGATCATTGTAACAGCTGGCCAACTTTTTTAAAGATTTATTTTTAAGTAATCTCTACACCTAACATGGGGCTCGAACTTACAGCCCAGAGATCAAGAGTCACATGCTCTACCAATGGTGCCAGGCTGGTGCCCCCAATTTTTAAGAGAATAGAAAACGAACACATTCATGTAACCAGCACTTGCATCAATGAGTAAAAGTTATCAAAGTCTCAGAAGACTGTGAATGCCCCCTTGCATTCACTCAGATCCCCAGGGTAACTGCAATCTTGACTTTTACCACTAATATGAGTTTTATCTATCTTTGAATTTTATAAAATGGAATACTTTGATATGTATAACTGAGTATATATAGTGGATATGACTCTTTTCTTCTAGCATGTTTTCTTCATTCATGCTCTTGCCAGTAACAGTACTTATTCTTACTGCTGCAAGATATTCTATTGTAAGATTTGTAGAACAATCTATTATCTATTTAAGTATTGATGAATATTTGGGATGCTTCTACTTGGGATGAATAATGCTGTGCATGAAAATGTATCTATACACTTTGGTACATACATGTGTAAAATTCCATTGGGTATAGACATAGCAGTGGAATTGCTAGGTTATATACAAAGTGCATATAACATGCACATGCCTTCTCGTAGTGCTTGAGTGCCAGTCGTTGCACATTTTCACCTTGACATTGTATGGTTTTCACTTTAACCATTTTGATGTAGTTGTATCAGACTGTAATATTTTTAATACTATTTATTTTTATAACAGCTTTAGATTTATTTGAAAAAATTGAGAAGATAGTAAAGAGAGTTCCTATACATCCCAAATCAGTTGACATCTTACATTAGTATAGAATGAACCATATTGGTACATTATCATTAACTTAAGCATTATTATTATTAAGATTTCTTTAATTTTTAGCTAGTGCCCTTTTCCTGTTCTAAGATCCCATCCAAGACACCACATTTATTAGCTATCATGTTTCCTCAGGCTCCTCTTGGCTGTGACTATTTACAAGACTTCGTTTTTGATGACCTTGATAGTTTCGTGGAATACTGGTCAAGTGTTTTGTAGAACGTCCCTCAACTGGAGTTAGCCTGATATTTTTCTCATGATTAGACTAGTGTTTTGAGTTTTGAGGAGGAAGAACTCAGAAGTAAAATATCATTCTTATCACATCCAATCAAGGGTACATACTATCAACATGACTTACACTGTTGACGTTGACTTTAATCACCTCACTGAGTACAGTTTTTCCAGTTTTTTCCACTCTAAAGTTAACTTTTTCATGACTTTTATACTGTAGTCTTAGGAAAGATGTCACTAGACAGCCACTGTGTGCAGCCCAGACTCAAGGACTCAGGAGTTATGATCTACTGCTTTGAAAGTGCAGCAACTACATAAGTTATTAGATATTCTGCACTGGGGTTTTGTCTATTTTCTCCCACCTATTTATGCATTCAATTATTCATTTGTATAGACTCATGAATACTTATATATACTTTGGGTTATAATCAAATACTACTTTATTTTATTGCTCAAATTGTTTCTGATTTCATCACAGTGGCTCCTGCGTCCCTTCTGTGTACTCCGTCATTGTGTCTCATTTTGAGCCCTTCCCTGTTTTATGGCACTACCATATTCTCAGGCTCATCTTATGTGGTTCCTGCTCAAGTCTTGGAATCAGCCATTTCATCAGGCAGCCCTGTTTCCTTTTAGTGGAGAATGGTATTAGAAATCAAGATCTGGGCTCTAGGTGTGCTTGTTGCTATCAGGATGTCATTTCTTTCAGGTTGTCTCAGCTAACACAGCAAAGAAATATACATGTCTACTAACTCATGTGTCTTAGTTGAACTGCTATAACAAAATACTATAGACTGGGTAGTTTAAACACATTTATTTCTCACAGTACCGGAGGCTGGATGTCTGGGATCAGGGTACCAGCATGGTCAGGCTTTTTTCTGGCTTCCAGACAGCCATTTTCTGATTGTACGTTCAAATAGTAGAGAGTAAAGAGACAAATCAAGCTCTCTCGTGTCTTTTATGTAAGGTACTAATTCTATCATGACAGATCCACCCTTGTTACCTCATTCCCTCCCTAAGGCCCCATCTCCAAAAACCATCATTTTGGGGATTAGAGTTTCAACATCTGAATTTGGGATGGGGGAGGACACAGACACTCAGTCCATAGCACCATGTTTATACACCTCTATAAAAGTTTCTATCTGTAGCCATCTGTTATGGTATATGTTACATCTGGTTTTGAAAAAAAAAATCACAAGAAGTGCTAAAAAAGACAAAAGAAACCCCACAATTTGTATACGTTTTAAAAACTATTCTGTGACCCGTGGACTATTTGGAACTATTGAGAACATACTTTGTATGATTTCTATTCTTTTAAATTTGTTGAGTTGTGTTTCAACACATGAAGTAACCAACTGGTAAATATCCCATGTACATTTGAGAAAAATGTACTGTTGTTGGATGGAAAAGTCTATAACTGTCAATTAGATCAACTTGATTGATACTGCTGCTCCGGTCATCCATACCCTTACTGCTTCTCGGCCTGGTTGATATATCAGTTGCTGTCAAAGAGGTGTTGAGGTCTCCAAATATAACAGTATATTTGTCTATTTTTCCTCTTAGTTTCCTCCATATTTTTCCTCAAATATTTTGGAACCGCCATAAGTGGCCATTGAACATTTGGAATACGGTTACTGAGACCAAGAAAATAGACTTAAAAAATTTTTTATTTTAAATAATTTAAATTTAAATTGCCATATGTATCTAGTGGTTATTGTATTATAATATATTCTATATTATAAGAACAGAAATGGAATTGTTTGAGCTCATGGGACATAGTATTAATTTTCCTGGACTTTGAAAATTTTTGGTTGTATTATTCAAGAAGAATGGGGTAACATTTTGATTACTTGTCAGTGGGCCAATTAAGCAACACAAGCTTTTATATATGAGCTTATTTATGTAAAATATCATCAGAAAAGCTTAATGTACTTAGAATGATAGAGTATAATTAATTAACCTAACACTATATTAATGAAATACTCCAATCTATAGTATTTCATATAGTTAAAAGTATTTTTCCCTATATTTACTGTTTTCCTTGCTGGATATCCCAATCTAAACTGAGTAAGCACGAGCTGGACGATTTGAGAGATAAATAAACCTGATGTTTAGTCACAGAAGATACACACCCAAACACACAGAGTGTAAAAGTGATGGACCAAACTTGCAAAGTATTTTCACAATTAGTTCAGGAAACTATGTTTACTTCACTGTTTTTCATCAAACGCTAAACTTCAGAACTTTACGTCACCCTACATTTCCTGTCTCCCACACAGTGCTGAGAAAATGACTGTTTAATGGACTGTGGCAAAAAGAGACACATGCTTCTTCCAGACCAAAGTACCTAATTGCCAAAGGTCCGACTTCTAACTTTTTCTTTCCCTACCTTGGCAGAATTAAAAAAAACCAACTTTTTGAGATATCATTCTATTTGGTAGAACCCATATCAGTGTGGGTCTAAAGTGAATAGCCAACTAATAATGAACATGAAAAATAGGAAAAAAAAATGAACTTCTGATGTGTTAAGCCATCAATATTTCTAGGTTAAGTTTTGTAACAGAGCGTAAACTTAGCCTGTGATGACATCCAAACATAACAAAAAAAGTGGTGACAACCAAATTCTTAATATTATAAATGCCAGTTGCTATCGTTATAACTCTGAACCACACAGTTGTATCCTCACATATTGTATATTTGTGTATATAAATATACACATGTATATTTATGCCTCAGTGGTCCCAGTATGTGCTTCTTGCTATCACTGTGAATTCAAAATACAGAAGTGCAGCCTCCTATTTGTTTGCTAGTATCTGTGGGATAACGTGAAGGTGTTTCTTTCTTACGTTCAAGTTCTTGATAGATTGAAGTTTGAGGAAATAAATCTTGGTAAAGACCTTCAGAAGGTGTTTTCCAGCAAAACAATAAAGAAATCTGTAAAAAACAAAAAACAAACAAAAAAAAACCCACTAGGGAATAATCTGTAAATCTGTAAAATAAGCCATTAAGAATAATATAATCCAAGTCCTCAATGATTTGTCTCCAAATATATGCTATCTTACTCCAAAGATAAATTGTGTGTACTTTGGGCCCAGAGGAGCCTACTGGCTGCTCTCCAAAAAGGTAGAGGGTGAGGTCAATTTCAGTCATTACTAATACTACCCAATGATTCAACAAATGGTGTTGGGAAAACTGGACAACAACAAGCAAAAGAATGAAACTGGACCACTTTCTTACACCATAGACAAAAATAAATTTTAAATGGATTAAAGACTTAAACATGAAACCATAAAAATCCTAGAGGAGAATACAGGCAACAACCTCTTTGACATTGACCATAGCAACTTCTTTCTAGATATGTCTCCTGAGGCAAGGGAAACAAAAGCAAAAATGAACTATTGGGACCTCATCAAAATAAAAAGCTTCTGCACAGTGAAGGAAATAATGAATAAGACTAAAAGTCAACCTATGGAATGGGAGAAGATATTTGCAAGTTACATATCTGATGAAGGGTTAGTACACAAAACATAAAAAACTTATAAAACTCAACACCCCAAAACCAAATAATCCAATTAAAAATGGGCAGAAGACAGAAATAGACATTTTTCCAAAGAAGACATACAGATGGCCAGCAGACACATGAAAAGATGCTCAACATCACTGATCATCAGGGAAATGCAAATCAAAGCTACAGTGAGATATAACCTCACACCTGTCAGAATGGCTAAAATCAACAACACAGGAACAGGTGTTGGAGAGGATGTGAAGAAAAGAGAACTCTCCCCCTGTCGGTGGGAATGCAAACTGGTAAATGCATACTGGAAAATAGTATGGAGGTTCCTCAAAAAGTTAAAAATAGAACTACCCAATGATTCAGCAATTACACTACTAGGTATTTACTGAAAGGATACAAAAATACTAATTCAGAGGGACGCCTGGGTGGCTCAGTTGGTTAAGCGACTGCCTTCAGCTCAGGTCATGGTCCTGGAGTCCCTGGATCGAGTCCCACATCGAGCTCACTGCTCAGCAGGGAATCTACTTCTCCCTCTGACCCTCCTCTCTCTCATGTGCGCTCTCTCTCACTCATTCTCTCTCAAATAAATAAAATCTTAAAAAAAAATACTAATTCAAAGGGATACATGCACCTCAAATGGTTATAGCAACATTATCTACAATAGCCAAATTATGGAAACAGCCCCAACTGACCATCACCTGATGAATGGATTAAGAAGATGTGGTGTATATATACAATGGAATATTATTCAGCCATCAAAAAGAATGGTATCTTGCCATTCACAACAATATGGCTGGAGCTAGAGAGTATTATGTTAGGTGAAATAAGTCAGTGAGAGAAAGACAAAGATCATAAGATTTCACTCATATGTAGAATTTAAGTAACAAAACAAATGAGCAGAGGAAAAAAAAGAGAGAGAGAGGCAAACTAAGAAACAGACTCTTAACTATAGATGGTTACCGGAGGGGAGGTGGGTGAGGGATGGGTGAAATAGGCAATGGGGATTAAGGAGCGCACTTGTCGTGATGAGCACTGGGTGTTGTATGGAAGTGATAAATCACATATTGTACACCTGAAGGTAATTATTTTTAAAATTTTATTTACATTTTATTTACAAACCCTTGTGTTGAGGGCTGACCTTCAGTAGATCACAGCAAAGGAGCCGCTCTGCTATGTAGAAAACCCCCACCCAGAAGCTGGTTGTCTAAGAATGGTTTAGCACCAGGTTCCCCATGAAGGTGCATTGTGCTATGGGCAAGGGGGTGGCCCCCTTTCTGGCCACAGCCATTTCCCAGGATGAGTGGATCTCCACATCACCTGAAGCTAATATTACATTGTATGTTAACTAACTGTAATTTAGATAAAAAGTTAAAAAAGAACTACCCAATGATTATTTTTTTCCAGATGTTTAGCCAGGTGAGTATCAGTCTACTTGGCTTATTACTGTTTAGTTTTTAGGAAGATAAAGGAAATATAAGCATACCCATTAAAATAATTCTTGAACAGAAATAGGGAGATATAATAGAGCTTTTGCCTTCTTTTATCATTTTGGTATGAAGACTGTCAGCCCAGCTAATATTGGGACATTTGTATATATGGTGCATTGCTGATGGGCTGGAAAATAATGAGCTGATAATAGAATGCAAGTTTTTGAGTGTCTGAACACATTATGTGTAATTATGTATATAAAATTTTAAGTATTTTTGTATTTTGTATTTGTGATTTGATATCTGTCTCTTATAATGAATGATTATTTGATGAGAGAAAGTAATGTGAGGTTTTTAAAATAAAGGATGATTATTGTATTTTCATAGTTTTTAAAACTAACCCATGGAGCTGTTACTATCATTTCCCTTCTCTTAACAGTATAATTTGTTTTTAACCTGGAAAATGGAAATAAAATTGTGACTATATTTCCCGGCTCTCTTGCAGCTAAGTATGGGCAAAAATTTAAGTAGCCAGCAAATGTAAGAATAAATAGCATGACTGGGTGATAGACATTGGGGAGGGTATGTGCTATGGTGAGTGCTGTGAATTGTGCAAGACTGTTGAATCACAGATCTGTACCTCTGAAACAAATAATGCAATATATGTTAAGGAAAAAAAAAAGGAGAAGAAGATAGCAGGAGGGGAAGAATGAAGGGGGAAACTGGAGGGGGAGACGAACCATGAGAGATGATGGACTCTGAAAAACAAGCTGAGGGTTCTAGAGGGGAGGGGGTGGGGGGATGGGTTAGCCTGGTGATGGGTATTAAAGAGGGCACGTTCTGCATGGAGCACTGGGTGTTATGCACAAACAATGAATCATGGAACACTACATCAAAAACTAATGATGTAATGTATGGTGATTAACATAACAATAAAAAATTTAAAGAAAAAATAAGTTAAAAAAAGAATAAATAGCAGGTCTCATTTTGGAGTTACACACTCAAAAAGAAGGGTATGTATTCCCATTTCCCTTTTCCTTTCTGCTGGATGTGGGATGTGGATGTGATAGTAGGAACTGGATCCAGAGGTGAAAGCCATATTTTGAGAATAAGAGACCTACCTTTCCATCCCTGTTTTTGGTGAGAGTATATTGCCATAGAAAGCAAAGCCCTGGCTTACAATAGCCAGGGAATATTTGAAATATAAAGCAATTCCAACACCACCTATACCATCAGAGAGTAGGATACCAATACTGAGAAATACCTAAGAAAAGTATACTCTCCAGTGTCTACTCTATTGATGGACATGAAAATTAGCGTACAAAGAGCCAGAGAGGAAAAGGAATAAGTTAATACCTCCCAGAGACATGAACTATGGTATAACTTAAGTATTTTATGCCATTTTGGGGGCAGGGAATCTCCATAATTCCTGCCTTCAAAAATATTGTAATTGCTATAGTGATTTCTCATTTCTCTTTTTCCATCCAGGTTGAAGTTTTATCATTATCTTTGGTCCATTCCACATATATGTAATAGTTGTGAATAGAGATGGGGCAAATAATTTGTCTTTCGGCCCGCATTGCAATGAGCTACTTCTGAATTTGTTGGAGAGAACTACAAATATACAAAGACTCCAGGGCACTAAATGGCTTGGATTATCGTCCTTTGTGAATTGGTGAGTGTATTTTAGGTGTGTGGAGGAAGGTAGATGTTTATATTTGGTGCCTATAGAGAGGAATGAGATTGAGAATGCTCATCTTCCTTTAATAATAGAAATTCTATCTACTTTAGCTAGATTTGAGCCTAACAGAATTCTGCAGCGTCCATTACAGGTCAGTGTGATCATGTGACGCTGTTGGTCTAGTGGATACATTTCACTTCAAATCCATGACCTTACAAGAATAAATATGTCTTTCCCTTCTCTGTATCTTTTCTCAGTGGATGCTGCACAAATATGAAGAACAGAGCTGAGGTGGGCAGAATATTATGGTGTTATTACTGTAATTATGTTATATCATATGACCAAAAAAGACAGTATTTGGATAAGCCTAATCTAATTATAGGAGTCTTTTAAAAACAGAGTGTTCTCTGGACGGTAGAAGAGGAAGTCAGAGAGATTGAAAGCATGAGAAATGTTTGACAAAGAGGAAGTTCTCTGTTGCTGAAATGGAGAGAACCACTTGAAAAGATCCAAGAGGGCTTCTAGGAGCTGAACGTAAGTGACTCCTGGCCAACCATCTCAGTCCCATAATCACAAGCAACCAAATTCTGCCAACAACAACAATGAACTAGCAGGCCATTCCAGAGTTTCCAGGAGTCTGGTGCCTCCAGTACATGGACTTCAGCCTTATGAGATTCTGAGTAGAGCATCCAGTCGGGTCCACCCAGACTTCTGACCTACAGAGCTGTGAGGAAGTAAGTAGGTGGTAGGTATTGTTTTAAGTTGATATGCTTGTGGCAATTTGTCAGGCAACAACAAAAAATTATCATGTGTTTTGGTACTGGAAATGGGGTAACAATACAATATTATTGCTGTAGGTATATCTAGGATCTGTAAATAAATACAGAGGATATTTGGAATTAGGCAGTGGGATGAAACAAGTTTGAGGAAAATTTTGAGGAGCAAAATTTTCAAGAACTTGGAGGAGCAACATTTTGAGGAACAGTATAGATAAAGCCTAAAATGCCTCAAACGGTTTGCTAGTGGAAATAAAGACATTGAGGATGCTGTCAGTCTGGCTCAGAAAGAAGTGAGGAACATATTACTGGAAACTGGAGAGAGGGTCTTGTGGTGCTGTGGCAGAAATCTAACAGAAGGTTCTCTGACAGTTATGGACAGTTATGTGGAAAGCATAACTAGTAAATGATAAACTTGGATAACAAACTGAGATTCCCAAAGCACTGGAGGAAAAGCCTGGCTTCTTCTGGCTTACAATAAAAGGTGGAAGAGAAGAAATTCTACTTACGTGTGACACCTTTTGCCATGCCCCTGGGTCCATTCCACCCATGGTTTTCCTTTCCTGACTGACTGCCCTGAGGAATTCAGACTTGCTTAACTAGCCCTTAGAACCATGGAATCCAATGCTTGTGATAAATGTTATATACTTGAAATGAGGGGAATTCTGATGCCATAAAACTTTCCATTTTCTGTTTGAATTAACTCAACTGACACACAGCCATGGCAGTAATTTCAACACACAAAAAGAGCCAGTTGATGAGGTTGGGGAAAGTATGCTTCTAGCTCTGTACTACCTATATTTGTTACGTGTGATAATAAAACATAAAATTCTAACTATATTTGTGTTTCTTAGTTTATTTTATTTTCAATTGTATATACCTGCAATTATATATGTCATCTCCTTCAGGTTTTTAAATTAATTATACCTTGATTTCATTATTTTTTGAATGATAGATACTTTGTATATTCATCACACTAAAGAGTGTACTTCATACAGTAAATTAATGGATGAATGGATGGATGGATGGACGGATGGACGGATGGATGTTTGAATTCATGGATATATACCCCTCAGTGAGAGTTTATGTATGGACTAGAGAATTATACACTGTGTATTCCAAGTGTGCTCAACACACAACTAGTAGCTCCCAGGTTGTCCATAGAATCACTTATAGTTTATATTTTTGTTCATTTTACCAAAGGTAAAAGAAAAAAAAGTCACTGACAGCATCATCTAACGAAATAGTTGAAATCATCCTCATTCTTCCGAGAATTGCACTTACCCAGTGAATATTCTTGTCATCCACATTATAGTTGAGCATGGAGAGAGGTAATGAAATTAAAATTTGCAGACAAGTTAGGAGAATTAGGACAATCACAAGTCCCTGTTAAAGAAAATAAAATGTCATGCATTACCTTCCACCCTGATGATAGTTTGGAAAGTTTTATTTCAGAGCCCCACATCAGGCCCTCAAAAGGGAACACATTACATTATACAAAATGGTGGCACGAGGTTGGATCTGAACCCAGAAATATATGTGCTGCTGTAGAAAAACAAGAGCTGGAGATGATAGTCAATATTCTTGAATATACTAATACAAGATGGGAAGTTAAACTTGATGACATTTCAGAATTCACAATGATTATTTCATTTTTTATTATTATTGGTAGTGGTAGTGGTGGGTTATTAGTTATACTATTATTGAAGTTATTATTAGTCTGTCAGAGATATCAGAAATGTTGCCAATGCTTACAAAGCTGACTCTTCTCAATATACAAGGCAGAAATGGCAGATCTCCCCAGTGAGATATTAAAATTTTCCAGTTTTCCATTAGTCTCAATTCTAATTAAAACCAGAAAGTTTCCTAAATTTGGAATACACTTTAGGGTGTGAAATTTTTTGTCATTTTCCTAATAAGTGAAATGTGTCTTCCAACACTCCAGTGTTCTTGGTTTCTTTTACTGGTTTCTTACTGACTTCTTTCTCCTGGGCCTCAGACCATTCGTCTCCATTACTTTCACATGGCTTTATTGCAAAAAAAGGGTCTACTCTTAGCTGGTGGCAAGTCAGAATAAGTATTCATTCTCCATGTAGCTTTAGGTAATACTTATTTTTAAATTCCTAGCAGTAATGAATATTATGATAGAAAATAATTTAAAAATAATAAAGGATAAAGTAAAAATTACCCCAATCTTTGACTCAGATTTTAGTATCATTCTATTTCTTCACCAGTTTTTCTTGAAAAATAAAATTTAGCTCACAGAATTTGGGGCTCTGTGCTATTGTAAAGAAATAGTTTTTTCTATTTCTAAATGTGACACCTGTAGAGATGCTTTTGGAAGGAATCTGCAAGCAAGAATTTTTGTCATGTTCCTGAAATATACCAATGATCATGTCTCATCTTCATCGTGCTCAGATAACATTCAGTCTTCCCAGAATTCAGGAGGATAATACTTACATTTGCAATTAATTTGATGTCTAAACAGAAAGTTTCCTTCTTGCAATCATAGCAGCCGTTTTTTGTTAAATTGTATGACAGAATACAGATCCCAATAATCGAGACCAAGGTGCTGAGAATGTTAGCACCTAGATTCCCTTTCAGCTGAAAAAAAAAGGAAATAACTAGCTTATAAGTTAAGGACCAGGGGTTTCTAGACCCTATAAACTGGGAGAAGAATTCTGACTTAACTTAGCCATGGCATCTACAGGCATTCATCATCCCTGGATTAAATTCAGTTCAATGGCAAATCACAATTGGGAGAAGAAACGTTGGAGAGGATTGATCTTTCTTAAAGACATACCATGGATAGGATAAAAACATTACGGACATTTTAGCATCTCTAGTTTCTAACCCTGTATTAGGTCCTCCCTCCACCAAAAATAAAAGTCTGCCTTGCTCAAGCCTAAGCCAGGCTTTTATCTTTATTAACATTGCCCTACCCGATACCATAAAAAGGCTTCAATAGCTAGATAAATCTTTACTCATTCTTCTTATGGTGACAAGATATGGGGATCAGAATTTCTAAAATCCCAGGAGATCCAGCTTGTTTGTGTTTAGCTATAGGATGATCACATGATTCATTGGGCCAAATGGACAGTTAATGATGAAATATACTATAAAATGATGAATCCCCTGGGTGACTGGCCTTCACATGGGAAAGTCAAGAGTGTTATAAGTTCTGACAAATGGAAATGACAAATGGAAAACTTGTTAGCTTACCAGTGATGTTGTTTGCTTCTTGGCAGATGCAACAGTCAGAATTCCAGAAATGATAAACTGTTTATAAGATAAGAAAGGTGTCTGCAGAGTAGCAGCTTCTTCCAAACTCACCCTCCCACCCCATTGCCAGATGCATATCTCTCTTCCTATCTAGTGCCCCGCACCTCCCAGGCACCCCTTCAGAACTCAGAGGAAAGCAAATCATGAAAGTGTGTGCACTGCACAATTAAAGTACCATAATTATACTTTTATTCTTATGAATAGTAAAATTCTTTTCGCTAATAAATAAGAGAAGTGGACATAAAAACCACAGCGGAAAACTACTTATTCAATGTGGAGAAAATAAAATAAGTAGAGTAAATATAATTCAAAGACACACTTTGGGGTGCAGTAAAGGGAAAAATGTGAGCTCAGATTACATGGCATTTTTCTCAATGTATTTGGCCAAGAAGTGTGATGACTTAAGAAGAGCAACACTTCCCTATCCCCAGCATCTTCTCCGATCCAAATATTATTACATTTCAGAGACACTTCTTCCATGTGTCAAACCCAGGATTTTCTCCTTGAGCAAAACAGCAAGATTATACTGAATAGTATCATACTACACAGCAATGAATAGAGCTTAAGGAAAGTGTTACATTAGAATATATATTAAAGTTCAGGTTGGAAATTCAATTTTAACTAAGTATCGTTGCAAGTATTCTAGAATTGGCAAGATGCCATACAAGTTGTGTGTTGAGCTGATGAATGAATAAATGATTGAATAATTATAATTTTAGATGTGAGATACTCACAAACAATGCCCCCCAGAAGGAGAAGCCTGTGTAAATTGAGAAGAAAATGATTCTGTACATTTCAAAATCAGGAGTAAGAAATCCAATTATCCCATATAAGAAGCATTTCACACCAATCATAATCTGAGCCACCTGGATAAGAGACAAAACAAACCAAATTACAAACCATCAAAATTAACAACAACAAAAAAATACATGTTTTAAAGACAAAGGTGAGCATTTTTCAGGAGAGAGAATCACCTGGTCCAAACATCCTGGTCATCCATAGGATTGACCCCCTTGAATACTATTAGAAGATCTGCTAAGAAGAGTCAGATCCTGGAGAGTGCTTTTTTTTCCAGAGGCCAGCCCATATAGGTCAACGTTGCTTTAATAAGATACAGTCACAATGAGGCTCACCCAAGAGCCTCATTTGCAGTCTCCTCTTAATGCACCCCTCCCATGCCCATATAAATATGGTCCCTTGCTTTTAATCAAAGTGTCTTTCTTCCGCTCCACAGAATGATTGACACAGGTCATAACCTGGTGCCTCTATGCCAACCACTTCATCAGCCAAAATAATCCTTCACCCTCATATGCCCCAGTTTCTCCTGGTTCAAAACTCTTTATTAGTGGCTTACTTACTTACCCCCAGTGCTTCTAGATTCCCCTTCAGGAATTTCTGCAGCTTGTCTAGTAGATGTTTCAGGGTACTAGATGTTTCTATCTTTCCCAATGGGGTACTTTGGTTTTGGTTTGGAGGAATGTCCGCAGGCATCCTATCAGAATTCAAAGTTTTGTTCATTCTGTAATAGATGGTCGTCTGTTAGTAGCATCAGATATGCACCATCATATGCCAAATATTGTTAATCTTATTGTAAGGGAAGTAGATACTGGGCTTCTTTTATCTGAGGTCTTTATCATATATGAAGAGAAGTCACTGGCCAAGTGATGTTCATGTGTCCATGCTGCTGACTCTGATATCACTGGTGTGATAAACAACAGTGTAAATTAAGGAGAGAGATGAGAGAGGTTGAGGAATATCAAATCCTACATAACTATAAGATATCCTCCCAGGTTAAGGAATGCTATAAATCTCAAGCCTGGTTTTGTGTTTTTGTGTTTTTGTTTTAAGTTGCATGTGGCCACAGACTTGTAAAAAAGTACCCACCATGGGAGTTGTGATATATTTATTTAGCCTTATCCATGGTCAAGTGAAAATAACCTGGGATTTAAAGGCAAATAGAGGGACACCTGGTTGCTCAGTTGGTTGGGTGTCTGCCTTCGGCTCAGGTCATGATCCCAGGGTCCTGGGATGGAGTAGAGCTCCTTGCTCAGCAAGGAGCCTGCTTCTCCCTCTGCCTGCTGCCCCCTTCCCCCCCCCGCCCGTTTGTGCTCACTCTTTCTCTCTTACACAAGCAAATAAAATCTTTAAAAAAAAAATAAAGACAAATAGATCTGAATTAAAGACATTTCCCTTTAATTTAATTAAATGTATCACATAATTTATCATCCAATCCAAGATAGTTTTGAGGATGAAAGAGAATAGGAGTAGTATCCATAATTATTCTACGGAAATAAGAGAGACCTGGGAATACACTATATAAAAGCCACCTTACCTTTAATTTCTGTGTGACAATGAATGCTATATTTAGTTGAAGCCCCAGGTTTGTCAACATAAAATACAATCATGCTTATGTTTCATATGTGTGACACTGGAAATGATGCATCCAATTTTCCTAGTATCATCAGATATGTAAAAATGTAGCATAAATTCTCAATTATCTTCTTAAGAAGTTAGGATATGCTTTGGCACTTGTTGTCAAAAACAATAATGGATTTCCATAGTAGAGCAAACCCCAGAATGGCCACCCTTGAAAACTAACTCATTTTTAACCTTTTTCCCCTGCAAAATGTTAGCTTCTTATTTCTTTATCATCTTCTACTATATCAATTTTATGAATATTTACTAACATTAAATTAAGTTTGGAAAATAGGGGCAGACTTTATTCCTTATTGCACTGGTATTTATGAATTCTATCACTCTCCCTATTATGTTTTAACTTAGTTTTGATTACACTTCACACAATTTCTTCTTATGTTTTCTCCTCCCATTATGCTAATTATATGGAATTAGACCCTTCATATAACTGCTTATGTATAAAATTCCTGGGTCAAAGTGGAAACATAGTTTCTGACTCTTGAGATCCATGCCAGATTTCTTAAAAAAAAAAAAAAAAAAGGTAGCAGTGTACTCTGGTCCCAGTAATGTTTGCATGTGTAAATTTCTTTGCAGTTCTAATGAAAAGATTAAGATATCATGATATGGAACTCTTATGGGACACTTAAGATTAATCCTAAGTATTCAATTTTTCTATTCCCAATAGTTGCTTTCAATGAAGGAGTTGAAACAAGGAATTTATCTTATGTGATCACACTGGAGTGCTAACAAGAACATTTCTTTTTCTTTAGTGGATGAGTCTTTTCCATGAATATTTCATAAATAAAGAGTATCTCATCAATCAGTTATTATATCTTTTTAAAATGTGACCTTTATATCCAAAGATGGTAAATAACTTGCTTAAACTCACAGACATATTTACAAATGTGGGACCAAAGAGTCATAGGTCTGCTAAGTAAGAATCTGCTCTTTAGATAAAGCCTGGCTCAGACTAACACATCCCTTATTTAGCCTCCTGAAGCCCACACATAACAGGTTTGAGTGTTTGAGGGAACCAGAGCTTTCAGTATAACTTTGTTGGGGGGAAAATAAACTGTTGACTCCAAAAAGTATCTCCTATCATGCCTTACTGCAAATGTCATTATTTACTCATCCATTCACTCAACAAATATGTATTTTAGGTTCAAAATATTGACCATAATATTTACCGGGCACATTTTTACTCACTAAAATTCACTTTAATAATTGTTATTACAGATATGTTATTATATACTGTAATAGTCTGTCAAATCTTAAGCCTGTAGTGCAGCCTTTGACTACTCCTTTAAGCTACCATTCAACTGTTCAATATTTTGAGTAGGATTTTCACATTTACAGTCATCAACTTTCTAACAAATGCTGCTATTTCACCTCTGTTGCC
This sequence comes from Eumetopias jubatus, assembly GCF_037043125.1. Classification (NCBI taxonomy): domain Eukaryota; kingdom Metazoa; phylum Chordata; class Mammalia; order Carnivora; family Otariidae; genus Eumetopias; species Eumetopias jubatus. Next base: position 11,303,123 of record NW_028274819.1, on the reverse strand, counting down.
TATTTAGAGAAGGACAGTACAGTATTTCTTGGTTACTCCACAGTACAAAAATTAGCCTTGTTTACCACATTGTCCTCACCTTAAATATTAACTTCAAAGCCCCATGACCCTTTATAAGTTAATACAGCTTGAAACCCACCTAATAATCTTCCTTAAATCTCTATGAGATTAGTTATAAAACTCAAGTGATTCTCACTAAGAATACTATTGTGAACTTAGCTAGCTCACCCTGCCCATTCTTGACATTCTGAATTGCACTTGCACGTTATAAACAAAAAGTTTCAATGTCACAATTCTAACCAAATTATTCCCCTGTTATCTTAAATTGGCTCTGCTAGAAAATAGGGCTGGAGACTAACTTCCTTCTTAATGCTAAGTCTTACTATCTATCCACTGATGCAGAAAGTGTACTTGCATAATCAGAAAGTAGGAACAAAAACAAGATCAAATGTGTCTAAGTCACTGCAACTTTCTATGTTATCTAAAAAAAAAAAAAATTCCTGAAATATTTGACATTGAGTATCTACCGATGGAAAGAAAGGAAGAACTGTCTCTGCCTTGAGCCCACATTCTGTCCAGTCTCTGTCTGTCAGGTTCTACAACTGTGCCTCTCAGAACATAGACAAAAGTACTTTCTGGTGCTCTGGATAATGGAAAAAAAAAAAAAAAGGTCTACTTACCTAGGTTTGTTCCACTGCAGGAACAGGGAGGTGGATGCAGGAATGTAGGAGTCTGTGTCTTCTTAAGCTTATGTCTCTTCTGTGACTATCAAAGACTGTACCAATATGTGGGGGAGGGAAATCTATGTTTTGACCTCTGTGTTTCCTCATTTGTTGTTATTTCCACACCTAGAACTCCAGATAAGCAGTTCTGGTGTATTCAGACAAAGTTGATATACATCATGTTTTGTTGCACAAAATTAGAAGCATTATAACCATAATCCTCAATACCAACTGATGGTTTCATTTCCACACATTCTTTTTTCATTTCTTTCCACTAATCTGACAAAGACTGTATTTATTCTTTTAACTTACTAAATAAAATTATTTCCTTTGGAGCAATTTCTAGGAAATTCATATTTTCAACCAACTTCTCTTGGTCTTTGCTTTAGCATCTTATTAACTATACCTTCACTAAAATAAAATAAACATAAACAAAACAAAAATAAATATATTTCCAATGATATTTAAATTTCAGGAATATCTATCTGTCTATCTATCTATCTACCTAGCATCTATCTATCTCAATGATCAGGCTCAAATATACCGAGCAAAGTATTAACATATAACTGTATTAAGATGACATTACAATAAAAATCAACAAAATGGATTAAACTTTGTTCAGAACAACCAAGGAAAAAAGAGAAAAGACAAAAGTTATCAATATAAGGAATAAAAGAAGGGATATCACTGCAGAATGCAGAGATGTTAAAAGGAAAATGAAGAAATACTGTGAACAAATTTTTGAAATAAATTTAACATCTGGAAGGAAATAAAGTTACTTGAAAGACACAAATTATCAACATTGACTCAAGAATAGATGTTCTCCATAGTTTAATACCTTTTAAAGAAATTGAATGTATAGACAAAACCAGCTCCATCTGGTTAGCCATACCACTGGCTAATTCCACCAAATATTTAAGGAAAAAAATAATTAAACATAATCCCTTCTATTTTATGAGGTCAGCATTACTCCAATACCAAAACAAGACAAAGATATCATAAGAACTACATAGCAATAACTTTCTTTTTTTTATTGTGTTATGTTAGTCACCACACAGTACATCATTAGTTTTTGATGTAGTGTTCCATGATTCATTGTTTGCATATAACACCCAGTGTTCCATGCAGTACGTGCCCTCCCTAGGACCCATCACCAGGCTAACCCATCACCCACCCCCATCCCCTCTGAAACCTTCAGTTTGTTTCCTGGAGTCCATAGTCTCTCATGGTTCATGTCCCCCTCCAATTCCACCCCCTTCATTTTTCCCTTCCTTCTCCTAGTGTCCTCCCTGCTATTCCTCATGTTCCACAAATAAGTGAAACCACATGATAATTGACTTTCTCTGCTTAACTTATCTCACTTAATATAATCTCCTCCAGTTCCATCCATGTTGATGCAAAAGTTGGCCATTCATTCTTTCTGATGGCTGAGTAATATTCCATTGTCTATATGGACCACATCTTCTTTATCCATTCATCTGTTGAAAAGTATCTCAGCTGCTTCCACAGGCTGACTATTGTGGACATTGTTGCTATGAACATTGGGGTGCATGTAGCCCTTCTTTTCACTACATCTGTATCTTTGGGGTAAATGCCCAGTAGTGCAATTGCTGGGTCATAGGGTAGCCTATTTTTAAATATTTGAGGAACTTCCACACTCTTTTCCAAAGTGGCTGTACCAACTTGCATTCCCGCCAACAGTGTAAGAGGGTTCCCCTTTCTCCACAACCTCTCCAACACTTGTTGTTTCTTGCCTTGTCAACTTTTACCATTCTAACTTGTGTAAGGTTAGCAATAACTTTCAAGATAGATGTAAAAATCCTCAACAAAATGTTATCAAATCAAATCTAAAAGTATATCAAAGGATAACACACCACAACCAATGGGGTTTATTTCAAGAAAGGAACACTGGTTTAACAACAACAACAACAAAATCAATGTAAACAACTCATCATATTGACAGATTAAATACAAAAGCTCATATGATCTTCTCAATATACAGAAAATGTATTTGACAAAACTTATTTATTCATGATAAAGAAAAAACTCAAAAAACTAGGAATAGATGGGAATTCCTATTATCTGAAAAAAGCCATATACAAAAACGTACAGTTACAACATACTCAGTAGTGACCTACTGAATGTACTCCCCTGTCCCCCCAATACTAGTATATCTGCCCTTCACACGCCTGTTCAACATCTACCGGAAGTCATAGCCAATGTAATATGGCAAGAAAAGAAAGAAAACATCTACAGTTTGGAAATTAAGAAATATAAACATCCCGATCGAAGACATAATTGTATATGTAGAAAATCCCAAAGAATCTTTTTAAAAATCCAGTATAGGAGAGTAGAGTATAGTAGACTTTGCTTTCTGGGAAAAAAAACATTAAAATAAGAGATGAAGTTTAATTTGTTAGGCCACAACTGGATGTTTTTTCTATATTTTTATTGTTCCCATAGACCAGAGTCTAGTGTCTAAGACAGTGCTAAGTGCCAATTAATATATTGTACTTGACAACATGCTATCAAACTGTGACAACAGTTAAGTCAGAATCATACAGAGGATTGCGTTTCTGATCCCATTGCAGGTGGTACAGGCATTAAGCCATCTGCTAGTACCTTCTTAAATTTTGGTTAGACATATACTAAGAGAGGCCATCTGTGTCTTTTGACTACAGATTACAAACTGATAGTGTTCCAGGTCTTTCAAAAAAGTCAAAATGTGATGATGACTGCTCCCTTTTCAAGTAGTGTGTGGGTTATTTCAGGCTGCATCAGGATCCATGAAGCAAAGGAGACTAAGGACCTGCAGGGGATCGATCACTGAAAAAGCAGAACCTGCTTTCAGAACCTGGGTGCAGAAAGTGTGTGTATTTTCCTTTTTTTTTTTTTTTTAGATTGTATTCATTTATTTGAGAGAATGAGAGAGAGCAAAAGAGAGAAAACATCAGTGGGGGGGGTTGTAGGTGGGGGAAGAGGGAGAAGCAGGCTCCCTGCTGAGCAGGGAGGTGGATGCAGGGCTCCATCCCAGGATCCTGGGATCATGACCTGATCCAAAGGGAGATGCTTAGCCGACTGAGCCACCCAGGCACCCCTGTATTTTCCTATTTTAAAACATCAGTCACACTTTACTCATTGGATTGGTTTTATAGGACCCTCAGATTAAAAGACCACAACTGACTTCATGATGTCAAATCTTCATGGTACAGATAACACTACAATGGAAAAATAAAAAGAAATGATGACTACTTCAAGGTGAAAGGATAAGAGCAGGGTTTATTTTAATTCATTTATTTCATGGAAATTTGTACTCTTTAGGGGAAGTGTCAGTAACAGCATGATCTACACAGCTGGCCTATTGTACAACTCCCAGAATAGGGTTAGCATTATAGTCTGAAGTGAATGGCTTCTCAGAAACTGTGTAGGTGAGCATTTCTGGAACATACCTTCCAAGGCCAGACCAGAGTCCCAAATACCTAAACCTTTCTGGTATGTTCCATTTTTTTTTTTCATATTACAAAGGGTGTGAGATGATGCCAGTGCTGATGCTGATGAGTCATATGCTTCACTTATCATTTCCAAATGTAATCATAATTGGGGATAGAGTAGGAGACCATAGCAGAGTCAACATCAGCAAATCTGTAACTTTTTCTCCCCTTGAGACCACTGAAGAGTCTGTTTACTGTCTGATTATTGATTTACTCTCAATAATACAATTTGAGTAAATCCAGGAATAGTTCAAAAGTTGATACATCAAACAATTAAGTGGGTTGGAAAGCCACCTCATCATAGTCATGATTAAGAGTGGCTATGGGAAATCCATGCTCATTGGAGGATAAGTTGACAACCACCTGTGGAGGAAGAAAACACAGTAGATGATATTTCATGATATCATATGATATTTCACTTGTGGCCCTGGTTCTCTTAATGCACAGACCCTCTTTGGGGCCACTCTTCTCTTTCTGACATGAACACCTACATCCATCCAAGCAACCTTCCGCTAGTGCCCAGTCCAATCTTATGCGTGTGGCTGCTAGTGGCAAAATGGAATGTGAGGGGCTCCTAACATGACAGAGGGTCTTGGATATTTTGTATGCTTTGAATGGTTCAGTGAAACTCAAAGAGGTAAATGTAAAAGTGGCAAAGAATATCCCAGAACACATTCTAAGTCCTCTGGGTCACAGACACTCACTGAGGTCATATCACAGCAGACAGCACTGCATCCAAATGCAGGCAGCAACACTGGGATGATGAGTCCCAGTATGATGAGGATGAGCTTCATAAACATAATCCCCTGCCAATTAAAATCATGCAGGGGGGAAAGATGGAAGGGCTGAGCAAGGGAACTCCTCCCATGGAGCCTGCATGTTTTCCTTCACAACTGATTGACAGATTGTCAATGGTAGTGAAATATCCCACTCTGGCTTCACCTTCAGATAAAATCTGGGCAGAGATACACATAATTACTCTCATTTACAGACTCCCAAATTTGCAATTTCCTTCATTTATAATTTTCACACAAATGAAGTGAGATCTTGTTATTCACTTTTTTCTTGACATAACCAACTGATAAAAAGCCTGCACATTTGCAAACCATGCTTTATTGAGATGTCTAAAAATAAGAGTGTTTTAGGATCCTTTTCTATCTCATAGTAATTTTCACCATATGATCAGTAGATCAATGTCGGTTTTGTTAAATATATACTTTCTAGAAAGGATCCTGGACTTTGTCTATCATTGTGCTGAATGGACTAAACATCTAGACTTCTCTTTACCCTAGTGAAGACAGCATTTACAATCATTGAGTGAATTCATTGGCACCCATTCTGATCTTATCTAAAACAAGGGTTTTATTTAGCTTCACCTGATGTACTTAAGTCCTAACACCACCAATAGTTTATAGTTCAGGGATTCTATTCACTCAGGGTCAAGACCCTGATCTTCTCAATTGATTTGTCGGTTTTAAGTGGTGCCCTATTGCCCACCTGTGATAAGAAAGACGTTTGCAAGGAACTTTACATATGTGGATACATATCAGGAGGTTTTTTTCCACCGGATCTGTTAATACTTACAGTAATGAAATAATGAATTGATATGCTTGATAAGAAGTAATAGGATATGCTCACTTTGATTGCAAGGATTATTAGTGACATGCCTGTTAATACAGCATCCACAGTGTTTGCTCCAACACTGCCACGGATCTGAAAGAGAATCAGAAACAGAGTCCCCGTTCTCACGCTCTTGAACCTGGCAGGTGATTGATTGTGCATTTTGTTTAAAATGCAAGTAAAATTAGAATTCGTAAAATGTATGCATAGGTTTGCTATCTACCACTGGTAATTTCTCATCTGAGCCGGACAGAGACAACATGAACTGTTGGGAGAGGGAAGAAATCATTCTGGGAGCTCAACTCAAGGCAAAGTAAAACCTGGGAATCGGAGATAGCTTGATCATTTTGGAGATGAAGGTTGGTCTACGCTATGCCTCTTTTAATTTTCTGAAACTGTAGATAAATGCACCATCTGTTTTGTTTTCTTTCCAGACACAGTAGACACAGTTCCGGATATGATTAACTGTACAAAAGTGCGAAGAGATTAACTGATAAAGTGCAAAGAGTTAGTCTGCGAAAACATGATTCTGTCGTCTTTTTTCCTAACACCAAATACTTCTCAATACTTTCCCCCAAATTTTGTGCTTATAAATGATAACTATTAAGGATTTTACATATATTGGAAGTAATACAGAGGTAAAAGTGATTCCAATTTACTTACAAAAATTGGTCCCAAAAGGAAAATGAAGCTATATACACTGTTTTCTAGTGCAGATGTAGTTCATGGAATGAAAGGAAGACCTCTACCATAATCCACAGGCAAATATACATTAGGCCGATCATGATTTGGCTCACCTGGGAAATGAGAAAATGCCTCTGAGTTAGGAGGAATAAGTTTTATTCTTAGAATTATTTGCCCCACATTTGGAGGTTGTAAATGACCCAGGATTCCTTTAATTTGGAGAATTCCATGATCAGTGCCTAAATTTTCATTCAGTGTTCCCAAATATAAAACAGTTTGGTGATTTGGCTAAATGGCATATGTGGTTTCTTATTTAAAAGTCCTATTTTCCTCTTGACATGGGAATTATTGTGACCATTCCAAACTCTTCTCCCAGGTAATCATGTAGCTTTGATCCAGAGCGAATTCAGGGGAATATGAACCACCTCAAAATCCTTAGATGACCTTCATTAGTACTTGCCCCGAGAATAACTGGCTTCCCCTTTAAGAAATTCTGCAGGTTGCTCTGTGCCTCCTGAGGGAAAGGCATTGGCCCAGACTGGCCCTGGTGGATGGCTGGGTCTCTGTTGAAGATCCATCTTTGTGTCCCTTGATGCTGTTGTTCTTCAGAACCTGGTGCTCCCCTCACTGGTGGTGCTGAGTCACAACACATGTGAAGCGTGTGCTGGTCAGAAAGATCAGATAAAAGGATTAGTCTCTTTGATTCCATGCGATAGTTAGTGTTCATATATATTTTAAAGTAAAATGTAGGTACTGTGCTAAATGTAAGAAGTTAGGCTGTGCAATTATTTAAATTCTTAAGAGTGGGAAATCTGACATTTATTAAGTATTTAGCAATGTATCTCAGGCAGTTCAGAATGACATATTCTCTTTTATACTGAGTTCCAGAAAGGCTATGTAAGTAATGTAAATTTACGTTATAGGAAGCTGAGGATCTTAGCCTGAGTGCATGTGTCTTATGGATCCTTTTGTCTTGAAATAATGTTGACCATCTTGACCATGAAGTTGAAAATTAATATTGCCCACTAGTCCTGGTATTCCTGCCCCATGGAGAGACAACAAAGTATTTGTTACTTTGTTTCTTTGTTTTGCTGTGTAGAATTCTTTCATTTACACCTCTGTTCCTAGGTAGTATCTGGCATAGTTATTTTTGTTTTGTCTCTGGGTTCAGGCTCCTTCTGAAGTTTAAGAACTAATAGCGTTTGACTCAACAAGCCACAATGTAACATGCATGCTCTTAGACTCAGAGTTTGCTTCCTTTTGATGACCCTGACTAACTCACCGCACAAACTACACACCACTCACAGAAAGCCTGGAAGGGACCACATGCCTTTGCACTGGTGTGGCTGGGTAAGTGGTTTAGAACCACGTCTGCCTAAGCCTACAAACCCTTGCTTTTCTACTCATGATCTGCCTACAGAAATGTTAAGCAAAATACCCACATATTAGGAATGCTTTTCTTCTCTGGACAGCAAGAAATCTTATTTTTTTATTTGAACATATGGACCATCCTGAGTATAAACAAAAAGTATCGCCTTTTCTGTCTTCATCATGATGACAATAGATATACTCTGTTTCGTGTACATTTCACTTTGAAGTGAAATCATAGGAAACTTGGTATAGTCCATGGAGCTACAATTTCACTTTTCCTCTAGAATTCACTGTAAAATTTCTAGCTGTACGGTGTACGGGTATGTTCGAATTTACCAGGAAAATATATTAAAACAATAGCGATAAAAAATATTTCTTCTATCTACCTTTAAGTTCTGTAAAATCTGAAGGTTGTTTTATAGAAATTAATGTCTTGTATTCTGAGAAGATTGACCAAAAAAGAAAAAAAAGGAAACATTATACAACTGAACCTTGAACGACACAGTTTTGAACCTCACAGGTCCACCTATATGTGGATTTTTACAGTATGATAGTACAGTACTAAAAATGTATTTTCTCTTTCTTATGATTTTCTTAGTAACACTTTCTTTTCTTTAGTCTACTTTATTGTGAGAATATAGTATATAATACATGTAACATAAAATGTATGTGTTAATTATTTATGTTATTGGTAAGGCTTCCAGTCAACACTGGGCTATTAGCAGTTAAGTTTTGGGGGAGTCCAAAATTATGCCCAATTTTCTACTGTGGGGAGGATGCCCAGAATCCCCCTGTGTTGTTCAAAGGTCAGCTGTAATTACTTTCAAATGGAAAATGGGAGGCAAGAAGTCATGCACATTTGAAAGTTAGTATTTAGATGTTGAAGTTGCATAAAGATCCAAGTGGGAATAGAAGCATTTGTGTTTAATGCAAGCCAGTGATCCTTTATCTAGAATTGTTCTATGATATTCTGACTTTATTCAATGACAGTTTCAATGACAGTTACTGACACTGTCTTCTCATACTCAAAATCTCTATTTTTGTTATCAACAGAGGATCTACATTAGGTATGGAAATAAATGTGTATTTTTTCTTCTATCTTGGTAACATTATAATTAGTATGATACTGCCCTTACTATCTAATTTACTTTTTAAAAAAATCTTTAATTAATCCTGTTCCTTATTATTAATCATATCTGAAGCAAAAATGTCATGTTTCTCTGAACAAATAGTGATTCACTCTTCATAATGGTAAAGTCAACATCCTGAACAATATTTTTTCATTGATACCTGATTTACAAAGCAGTCTTTGGAACTGAGAGTCCACTCAATGCCATATACTTTTTCTCAACAAGAGTAATGATTATGCAGAGAATATAATTCCAGATCAAGAACATCCTCCTTTTGGATCAAAGTTCTTTCATTGACAAAAAAAACAATGTCAAAGTAATCATTCATTACATAAAATTGAATAAAGCAGCACTAAAAAAACTAGCAAGCCAGACTTGGGGACCACTAGAAAGGTACTCTGTGTTGCAAATTCTAGATAGTATATGATTTTTAGGCCAATTGTTTTCTGTCTTTTGAAAATGACTACATGGCTGAGATAATTTCAAAGCGCAATCTGAAATAGTTCTATGGGTCTTTAAAATTGTAACATTAAGTTTGCTGCTAGAGAGTCAATCATTTTTTTTAATGGAAAAAAATCCCCTTAGACATTTGTGTTCTTCTCAAATAACTAGTTTTATAAAAAGTAGCTTTTATAAGATTATTCTACTGCTATGGTTTCCTCCCATGGAACAATTCCAGGAAAATTTGTATGAGTCTTAGGGACTGGCATGGAATTGACATGCCCTCTTACAGGCCAAAGGAATAGCCATGTAAATAAGAACAAAAGAGGAATACAAAAATACATTACCTCTGTCCCAAAACAACATTAAGTCTTAACTCGATATCCATTCAGGACCTGGGAACATCAGTACCTCAGAGCTGGTCTCAGAGTCTTTCCAAGGAAGTTCCCCCAAAGCAGCAAGCAGTATATGATCTGTGTCTCTATTAGGCACTATAGGCTGTGGGAATTTGGTATATGTAGGTTTTGCTTAATAAGACAGAACTCCCTGTTGTATGAAGAGATAATGATACATCACCCTAAAAGGCATCTTTCTGCTCTTTCTTGCAAATGGGTTTCTATGATGGGGTAAAATGCATGATGTTGACAGAGATAATCATTTATCTCTGCTGCTCAGATAGCCACAGTCTTGAGTGCCAAAGCTTTGCACACTCTTTTCTCAGCGTGAGGTCAAATCTTAATTCTTATTTACCCACCACTCCCCAAAGACCTTGCTAATGAAGCATGTGCTTTCTGTTTGGGGAAATATTTTGATTTATAATAAAACCTTAATTTGCCCATACAAATACTCACTTTTAGTATAAAATATGGGATTTTTCTATAAATATGGGGTTTTTACTCTCTTGGCTCCCAAATTATACTTGGTATGTTTTGCTAACAATACCAGTTACTCTGCAGTGAAGTTAGCTTCCTTACTCCCATTTCTACTACTTGACAAGTAATAAGAGAAAAACAGCACACAATATTTATAAAGCCCATGTCAGGAAATCCAAAGATGAGAGTAATGTGCTATTTGTCCCTATCTCTGGTATTATATTCTCCAAAAGTATAAGGAAGCTTTTGCATATTCTATAACCTTGGCTAAATTATCCTTTAATTTGAAGAAAGTAGAAATCTGTCATCCTATCCACGTTAGGATTCCTCTGGGTTCTTTTATGGTACTTGCCCATGGTTACCATCATGAATGATGGAAAATCTCTGTACCACCACCCCTGCCTTCCTTCAAGGCATAATAATTTGAGGTAAAGCTTCTAATAGGAAAAAAAGTCCTCTTTTCCTATTCTTGTGTCTTTCTACAACTGTATAAAAGAAGGGTTCAATGTTCCTTTTCTTGTTAGTGTTTCAAATCCATCAAAAGGAATGCTCTGCCTTTTCTTCAGAAACTTGAGTGTCAACCTCGTGCAGAGGCCATGGAAGTCCGTGGAAGTTGGAAGAGCGTGAGACTCTTGATCTCAGGGTCTTGAGTTTGAGCCCCATGATGGGTGTAGAGATTACTTAAATAAATACAACTTTAAAAAAACTTAAGTAACTTAAAAAATAAAATAAAATCATGTATAAAGAAAAGATTGAAGGATTGAACAAAGTGAGTTTCTGCCATTGACCCTGCTTGCTCTCCTTCACAAATGATTGACATTTCTCAATGGTGATGAAATATCCCACCCTGGCTTCCACTACAGATCAAATGTAAGTCAATGTGCGGCATAATTAACCACTATATTATACAGATGCTCAAATTTGCAGTTGTATTCACACAATGACATGAGCTCCCATTATCTGTGTTTTTCCTGATATCCCTAACACCAGAACTGAAACATGAAAACTGCTGATTAGCAAACATTGCTTTATTGAAGCTTATGTGATTTGGAGTATCGTAACAACCTTTTTGTACTTCATAGCAATCTTGACTACGTCCTCAGTGTATCAGTACAGGATAGGTGCCATGTGATGTCTATAGAGAGAATCTTGAACTTTATCATCACTCTGAAAGGAACAAAACATCTAGACTCTTCATTTTTTACCTTATGGAGACAGGAATAGAATTCACTGAATGAATTCATTGGCATCCATTCTTCTTTCACCTAAATAAAGGTTTTAGTTAGCTTCACCTGACCATGTTAAGACCATGTCTTCACATGACCAATAACTTATAGCATAGAGAAATGTATCCAATCAGGGTCAAGGCCCTTCTTCCTTCAAGAGGTCTTTCAGTGGTAATCTATGCATTTCTGCCACCTGCATTGAGAATAAATTCTGGAAGTCATTTTGTATATGTGGATAAATATCAGGAGATCTTTTCACTAGATTTGGAAATCCTTACAACAATGAACAAATCATCTAGTATGTTTTGCATGTCATAAATGAATCTGTCCAAACTGACAACAAACATTAGCCATACTTCTGCTAATATGGCACTCACAGTATTCATCCTAGGCTGACACATATCTGCAAGAGATTCAGAGAGTGTGTTCTTTTTTTCACATTCTTTAAACTGACAAATGATTATACATGTGTGTGTACTACATTTAAAATAAAAGTAAGTATCATGAATTGAAATTCATGAAAAGTTATGGAAGAATTTGCTATCCACTACTATGGAATTTTCCCATATAAGCCAGAAAAGAATTCTGGGGAATTCTGGGGTAAGAATCATTCTGGAACCTCAACTCAGTCTAAACTCAAGAGACACCTGAGAAGTTGAAACAACTTGGTCATTTTGGAAGCACAGATTGGCCTATTCTGACTCTTAATTTTCTCAAAGCATAGAGAAACTGACCATCTTTTCTGTAATTTTCTCTCCAGATGCAATAGACAGAGTTCCAGATAGAATTAACCAGATATAAGAATAGAGTTACATGATTTAATCTACGAATATACCATCTGGAGTCTTTTCTACTAGCACTGAATGGTTCTCAATATGCTTCCCCAAGTTCTGTGCTCAAAAACAATGTATGAAACAAATATTAGGAACATGTACATATTCTAACTACTAGAAAAATCAGAGTGATTCCAATTTACTTACAAAGACTGGTTCCGCAAGGAAAATGTAGGAATTTTCAATTGCAGGCAGAAAGGCAGAACACAGAAAGGAAGGCTTTGCCATAATCCACATGCAAATATTCATCAAGCCAATCATGATTTGGCTCACCTAGAAAATTAGACAGTGCCTCTGAGTTAGGAGGAATAAGCTCTTCTATTTGCAAATGAATTGCCTCATGTTTGGAGGATGCGAACAACTCAGGGCTCCTATAATTTGGAGAAATTCTTGTCTAAATGTCTAAATTTTAAATTCGTGGTTCTCAAATCCAGGACATTTCGGAGATTTGGCTAAATGGTATATGTAGTCTCTTATTTAAAAGCCCACATTGTCCTCTTGATATGGGGATTATTGTGACTCCAGACTCTTCTGTTAGGTAATCCTGTAGCTCTGACCTAAAGCAAATTTACGGGAATATGAACCACTGCAAAATCTTGAGGAGGCTTTCAATGCACTTACCCCAAGAATAACTGGCCCCCCCCTTTAGCGAATTCTATAGGTTGCTCTGTGCCTCCTGAGGGAAAGGCATCGGCCCAGAGTGGGCCTGGTGGATGGCTGACCTCTTTATTGAAGATCCATTGCTGTGTCCCTTGACGCTGTTGGTGTTCACAACCTGGTGCTTCTCTTGCTGACAGAGGATATATTGGCCTGGAAGATCAGATGAAAGGATGAATCTCTGATTCCATATAAAGTCCCCTTCCATAAAGTTTCAGAGTAAAATGTGGGCACTGTGCCAAATGAAAGCTGTTAGACAATGTAATTGTTTTAACTCTTGGGCAGGAAAAATTGATATTATAAGCATTTAACCTTTTATCTTGGCTACCTAAGAATGTTGTACCTTCCATCTTACTAAGGAGTGCCAGAAAGGCTATGTAAGTAATGTAAAGTTACTCTGATAGGAAACAGAAAGTTCTAGCCTGAGTGCTTATACCATTTGGATACCCTGTCTTAAAAAGTGTTGAACATCCTAGCAATGAGGCTGGAATGAACATGAACCCTCAGTTTTAGTGTTCCCTCCCCATGAAGAGATAGTATTTAGTTTAGTTAGTTAGTTTGGCTACATTAGAGCTGTGTTTTATATACAAATTCCTAAGAAATATCCAACATGTTTGTTTTTGTTTTGTTCCTGGGTTCAGGCTCCTACTGAAGTTTAAGAACAAAAAGCATTTTTCAATAAGCCACATTGTAACATGTATGCTCAGAGTTGTTTTTTTTTTTTTCCCTCTTCATACCTCTGACTAACCAGCTGCACAATATTTACAATTTACACAGCCCTGAAGGGACCATATGTCCCCAGATTGGCATAACTCTGTGGATGGCTTGGCACCGCACCTGCCTGAGCCCAAACCCTGGCAGCTCCACTCTCATCATCTGCTTATAGAAATGTCAAGTGAAACACTTATAGGGATTCCTGGGTGGCTCAGCCTGTTAAGCATCTGCCTTCAGCTCAGGTCATGATCCCGGGGTCCTGAGATCAAGCCCCACATCGGGCTCCCTGCTCAGAGGGGCGTCTGCTTCTCCCTCTCCATCTGCCCCCCATCCCCGCTTGTGAGAACTCACCTCTTTCTCTCTCTCTCAAGTAGATAAATAAAGTCATTTAAAAAAAAATGAAACACTTAGATGTTAGGAATCCTTTCCTTCTTATGGACAAGAAATCTTCCTTTATTTGAACACATGGATCTTCTTGAGTATAAACAGAAGAGAGAATAATGTTTACATCTTCATCATGATAACAATAGATATTCTGTCTCACATATGTATCCTTTTAGAAATGAGGCTATAAGGTACTTGATGTATTTATTGGAGCTTCAACTTCTAGAGTACACTATAAAAATTTTGAGAAGTATGCTATATGAAGAAAATATATAGAAACAATAAAGGAAACCAGAAATATTTTTTCTGACTCGATTATATACTGTAAAACCTGTTCATCCTTTTACAGAAATTAATACATCCCCCCTGCCCCAGGAGAAGGTCCAAGGGAAAAAAAAAATCACTATTGTTATTTTCAATGAGAAAAATGAGTAGGAAAAACAAGGCATGAACATGTGGAACCTTGTATGTAGGTGCTGAATTTGTATAAGGACTCAAGCGGGATAGAAGCATTGTGTTTAATGCAGACAAATAATCTTTAATTTTTTTAAGACTTATTTATTTATTTGAGAGAGAAAGAGTAGGGGAGGGGCAGAGGGAGAGAATCTTCAAGGAGATTCCCTGCTGAGTGCAGAGGCCAAGGCAGAGCTGATCTCACAACCCATGAGATCACGACCTGAGCCGAAACCAAAAGTTGGACGCTTAACCGGCTGGGTCACCCAGGCAACCCCCCCCCAATAATCTTTTATACAGGATTGTCCCGTGCTGTCCTGGCTTATTCCAACTCTTGTCAGTGACAGTTACTGCACTCTGTATTCTCATACTCAAAATGCATTTTGTGTTTATTCTGTGTTTTGTTAGGAAATATTTTTCTTATATCTTTATAACACTAGAATTAGCTCAAAACTTTCTTCGCTACTGAATTTACTGTTTTTCAAATCCTTTAATCCCTAGTTTCTCATCATCAAGTCATATCTGAATCAAAAAATATCATGTCTCTCTGGAAAAATTGTGACTCATTCTTCATGATGATAAAATGCATATTTTACAGTTTTTCTTTTATTGACTTCTGGTTGACAAAACACACTCTTTGGAAGTGAGAGCAAATCCTGTTTTCCTGCAATATCCTACTTCTCAACAAGAATAATAAGCACATGGAGAATATAATTCCATATCAAGTACACCTTCTTCATGGATCGCAGTCCTTACATTGATTTAAAAATTTCAAAATAATTATTTGTTATATAAAATTGGATCAAGCAACACCAAGAGAACAAGTTAGCCAACCCTCAAGATGACTGAAAAAGTACTCTGTGTTGCACATTCTGGATAGAATATGGGTTTTAGGAGAATTCTATCCTGAGCTTTGAAAATGACTCCGTGATTGCAACCATTTCAAAGCGCAACTTACAAGTGTTCTAAGAGTCTATAAAATTGCAACATTAAATTTGCAACCAGAGAGTCAGGTAATTTTTTTTATGGAAAAAGAAATGTCCTCCGACATTGATGGCCTTCTCCAATAACTAGTCCCATAACAAACAGCTTTTATAAGAGTAATATTCTCCTATATTTTCTTTGCACGGGACAACTCAAGGAAAATTTATATGAGCCTTAGGCACTGGCCTAGACTGAGCAAACCCTCCAAGAATCTAAGGGAATAGCCACATATGTAAGAAAATAGGAGAAATACGTACCTCTGTCCCCAAACATCATTCAATCTCTACTAGATGTTAGTGCAAGACCAGGGAATATCATTTTGTGAGAGTCTATTTCTGAAGCTTTCCTGGGAGGTTCCCTGAACACAGCAAGCAAGCATATGAGTTGCATCCCTACTGGGCAAGTCAGACCATGGGAAATGGGTACACTGCACTGGGGTTTTACTCAGCAAGACAGAGCTCCCCGCTGTTTGAGGAGAAAAGGATGCACCACCCTTAAAGGCATCTTTCTGCAATGTGTTTCTTGCAGATGGTTTTCTGTGATGGAGTGAGTTGCGTGGTAGTGACACAGCTCCTATCTCTGCAGTTTGGATACACTTGGATAGTTGTCGTTTTGAGTGACAAAACCTTGAACACCCCTTTCCATTCTGAGCACAAATCCGAGGTCCTCGTTACCAACCACTTGCCAAAGACCTTGCTAATGAACTGTGTGCTTTCTGTTTAGGGATATATCTTAACTTGCATATGAAAGCTTAATTATTCCATAGAAGACCTCTAGTTGGGAAGAATACTGAGGATTATTCTCATAATTTTGATTTTGCCACAATTCACTGTCAATTTATTCTAGAAATTTATTCTCAAGAAAAATACATAAAAGGAGTCTTATTCTAGCCCTTCACGTGTAAAGTTAGGTTGTTTATTTGAGGTTTTATTCTTTAATGTAGATATTTATCCCTGTGAATTTCCACTGTAGCACTGCATTTGCTATATCCCGAGTTTGGGTGTGTTTTCTTTCCATTTTCATTTGTCACAAGTTATTTTTAAATTTCTCTTTCGATTTGGCACACTGGTTGTTCAGTAGCATGTTGTTTGATTTCATCTTTTTTAATTTCCCAGTTTTCTTCTTGTAATTGATTGCTAGTTTAAACGTACAGGTTTTTTACAGGTCAGTTTTGCGTTAGTATAGTGGTGTTAAACATTTGAACTCTTATTTTTATTTCTATAAAGGTAAAAAGTGTATGACCTCAGAAAGGAAGGTGCTAGATGTTCCCTCCAATTTGGATATATAATTGGACAGGGGTCATATGGTCATTCTCTTCAAACGTACCATAGGCAATCCACCCTCACTGTGGTGTTAAGAGTTCAGTGAAGACTTGTAATAAAGAGTTACAAGATGTGTTGTACAGAAGTGTTGAATTACTAAATTCAACACCTGGAACTAATATTACACTCTATGTAATCTAATTGGAATTTAAGTAAAAACTTAAGAAAAGAATTGTAATATGAAAAGGTTCTGAGGGTCTGATATACAGTATGGTGACTCTAGTTAATAATACTGTATTGTATATTTGAAATTTGCTAAAAGAGTAGATCTTAAGCATTCACACACACACACACAGCACCTGTGTGAGGTGATGGATGTGTTAACTCGATTGTAGAAGTCATTTTATAATGTATACATATATCAAATCATCATATTGTATACTTTAAAAATATTATGCCAATTACACCTCAATAAAGCTGGGGCTGAGAAAGACTATTAGAATAAAGGGAATTTTAAAAATTATATTGAGGAGGATTTTGCGAGGGAGGCTTGTGACTGATGCTCTGGTCTCTTTATCCCTATTACCCATTATCCCAAGGAAACTCAAGAAAAATAATCATCATAAACATTTGAGCAAAATAAAAAGTTAATAGTCTTTTACGTTTGAGAAGCTGCCTATGATATTTAATGGCTGTAATGTTTATTCAGATTTATCTACATGGAAAGAGAATGATAAATCCTTTATTGATCAGTTAGATGTGACAGCAATGATGGTCTGTGGTATAAACTTGTACTCAAGCCTCTACTGAATTGCAGCTACATCCTTTGATCTGTTTTGGTTTAATATGATTTTAATTGGCAGAGGCACCTGTTGACCTATTAGGTCAACAGGGAATATCCAACTAATCTGATCAAATTATGATAAGCACAAGAAGTGTTTCAGGGATTAGATCTTATTATGGCATCATCGTCGATGCTTACTGATATAACAGAAGTCCACAAAAGAGGATCTAAACAAGCTTTTGACCTTATATTGTTTTTTTTTAAAGAATCTGCATTTCTTTTTTTTTTTTTTAAGATTTTGTTTATTTATTTGACACAGAGAAGAGACAGCGAGAGAGGGAACACAGCAGTGGGAGTGGGAGAGGGAGAAGCAGGCTTCCTGAGAGCAGGGAGCCCGATGTGGGGCTGAAGCCCGGTGTGGGGCTCCATCCCAGGACCTGGGATCATGACCTGAGCTGAAGGCAGACGCTTAACGACTGAGCCACCCAGGCGCCCCTGTTGTGATTTTATTTTTCAAGGCTATTTTCATCTCTGTGTGGCCAGATTCTAAGACCTTGCCAAGTGAATTGTAAGAGAAATTACTGTGAACCACTCCTGCCTGAATAACTCTTAAAATAAATGTGTGTGTGTTTCTTTTTGCTTTTCCTGCAGCTAGAATACCCATACAAGGGCTGGAACTGAAACAACATGCCTAGATACAGACATGAAATTCACAGACTGAAGAGAACAAGGCTGTTAAACCAACCCTGATTTTTTTTAAGACACATCATATTTTCTTTTTTTTAATTTAATTTTATTATGTTATGTTAGTCACCATACAGCATCCCTGACTTTTTAAAGATATTTTCTTTTCATAAGCTCAAAGGCCAACACTGCAAAAACCTGAACTGTTTGACATCTGAAACAATCCCTGGACCCCCCTGTACCATCAGAAAGTGGGGTACAAAAATCAAGCAACCCCCAAAGAGGGAAAACTCCTCCATGCCAGGAGGATAGTAAATAAAGGGCAATTTAATAAATGAGCAGAGGAGAAAGCCATGCTGTTGCTTGGGCTTCTCAGAATCAGATGATTCCTATGGATGGGTAACATTAAGGTTATCAATGACTTGTTTTTCAAAGTGGGGATTGTTATTATTATTAATTTTTTTTTTTAGTGCAAAAAGGTGCTTTTATTTTAGCACAGGGACAGGCCCCACGAGCAGAAAGAGCTGCAGGGGGATTGTGAGGTGCAACTGATTACATATGATTGTTACTATTTCTAACTCTCCTACCTTTTGGCTTTGAGGGGAAGCCAGTGCAGATAACAGGATTTCTACTGAGTAACTTCTTAAATAACAAGTAAGTAGTTCCAGAATTGTAGGGGGAAATGGCAAATCTCTCAAAAATCCTGGACTTTGAGCCAAGTGTAACAAATGTATCAGACTTTTGTTTTCCCAAGGATTTTCCACCTTGATGAGTGGGGAAGTATATTCAGTTTGGGGGAGGAAAGTTGAACATGACGTTTGGGTGGCCAGAGAACACAATGTGACAGGAAATACTGGTTGTCTACCAATATTCAATCTTGTCTGCATCCCTGAATAGCAAAACTCCTAGGTTTCACTTACACAAACAACTGCCCAGATAACAACTAAATTATGCAACTTCCCTTGCAATTGTGTGTGGTCATATGACAAAGTTCTGGGCATATGATGCAGACATAAAAGAAAGAACCAAAGCAGCAACTTCTACACAGAAAAAAAAGCCACACAATACAGGAGGTTAAAGTTACATTTCTAGGTGTGGGCTGCCTACTTCTGAGGTGTTATAGGAAAGGAAAATAAAATGACAACTTTAGGGCATTTTGGAGTTTACAGCACAATACCACAATAGTATCATCGATCTCTTCATGGGGTGATACGACCAATCATGCTTTGAGTTATTTAATGGAAGGACTGATTTTTGTCTCTTTGCCATGTTACACAGTGCATCACACAAGTAGGGATTCTGCGCATGTTAAATACACAAATCAATGAATCAATAACTAACCAAAAATAGAATTACTTGGTGTCAACATGGGTGAAAGTTTCTGATTATCCTAGGCATTCATCAGTGTGCTGGAAAGTGTGGTCAGCCTATAGAGAGTGGTTCTCAGAAATTCTACACCACCTGTTTCATCTTTGTTCCACTCCAAAGTTATGCAAATAACCACAGCGCAAATCACTAAATAATCAATTGCACCCTCATTCTCTCAAGAACTGCTACTTACCTGATCAATTTTCTCGCCATCTGCATTATAGGTGAGTATGGACAGGGAAAGCGTAATTGAAAACTGCAAACAGTTTAGTGTCATCAGTATAACCACGAGACCCTGTTAAAGAGAATAAAAATTCCATTGGGTTGGATTTTACTCCCATTGCCCTATGAAAACCTCGCTCCCAGAGCTCCACCTCAGGCCTTTGGAGGGGACCATCTTAGCATTACATAAAATGGTGACACCAGGTTGAATCTAAATTTCAAAATATAATGTGGCGGGGGGTGGGAGGGATGGGGTGGCTGGGTGATAGACATTGGGGAGGGTATGTGCTATGGTGAACACTGTGAATTGTGTAAGACTGTTGAATCACAGATGTGTACCTCCGAAACAAATAATACATTATATGTTAAAAAAAAAAAAGAAGAAGAAGAAAATAGCAGGAGGGGAAGAGTGAAGGGGGGGAAATCGGAAGGGGAGATGAACCATGAGAGACGATGGACTCTGAGAAACAAACTGAGGGTTCTAGAAGGGAGGGGGGTGGGGGGATGGGTTAGCCTGGTGATGGGTATTAAAGAGGGCACATTCTGCGTGGAGCACTGGGTGTTATGCACGAACAATGAATCATGGAACACTACATCAAAAACAAATGATGTAATGTATGGTGATTAACATAACAATAAAAAAATTTTAAAAAAAGAAGATAGCAGGAGGGGAAGAATGAAGGGGGGGAATCGGAAGGGGAGATGAACCATGAGAGATGATGGACTCTGAAAAACAAGCTGAGGGTTCTAGAGGGGAGGGGGGTGGGGGGATGGGTTAGCCTGGTGATGGGTATTAAAGAGGGCACGTACTGCATGGAGCACTGGGTGTTATACGCAAATAATGAATCATGAAACACTACATCAAAAACTAATGATGTAATGTATGGTGATTAACATAACAATAAAATGTCTAAAATATATATTTATATAGTGTGGTTTTTTTTTTAAAGATTTTATTTTATTTATTTGAGAGAGAGAATGAGAGAGAGAGAGTACATGAGAGGGGGGAAGGTCAGAGGGAGAAGCAGACTCCCCGCCGAGCAGGGAGCCCGATGCGGGACTCGATCCCGGGACTCCAGGATCATGACCTGAGCCGAAGGCAGTCGCTTAACCAACTGAGCCACCCAGGCGCCCTAGTGTGGTGTTTTTGAAGAAGAACTGAATTTCAGAAGAATAAAAAAAGCCAGTGTTCCTATGAATTTTAACACAACAGTGACTGCATTAAAAAAAAAAATAGACTTTCCTGTGTCCACAATGATCATTTTATAAGTTGTTAATGTTTTAATATTGTCCATTCTCAGATAGTAGAAAAGATGCAGTGTCTACAAGGGTAAATCTTTTCAATGAATAGGGGATTCAAGGAGAAATGGTAGGGGACCCAAATCCTCCTCCTGAATCTAGTGTCCTAACTAAAACCAGAAGTCTCCTAGAAGTCCAAGGTTCTTTTATAATAATTCATCTGAAAGATGTGAAATTGTCTGCAGGGCCAAGACAGCACTGGTTCTCAAAAATGATGCCGGTCCTTTTTAGCAGATGTGTGGTAGCAAGCAACTGTGATCTTAATCTGCATTTTCTTAGTGACCAGGGGCATCTTTCCATGCACTTATTTGCCATCTATCTTTTTTGTCGAAGTGTCTTTTCAATCTTTTTCCCGTTTTTTCCAACTTTTATATAGAAATAATTGACGTTACAGGCGGTTGCTAAGAGAGCACAAGGTGGTCCCATTTACCCTTACCCACTCTCTCCCAATCACTGTATCCCATGTGTCTGTGGTGCAACATCAAAACCAGGAAATTCCAAGAATGTCATGCAAATGGAAGCATACAATATGTGGTATTTTGAGATTGGCTTTTCACTCAGCATCCTGCTCCTGAGATCTAGAGAAGTTGTTTTTATGAATGAGTAGTTCCTTCCTTCTATTTGTGTTAAGGAAGGTTTAGTTTTAGTGGTATTCTGTTGTATGGGTGTATCATAGTTAAATCATTTCTCTCCCAGTGTCTAGAGAACACTTGGTTGTTACCAGTTTTTGTATGTAGCTGCTATGAGCATATGAAGCTTCTATGAACAACCAAGTACAGATTTTGTGCAGTTTTTATTTCTCTGAGATTCATGCCTAGGAGGGACATTGCTGGGTTGCATGTTAAGTGTATCTTTAGTTTTTTTAGAAAATTGACAGACTACTTTCCTGAGGGATATTTTCCAGAGTACCATTTTATCTCTCCACTGGCAATGCATTAAAAGATCCCGTTTTTCTGCATCCTTCACACCATTCAGTATTGTCATTATTTTTTAAGTTTTATATATTGTGTTGGGGAGGTAGTCATACTCTGTCATGGTCTTAATGTACATTTACCTAAATAATAGTCACGTTAAATGTCTTTTCTTGTGCCAATTTGACCTATGCACATATTTTCTTCAGCAAAGTGTCTCTTTGTATCATTTGCCCACTTTTTAATTGCACTGTTGGTGTTTTACTCTTGTGAATTCTTTATACACTCCAGATATATACTCCAGGTGCCAGTCCTTTGGTAGACATGTGTTTTGCAAACATTTTCTCCCAGTCCGTTTCTCTTTTCATTCTTATTTTATGAATTCAATTCCTATTTTGTTCATTTTTTTCCCCAAAATCATCTTTATCATTATAAATGACCTCCTTTATCCCTAGTTGTATACTTCGCTCTAAAATCTACTCTGATATTCACAGACCAACTTTCTTTCCATGATATGTCTTTTCTTCCCTCCTTTACTTCAAACATACCTATCTCTTTATATTTACAGTGTATTTCTTATAGGGAACACGGAGTTTGGTCTTTTTTTTTTTTTCTTCTTCTTTTTTTAATCCAATCTGTCCATCTCTGGCTTTTATTTAGGCTATTTATATTTATTGTGATCCCTTATATGGTTAACCTTAAGTCTTTCACTTTATTATATATTTTATATTTGTCCTATCTATTTTTTCCCCTTTCTCCACTTGCTGCCTTCTTTTGGATTAATTACATATTTTTGTGATCTCATGTTATCTCCTATTTTTGCTTATTAGATATAATTCTTTGTTGTGTTATTATAGTGGTTGCTTTAGGACTTATATGTATATTTAAACAATCATAACCTATATTCAATTGATATTATAACACTTTATCTGTAATATAAGAACCCTATAATCATATATTTTCATTTCTACCCTCTTGGGCTGGATGCTTTTGTTACTTTACACATGATTCATACATATTTTTAAGTGCCCCAAATACCTTGCTATCATTGGATGCATTTTCCTTCTTCTTGAAGAACTTGACACTTTTTTGTAACGTAAGTCTCTGGTGATAAGTTATTTTAGCCTTTGCGTGTCTTAAAACATGTTTATTGGGTCTTCATGTTGAAAGATATTTTCATTGGACATGGAATTCGAAGGTGACAAATTTTTTTCTCTTAGTATTTTAAAATTTTGTTTCACTCTGTTCTCCTTTGTGTTGTTTCTGATACGAAATCTGTTGTCATTCTCTGTATGATATGTGTTTTTCCCCCCACCCTGGCTGCTTTTCAGATTTTCTTTCAATCATTGGTTTTGAGATATTTCACTATGATGTGTCTTGATATAGATTGTTGGTTTGTTTATTTTCTTATGCTCAGAGTTCATTCAGCTTCTTGGATTCTGTGATTATACAAGTTTTAAGAAATTTTGGAAAAATTTACCCAATGCTTCTTCAAATATTTTTTTCTGTCCCACATTCTCTTTCTGTGGGGACCCCAATTACATGTCTCCTCAATAACTTGAAGTTATTTCATTGGCCACTGATACTCTTTTAATATTTTCATGTTTATTTTGTACCTCTCTTTTTCACTTTGGAGAGTTTTTAATATTATTGCTTCAAGGTCATTATTAGTATTTTATTATAAGTATTTATTTTCTTGAATGGTTATTCTGTCATTAATCTTATCAGCCAGTTTTTCTTCTCAGACATCCAATAGTTTTCTTACTTTTTTTTTTTTTTTAAGTAGGCTCCATGCCCAGTGCAGGGCCCAGTGTGGGGCTTGAACTCACAGCCTGAGCTGAGATCAAGAGTCAGATGCTCAACCAACTGTGACAGCCAGGCTCCCCAAACATGGCAGTTTTCTTCTCTAGAAGTTTGATGTGGAACTTTTAAAAAAATATTTTCCATGTCTGTACCTAACTTTTGGAAGTATGGAATGCAGAGTAAAGTAACTCTTAACATCATTGTCTGCTAATTCTAACACCTGTGTCTTTTCTGAGTCTGTTTTCAATTGATTTATCTTGTTATGGAACATATTATTTTGTTTCTCTGTATGTCTGGTAAATTTTTTATTAGATGTGAGACATTGTACTTTTATCATGTTAGATACAGGATATTTTTACAGGTTGGCAGGTTGAAACTGACACTGTACTGGCCTTATGTGAATGTTGGGTACTGTTCCCTTTAATGGTTCAGGGTGATCCTTTCTCTGCCTTCAGGTATTCTTTCATGCAGGGGACCTATTGTATATGTCTGGAATTATCTCTGTTTGCAGATCTCTCTTCTCAAGTGCTCTGTCCTGCGAACTCTTTTTTTTTTTTTTATTATGTTATGTTAATCACCATACATTACATCATTAGTTTTTGATGTAGTGTTCCATGATTCATTGTTTGCGTATAACACCCAGTGCTCCACGCAGAACGTGCCCTCTTTAATACCCATCACCAGGCTAACCCATCCCCCCACCCCCTCCCCTCTAGAACCCTCAGTTTGTTTTTCAGAGTCCATCGTCTCTCATGGTTCATCTCCCCTTCCGATTTCCCCCCTTCATGCTTCCCCTCCTGCTATCTTCTTTTTTTTTTTAAACATATAATGTATTATTTGTTTCAGAGGTACAGATCTGTGATTCAACAGTCTTGCACAATTCACAGCGCCCACCATAGCACATACCCTACCCAATGTCTATCACCCAGCCACCCCAACCCTCCCACCCCCCCACCACTCCAGCAACCCTCAGTTTGTTTCCTGAGATTAAGAATTCCTCATATCAGTGAGGTCATATGATACATGTCTTTCTCTGATTGACTTATTTCACTCAGCATAACACCCTCCAGTTCCCTTGATGCCTTGGCTTCTCCTGAGTCTCAGCTTCCCCCATCTCCTCAACTCAGAGAGTTTTCCTGGTTCCACCTGGATTCTCCAACCCTGTGCTGTGGCCGGGAAACGCTTGCAAGTCAGTATGGGGGAGCAGTCATTAGGCTTGCTTCATTTGTATATCATCTTCAGGGATCGAATTCTTTGTTACTGTCACTGTCCAGTGTCTTGAAAATCATTGTTTCTTATATTTCTTGAGTTTTGGTGGTGGTGGCATTTCAGGTGGAAGGAAGAACCCGATCCCCATTACTCCAACTTGTCCAGAAGCAGTAATCCTCCAATCTTCTTGTTTTTGTTAAAAAAAATTTCCCCAAGAGAAATTTTATATATTTAATTTATATATAATTTAATATAATTATACAAGTTACATATTATATAACGAATATTATAAATTATATAATTTATATGTAATTAATTTAATATATATTTCATTATATAATTAAATAATATATATTTTTCTTCTTCTTCCTTAGATATTCAATCTCCCTTTCTTCCACAAGGCCATATAGTGGAAGGTCTGCTTACCGGTACTGGTAATGTAGATAAAATATAAACCCTGAAGGCAATGTTTATTATTATTGATGGTTTTTAATTGTATAAGTAATGCATATTTATTGTAGAAAAATTGTGGAAGAATTAATATAAAGCAGATAATGGAAATCACCACAGTCTTGGATGAAGAAATAAATAACATTGGTCCAGTTGTTTGCCATTTTTCATGAAGGAATCCAATTGGGATAAAGGAATATTGGGCTCTCTGCCCTGGCGATGTTCATATGGAATGGAAATATTTTGCCTCTTGTTAAAAAGACATCAAATTTAGCTAGAAATTATGAATAAACCTCAAGTGCAGGAACTTTTTTTTTTTTTTTTTAAGACTTGCACCTATGCTGGGCGCCTGGGTGGCTCAGTTGGTTAAGCGACTGCCTTCAGCTCAGGTCAAGATCCCGGGGTCCTGGGATCGAGTCCCACATCAGGCTCCTGGCTCAGCGGGGACCCTGCTTCTCCCTCTGACTTTCTCCCCTCTCATGCTGTTTCTCTCTCTCTCTTTCTCGAATAAATAAATAAATAAAATCTTAAACAAAAAACAAAAAACAACATTGCGCCTTTGCTGTCTTATCTCCTGATCCTGAGCCTCCTAAGTTGTCAGGCTTTTCAGCGTTTAGAAGAAAAATACTTACAGTTGTAACTGATTTGATACCAGAACATAGATCTCTGTCACAATCCAGGAAGATGGTTTTTATTAAGTTGTCTGAGAGAATAAGAATTCCAATGCCCGACACAGTTGTGCTGAGAGTGTTAGCTCTCACATTTCCTCTCAGCTGAAATACAAAAAAATGTTCATTCACCGAAAATATTCAGGACCCTTTACTTCCATATTCTTTTTAATAAAGATTTATGTATTTATTTTAGAGAAGGAGAGCATGTGACTGAGTGGGGGTAGGGGCAGAGGGAGAGAGAGAGAGAATCTCAAACAGATTTTGTGCTGAGTGCAGAGCCCCATATGGGGTTCTTATCACACAACCTTGAGATCGGGGCCTGAGCCTAAATCAAGAATCAGACACTTCATCGACTGAGCCACCGGGGCACTCCTATTTCCGTGTTCTTACAGGCCTCCATAAACCTTTCCCAGGAGAGAGATTCGCTAAGCTTTCATAATACCTCTTCCTGCCAGTTAAATTAAATGGAAACCCACAATGGAGCAAAGGAAAGCTTGAGGCAACTGACCACTGAATAAAATGTGCCATAGGCAAAATCGTCAGCTGTGGATCTTTCTTATTTCCCTTCCCTGCGCGGGATGGGCCCAAATTGAGGTCTACCGTGATCAAGCCTAAAGGCGTTCATTTCTGTATATCAACATTATTCATGACCATGAAGTCGATCTCCAGTTTTACTCATGGAAATTTGTATTCTAAAGCGCCAGGGCAATATATCCTATCTAAACCTGAGAGGGCTTCTAATTATATCCAGACCTGGGGTGATCAGATGAATTAGTGGAAAGAAAAGACCTTTGTACTTGTCCTCAAAAGTACTGAAAACCACGGAACTTCTGGCCTGGCCCACTGGGCTTTGTATAGGATATCAGAGTATTAGATGGCCACACACTATTCATAAATGAAATATGAATTAACTGATACTTTACCAGAGCTTTTGTTCGCTTCTTTGCAGACACAACTGTCACAGATCCAGAAATGATAAACTGCTTATGGGAGAGAAAGGGGCATATTAGCACTGCTTCCTGGACATTTACTGTCCATCTCTAAAGGACCAACTTTATTCTTACTATTTTTTTCCTATGAAAATCCCTTCAAAACTTTGAGTAGAGCAGATTATTGAATTGTATATAGTACATGACTAAATTTTCCTGCTGTCTTCACATCCTTATGAAAATAACTGACAATATTTAAAGGTAAAAAATCTTTATCTAAAGTAGAGGAGTGAAATCAAAGGAATCCTGTGAATGTTTTAATAGAAGGTGGAGAAAAATGAAAAAGAGAGCTAGATATAAAGTAAAGTTATTTTGAGGTTCGGACGAGGGACCATATGCACTCCTACAACATGATATTCATCTCAGTAATTTTGGCCTGGAAAACAGAGAAGTTGAAAGGTGTAATTCACCACCTCACCATCATCTTCCACACTTCAATACCCCTTGCACGTTTGAAGATAAGTCTGTGGATAAACCAAGGATTATCTAATAACCCAATCCAATATAGTCTCCTAAAGCAAGTGAGCAGTTCACTGTATGACTTTATGCTACACACCTAGAATTTAATAAGAATCCCCAACACATAGACTTTAAGGCTCATATTACAATGGAAGATCTAGAATGGCCGAGACTGAATATTGAATCTTCGATTAGCATGTTTGAAAACTCTGCAGCATTTGCAGGAGGCTAATGCACCACTGGATGAGTGACTGAATGAAGAGGTAATTGACTATTAATTATTTTAGACACAAATCAGACATACTCACAGATAGAGCTGCCCATATGGGAAAGCCTATCTTAAATGAGAAGAAACTGATTTTGTGTATTGTGTAATGGAGAACTATAATTCCAATGATCCCATAGAAGATGAATGTCACACCAATCATAATCTGAGCCACCTGGATAAAGACAGAATAGAATAAAATACAGACATGAGCGAACATTCCAAGAGAGAAGATTTCTTTGTTCAAACATAGAGGTCACCCATGTATCGAACCCTCAGATGTCCCTAATTCTACCCCTGAAGCTAATAATACACTATATGTTAACTAAATTGAATGTAAATAAAAAAATTAAAATAAGAGAGTGCTCTTAAGTAAAGCTCCGTACAGCGGCATCTGCTCCTTCTAGTGGCAACAGCTAAAATAGCATCACTGCGACCCCTTGTCCTTTTCCCTGGCATCACCTGGACAAGCATACACTGGCGTCCATCAAGGCCTCCTTCATGGGATTCCCAAGACTCCACTCTACCACCTCCCAGGCAACCCAGCCACCACCACCACCTAAGATTAAACAAAACTTCCAGTCTCTCCTCACCAAAACTTCTACCTGGCAGAGGCTCACTTACCCCCAGTTGTTTGAGATTTTCCTTCAGGAATCTCTGCAGCTTGTTTGGTGTGTGTGCTGAGGTGTCAGATGTTACCGCCCTCCCTCACTGGGTACCTTGGTTTTCATTTGAGGAAATATCCACAGTTATCCCACTGGAAGCCACAATTTCTCTCATTCTGTAAAGAAACCATCTGTTAACAGCATCAGATTCACTATTCACTATTGACTACTCACGATTCACAATGCTCTGTGCTCTTCTATGAGAAATACTAGTAGAAAAATAGACACTAGTGTTCCTGATTCTGCAGACTTTATAGCTCACAAATCAAAGGAGTCTTAAGCCAAGCCATGTTTGTCTATGATAGCAGATCCCAACCCTACGCCCACACTAGGCCCTGAGTAGCAAAAGTAGGAAAAATAAAGGAGAAAGAAAATGATGGAAACTTAGCAATGTCATTTATCAGGTGTCTGGGAAATTTTCTAGGTTATAGAAATATGTCACTCTTGTGTCCAGGTTTGAAAAAGAGTTCTGTGTGAATTAGGTGGCAAGAGGGCCCAGAAAGAACTATTTCATGTTGTACCATGTATAGTATAGTGCTTCCTTTTTTTTTTTTTATAACCAAGGAATATTCTGTTGCAAGGATATGTTACATTTTGTTTATCCACATCAGTTGATGGGCATTTTGGTTGTTTCCACTTTTTGATGATTATGAATCACACTGCTATAAACATTAATGTGCAAATTTTTGTTTATGTACCTATGTTTTTAGTTCTCTTGGGTGTAGACATGGAATGGAATTGCTGGGTCATATGATAATTCTGTGTTTAACCATTTCAGGAACTGCCAAACTGTTTTCCAGAGTGGATCAACCATTTTCCATTCCCACCAGCAGTGTGTGACAGTTCCAATTTCTCCACATCCTCACCAACACCTGTTATTGGCTGGCCTTTTGATTATAACCGTTCTAGTGGGTAGAAAGTGGTATCTCATCATGGTGTTGATTTGCATTTCCCTGTGACTAATGATTTTGAACATCTTTTCATAGGTTTATGGCCATTTGTGTATCTTCTTTGGAGAAATGTCTATTCCAATCCTTTGCACATTTAAAAATTGTGTCTTTTGGGGCGCCTGGGTGGCTCAGTCGGTGAGGCGGCTGCCTTCGGCTCAGGTCATGATCCTGGAGTCCCAGGATCGAGTCCAGCATCAGGCTCCCTGCTCGGCAGGAGTCTGCTTCTCCCTCTGCCCCTGCCCCCTCCCGTGTTCTCTCTCTCTCTCTCTCTCTCTCTCATTCTCTCTCTCAAATAAATAAACTCTTAAAAAAAATTGTGTTTTCTGTCTTTTTAGTATTGACTTAGATGAGTTCCTTATATATTCTATATACAAGTCCCTTATCTGATATATGATCTGCAAATATTTCTTTCCTATTCTGTGGGTGACTTTTCACTTTCTTGATGGTCTCCTCTGAAGCCCAGCTTTGATTGTGATAAGTCCACTTGATCTATTTTTCTTCAGTTTCTCATATATTTTTTTTGATCTTATCTCTAAGAATCCATTGTTAAGCCCAAGGTTATGAAGATTTACTCCTATATTTTCCTAAGAGTTTTGTAATTTTAGCTCTTAAATTTAGATTTTTAATCCATTTTGGATTCATTTTTATTTATGGTATGAGCTAAGGTTCCAACTTCATTATTTTGCACACGGCTATCCAGTTGTCCCCAACACTATTTGTTGAAAAGGCTATTCTCACATTGAATGGTTTTGGCGCACTTGTCACAGATGGGTTGACTGTAAACAAACACGTGAACTTTCATTCTGGAGTCTCTTCTATTGATATGTACGTCTATCCTTATGTCACTATCATGCTATCCTGATTATTATTGCTTTGTATTATTGCTTTGAAACTGAAAGTGTGAGCCCTACACTTTGTTTTTTACGAAAACGTTTTGCTATTCTAGGTCCCTTGCAATTCCATATGAGTTTTAGAATCAATGTATCGACTTTTTAAAAAAAGTAGCCAGCTGAGGGGCTCCTGGGTGGCTCAGTCGGTTAAGCATCTGCCTTCAGCTCAGGTCGTGGTCCCAGGGTCCTGGGATAGAGCCCGACCTCAGGCTCCTTGCTCAGCGGGGAGCCTGCTTCTCCATCTGCCTGCTGTTCCCCCTGCTTGTGCTCTCTCTCTGTTTCTCTCTGACTAATAAATAAATAGAATCTTTAAAAAATAAAATAAAATAAAAAGTAGCCAACTGGGATTATAAAAGAGAGGGTATTGAATCAGCTATTGCCATTACAACAATATTAAACATTATAATTCATTGAGCACAGGATTTGTTTCATTTAACTATACCTATAAATAAGGTATTTGAATTATGTCTTTGTAGCATTGACTTTTATGCTTCTATTAATTGTATTTCTAAATATTTTATTCTTTTGGATGTTATTGTAAATAACGTTGTCTTATTAATCTCATTTTCAGCTCGTTCATTGCAAGTGTATAGAATTACAGTGATTTTTGCATGTTGATTTTGTATCCTGCACCTTGCTAAACTAGTTTATTAGTTCTAATAGATTTTTTAGTGGATTCCTTAGGAGTGCCGATATACACAGTGAGGTTATGTGCCAATAGAGACAGTTTTTCTTCTTCCTTTCTGATTTGAATGTCTCTTATTTTCATTTCCTAATTGCCTAACTAGAACTTCCAGCACAATGTTGATAACAGAAGTGGTGATAACAGACTAGATAATCTTATCTTATTCCTACTCTTGGGGAGAAAGCATCCAATCTTTCACCATTAAGTATGGTATTAGCTTTGGGATTTTCATAGATGTCCTTTAAGAAAGGCCCCTTCTATTCCTAGCTATTGAGTGCTTTTATAATGAAAGGGTATTGGATTTTGTCAAATACTTTTCTGCATCAGTTGAGATGATCATGTGAAGTTTCTTCTATCGATGGTGCGTTTTTCTGTGTGATGGTGCAGTATGTTAATGGATTTTCAGACAGTAAATCTACCTTACATTCCTGGCATACAACCCACGTAGTCATGGTATATCATTCTTTTATATATTGCAGGATTTAGTTGGCTAGTAATTTGTTGAGGATTTTTGCCTCTACATACTTAAGAGATATTAGTCTGTAGTTTTCACTTATTGTGATGTACTTTCTGGTTTGGGTATCAAGGTGAGACTGGCCATATAGATTGAGTTTGTAAGTGTTTCCTCCTCTTCTACTTTTCGGAAGAGTTGAAAATTTGGTAGTAACTCTTCCTTAAATGCTTGGTAGAATTCACCCATGAGGCCATCTGGGCATGGGATTTTCTCTGAGGGCAATTATTTTTATTAGTAAGCCAATCTCTTCTCTCGTTAGAGGTCTACTCGATTGCTTATTCTTGAGTCTTTTTAGTACTTTGTGTCTTTTAGAAATCCTCCCATTTCAGCTAAGAAATCTAATTTATTTGCATACAATTGCTAATACTATACAGTTACAATGTTTATTTCTGTAAGATAAGTAGCAATGTTCTCTCTTTCCTTTCTAATTTTTAATTTGAGATTTTATCTTTTTTTCTTATTCGATGTAATTAAAGATTTGTCAATTTTGCTGGACTATTCAAATAACCAGCTTTTAGTTTCATTGATTTTCTGTATTTATTTTTGGTCTCTATTTCATTAATTTCTGCTCTGATATTTCCTTCTTCCTGTTTGCTTTAAGCATAGTTTTTTTTTCCTCCAGTGTCTTTAGGTGGAATATTAGGTTATTGATTGTTGAGATCTTTTTTCTTTTCTTTTTTCTTTTAGAAAGAGAGAGAAGGGAGCTGGGGGCGGTGGTGGAGAGGGAGAGGAGAGAGAGAACCTTAAGCAGGTTCCACGCCCAGCATGGAGCCTGACTAGAGGCTTGATCTCATGATCCTGAGATCATGACCTGAGCCGAAATCAAGAGTTGGATGCTTAACTGACTGAGCCACCCAGGCACCCCTCTTCTTTTTTAAGAAATGTATTTTCAGGTACAAATTTGCCTCTAAACACTGCTCTAGCTGCATTCCATAAGTATATGTCATTTATCATGAATGCATTTCCTAATTTCCCTTTTGCTTTCTCCTGGACCACCACCCCCACACTCCCCCCCCCAACTTTTATTTTTATTTATTTATTTTTTTAAAGATTTTATTTATTTGACAGAGAGAGACACAGCGAGAGAGGGAACACAGGCAGGGGGAGTGGGAGAGGGAGAAGCAGGCTTCCCGCGGAGCAAGGAGCCCGATGCGGGGCTCGATCCCAGGACCCTGGGATCATGACCTGAGTCGAAGGCAGACGTTTAATGACTGAGCCACCCAGGCGTCCCCCCAGCCCACTTTTAGGAGTGTGTGGCTTAGTTTCTTAGTTTCCATGTGTGTGTGTTTCCCAAGTTCATCTCTATTATTGATTATTATTTCATTCTAGTGTGGTTGGAAAACATACTTTGTATTATTTCTATCCTTTTAAATGTATTGAGGTTTGCTTTATGGCCTAACTTATAGTCTATTATGTGCACTTGAGAAGAATGCCTATTCTGTTGTTGGACGGAATGTTCTCCTTAAGTCTATTAGGTCTGGTTGGTGTGTAGTGTGTTCAAGCCTTCTGTACACTTTTTTATCTTAGGCCTAGCTGTTCCATCCATTATGGGACCGAGGCGTCGAGTCGCTAACTGTGATTGTAGAATTATCTATTTCTCCCTTAATTTCTGTTGGTTTTACTACCTGTATCTTAATGTTCTATTGTTAGGTGCATATATGTTTATAATTGTGTTTTCCTTGTGGACTGACCCTTTTATCACTATAAAATGCCCCCTCTTTATCTATACTAACATGTTCCTGCTTCTTTGCATGTCTCATAATTTTTTGTTAGAAAATGGACATTTTGTATAATATACTGTAGCATTTCTGGGAACTGTACTGCTCCCAAGCTATTTTTATTTCTTTGTTTACTTTTACATTCACTGGCTGGACTATTTTAGTAAGCCTATTTCTCCCCCCTGCAGTGTGAAGCTTCCCATGTTTCTCCTCAGGGAACACAGCCTTGGGTATGCCCACAGTCACCTGGGATGACCGTGGTTTCCTCCTTTGAATGTTTCTTTCCCTGCCCTCAACCAGCTATTAATCTCCACTAATTGCAGCCTTATTGCTCTATTGTTTTCTTTTTTTTTTTTTAAGATTTTATTTATTTATTTGACAGAGAGAGACACAGCAAGAGACGGAACACAAGCAGGGGGAGTGGGAGAGGGAGAAGCAGGCTTCCTGCCGAGCAGGGAGCCCGATGCGGGGCTCGATCCCAGGACCCTGGGATCATGACCTGAGCCGAAGGCAGACGCTTAACGACTGAGCCACCCAGGCGCACCTGCTCTGTTGTTTTCAACAGTGCCTTTCCAGTGCCTTTTGAATTGCTCCACAAACATGCAATCAAGAGATAGTTAACGGTCAGTGTTTGGAATTTGTTTTGGCCCCAGACAGGCTTCTTCTATCTGTTTCCGTTTTTTTCCTGTGAAGCTAGCCAGTGTATAGCTTAGCATATATCTCCAATTAACCCACTGATGCCTTTCACTACAACCTACACTATATTTTTTTCTCAGTTCAAATTTAATAGAAACAACAAAAGACCAAAAGTGATGCCCTGCTACTGTACATAACAGCTGACCTGCCCCATAACAGCTCAGGTCCTTCTCTCCAGAGGAAGGAAGCCTCACCTCCCCAACCCCTGCAGGAGAGACCTGTCCTGTCCCCATACCACATCTGCACAGAGTCTAAAGTCTTATGTTCTAGACATGACAATAGTACAAAAGAGATTTTGT
This sequence comes from Eumetopias jubatus, assembly GCF_037043125.1. Classification (NCBI taxonomy): domain Eukaryota; kingdom Metazoa; phylum Chordata; class Mammalia; order Carnivora; family Otariidae; genus Eumetopias; species Eumetopias jubatus. The sequence goes on along the minus strand of NW_028274819.1, from coordinate 11,268,748 downwards.
TTTCATGGCCGCCCACTGCAGCCCAGCCCTAAAATGACCCAGTGCTCATTTCTGCTTAGAGAAATACTCGTTGCTCTTCTGCACGGCAGGCTTGATGGTATCACTGCCAGGCTTCCAGCCAGCTGGGCACACTTCCCCATGCTTGTCAGTAAACTGGAAGGCCTGAACCAGTCGCAGAGTCTCATCCACAGAGCAGCCGACAGGAAGGTCATTTACCGTGATCTGCCTAAGGATACCTTTATCATCAATGATAAAGAGGCCCCCGAGCGAGATGCCTTCATCAGCCTTTAAGACCCCATCGTCCTGAGCAATGGTACGCTTGGGGTCTGATACCAAGGGAATGTTCGTAGGTCCCAATCCCCCTTGTTTCTTGGGTGTGTTGATCCATGCCAGGTGACAGAAATGAGAATCCACAGAAGCACCAATCACTCGGCAGTTGAGTTTTTTAAATTCTTTTGCCTGTCACTGAAAGCAGTGATCTCCATGGGGCACACAAACGTGAAGTCAAGAGGGTAGAAGAAGAACACAGTGTATTTTCCTTTGTAGTCAGATAGGTTGAGGTCTTTGAACTGGCCATCTGGCATAACAGCCATGGCTTTGAAGTTGGGGGGCAGGATCCCCAATTCTGGCATTTCCTAAAGACATCTTGCTATCAGCAGCTCTGAGAACAAAAACACAGAAGACAAGGCAGGAAGAAGACACCAACCTACACTATTTTTGAGAGAACCTTCAGGCTTGAATTTCTCCACACTCCGTTTCAAAGGAAATAACTTCCTTTGGATTTGGATACCTCCTGTTCTGTGGTCAGCTACTCCCCATTCCCAGGCCAAAAAAAAAAAAAAAAATCCCTAAATCATAGCTCTGGTGCTGGGGTATAGGAAAAATGACACATTTCTTTATATGTGACACTGCTACTTCAGGAGCTAAGTGTTCAGTGAAGGAGGGTAACAACCCAGGTCCCCTCAGCTTGCCTCTCATGGTATGGAACCCAACTCATGAGCTGGAGGAGGGCAGTCAGGACCCAGCATTCTCAGCAGTGTTGTGCCCAAAGAAGAGCCATAAGTGGGGTTGAGAAGAAAGAAGGAGGCCATGTTTCAGGTACATTCACCCGGAACTTAGCCTCACAACAGGTAGTGGGGGCAGGGTGAGAAGTGTTGACGCCCTGCCCCTCTCAGAAAGACAGCCCTCTGAGTGGGAGCAGGGGGAAGGCTGAAGAAGCAGGTTTAGATTTAAATATCGCAGATTCTTGCTTTTTCCCCATGTTTTAGTTGATTTGCCTCCAATAAATACTATTCATTGACTTTATGACCATTTATAGACACATGAAATGCTTTTAAAGAATTTTTACCAGTTTGCCTGAGGATAGCTCCGTAAACCTCCTCACACTCTCAGGCTGTAAGTAGAACCTCTAAACCACTTTTTAAGTAGGATTTTACTACCATTATGTATTTCGTTGATCTTATGTTTATGAAGCAGGAGAGTGAGGTTCTTGTCTCATGGAGTCAAAGAATGAATCTTGTGGACAAAGGAGAGTGAGTGAAGTGAGAGAGTTTTGTTGAGCAAGGATGCAAATAGAGCTCTCAGGAGTGAGAGAGTTCCCCACTGGGTTGCCAACATGGGCCTCCACTGATGGTCTTTTATTTAGAACAGACCACAGAGCCTGTGGCCGTAACATTCTTGTGATGTCTTTGGTTTGAGGAAGGACTGGTGATAACATCTTTAATGGCTGACCTCTTCTTTGGGGTCTGTTTATAATGGGACTGCCATTAAAAAAACCCACCTCTGAAGCCCAAGGCAGGACGGGCTGGTTTGTTCCCTTATTTCTGGTTTCCTTACCCCTCAGCATTTCTGGGATTTTCAGTGAGCCTGATCACATGGCCCCCTACACGAGTCTAGTCATGTAGTACCCTACCTCTCGCTCCCCATCTAGCCTCTCCTGTCTCTTACTCATTTATACTATGGTAGTATTTGTTAAATATTAATAACATGCTATTACTCTTGGTATATTTTATATTAAATCTCATTAAATTCATTAAGTGGATAATTCATTGAATCTCAACAATCCTACTTCATAACTTTTAATCAACTTTTTGCTTTTTTTTATTGAGTAAACGTGCACCCTGAGGTACAGACAAGTAACACATACCAGGTCACAAAACTAATATGAGATGAGCATAGCCCCCTGGCTCCAGTGTCCACATCCTTAAGCATTGTTCTAAAAATAAACCTCGTCGTGCACAGCTCTCCAGTTTTGTTGAGTGAAACTTGGAGGACACATTCCCAAGTAAGGAATTAATGAAATAAAGTAGAAGAATAATATTTTGGGTCTTTAAACTTCTTGTCAATTTTTCTTTTTTTTTAATTTTCTTTTTTCTTTTTTTTAAAGATTTTATTTATTTATTTGACACAGAGAGACACAGCGAGAGCAGGAACACAAGCAGGGGGAGTGGGAGAGGGAGAAGCAGGCTTCCCGCGGAGCAGGGAACCCGATGCGGGGCTCGATCCCAGGACCCTGGGATCATGACCTGAGCCGAAGGCAGACGCTTAGCGACTGAGCCACCCAGGCGCCCCTCTTGTCAATTTTTCTAAAGGAAAGATAAGGAAAGAAGAGGAGAGGAGGAAGGAGGGAAGGAAGGAAGGAAGGAGGGAAGGAAGGAGGGAGGACAGAGGACGGACTGTGCTCATCACTCTGGTGCCAACATTGTCTGGTTCTATGTATTGCACTGCAGCCTCAGAGAAAAGTTAAGATGTGAAGACAATTTGAAACACTCTATATTTTAACTAATCTAAAGCAAGCAAGACTGTCTACATTCTGAATTCACTTTTGATAAAAAGAACAGAGTAGAGCAATTTAGCCCACTGAAGGGTCTGGAAGGCATACTTCTCACTGTTCGCTTGCGTGCTTCAGGATCTGATGGGAGATTTTTATCACCTCCTAGGAGCACTTCTCTCTGCTGACTTCATTCATCATCCATTTGCTCCACATGCACAACCAGACTTCTAATAAGTGTCAGAATTGATCTTGGTCATTCTGTACATCACAGTAATTAAAAAGGCTCCTTAGCTTTGAAGGACTCAGAGTATAGTTCTGTTCCTTCTTTCCCCCTGCCTGGGAAAGAATGCTTGAATGATAAAAACACTAATTCTCCCCAGTTTGTGGTCCAAAAATACGTTACTGGAGCAATGCCACCTTCTTCTGCCACCCCTGCAGAGTATACAGTTACTCAAAGTCTATTTCCTACTCAGTAGTCCGATGAGACGAAAACTTGCCCATAATCATTTTTATTACAGATAGCCCTACGGGGGGCTCCAGGGTGGCTTAGTCGGTTCAGCATCTGCTTTCAGCTCAGGTCATGATCCTGGGTCCTGGGATGGAGCACTGAGCACCTATCAGGCTCCCTGCTCAACGGGGAGCCTGCTTCTCCCTCTCTCTCTGCCATCCCTCCTCCCCTTGTGCTCTCTGGCTCTCTCTATCTCTCTGTCAAATAAACAAATAAAATGTTTAAAACAAATAGCCCTACTGCAAGGATCCCCTGGGAAACATAGCCAAGAGAAAGCTTATTTACGAGAAAGGGCAATTCCCTCAGGAAAGCAGGAGTAAGGCTACAGGAAAGGGAGGACGGAGAGAAGGGAGGGGAAATACAGAGGCTCAGAGCACATCTCAGAGCTAGCCCCTGCTACAGGAAGCAGGCATGGTTGCCCCAGAGCCCCACCCTGCCCAGTGTCTATCTCCAGAGTCAGGGGTCTGTTTCCACATCCCAGAATTTACCCAAGGACCCCCTCAGAGGCCCCAGATCAGGAAGAAAAGTGAAGAGTGGTGCGTACCTGGTTTGTTCCAGCATACAGAGGTGGGGGTCCGTGGTCTCCTGAGGTGTTGCTTCTATTCCGTGTCTGGCACAGACTGAGCCACCACATGGGGGAAAAGATCTACACTCTGATCTTTCTGATACTCCTCATTTGCTGTACTTCCACATCAAGGGGTTGTGATGTGTTTAGGCAAATGCTGTTAACGGTTGATACTTATCAAACTTCACTGCTCATAATTAGGAGCATTCTAGCCTATTCCTTATTCTCGCGGGTAGCTCTATTTGCCACTCCTTCTAATTCCGTGCCCCTCCAGTTTGCTGACTAAAGTTCTCTTCATTGTCCCACCATCAGTTCATTAAAATGGGTCCCTCTTCAGTAATCTCAGCCTCTTTCTGTGCCTCAGGTAGAGCACTTCCTCAGACACACCTGAGAAGGACCAGGGTACGGGTGAGTGTTGACAGCAATAGTTGTCGGTCTGGCCCCATGTCTCCTTTCTGTGCTTCAGAAGGAATTTACAGAAGTAAATATGGACAGATGGAATGGTAGAAACTCTTAGTGAAATAGGTTTTGTGCTGAGAACTTTAGGAACAATATCTCCTCAAATCCCTACGAGAAGACACTGAAGTACAGTTGACTCTTGAACGGTACAGGTTTGAACTTCCTGGGTCCACTTATACACAGATTTGGGTTTCTTTACAAATACAGTACAGTGCTAAAAATGAATTTCCTCCTCCTTAGGATTTTCTGAACATTTTCTTTTCTCGACCTTACTTTATAAGAATACAGTATATAATACATATAACATACAAAATATGTGTTAATCAACTGTTTATGTTAGTAAGGCTTCTGGTCAACTGTAGACTATTAGTAGTTAAGTTTTGGGGGAGTCAAAAGTTATACTTGGGTTTTTGACTGTGGGGGGTGGGGGGTCGGTACCCCTAACCTGTATTGTCCAAGGATCAACTGTATTATATTCCTGATTTTATACTTGAGAGTGCTGGGATTTAGAGAAAAATGGTTTCATCTTTCAGAGCACAGAGTTACTAATGATTAGTCTTTGGGCTCAACTCATTCTGTTTTTATTGTCTGTTTAAATGTTTGTTTATTTTTATTTGTTTTTTTAAAAAGATTTTATTTATTTATTTGAGAGAGAGAGAGAGAGAGCAAGTGAGTGAGTAGGGGAGGAGCAGAGGGACAGGGGAGAGAGAGTCCCAAGCAGACTCTGCACTGAGTGGAGAACCTGACGTGGGGCTTGATCCCACGATCATGAGATCATGACCTGAGCCAAAACCAAGGGTCAGATGCTCAACTGACTGAGCCACCCAGGCACCCCTGTCCTTTTTTATTTTTTAAACTAAGCATGAGTTACATCTTTCCTCCCTCCCTCCCTCGCTTCCTTCCTCCCTCCCTCCCTCGCTTCCTTCCTCCCTCCCTCCCTCGCTTCCTCCCTCCCTCCCTTCCTTCCTTCCTTCTCTCCTCCTCCTCCTTTTCTCCATCCCCCCTCTCATTTTTGCATGCACAGGAATTTTTAGTTTAAAAATAGACATCATAGTTTTCTGTATTCTATATTCTGTTGTGTTCTCACGGCTGTTGGTGTCTGGTAGTAGAGAGCAATTGCAATCACATGGACTCAAATGTTGGACACTATCTCTTCTGCAATATGCAGAAGCTTATATTTATTCTCACCATTTTTTCCCCTGGCTACCTTATGGGTCTCCTCTCCATCTGTGTACTTCAGTGGTCAACCTATCATTTGGAAAGAGAGTATAAATTCAGCTCACGTTGCATGAAGCTTGAGAAACTCATGCAATAAAAGAATCAACAATCTAACAATCCTTACCAGAAACAGTTCTGCCTTTCAATGATAGGCACCTCTTCAATATTGCCTGAGATCTCCTGACTTCATGTCTATTTCTGAAGGAATAGTCATCGGATAAGTCCCCCTCAGCACTCCATAAATTTCCATTTTTTTCTTCCTTGCATATTGCGTATTTTCTAATGCAAAATTTGTTGCCATCCATCTCTTTGTTTCTCTGTACCCAATTTTTTTTCCTCTGGCAACTGTTAAGATTTTCTGATTTTGGGCTTTCCAAAAATTAATTATTATAGGCCTTGATGTGGTCACCTGTACATTTTATGCTGCTTGGACTATCTTGCATTGAGTCAGTGGGCTCCTGGTTTTCACCAACTTTAGAAAGTTTTCTGCTAGGACACTTGGGCGGCTCAGTCAGTGAAGTGTCTGCCTTCAGCTCAGGTCATGATCCCAGGGGTCCTGGGATTGAGTCCTGTGCTGGGGCTCAGTGGGAGCCTGCGTCACCCTCTGCCTGCCATTCCCCCTGCTGCTGCTCTCTCTCTCTCTGACAAATAAATAAAGAAAAGAAAATAAAAAATGTTTCTGCCATAATTTTTTCAGTGTTTTTCTGTTCTTCACCTTCATTTGGTCTTCTTATGTGACTTCTTATGTGTCAAATTGCCTGGTGTTCTTTCACAAATTACTGAAGTGCTGATTATTTATTTATTTATTTTTAAGGTTTTATTTTTGAGGGAAGGAAGGGCAGGGAGAGAGAGAGAATCTCAAGCAGATTCCCCGCTGAGGGCAGAGCCTAATGCGGGGCTTGATCTCACAACTCTGAGATCATGACCTGAGCTGAAACCAAGAGTCAGGAGGCTTAACCGATTGAGCCACCCAGGCACTCCAGTGTCGATTATTTATTTTAAAGTGTTTTTTTCTCTGTGCTTCAGGTTGTGTATTTTCTGTTGTTATGCCATCACATTCACTAACTTGCCCTCTGCTATGTGTAATCTGCTCTTAATCCCCTCCATTGAAGTTCTCATTCCCAATACTGTTATGTTTTATCTCTAGAAGTTTCATTTTTTAAAAAAACTGTATTTCATTTCAATATTCCTTATGGTCATGTTTATGTTAATCTTTGAACATATTTATAATAGCTGCTTGAAGTCTTTGTCACATAATGACATCATCTCTTTCATTTATGGGTCCATTTCAATTAATTAACTTTTTCTAGTTGTAGGTCACAACCTCCATCTTTGTGTCATGTCTGGAAATTTTGAATTTTTGATTGGATAGTGAATATTGTGAATGCTTCTTGGAGTGACCACATTTTGTTTCCTTCTTTTACATAATGTTGGTCCTTGTTGCCTTGGGCATTTGTATTATGTATAGATCAGCTTGATATTTTCAGTTTGTTTTTATGCTTACTTAGTATGGATCTCAAGTGGCCTTATGCTGGTAAACTTTATCCCTTTTACTAAGGCATGATCTTTTTGTTGTTCTCTGCTAAATGTGCTGAGTGAGTACAAAGGGCCGCCACTGCAGGTCAAGTGTCCCTCCCCCTTAGATGAGCTCTAGGAATCACTGGGTTTACTGGTTTCAACTTGTCCTTTGTCCAGAATTGAGGAGTGTTGCACTGTACTTCATGATTTACCATATAACAAAGACTGAGGGACTCCTGAGCAGATTTCTAGAATGTATTTTCCACCTAGCTTCCTCTTTTCCTGAGCTTTTCCCTGCCATTTCTAAATCACACAGGCCTCCCTGAACTAAGGTCTCTGTCTTTTCAAATCAATAAAGAAGCCATGCTTTCATTTGTTCTTGCCTTCTTCACTGGGGACTGGACTACTCCTCCAGGCATAAAGCCCGAGGGTAGGGCTCATCTTACTTGTTTTCATTCTCTCAGAAATGAAATCCTTGTGCTCCCTGTTATACAGTGTCTGGAAAGAATTCTTTCATAAATTCTACCCATTTTCCTATTTGTTCTATTAGGAGAGCAATCCAGGTGTCTGTTACTCTATAAAGTTTGGTTTCATATTGGTTTTATTTTCTTATTTTCTATTGAGGCTGAATATCTATTTTTCATGTGCTTACTGGACACTTAAACTTTTGCTAGTGTCTATTTACGTCTAATCTATTTTCCCCACTGTTTTGTCTCCTTGACTCACTGATTTGTAGGAGACACTTACGCATGTGGAAGTAAGTCTTTTGCTGATTATAATTGTGGCAGATATCTTCTATCACTTGATAGCTTGCCCTTTACATAACTTCATGATAACTTTGATGAAGAAATTTATATCTAATCCAGGCAATTCACATTGATATTGTGGTACTCTCTAATTCCCAGAACTATTCAAATTTTGTTAATAGTGCAATACTTTCCTTTATAGCAAAATGAACCAGTAAAGAATCATACACCCATTTAGTTCCCTATCTCTTTGGTCCCCTCAGTCTGGAATAGTTTTGTATTTTCTTTGCTATGATTTTGATGGTTTTGAAGATTCCAAGCTAGCTGTTTTATAGAATGTTTCTCAGCGTGGAGTCGTCTGACGTCTCATCGTGATAGAATTGGGGTATGCATTAGACGAGGATGGGACAGAAAGGCGGTGTGGTTTTTCTGTTGCATCTTTTGGGTGGTGCATGATTTTGACTCATCACTTTACTGATGATGCTCTGAATTTTCCTTTAATGTTTACTTCTATATTTACTCTGATGATGTTTATCAAAGGCCAGTAAATTTTCCTTTAAAAATGTGGTATGTAATCTTTTATGAATGGATGCTTTCAAACGTTATACAGCTAATCTGTAGCAGGAATTTAGATGGGAAAACAGGTGGGTTTAAGTAGACCCACCTAAAAACGGCAAATGTTCATGCCCAGATGGAATGTTCCTTCTGAAGCAAAGTAATTTCCCTCATCTAGAAATCTTGTTGGGCTCTATTCATATAGTCACCAGCAAGAAATCTGAATTTGAGTGGGTTCTTGATCAGAAACAACCGTTAAAATATTTATAAAATGCAATTGTGCAGGCATTCCTCCTCTGTCCTTATGATCCAACCGCTCAGATAATACTAGAGGTATATCTGCAACCAGAACACAGACTGGGACCTTGAGAAAAAAATCAGATAGGTCTATCCAGAGAAGACCCCCTGAGTTTGGGTCTTATAAACTGCCCGAGGCAATTTCTCTTTGGACTCCATTTGCTAGACAACTGGCTTGTTACTCAGTTGATTAAAACTGCTTCTACAAAGAAAGGGTAGAAATATTTGATGATTTCTGGGATGCCTTGGTGGCTCAGTCGGTTAAGCATCTGCCTTTGACTCCGGTCGTGTTCCCAGGATCCTGGGATTGAGTCCCATATTGGACTCCTTGCTCAACGGGCAGCCTGCTTCTCCCTCTGCCTGCTGCTCCCCCTGCTTGTGTTCTCTCTCTTTGACAAATAAATAAATAAAATCTTTAAAAAAAAGAGAAATATTGGATGATTTCAGACAGACAGAGAGGAAGCAGCACAGAAAAGCTCATTCATAATGTGATCAGGTTGCTTCATAACATAGGCAAGGGAAAAGCCCTCTGAGAACCTCCTTGTCCCACTGTTCTGATCTGAATCCTAAAATTCTCTCCTATTGATGGAAAAGCAGGTCACATAGTTTACTGATGGGAATTCCCGGGTTAATGACTGCACTGCTGTCTGGAAGACAATAAAATCTGGATGGAGTTAGACGGAGTATTTCAGAGGTGATAGTAACTTATTCAGCCGTAAAAGACAAGTCTGGCTCATGCCTCACAGGGGTGTGTGGGGTGGGAGAGGGGGTTAGCAGGAAGGCTTTCGAGGTGATCAGGAATATTGGCCCCCGATGGCTAGACAATAAGGATCATTCCCATGTGAGGCAGTCAGTTATAGAAATTTGTAGAAATTTAGAGGAAGAATTGGTTTGGTTCATATAGGTGCACCCCCCCAAAGAAAATAAAATGAAACAACAAAAGCAGCTTCTGGCTCAGAAGATTAGAATACAGGGGTTGATGCCTTAGTCTAATGCAGAGATTCAATAAATGAAAAGGCTGTGGGTGCTCAGTCATGCACCAATAGCCAGAGAGAGGATACATTCCCCTCTAGTGCAATAAAAAGGCAAGTGCACTGCGTCGGACCCCTCCTGGTAGCCCCCAAGAGCTAAGAGTGACTGACACCTATTCTACTCTTGACTTCCCTGTCCTATAAAAGGAGCAACCTGATAATGTAAAATTAATGAGTGGGAACAATGAGCTCTTGATCAGTTTAGATACTGAGAATATATTGATGCTGGTCAAGTGTATATTTTAATGCTAACCTATGGAAAATAATTGACAAGGCAGTTTAGTGTTATACTGACCAACTGTATTTCTCATCAACCTCAGAGCAGTGCGTGCCTGTGAAATTGGAATGAACAACTGAAACATCTGTTATGCAAAATGTTTTCCTTATTGTTCTACTTTTGCAGAGAGATTTTCATGGTTGGGAGAAGATCTTGTTTTCAACTATATTTCTCCAACAGGAGTAAAATATGACATGCCCTCCTGAGAACATCAGGAAAGGTAAGACCCGAGACAAATGACAGGTCATTGCCAGCCATGATTTTCTCTCTCAGGTTCATTGGGTGTTCCTTACCTGTAGGTTCTTCTCCAGAAGAATAACTGGGGGTTTTGAGAAGGTTGCCAGGGATTATGTCATTGGTGATGAGGCCAAAATGGAGTTCTAAAAGACTAAGAGAGAATTCCTAAGACAGTGTAACTTCTGCAAGGACTATTCCCTGTATTCTTCTCATGTCATGATTCTTCTGTGGACAAATTGGCTTCTGATTCTCAAAATGTCAATTTTTCCAATACTGATATTTTCCCTCATGTAACCCATTATTGACTTCTTGGACAACTGGTAGACAGGGAGGAAAATATGTCAGGCTCTGGGGATAAACATTTGTAGGTTGTGATAAAGGTCTGAATGTTTCAAAATAAAAGATAAAAGAGTATCTCACAGAGAGTCCATGTCTTAACCCATCTTAGCACCTTAACAGGAGGAAGTAGAGGCTGGAGGGTGCCTGTGAGCATGTTGCATAATTATTTCTTTACACAACAGGAGAACTCAGTTTCGAAGGAAAAAAACCTAGTGTAATGAGAGAAATATCCAGCTGCCTCATCATATAGTGCCCCAAAGAACCCAGCGTACTGCTTCCTAGGGAAAGCTCTGTGATAGGATCCAAACCAATGCCTTACGGAGCTATCATCCAATGACCCTGGTGGAATGGGAAGTTTATGGGACAAGGCATGAATCCCTTTCCTGTTGTCTTGCGCGTATGGCAAATCTTCTCCATTTGTTCCTGTTAGAAAATAAGTTTAGCCCCAGGCCAATTTCTGGGGCTTATCCAAATTCTCTTTTTTGAGCTGCGATTTTGAAATTTTGTCCAGTAGGGGATACCTCTTAGGAACAGATTATTCCTTTAAGTAAAGATTACTGCATTGAGAGCATCAATTGAGAAGGCTAAACCCCTTTCTGAAACATTTCTAATTTGGTAGAGAACATTAATGTTACTATCTTGCTGCAGATTTAATGTTGCAAGTTTAAAGCTACAACCAATCCTTTTAGACTGTGTTTTAAAAAGATCTCAGTTACTTATTTCCAGTTAGCATTAGACCTTTTCCATAAAAATAATAGAAAACTGGCAAAGATACTTGCCTCACAGCTGTTTTGGTAGCCAATATAAGCATCCCAGGGGTCTTCCCGAGAGAAGTATGAATCTCGGGGTGCTTACTTACGTTGGTTAGCTAATGTGCGATTTTCCCTTTCACAGTCTTCCTCAATATTTGTAGAAAGATAACTAGTTTGGAATTCTTGTACTGATTTAAGACCTTTCATCTAAGAGGGAGGCCAAATTCAAAAATTAGTTTCTGTAAGATTCTGGAATGTTCCTTCTGAAGCAAAGTAATTTCCCTCATCTAGAAATGTTTTTGGGCTCTATTCACATAGTCACCAGCAACAAATCTGAATTTGAGTGGGTTCTTGATCAGAAACAACCATTAAAAATATTTATAAAAAGCAATTGTGCAGGCATTGTATATTTTCTGTATATTTTCACTACCCTTGTTGTAGAGTAAGATTGTTCTAAGAATTGTGTTTGGCCTTTGTGGAAATAGTGCAAGAGAATGAAAAGAATACAAACTTTACACCCAGAAACTTCTGGTCAAGTTCTACAAAAGGGAACAGCAAAATCATGTCTGTTGCTTCATTGTTGAATTGTGAGGAGTTCTAAATACTAAGATCAAGGCGATTTGAAAGCTGCAAATACGGGTGTTTTCAAGAGAGAATGCTGATGATCTGATACAGGAAGGTATATTTTATTCAAACTGTTCTGTTTGAGAATACAAAAATAAAGGAAGGATTTTAAAAAACTGAGCACACAATTGGATGTGTGGCAGCTTAGTAGCAAGGATAGGAGCAAATACAGAATATCAGTATACAACCACTCCTAACTGGTGTTACAGCAACCTGCTGAACATCCTGAGGAAACAGTAGGTAACAAAGAGGATTATTCAAACTTGCAGTTTGATCAGTGTAAGGAAGGAAAAATTCTTCCTCTACCCTTCAGATTCTTCCAGCTGGACTAAGAATGCAATCTACATGACACAGATTAACAGGAGGAAAAAACCCAAATTTTTACTGCGTGCACATGGAGGCTTGAAAATAAAATTGAGACCTAAAGAAATGACCAAGGAAGGCAGTTTTTATACTTTTTAGACAAACAGACAATAGATCTTTGAGGAATTGACATGACGAAGAAAATCGAACTTTGCAAGCTTCAGTTAGTAAGAAATTCTAAACAGAATTTGGGCTAGGGTAGTAAATTAGTAAAAAGTAACAAGTGTTGTTTTTATAGCCTTCCTGGCTCTAAGTTTTCTACCTTTGGTGATAACGATGTCTCTGTCCCTCTTGGTATGAGAGGGTACCTTTCACATGAGAGATTTATTTCCTGTTTTCAAGGGCAACAGAGGAGGGTCTGAGTGTCCTTCTTGCATGGGCTGTCTCTTAAGTACTTTTATTTAAAATAATGTATTGGGGTGCCTGGGTGGCTCTGTTGGTTAAGCGTCTGACTCTTGATTTCAGCTCAGGTCGTGAGATTGAGCCCCGTGTCGGGCTCCACGCTGAGCATGGAGCCTGCCTAGGATTCTCTTTCTCCCTCTTGCTCTGCCCCTCTTCTCCTCCCCCACCCCCCCCACCCACTTGTGCTCTCTCTCTCAAAAAATCAATCAATTAATCAATCAAACAATAGGTCAAAGTGGTGCATTTTGGGGCAGCCTACCCTTGGTCTCTATATCAGCTATGAGGTGGTACATGCCAGATAAATTAACTGATGAGGTGGTACATAGTAGATAAAGATGCTTATCGTGTTGATAAGGAAAAAGGACATCGGTAAAACAATTGTTTTTGCCTTAGCTGGCAAGCAACCGCCTTAAGAACTTATGATCTTTGTTTATCAGCAGATTAATGAGAACTGTAGGGGTTCAGAACTAGTCACCTCAAGATGTCCATTCTGGCATGCGGACTATTTCAAGCTTTGAACAAGCAAGGCCCAAATCACTCAGAAAAAAAATTCTGACCTTCACCTTAACTACCTGAAAGAATTTAGATAAAGGACTTGCTCCAGGAAGAAAACTATCACCATAGATAATTACAGTGTCATATGAGCTAGGGGTGGTGTACAGAGAGAAATTTAGCAAAGTCTGTTTGTTGAAATCCCTCTATGTCCCATTGCTTCTGTGTGGCCTAGCAAACTTTTTTCTTTTCTTTTCTTTTTCTTTTCACCAGACATTTACTCCTTTACATCTTCCTGTGAATTACTTTACTTCCCTTTGGAATCTGAGATCCCATACCCCTCTCCTCAAGTTTAGGATGGCATATATACCTCATTCTGTCTGACTGTCTTTGGAGTTTCCATGTCTCTGGATTTCCTGTACATATGTAATTAAATTTGATTTTCTCCTGTTCATCTGTTTCACATCAATTTAATTCATAGACCAGCCAGAAGAATCTTGAAGGATAGTGAAAAATTTTCCTCCCAACAGAACTTTGTAGTTATATGTTTAGTTTCCTTCCTTTGAACATTAATGGAGAACTTTTCCTATTGCATTTGGGAGAAACTGCCATTTTTCTAGTTGACACAAAGGAGCTACATTATCTACTTCTTATTCCTGCTATTTTGTCACTAGATCTTTGGAATACAGAGATTTCTTTAGCAGGTTTCCCTAAAACCCATAGACCTTGCTGCTTTCCTAAACTACTGTCATTTAGGCCCTCTGAATAATCTTAATTTAGGCCCCCCTAATAACTCTATCCCTGTTAGGTCTATTAGATCGGGATATACTTTGTAAATGGAATATCACCATTTTCCATGGCTCAGATGGATTACCTTTAGATATCTCAGAATGTATATCAGAAGAAAGGGTATGTTTCTCTATAGGATCTCCTAGCTCTAGATTCTAGATTACTTATACCAATTTTGTCTAATCTACTAGAAAAGTCCTTATTACATTATGCATTACAAGAAATACTGGTACAGACTGTTGAACCACTAAAAGTTACCATGGATCCTAAAAACCAACTAACAACAAAATTTGATTCCTTCAGTAACCCAAAACAAGAAGCCACATCTGGTTTAGAATGAATTGCATAGGATCTAAAACAAAGAAGGTTGAACATATCTCAGACAAGACTGTTTAATACCCCTGTCGACTAGCAAAGACACCTCATGGGTAAAACTGCTCTTGCTCAGGATCTCATAGCTGTGAATAAGATTATCTCTTGCATTTTAATAAATGACTTCCAACCAGAAAATTATTCTTTCCTCCTATTTCTTCAGATCCTATTTATTTCATAGTGGTAGAGCTCCACTCTACTTCCATTAGAATTCCTGTGTGTGAAAAGTTTGCTTTCACTTGGGAAAAGCAAAACTCCACCTAGGCAGCCATACCTCAGGGCACCTGCACACACCTCTCAGGTTGTAAATCAAGACTTGAACCATAATTTAAGGTAAATCCTACTCTTTTTCAATATATGGGTGATTTAATCTTTTGCTCGTCCTCCAGAAAATTGTCACTAGAAGGCTCTCTTTATCTTCATCTAAAACTTGCCCCAAAAGCTTATTCCAAATATACAAATTTTCTAACATTAGACTTACTTAGGGCATGGCACCTCCAAGACAAGCAGATATCAACAGACCATTAATGGGGCATCTACTTTTTCTCAACAAACTTCCAAGAAAGAGCATAGGGTTTTTTGGATGGCCATAAGATATTGTCATCTGTAGGTCCCACATTTCTCTGAAATAGCCTCCACTCTTCCCTGGCCAAAGTTGAGGTCCTCAAATTTCTCCCTAAGATTCCACTCCTGATGTTACCTCTCTGCCTATTTCAGGACTACTGTAATGGTGAATAAAAACATTTAGAATTTTCCCTGTTGCCACATGGAAATGGAAGACCTCTCTCTTCCCCTCTTTTTTAAAATCATGTCCTTGAGAAACCTAGTATTTGTGAATCCTTTCTATGTTCCTTTGATATGTATGTGAATTTTTTTTTTTTTTTTTGGCTAAATAGACCTCTCACCAGCATTACAACTCAGGAATGTTTTTCTTAAGGGCCTAGAGCCACCTCTTTGAAATGTAAACAATAAGAAAGATAGCATCACCATTTCTTTGTCACTGTGGGAGTTTGGCTTAGTACCTTGCTCCCAACTGTAACCATCTGCTTGCCATAGGGATACCAGGTGCTTTATTATTCCTTCACACACAGACACCTAGCACAGATGGCTATTCCCATGGCTAGATAAATTTAGGATGAAATATAAAAGAATGTACGTACTATCAAATGGGCCGCCATGAGGTCAATTGCCATTATTCTTGGGAACATGTATCTAAATGATTGTATCTGCTTAGCTGTCTAAAAATCCCTTTTGAGGATTAGCTATCGCTTGTTGAGGAAATATGATTAAAAACAAAATGTGCTCCCAACCCAGAAAAATCCACAAAGGAAAAAGAGAAACAAAACCATTTCATCATTGAGTAAGCATTAAGCCAGAAGGTGATGTGATTAATAAATTTCTCCTGAGTGCCTGTCAATCATATAAGTCATGTCACATTTATATGACAATGTAGGCCCTACAACAATTTTTACATCTTCCCAAATAATGTTTCTCCGATGCAAGATACAAAGACACACATGGCCATCATCTAGTCTGTCAGGAGGCAGTTTTGCAACCTAGTGAGAGCTGCCTGTTGGAGCTGGACTCCTACCCTCCACAGAAACTGGGAGGTAGAGGCACTGTCTTGATGACTATATTTCAAAGAGATGGTCCCAGGTCATTGAGAAGGACATTCCTGGGTCTTTAAAACTATCAAGAGATGTGTTTAGCTTTTCAAGATGATGCTGGAAGGCTAGGTACAGGGACCCAGATTGGGTCCTGCAAGACCAACCAAGAAGGTCTTTGGCTTCTCGGAGGGTGGAAATCAAATGTGAGCCAGCAGGAAGTGACCACAGAGTTTACTGAAGATGTAGAGAGAGCAGGTAAAGAGCACAGCCAGGACACTCAGGAAGAAACGGAGCATGAGTCTCATCTTTCTTAAGGGTCTGGGGTTTTTTATTGGATGGAGTTCTGGTGTACATGTCCTTTCAGGCATCCAGGAACTGGTTGGAACAAAGATGAGGGCCCAAGTGTCATTCCTTAGAGCCAGGGGGCCTTGGCATTGAGATGTTTAATGCCAGTAGTCTGGAATACACATATGATGGCTTTGTCTGGTCATTCCTTAGATGTAATCTATTCTAGAGAAATCATTAACTCCTTGTCCCTTACCAGAAGTACATACGTTCTTTGCATTCTGAGGCATGTACAGAGTGGGGTGGAGGTGCGGGTCCTAGCAAGAATAGAAGCAGGAAAAGGAGGAAAAAGGAGATTTTTATGGAGTTCTTCAGTTTCCCTGTCTCAAAAAGATGTACATACATTTCAAAGAGACAGAGAAAGAACTTACCAGTTTTCTAAAGTAAGTATTACAAGAAAGGGAGGGAGAGGAAAGTCTTTTCTCTCATTTTCAACAGGGCAAATTAATCCTTCTATTTTTAACTTGTATTTGCTCTCACAGATGTACTTGGTACATGGGCTTATGCTTATTCAAGGTAACATTGAAAAATGTGTGAAGGGGAGTGGGAGACATAGGCTTCCAGTTCTGGCATGAATAAGTCACAGTGGTGAGAGGTGGAGCATAGGGAATATAGTCAATGGTGTTATAATCATGTATTGTGACAGGTGGTAGCTACGCATGTGGTCAGCACTGCCTAACATTATAGGGGCCAAAGTCAGGTCACCCCCAAAATGTACCACAACAGTATATTGATTATTTTGAATCCAAGCAACTTCGTAAACAGTTCTTGCCAGGACACTCAGAACTTCCTCTGTCCCTCTGAAAGCAGGAAACAAATCTCCCATATGGAAAAATACCCTCTAGTACTAAGAAGTAAAAGGACACCCTTATCACCTGAGAAAGGGACTTTAAAGGCAAGAAAGCTGTAGAAATAAACCTTGTTACTTTTTTTTACTAATCTACTACCTCAGCCCAAATTCTGCTTAGAATTCCTTACTTACTAAAGCTCCTAAATACCTGTTTTCCTTTTCCTGTAAATGCCTCCCAAATGGATAGCCTCTTTGTCTAAATATATAAAAACTGCCTGCCTTGGTCATTTCTTTGGGCCTCAATTTCATTATTGGACCTCTGTGCACACATAATTAAACTGCTTTCTTTCCTCCTGTTTATCTGTGTCATGTAAATTGAATTCTTAGTTCAGCTGGAAGACCTTGAATGGCAGAGGAAGAACTCTTCCTTCCCTGCAACGTGCCGATGCGTCTAATCACTATGTTGTACACCTGGAGGCAATATAACATTGTGTGTCAACTTTACCTCGATTTTTTAAAAAGGGCAAAATTTGTGGATATTATAGACTTGGCAATACGACTGTAAATAAATTTGCTAACATTAAAAAAGAAGTACAACTGTTTTCTGTCTTTTCCACATTTTGTGGAAAGGATTCTGAGTTGGCGGGATTTAAAATTTTCTTCACTATCAAAAATTCTCTCTTTATCCTGACATCTGTCTCAGAAAGCACATGTTCAGCTTTATTAGAAACCACTAATCGGGGGCACCTGGGTGGCTCAGTTGGTTAAGCGTCTGCCTTTGGCTCAGGTCATGATCCCAGGGCCCTGGGATCGAGCCCCACATCGGGCTCCTTGCTCAGTGGGAGTCTGCTTCTCCCTCTGTCTGCTACTACCCCTGCTCGTGCTCTCTCTCTCTCTTCCCCCACCCCCTGGCAAATAAATAAAATAAAATAAAATAAAATAAATTCTTTAAAAAAAAAAGAAACCACTAACCAGTTTTCAAGAGAGGTGGTACAATTTTATGATAAAAAGGCAAAAACAGGGTGAACAGACATGATGGGGATTGGATGGTGGGACTGATGTGGGGCCATTGAGCAGGATGGTCAAGAAAAAATTCTTGAGATGTTTTTGGTGCAAAAAGGTGCTTTTTATTATAGCACGAGGACAGGACCCATGGGCGGAAAGAGCTGCACTGGGATTATGAGATGCGACTGATTATATACTTTTAAGCTGGGGAGGGGTAGAGATATCAGAAGTCTCTAAAGGGATTTCCCTATGTTAAAGAAGACTTAACAGGACCCTGGAGGTCTGGTGTTGTCAAGATAAGGTTGCTCTTAGTCTCTAGGAAAGCATTAACATGAAGGCAGCTGGGAGTTCCTTGAGGAATGTCACACTCTGTGTGTCTCAGGTATTTATCAGTGGGCTACAAGTTGTAAGGAAATTTAATTTTATTGACATTTCTTTTGCCTTGGTTCTCCTCATCAGGATGACTCCCCATCTACCCTTATACGAGTAGAACTCAGGAAAGACAGACCAAACAGACTGACAGGGAGCACTAGGTATAAGAAATTAGTGGAAGATTCCATTACCTGATTATTGTTAGTGATCCTGCTTAAACTTGACCTCTAAAAAGAATAGGAGGTGATAGGTTGCTTTTCCTGGGTAGTCTTCTGCTTCTGTGACCTTCTGAGAAGATTTTTATTTACTCAGAAATTGCTCAATTAAAATCACCTGCTACTCGGGCGCCTGGGTGGCTCAGTCATTAAGCATCTGCCTTCGGCCCGGGGTCATGATCCCAGGGTCCTGGGATCGAGCCGCGCATCGGGCTCCCTGCTTAGTGGGGAGCCTGCTTCTCCCTCTCCCACTCCCCCCGCTTGTGTTCCGTCTCTCGCTGTGTCTCTCTGTGTCAAACAAGTAAATAAAATCTTTAAAAAAAAAAATCACCTACTACTCAAAAACTGCATGTATAGCAGAGACCAAGACCAAGGGGATAGGGAATCCCAAGAGAACAGTGTATAAGAACTAGGGACACTTTCTAGAAATATCAGCAGAGGCCTGGCAGATCATTACTGACATGGATTCTTAACATCACAATAAGGGGACATATTATTAATTCTAAATACTGCCAAGTAGAAAGGAATGTTTGGGCACATGACTGGTCCTTAAGTGGAAGCAAATTTTTGAGCTTCAGGTTTTGTGACTTAACCTGTCACAGTGGGTAAAGGCATGGATCCCACAGAGTTGCCCTCAGAGGACAGTTCCTATGCCTGGGTAGGCAGTGTTAGCCCTGACAGTTTTTTGTTTTAGTTTTTGTTTTTGTTAATGCAAGTGTCTGACAACTAAAGCTTTGGTTTTGAGATGAGACTTGTTCATTTCAAAGAGGCATCCCCTCAAAGACAGCGGTCTAGAATAAACACACTGCCAGCCACATGGTAAACAGCCAGGCCTCCAACTGACTGCTTTGTTTTGGAGCTCTTTGTTGATTTCCCCAACTGATCATTTGGGCCACTTTTTTTTTTTTCTCTTCCCAGTGCTTTAAATTCCTGCTCTTGTGTTTTAAATTCGCCAGTAAAGAGTGAGTTCCCCACACCCTAGGTCCTCACCCTCATCCCCAATAAAAGCAGAACCCTAGGACCCTGCTCTCTCCTTCTCTCCCACCCTTGACCTTGCTGTGTGACCCCCCCATGTGCTGTGTAATTTCCAGGTTTTCCTTGATGATTGCTGCTGAAGGGCGTTTTGCAATCCTAGTAACCACAAAGGTGGGTCCAGCCCTAACATGGGTTTGGAAAGGGGAGATGTCTGTGGGAGTCTCACTGGGGCCCAGATGAATGTTCCCAGGCATTTCTAGCCGATTACACTATTACACACGGGCTGAGACCGCACAAAGCCCTGGAACTGCGAGGTGACAACAAGATTCACACCGTGGAGGAGGGATTTGTCAGTATTAGACTCACAACGACACACCTTGTCCAAGAGAGGAGGATCCTTGTGGATTGCTGTGGGGGTTACAGCTTAAAACCAAAACTGTCCCCCGCGGCACCTTACCCCATTGAAAAGGACTTGCGAGCTCAAATAGGGATAGTAGAGGGAGCACTTTCTCAGGGGCGGGGCTACCTCAGGAAATCCGCCCACAAGGACCACAGAGCTGTAGGAGAATTGACGAAGTGTCCTAATACAACACATAGCCATCATCATCACTGGGCTTTTACTCTTATTTAGAAAATACTGCTGGATCTTGGTGGAAAGCTGATGTCTTTGAGAATCAGTGTGCCAGCCTGAAAGAGGACCAGCTGAGGTGAGGAAGGAAGGAATTTGTGAGAGAGGTACAATCTACATAAATGATCACTGATCTTCACAGGCACATATGCCATGAATAACTAGGAAATATTTCTTCTTTGGGGTGTATCTGGCTAAAATTAGATGGAAGAACAGCATCACTTTTATTTAGGGAAGTGGGTATACCCTGGGTTACAAGTCCAGAAAAATCACATAGATTGTGCTAAAAATTGCCGATACAACCAGGAAGTTTAATATGGAAAGTGTTTTGCCTAAAGATGTTATGTAATAAAACCAACTTCATGATCGTATAAAAGAACATAAAATAGCATTAATTAAAACAAGGGCTCCAGCAAGGCTTTGGTTTATGAAAACTTATAAAATCAAGGTAGCTTGGGCCCAAATAAGTGAGGCTCTGGCATGCACAGACTTCTGCATAGAACTCAGGAGGAACACAGCAGTGGGGAGGAGCTGGTGTTGAGAACACGGGCAAGCTTTGATACAGTCTTTAGTGCGTGAGAAGTGGAGTTAGATTATTATCTTAGGGATATATTACCAAGATAAAGAACATCACAGATACTCATCTGGCAGGTTGAATGAGATAAGTCACAGGAAACAAATGGCCAACACAGGACTTTGGGCAATGTTTTCTTCACACGTCGCACATCAGAGCAGGCCATTGTCTTTGAACACTGTCAGTTAGAGACCACACACCAGAAGGGACAATAACCCATTGGCGTGTGCTGGGGAGATGCAAAGGTAGGAAGAAAGCTTTTCTCGTCCAAACCCCATGCTTTGTCTCTGAGAAGCCATCTAGGTGGGAGAGGTACAAGTGCCTAGACTATGGGGCAAGGAAATTTGTGAATGGAAAACTCTTGCTTGCAGTCTTGCTGTGAATGGGCCGTTGCTTTTGCTTCTGGAAGATGAGGGGGAGAGGTAAATATCCGGATTTCTGTCTTACAGGGCTAGACTCCCTGCTTTAAGATCAATAACTGTGTGTACCTTGCTGAGGATAGGTAGCTGTAATTCAGTCTCGATTTATCTGCTTAGGTAGGTATGGGAAAAATCTGGGTTATACCCTAATCAAAACATGGAAGTAAAATGTGGTACATTTCCCAGAGACACAAAATCCCCTGCCATTGGACTTTGCTACTGAACAAGGAAGATATTTAAATGTGAATCTATGCTGAGACGTGTTTTCTTTCCTGGTGTCAACAGTAACACAGGGACATTGGAGGCAGAGACAGCCCAGGACTACACGATAAACCTTCCTGAAAATGAGAGTATGACCCAACTGCACCAGCCGGGTACCTGGGTTTTGCCCTCCCAGCAGCAGAAAAGTCTGCTGCTCTTCCTGAAGGGACAGCCCCAGATCCTAGGGGTGAGTGGGCACAAGATCAGAGCACTGGCTGTGGGGACAGGAACCATTCCTGAGATGGGACTGGGATTTCCTCATGACACTCCAATTCTCTAGATCATTGACTGTGGGGGACTGAGTGGAGCCATCCTGAACTGCACAAACCTTATAGATTCAGGAAGTGGAAAGAAGTGTTGTGAAGCTGTCCATCACTGGAATTTAAAAAACTTGTTTCTACTTAGGTAGCCATCACATGAAAAAATAGTTTGAGGCTAATGTCAATGTCCTGCGTTGGACAAGGTAAAAGACTTGATAGGTAGACTGTTAGACCGTTATCTTCCTGGGAGATCATCTCAGGCTTGGGGTCTCGGAGGTGGGAGAGAAGTTAATGTGCACTGATCTAAGAGAGAAGCTTCCTCCTGAGAAGCTGCCCTTCAAGGATGTCTTTTACCCTCCAGGTGGCTCAGATCTTCACTGGGCTGTTAACGCTGTGCCTGGGTGTGACAATCGGTCCTTTTTCTCCATTTAACTACGGACATCGACGTTACATGACCACTAAAATAGGCTATCACATATGGGGATCATTCTCTGTGAGTATTAGCGATTGTTCCAGTGTTTGCAATTTTTCAGGTCTCTGCAATACCTTCATCCTTCCCTCTCAAAAATCCACACACTGCTGTTTAGGTCCTCAGCTTGGGCCGACTGTTTGGGTAGATAATATTGGCAGGGGAATTGGGGGAGCTAGGAGGATGTGGTAAGGATGGGAGTGCAGGTGAAAGCTCTGAGTGGGTTGGTTCTCTCTCTTTGGCCAGTTCCTCACATCCGGAGCATTGTCCATTGCTGCTGGAAGGAAAGTAACCAAGTATCTGGTAAGTGTCTCATTGTTGTGGCTCAGGTAGGTCTAGTGAAAAGGGAATTGCTCAGCTACAAGGCTACAGCACATAGAACCTGTTGGTTCTCTAAAGAAGGACCCTAGAAATGTTCGGGGGGGGGTCCCCTAGAAGGGCTTCCTCTGTGGCAAGTAGTCAAGAATGAAGGGCTTAGCTCTGTGCTCTGTGAAGTTCCATGGGCAACAGGCTCCCTGTGCCTGAGCCTGAGACAGCCGAAGCTGCAACTATGCCAGGGGTTCCTTCCTTCTTCCTTAGACTGGGGAAGATCCCCCAGTAAATTTCCAAACTCAACTCAGAGCCGCTGAATGGCCCTGACTGACAAGTCTAACACAGGAAGAACAGCAGAAGGGTTGGCAACAACTTCTCTCTCTCATTCTCTTCAGATCCAACGCAGCCTGGGAATGAATACAGTCTGTGCTACTGTAGCAGGGTTTGGCACAAGTGTGATAATTTTTGAAGAAATATTCATGTACAGAGGTGTGATATGGAGGTCTTCCTATGGAAGTTTATTTACAGTAAGTATATTCTGTCCCCATAATGGAAACCTGTAAACTGGTTTTGTCTGAATTCTCCTCTGTAAATTCTCACCATGGAACTGACCATGGCCATTGGTTATGTAGATGCTGGACACCCTCCTGAAGGCGAAGGGATCTAAGCCTTTGCCTCTTGCCAGGAGCACTGAGCAAAAAAAATTAGCTTTTCGATACCACTCACGTCTGAAGGCCCTGATGTGTGGTCAGTGAGTGAAAAATTCTGTAAGAACTCAGTTCTCTGAGGGGCACTTTTCTCATGATTTTAAAAACTATCTGAGGAGAAAAAGGAAAACTGGTATTCAGGCCATGAACAACCAACTGAAGTAACAGGGAAGTTTGCGTTCATATTCTTAAATGAATGTGCAACCAGAATGAGGGCGAAGTTCAGGGGGTTAACTGCAGACTGTTCTAAGAAACAATTGCTGAGAGACCGACGGAATGTGAAAGCCAAGAAGTCAATGCTGGTCATGAGAGGTGGGGAGGAGTCAGGCAAACAAACAAAAATTAGTATGGACACGCCTGGACTTACCTGACGTTCTTGAACCTATGACGAAAAGAGTAGAATTCTAACGATCCGTGTTCAAGTTGTTTATTTGGTATATTTGAATTGGGAGAAAATTCAGGAATCCCTGTGAAGGAAAGGGGTTCATGTTGTAACTAGATGACCTAGCACCAGATGTGAAATGTGGCCAACAACCCCTGCCCGATTCTTTCCCTTTACAACACCTGCTTTTCTGCCTTTTATAACTTGTAGGGACTTTCTGTCTGGTTTACAGGGAATGCTAATTGGAATGGTGTTCCTCTCTGGTGGAAGGCTGCATTGCTTTGTCTCTCTCTCTCTATTTGCATGCAG
Source organism: Eumetopias jubatus (assembly GCF_037043125.1). Lineage (NCBI taxonomy): Eukaryota > Metazoa > Chordata > Mammalia > Carnivora > Otariidae > Eumetopias > Eumetopias jubatus. The sequence continues at coordinate 11,244,801 of NW_028274819.1, read as the reverse complement.
TGTGGCCTCTTCCATCAACAAGGTCAGTGCTCTGGGTCTTTATGGGTTCTCTCTCTCTGCCTCTGTGTGCGTGTGTGTATGTGTGTGTGTGTGTCCTTTTTTTGCAGGGGCAGGTTAGGAAGGGAAAGGGGGGAAATGCTGTTTATAGAATCTTTATCATCTCTGAAGGAGGTAGCACAGGTGGAGATGGAGGGAAATGGCCAACCACACTTAGCCAAAGAACAGTCCCTAGACACTGAAGAGTCCTCTTCTTCTGGTATGAAGGTCATTTCTGGTATTGTTGAAAGAAAGGAGGGTTAAGGCAAGAATGGAAACATAGACCCACCGGGTATCAGGATTCTGAAGGAAGGTGCTGAGCGACCATATTTTTCCTAAGCATGTGAGACAACTTCTTCCCCCCCTAACTACAGACAATAAGAATCTAATGTTCTGCTTTTTCCACAGGTGGTGGTTTTCTTACCAAATAATGACAACAACCCTTCAGTAGTCTCCTGAACATGTGTATGATGAGGTCGCATTTTAGTAGATCACAGTGGTTTGGCATTTCCAATCAGTTTGACATGTTTATTCTCCTTCGTTTGGCTGTTTACCACATACAACCAAGACTGTGAGAATACATCTGTTTGACTGTCCTTAAATTTATATACTTGGGATCCATCTGTGGATAGAAACACAGTATAATAAAGCCTTATTTTATTTGCTGATGAGGATTATTCTTTTTTTTTTTAAAGATTTTTATTTATTTATTTGACAGAGAGAGAGAGACAGCAAGAGAGGGAACACGAGCAGGGGGAGTGGGAGAGGGAGAGGCAGGCTTCCCGCCGAGCCGGGAGCCCGATGCGGGGCTCGATCCCAGGACCCCGGGATCATGACCTGAGTTGAACACAAACGCTTAATGACTGAGCCACCCAGGTGCCCCGAGGATTATTCTTTTGATTCCCCACCATACCATTTACCAACTTTTCAAGGAATCATAAAACAGTGTCATTCTAAGGTCCCCAAATCTGCATAAATAGAAATAAGTTGTTTGATTCAGATTTTCTTGTATCAGTCCGTGTTGTGCCAAATCTTTCACAGGAGAAAAAGAAATGCATGTTGGTTATTTCTTATTCCAACAGCGCTGTGTGTCCCTATTTTTTTAGATTCTGCCCCCCGGCTGAAGATCCAGGACCCTTCTACTGCCAATGAATGCTTAGTCAGTATCAAGCAAGATACAACTTATATTTTTCTTCCTGGGTTCCTTGATAACACTCTCAGACACAGACATTTTGGTATTCAGAATAATAGCCCCACAAAGCTCTTTAGATCCTGATTCCTAGACCCATCGACTATATTACATGGCAAATGGGAGTCAAACATTGCAAAAAGAATTAAGATTGCTAATCCTGGATTGTCTCTCAGGCCCAATATAATCATATGGGGTCTTAAAAGTAGAGAACTTTTCCCAGTTGTGGTCATGGAGGTAATGTGACAAAGGAAAGGAGAGCCAGAGATGCAATGTGACAAGGGCCTGACACACCACTGCTGGCTTCAAAGGGGCTGAAGCCAAGGAATGTGATTATATTGGGCCCAAGAGGCAATTCAGGAGAATCTCCCTATTTTGTTTTATTTTATCTTTTATTTATTTTTTAAGAGAGAGAGAAAGTGTGAGTTGAGGGGGGAAAGGAGCAAAGGGAGAGAGAGAATCTGAAGCAAGCTCCAGGCCCAGCACCTAGCCTGACATGGGGCTCAATCTCACAACCCTGAGATCAGGACCTCAGCCAAAATCAAGAGTCAGACGCTTAACGACTGAGCTACCCAGGTGCCCCTCTCCCTATTTTAAGGTCAGATGTAAACAATCCTTTAAGAAGCAGTCCTTACTCAGTCCTGTTTGAGAAGCCACCAGCTTTCCTTCCAGTTAATAAATGACAGATGATATAGATGTAGACTGGGGAAAAACATAATCCTTTAAATCAATGATGTTTGACCAATAATCTTAAGTGAACTTAAGGGGAAGAAAAGGTAAAACTGGACTCATAACTAATATCATATAAAAGGCAATTCCACATGAATAATGGATATAGAAAAGAAAATCATTACAAAGTCTAGAAGGCAGTATAGAATGATATATTACTATGTTGAGGCACAGAAAAATTTCTCAAACAAGATGCATAGAACTTGCCTGAAAGTATGTTTTATACAGTTGGTGCAAAATTAATTTTTCAATTAAAAAGAGACATAAAGAGAGTGAAAAATCAAGAAGGAACTTCCTAGGGCATAATTGCAATACACAAAACATCAACAGAATTAATGCATAGAATCTTTTTAAAAAAGATTTTATTTATCAGTTCGAGAGATAGAAAGAGAGAGAGAGAGCATGAGTGGGGGGAAGGGTAGAGGGAGAGGGAGAAGCAGACCCCCCACTGAGCAAGGAGCCCGATGTGGGGCTCCATCCCAGGACCCTGGGATCATGACCTGAGCCGAAGGCAGGTGCTTAACCAACTGAGCCACCCAGGTGCCCGAAGAAGCTTTTTCTTTAAACCACCAGCCCATGATCTTTATGAGAATGAATGTGGATATTTCAGTACCACCTCCTTAAATGCTTCAGTTCACACTTCATTGGCATAAAGCATGTCAAAGGGGGTTCTCTATTTCCTATGAAAAGCTGATGTTATTTTGTGAAGAATAGTGCATGGACAGATTCCCCCCACAAGAAATAGCTTTGAACTACGGCCAAACTACTTATGCGTGGGGTGACCTACAGCAGATCTTGCCTTTGCTAAGCCGGAATTCCCCATCTATAGAAGAGGGGTAGCTATTAGGAGGTGTGCTATGGCTGGAGGGTTGCTTTCTCTTCTACAGTGTTTCCTTCCATGGGGAGGGAGCTCCACCAGAGCCACACTTCTGGCCTCTTTCTTATCCATCACTTCCTACTTCCGCAGAAAGGAGGAAGTGGTGTGGTACATTTGGGAGGAGGAAGCGGGTGAGATGTAGAGAGTCACTGCTCCCTCTGGAAGAATAGGCCGGCTGCAAAGCTTAGAAACGTAGTACATGACAGTGTGCTAACCTTGTGTGGGTCCAGCCTTGCCAAGACTTTGCATGGTTGTGTCATTCTGAGACCCACTCTTGGGAAATCTAGAAGTCACCAGTTATAAGCCACATCTGCTGGTATCAGACTTACTGATCTTCTGCTTTTCTCTATCATTTTCTAAGAGGTTAGAAACGATGAAGGAAGATAAATAATATTTACTGGGTGTCCCTCCACTCTCAATACTTGGTGCTTAAGTCAGGGCCACTAAAAAGAAAATAAAACTAATATTTTGGGTCACAGAATAATGTGCACAGATAGAAAATCCTTGCAGGGGCATGGCGGAAGGACTTACACTTTTGCTGTCCTATAGATGGGCCTTGTGGTGTTTCTACTTTGACAGTCACTTAGCTCATAATAGCATGGTCCCTTGCTGAAGAGTTATGTCTATAAACTATAAAAGAACCAATAGGAGAGATTTATAACTATTTCTGTATCTATCTATATATCTATCTATCTAGCAAGAGAGAAGAAAGAGATATTTAAAGAATTGGCTTACACGATTATGGAAGCTAGCAAATCCAAAATCTGTAGGGTAGGCCAGCACCTCAGAGAGGCAAACCAGGGAAGAGACGACGTTGCGTTTTGAGTCCAGAGGCAGTCTGCTTGCAGAATTCCCTCTTTCTTTTGGGAAGTCAGTCTTTTCTCTTTTAAGGCTTTCAACTGCTTAGACAAGGCCCACCCACATTGTGGAGGACCATCTGCTGTACTCAAGACCCCAATTTAAATGTTATGTTCACCTAAAAAATACCTCCACAGAGACGTCTCAAAGAATGTCTTGGCCAAATATTTGGGTACTGTGGTCCAGCCAAGTTGACACAACATTAATCATCATAGTAAACGTGGGGGGGGAGTTTCGCAGTAAAGAAACTAACTAAACATGCCAACAAAGACGGTAGGGTATCAGCAGCTGCAGGAAGAAAAGTGTTCCCTGGTAGTCTTTTACATATTAAGGAGTAGAAAATTATTTTATCCGGCAGCTCAGGAGAGTCCTCTGTGTCTCTGGAAGCACTGGTGAGCTTGTAGTTCAAATGGGCAGTTTCAGGTCTGGGAAGGCACCCAAGAGCAACGTGCACTGAGAAGCAAACAGGATAGGGCAGACCTGCTGAATTTGAAACCCCGAGGTGTGTACAGAGGCTCAAAAGTCATACTCAAAGATTATGACTGTGCATTTCTAAAGAGTACACTAGTTGTAGGTAGGCTGATCGGCATTTACTGTTTCCTGAAGAAATATGCTGGAGAGAGATTGGTGTTCAGTCTCTAGGGGAAGGCTTTCTGACGAACACATCCCGCTAGCCTCTCTGTGTCAGAGAAGGACAGGTGCAACTCAAGCACATATTAAAAGGTGCTTCTGTGAAGAAGATAAATTTGGATGCACACAAAGCACAAAGTGGCATAACAGCGATGTGCCACTGTGGACAGAGACGTGGGAAGAACATGCTTCTCAAAACCTGGGCATGCAAGAGTTAGAAAAGGCAATGTCTTGAAAAAGTCATGGCAGAAGCATCAGGGACTTCATAGGCCCTTGAGCCAAACGTGAAGCAAGGGTTTTAGTGTAGGAATTTGCTGAGGGTGATTCTTCAGCTGAAACAAGTGATGCAGGCCGGAAGCCACCATCAAGGAAAGCAGGTTTCCTGAGCCTCCATCAACCCTAATTAGAGAGATGGAAATATTCGTTGTGGTGTAGCATTGTGAAGGGCAGTTCAGAAGAGGTAGGAGGGGCGCTGCCCAGACACAGAACATAAAGACCATATCGCATGGTGGAAACAGAAGCCAGAACTTTATGTTAATAAACCTTAAAACAGATGTAGTGAAAGAATTAGAAATTATTATTTTTTTGGTGGGGGAGGGGCAGAGGGAGAGGGAGAGAGAGCATTTCAAGCAGGCTCCATGCTCAGTTCAGAGCCTGATGTTGAGCTCCATCTCAGAACCCTGAGATCACAACCTGAGCTGAAATCAAGAGTCAGTTGCTCAACTGACTGAGCCAGCCAGGAGCCCCAGAATTAGAAATTATTGTATTAACCCGGAACTTCCCTAACCCAGGTCTTTTGTTTTCATCCAGACTTTCTGCTCAGAAAACAAAACAAACAAAACAAAACATTCTTCTAGGCTGAGCTAACAACTTTGGCCATTGGATCGCATGAGCGGGACCATATCAGCAGCTGGGCCTGGGTCAGGGAGAAGCATGCCAGACAAGAACGCAAAGCCCTAAGTATGAAAGCAGAGGCAAGACTGGGGGTTCAAGATAGAAAGGGAGAGGTTGACAAAGCAAAACAAAGGAATTCATACTGGGAGAAATGAGAGGGATGGATCTGAGCAATGCCTGGGTGTGTTCTTACATTGGCCCGGCACAGGGCTGTCAGAGCTGTATATCCATGCGTGAGCATGTGGGCATGACTTCAGGTGCTCCCCCAGGAGGACGAAGAGCTGCCATCTGGGAAGAGGCAGTTGCCAATCGATTTCTCCTTTCACATCCTGTCTCATAGCGAATCCAAGAGCAACTTCTAACTAAGTCCATACTGTATTTTTTTTTCAATTTATTGAAGTGAAAGTCACATAAAATTAACCATGTTAAATTAAAAAATTCAGTGGCATTTAGTACATTCACAATGTCACACAGCCATCACCTCTACCTGGTTGTGTCACTCCAAGATAAAACCGTGTGCCCAATAAGCGGTTTCTCCCCCATTCCTCCCTCCCCCAGGCCCTGACAACTATGGGTCCATGAGCTGTCTTTGTGGGTTTACGTATTCTGTAGGTTTCATATGAATGGAATCATACAATATGTGTCACCTTTCTTGTCTGGCTTCTTTCACTTAACATATTTTCAGCTCATCTGTATTTTAACAGGAATTTAAATAAAGCAGAGAATAGGGCAAAATAAGAAGTTACTATCAGGCCTGATAGCATACTGGCTGATACTCATTGAGCTTTTAGTATATGCCAGGCTTTGTAGATGTATAAAGTACTTCGAGACAAAATGTGCTTTGTAGACAAAATCTCATTTTTCTTCAAAATAGCCTTCTGATATAGGTCTACTGTAGTCCTTATTTTGGAGACCATGGAGATAATAAGTAATTTCCAAGATCACAGATGAACTGCACTGACTGCTGATTCGAGGCTCGTTCCTTTAAAATGCACTCTTCACTGCTTGAGTGGGTGTACCTTTAATTACAGAACCTTAAGAGAAAGTCAGGCTTGAATATGAGTGGAGGAAGGAAAATGAGATTCGTTACAGCAGAGCACTCTTTCCTTAGAGAGAGCCCTTGCATACTCAACTAGCCTATTCCCATCTCTACATGTGTCTAGTACATATCTAATGGGCATAGATATATTATCTATGTATTATATTCTCACAAGCCAGGTGACAGGTCCCTTTTGTCTCAGAGCAAATCATTCCTGAGATCATTATGTACATATGCCCATTATTTGCTTCATAAGATAGGAGCCAGACTGACTGGGTTTGTATGCAGCCCCACACTGAAGTCAGGGCTGTAGGAGGCAATGGACAAGGAGCTCATCCCAGGTTGAAACAGGGTTCTACAGTGAACCTTGTTAGCTGACAGCACAGGAAGCAGCCATGGTGGTGGCCCTATGGAGTTCCATTATTCCTGTAGACCAAGGACTGCTGCATGTTTTCCATCCCTCCCTTTTAGGAATCGGTATTCCCCACCCTTGAGTATACATGAATTAGAATAGGGGGTGATGGAAAATATACTTTTTTTTTTTTTTTTTGCTGTTGCTGCTGTTGTTTAATTCAGAGGTCTCTGACCGCAAGGAATCACGACTGGAAGGGATGAAGTAGACTACCTACACTTAGAGATCCTAGTTTTTAAGATGGGCACATTGACTGGGTGGAACTGTTTCCTTTGAAGAGAGGAGGGAGTATGTTTTGAGAGTGGGAAGGAAGCATGCTAGTGGATAATTTTACAACCAGAATTCAGATGGCAGAGGAAACTAGCTCTTGCCCAGAATCTATTTTGCTCTCCATTCTGGACACGGAGCTTAACTACATTTTAGCAACTGCTGCTGGTAGTTCTATATCATGGCCACATTCTGGAACATTACTGACAGCAAGGTGTGCCAGGCCAGGCGCAAGGACTCTCATGGTGACCTCCCTTCTTGTGCCTTCCTTATAGCTTGCTACACATACGTTTAGGGTTCTAAGGAATGACAGAGACCAGATGGAAGTCAGGGTCTCTGGATCACAACCTGGGGGAAAGCTGCCTCTGGCCAGGGGCTCCCAATGTGAATTATTATGCCTGAGAAATGAATTTCTATTATATGTAAGGTGCTAGAGTTCCATATGTCTGTTTCAGGGTCTACCCTCCTCACACCAGTTTCTACTTTCTGTATACTTTGTGCAAGTCACTTAACTTCTCTGGGTTTCATTTTCCTAATTAGTAAAAGCATTGTTTATAGGCACTGTCCTCAAATAAGGGTTGTGAGGGTTAAATAATTTAACAGACTTAAAGTATTTAGGACAAATTTTGGCACGTACTAAGCACTAGATAATATGAATCATTATCTCTTAAAGAACCCTCATTTGATCTCCAGAATCCTAGGTCTTCAGAAATAGCCCTTTGGTTTTTTGTTTGTTTGTTTGTTTTAATTTTTTTCTCTGGTAATTTTCATTTTGAAGACATCTCTTATTTTAGACATAAAGTAAATAAAAAATGAGCTGAAACTCACTGGAACCTCTGGTTAATGGTGTGTTTTATTTTTAATTGAATTGTTCTACCTTTTCAACTCTATAAAAGATCAGATTTCTTAATAACCCAGGCTGAAGGCAGGCCCTGGTTTGAGGGACACTCAAAGATAGATACTTAGGAAGATTAGTGTGCTTGATTTACTTGGTTGTGAAATAGTCTGTAGCTAAAGGATGGCATGACTTGCTAATGAGAGTTAAACAATCTTATATATTCATCTGACACTCACAATCAGATTAGGCCTTAAAAGGGGAACCTTCCAGGGTACCTCATCTTCACTAAAGTACATGGAAGACTTGAAAATAGTGTTTGTCATCTATCCATTTCTGGACTGGGGAGAGAATCAAGCTGATTTCCACTTCTCACTCTCTTAGAGAGTCAGTCACATGCTTAGCAGAGACCCACACAAAGTGAGTAGTCTTGGGGCAGAGATAGTTCCTCCCTATTGTCTGGATATTTGTAGAATATCTGTTCTTCCTCTGACATGAGATGAATTTGGGGAACTAAAGCTAGTTGTGATAAGATCTCACCCTCCAGATCGGGGAGTGGATGGGTCGTAACCTGATAGAACCTCCGCTGTGGAAAGCTAGAAACACAAGACTGAGCAATCTGGGTCTAGTGGTAGGAAGACTTGGAGCCTGAATCCATACTTTTCGAGACTATCCAAGCAGATTGTAATGCTGTCTCACATGCCAGGAAAGATTATGTTCTTAGTTTTACAAGTGACAAGGAGTGATTCATGAACTTTTTAAAGAGAGCACTGATTCTCATGAGAGTAAATGCAGCTAGAAAAATTGTCTGAAGAACTGGGTCTTCTTCATCTAATCATCTAGCCATCTACCAGATTCTGGAGGAATAGTCCTCAGGCCTGTTAATAATATCTTAAAAACAAAATAAAACTCTTTATTGAGGTATAACTGGCATATAAAACACTGCGGTTATTTTGAGACTACAACTTGAAAAGTTTTGACTTATATATACAATCATGAACCATCATCACAATCAAGACGACGAACGTAAACATCACTCCCCAAGAGTTTCCTGCCCCTCCTCGCCCCATCCCCATTCCCATAAGTCACTGATCTGCTTTCTGTTGCTCTAGATTAGTTTCCACTTTGGAACTTCATATAAATGGAATCATACAGCATATACTTTTTCTGTCTGTCTTCTTTCACTCAGCATAATTATATTGAGATTCACCCACGTTGCAGTGTCTATGGACAGTTCATTCTTTTTTTATTGCTCAGTGGTAGTATTCCACTGTTTGGATATGCCACAATCTGTTTATTCACTTATTTGTTAACAGACACTGGAAGTGTTTCCAGTTGAGGGCTATTACAAATGAAGCTGCTATTGACAAGCCTTTTTATTAGCATATACCTTTATTTCTCTTGGGTATTTGCCCAAGAGTGGAATATCTGGGTGATCAGTAGGTGTTTAAATTTTTAAGAAACTTCCAAAATGTTTTCCAGTGTAATTGGATCATTTCACATCCCCACCAACTGTATATGGGGGTTTCTATTCTCCATGTTCTTGCTAGGAATGAAATGTCTCTACAAAGGAGTAAGTAGCCACTGTTGTCTAAACTCACCAGCTCCCCGTCTTCCCATTAAGAGGGTTTTGGGGGGTGTTTTGTTGTGGTGGTTTTGCCAACTCTATTCAACCAGAGGTTGAAGTTAAAAGTTAGCACCTATGATTCTCTGAAATGCTTTAAATGCTTCCTCACCTTCCCAATAAAAAAGGTTACTCACCCAGTTGATCTCATTGCCATTCACGATATAAGTGAGCCCACAGAGCGAGAAGGAAATAAAAATCTGCACGCGAGTCACTGTCATTTGAAGGACCACAACACTCTATGGAGGAAAAGAAGAGCAAGTGTTTAGATTTCCCCAACCGGCTTTAGCCTGAGATGTTCTCATCCTGGTTGCCCAGGGGCACACGGTTGGTGGATATTTTGCAGAACAATGCACTTCCTATCCGAGATATGCACATTCTCTTCAGACAGAAGATTGGATCTGACACTAACCTTGCTTCAGTGAGCACCCATACATAAAATCCTACAGAAACAAATATGAGTTATGGGAATTCTAAATGGCAATGCTCTGCAAAAGAACCCCTTCACGTTCTCGAGTCAGTTATTCTTATTTCAACCATTTTGTTGAAACACTGACGATGAACACACCAGAATTTCTGTCAGTCTTTCTGTCTGTCTGTTTTTTCCTCTTCTCTCACACCCACACACCCACACATACATACGCATACACGTACATACACACATGTCATGTGATTCAACTTTACTCACAGAAAAGATGGATTTTCCAACATCCATTGGTCTTTCAAATTAACATTAAAAGGATGCAGACCAGCTCTCAAATTTTGTATAATTTTAACTACATTTTCAATTTTTAATTTAACTAATTTTAATTTTAATCCATAGGCTAATTTTCAATTAATGTTCCAGATCAGGTCTCTCTTCTCTGATCATAGATCAGTGTGGGGGAGTAAACTGTTCATAGATCAGTGTGCCCAGAGAAGAGAGAGAATTTGGAATGATAAGAGTATATGTTTTTCAAATGAAACACTCACATAATTCTTCAATTCTAAAATCAGGTTTTTGTTTCATTTTGTTTTTTAACAAAATTCATGATTACATTTGTTTGTTTCCTGTTACTTTTCAACATTGAGAAACTTCATTGTAGGCTTTAGTCACTGAGGACTAATGTAACCAAAAACAAGCATCACATGTGAAAATACCATCCAACAAAATAGTACTTAACACTTATAAAAGATTTAACCAATGAACACTCACATAACTCCGAGCATTCAAATAAGAATACATCAACTAAGTTCACTGAGAGAAGAACTATCCCAGTGCTTGAAAGTAGTGTGCTGATAATGTTAGCTGGAATATTGATTCCAATCTGCAAGAGAAGAGTGCATTTAATAGAAATACTCGGGGCCTTTTGTATTTCCAGACACATCTGCAATATCCTTGAAGCACGCCCTGGCTCCATGGGCTAGTATAGGTAACCTTCATAAGCAATTCTATTTCCTTTGTTGCTGAAGCAGTTTGCTGGCAATCCACCTCACATCATGGGAGAGAAGGAAATATCTGGTCCTCCTGAAATGAAAGGCCATGGACAGAGCCAACCTGATGGGGTTTCTCTTTGTTCTGATATCGCTGGTAGGAGTAATCTTTAATATGTCCACCGTGAATTAGAAGCTCCCTGACACAAGCACACAAACATATACACCATCCCCCCCCGCTTTAGCCTTCCAACATGTATCTCTTCAACCACTGCAATGGGATCTAAAGGTAAAGACTCCCTTACTTTGCTTCTTACCCGGAGATTTTTTAAAAATGTTCGTTAAAATTAATACAGGTGGACACTTTCTCCTCTTAAAAAAGCTAAGTATATGCCTCCTGTTCTAAAGAATTAGTAGATCATTGAAGAAAAATTTGCAAGGTTGTCAATGAAATAGACTGGAATATCCAAATTTTGTGTTGGTTTGGCTCTGTGTAGAGAGAGTCAGAGTCAACCGTTCTTATTAACTCATGAAATGAGTAAAAGGGAAAATGATACTCACCAGAAATTTTGTTTGTTTTTTTGTACACGAGATGGTCAAAGATCCAGACATGATGAACGGCTCATAAGACAGGGGAGACATTCACGGGGCAGAACTCTTTCCCATCCACATCACCCACCTCCACCCTGGATGACCTAACCTGAACCCCACATCTCTCCTAGTCGATATGTATATTCTGACAGAATACTCCTAAAGAACAAATCATTGAACTGAACCAAGTTGAATCTGAGTCTATTTGGGGCATATGGATGGAAGAATATTGATGTGGGGAGAAGGTGAGGCAAGAGCTCAATGTAGATGCCATCAATTGTAACAAAGTTGGAACACACTCCCATTCTAATCTATCCAAACATATTCCATCCTGAAGCTTCATTTGCTTTCTAATGTATGCCTGGATCATCTCAGTTAAGAATGATCTCTCCCTTCAAAGGGGAGCATGGGACTCAAGAGCACTTTTTATTTTTGCCAAGCACTTGCAATTGGTCCTGAGGCTACTTTTGTCACTTCCTCTCCTACAAATTCCCTATCTGTTCAGCACGGCGCCACTGCTAAAAAGAATCTCAGCTGTCGTCTATAAAAAGGGAGGATAAACTAATTAAATCTATGTTTCCTTTACTTATAATTTCTAAATAACTTCTCTGGTTCCCAAAGTAGTTCTAATAGATATACTCACAGATGCTACAGCCCTGAATGGGTAGCCAATATAAAAGCAGAATAAAGGACTCCTGTCGTTAATGTGCCAGTAAAAAAAAAAAAAAATCTCAATGATCCCAGATAAGAAGCATTTCAGGCCAATCATTATCTGAGCTACCTGGAGGAAGAAAAACAGAACATAGCGGTGAAGTAGAAACTCTCCACAATTAGAGATGTCTTTCCCTCAATCTCAAGATCACATATGAATCACACTTGATCTTTTCCACCTTAATTGGCTCTTAAAAATAATCCCTGAAAGAGTGAAATCCAAAGAAATTGTGTTGGTTTACCAAGCCCTGTGGAAGATATTACCTCATAGGGATTTTATGTTTGGGGAAAACATCCTATTTAATCTCTGGGAGCCCAGAACACCTTCACACCAAAACATATGACCTAACGGTACTCCCAGATATATTTTCTTCACTCACTTCTTACCTAATATTAGTTGGCATGAAATAATTCATCCCAAATAAAATTATAGACCACTTAATTTACCATACTCACCTGCAATTGTCTACAGGACTAAAGGTAACTTACACCCAGGGATTGTAGATTCTTTTTAAGGAAATTATGCAACTCGCTGGGTAGATGTTGAGCAGAATCAGATGCATCTGCTTGTCCCACCTGCGTACTTTGAATTTCATTTGTTGTAATGCTCTCAACAAACCTACTGGTACCAACTACATCTCTCATTCTGTAAAAGACCGCATGTAGTCTGGATTCTTCATTAGGCCCCACGATGCTCAGGGTGCAAAATGCTGCACACATTTGGGGAGGCATTTCAAAGAAAGCAGCCTCGCACTTCCTAGTACTAAGAGGATTATATTTTATAGGAAGAGAAGGCACTGGAAAAATGTATCACCTGTTGTTACCTTGGCTCTCAACAAATCTATCTGAAAGTGATGATAAGCAACCCTTACCGGAGGCCTAGAAGAGGTTCTGAGGCCCTGCAGGATGGAATCAATGGAATATGGGGTTCTGGAACACAGTAGTGGGAGACAGGCAGGGACAGGTAAATGGGGTGCCACTGGGGCTTCGACAGTTTCGTTACCGCCTCCAGGAATCAAAGATGCTCATCACTGCAAAGGGTGAAATCTGATTGAAAGGCTGCATACCTTAATGTCAGGCACACCCTGGCAAAAATCCTGACTCTCCCGGTTATTTGTTCTGGGGCTTTGGAAAATTCATGTACACTCTCCGAGTTTCTATTCTTCAGCTGTGACTGAGGAATAGCAATGCTTATCTCACCTCATAAGGACTTTATGATGTGATGTTATTGAGATAATTTATCAAAGTTATTTAATAATCAGCAATATGATGAGTATTTCCACTTAATTTCTTTTCTCCTCAGCACAAGAGCAATTTAAGCTTTCCTATTAATGCTCCCATATCATTGCCTAAAATTTCACTATGATCAATTTTTAGAATAGAACAGAATGGATCTCACTCTATTGGCCTTTTCCTCTAAGCCTAAATTATTTTTTTCTCCAGGAAGCTATACTATTTTTTTTTTTTTTGAGAGAGAGAGAGAGAGAGGGAGAGACAACAAGTGAGCCAGTGGTGGGGGAGGGGCAGAGGGCGAAAGAGAATTTTAAGCAGGCTTCACACCCAACACAGAGCCTGATGTGGGGCTCAATCCCATGACCCTGAGATCATGACCTGAGCCGAAATCAAGAGTAGGAGGCTTCACTGACTAAGCCACCCAGGCGCCCCAAAGTTATACTATTTTTTTGTGCTTAACATAATAAATGCATTATAATATTTTGAAAAATAGAGAAAAATTCACATAAAGTTGGATTAACTGCACACAACTAGCAACATTTGTCTCCATTCCATCTCAATATTTGTTGATATACATAAATGGTTTTTGAGAGCTTAATTATGGTTTATGTGCATACTTGTCTCTAAATTTTTTACATTAGCATCATATAGTAATAATCCTTCCAAGTGTCTTCTAATCATCACTTTTTTTTCTGACTTACGTTCTTTATTTTTTTAAATTTTTTATTGTTATGTTAATCACCATACATTACATCATTAGTTTTTGATGTAGTGTTCCATGATTCATTGTTTGTGCATAACACCCAGAACGTGCCCTCTTTAATACCCATCACCAGGCTAACCCATCCCCCCACCCCCCTCCCCTCTAGAACCCTCAGTTTGTTTCTCAGAGTCCATCGTCTCTCATGGTTCGTCTCCCCCTCCAATTTACTTCCCTTCATTCTTTCCCTCCCTAATCATCACTTTTACATTTGCACAATATTTGATAAAAAGGCTAATGGTATAATTTATTGAGCATTTTCAAGATGCTGTATATTTAAGTGATGTTTTTGTTATTGTAAATAAATATCCATTTAACATTAATATTTATAAAATTTCCTTTTGTGGGATTATTGCATCAAAGCATAAGGATTATATAGCATGTGTTACATGCCAAAATGTTTTCTCCGTTTTGTCACTAGAAATACCTGGATTATCAGGTTATGACACCCTTGCTGAAACACTTCTCTTCTAAAGATTAAATGAAATATTTACAAAATATTTCAAGCTAAATATAAAAAGTAGTAGCAATTTTTTTCTTCTTCTGGCAGTGACATCCTAATAATTTAAGGTTTCCTTTATCGGGATGCCTGGGTGGCTCAGTCGGTTACGCAGCTGCCTTCGGCTCAGGTCATGATGGGATCGAGCCCTGCATTGGGTTCCTTGCTCAGCGGAGAGCCTGCTTCTCCCTCTCCCTCTGCGTGCCTGCCACTCCCCTTGCTTGTGCTCTCTCTCTCTCTCTCTGTGTCAAATAAATAAATAAAATCTTTATAAAAAAAGATTTCCTTTATCTTTGTTTCTTTAGCATCTAGACCATCACTTGGCATCTAGTGGGAGAATAACCTTTACTTTTTAAATGAATTACTGATAGACAACGAAAGGAAGATTAGAATCTATTGCTGAAATTCTATAACAAAAACAAGTAACATTTTTATGGGTAAAATAGGAATTCTGATGCAAAGGACATACAGAATTAAGGATGACACACTTTGCTCTAGAAATTTCCTGAATTACTTTTGACCATGATGTGTACATTTGTCTCTGTGAAATACTTTCTGTGTATTCAGAGTTCAAGAAAATGGCATATTCAGCTTTTGGTGAAGAAAATAATTTTATTTTCCAAAACTCTAATTTTAAAATAAACACAGCCCAGACTCAAGCACAGAATCATTGCCAAATTCTATCAGAATATATGAAACTGAAAATGCACTGCACCCACCTTGATGTCTCTCTGAGGCCGCTGGGGTTTTAAGTTAGCAAGCTATCCCAACTTGCGACCTTATGTTTCATCTCTTTCACCGAGTTGCCGCCCTTGCTTTCTGTCCTGAAGAAGGATGGTTATGGTAGAATTGTTACTCTAGACTTCTTTATTTTCAACTTCGGCTTACATATAAGGGCAGTAGAGATAAGCTAACCTTAGTAGTATTGGAAGATAATCAACAATCCACCAAGCTCAGAAACAGATATTTTAACAGCTTCCTGAACTCTTCTGATAGTACATATTCCATCATATTTGTTTTCACTTGATTCTTTTATTTAAACTCAAACTCCCTGAATGACATTTATATTAATAGTTCTGTTCTAGTTCTTGTGATGTTCTCAAGGTGCCCCTATCAAAAAAGGTGACTTCAGACCCTGGCTTCTTCCCTGTGCCACGCGTTCTTGCTCCTTGCTGAGAGTATACTTTTGAAAAGTTAAAATGTTTCCTTTCCCTTATCTCAAACATCAGAAAGAGATATAGTCAATGGCACTCAATTTCTTCTTCCAGTCCTTACATGACCCAAGGATCTACGTATTATCTGTATTTTAGAATTTTTTTTTAAAGGAAACTGAGAATTGATCCAAGATCACACAAGCAGTAATTAGTCAAACCAGGTCTGTCAAAACCCATGCCTGTGTTGTCAGGGTTAATTTCAGCAAGCTTATAACCACCTGAGCCTGCAAGGCGCTGACCCTTAGGTCAAGGCATGAACACATTGATTCATTGTGTTGCTTTGTAACCATAGGTCTGAGGAGTTTCTGGGTGATTTGTGCCTGCTTGTCAGCATTATTTATTGATAACAGTGTGACTAGTGATTTGCACTTATCCCTTCAGGGAGACCACAGAATGTGTGCTATTGGGGCTGGTTACATAACATGCCCACAGGACAAGCCAGGTATAAGAAGTCCAACCACCACTATAATTTGGGGCTCCCTGGTCCTGAGGGATTCTGATGGGATTCCCTATCAAAAACAGAGCGTGCATTCCAGAGTAAAGGGGAAGGCAATTGAAACTCAAGCCTAGCACTATGGACCCCTACTGCGAGGCACTTTTTACCTAGAACATATATCCTTAGTTTAATGCTATTGAGATATCCTGTCTTATCCCTGCAATAGATCCTAAAGTGGTATGCAGAGTCCTGTTGGGTCCTATGAGTCTTCTTTAGAAATTAAACCCTAACTGCTTGTGTTGGAACACTTGGCATCAGAAGTGACATTGCATTGAAGACCCAGATTCATCTTTAACTAAAAATATTGCCAAGGATTTATTTATAGATAAAAAGGATGCTTTTGATAAAGGGGATGCAGAGGTGGTTACTGAACCACTATGGCATGAAGTAGCACAGGCTTTAAAATCAGTTACTGATCATAGAACTTCCTGGGATAGTACGGAAATGATAGATCTTAGGATCTAGCAAAATGGATGAGTAAGAAACTGCAAAAAAAAGCGGCAAGTCAGCTAAAAATTCCTTTTTGCGTTCCTGCTTAACAAAAGCAAAAGTGAGCTTTTCCCTTTTTGGCCAGCAGGAGGAGTGCCAGCCAAAGGAACCCGGACAACTCACACTGATAAATTGTCTCCATCTATTGAGCGCCTGGGTGGCTCAGTCGTTAAGCGTCCGCCTTCCGCTCAGGGCGTCATGATCCCAGGCTCCTGCGATCGAGCCCCCCATCGAGCCCCCCATCGAGCCCCGCATCGAGCCCCGCATCGAGCCCCGCATCGAGCCCCGCATCGGGCTCCCTGCTCGGAGGGAAGCCTGCTTCTCCCTCTCCCACTCCCCCTGCTTGTGTTCCCTCTCTCGCTGTGTCTCTCTGCCAAATAATAAATACAATCTTAAAAAAAATAAATAAAAGACAGCTCTTGAGAATTTAGAATGGATTAAGGGAGAGGTGCATTCTATACACTCAAAAAAGGGCACGTGCTCTGCTGTCCCTCCTTTGCCTCATGATGGTCAACAGCTACTGAAGCCATGGAAACACTGCAGAAGCTGGTGCATCGCAATGGCTCCACAAAGACTCTGAAACAAGCTCCCAAGTGGGATGCCCCTTGCCTCGGTTATGACTGATACTGTGATAAAAGACGTCCCACCAGAATGAGCATCTTATTTGACTTTGCCGTTGTGACCTCAGGAAGATGGAAGATGGCAGTCTTGAGGCATATTTTCCTGAAGCTTTCTTTCCTTCTAATGTTTTTCCTGGCTTTGGTGTCAGGGTAATCCTGGCTAATGGAATGAGTTGAGAGTGTCCCCTCCTTTCTTTTGTGAAGAAATTTGTCATGGATTGGTATTATTTTGTCTTTAATTATCTGATAGATAAATTCACCAGTGAAGCTATTTGATTCTGAGCTTCTCTCGGTGGCAAAGTGTTTGAATATGATTTCAGTGTTTTCACTTGTTATAGATACATTCATGTTTTCTAATTCTTCTAGGATGAGTTTTGGTAACTTATGTCTATTTTATAATTTCATTTATTTGTATAAATTGCTGGCATAAAATTGTCCAAAATTATATTTAATGCCCTTATAAAGCTTTTAATTTTTGTGGAGTTGGTGGTGGTCTTCCCTCTTCCATGGCTGATTTTGATAATGTGTGTCTTCTCCCTCGTTTTCATTTGGTCTGTCTAGCTGAAGTCATCAATTTTGCTGGAATTTTCAAAGAACCAACTTTTGGTTTCATTGATTTTTCTTTATTATTTTTCTGTTTTCTGTTCCTTGATTTTTCTCTCTAGACTTAATTATTTCTTTATTTCTGCTTACTTTTTTTTCTGGTTTCATAGGAAGGGGCTTAGGTTAATGACTTGAGACATTTTTGTTTCTGACATAAGCACTTAAAGCTATAAATTTTCTTCTAGGCCCAGCAGTAGCCATCTCCCATACATTTTGATATGTTTTCTTTTTTATTTACCTTAAAATATTTTTAGGGCACCTGGGTGGCTCAGTCGTTAAGCGTCTGCCTTCGGCTCACGTCATGATCCCAGGGTCCTGGGGTCGAGTCCCGCATCGGGCTCCCTGCTCAGCCAGGAGCCTGCTTCTCCCTCTCCCTCTGCCTCTCTCCCTACTCATGCTCTCTCTGTATCTCTCTCTCTGTATCTCTGTGTCTCAAATGAATAAATAAAATCTTTTTTTTAAAAAGCTAATTGTCTTTTTATCATTTTGGTGAATATTTTTCTGGTTTTCTCTGATACGTTGTTAAGATTTTGTCCAAAAGAGACTTTAAATGTGTATTATTTGAATTGACCTATCTTTAAATTTCTGGCATTTGCTTTACTATTCAGAACATTTTTTATTCCAGGGGCACCTGGGTGGCTCAGTCGCTAAGCGTCCGCCTTCGGCTCAGGTCATGATCCCAGGGTCCTGGGATCGAGCCCTGCATCGGGCTCCCTGCTCAGCCTGAACTCTCCCTCTGTTTGTGTTCCCTCTCTTGCTGTGTCTTTCTCTGCCAACTACATAAATAAAATCCTTAATTTAAAATATTTTCCAATTTCTTTTTTTTTATTTTTTTGACCCATTGTCAATTGAGAAGTGAGTGATTTAAATTTACAGTTATGTGGGGATTCTACAATGTAGTTCTGCTATTGATATCTCATTTAATTCTGTTTTGTTCAGAGAACTTACTTTATAGTATTTTAATCTTTTAAAATGTATTGTCTTTTAAGTTCTAGCATGCGATTGGTATTTGTTTTCTGTCACTGTAGAAAAAATACATTATTACCAATTTCGTGGTTTAACACAATCCAAATGGATCATCCCAGAGTTGAGCATGGCAGGTTGGGGTTCTCCGTCCAGGGTCTCAAATGGCTAAAGTCAAGTGTTGGCCAGAGATGCTGTATCATCTGGGGCATGGGAGCATCTTCCAAGCTCATTCAGGGTGTTGACAGAGTTTAGCTCCTAACGACGCTGGGAATGAAGTCCCATCTTCTTGTTAGTTGTCAACTGGGGGCCTCTTGCAGGTCATCTGCCATTCACTGCCACATGGCTCTCTCCAAGACATGGCAGCTGCCTGTCATGGCCAAGAGGAGAATGTCTCTGCTGCTTTGATCTCTGATTTCCTCAGTCCCTGATCTCTAGACCCAGATTTAAGGGGCTTGTGTGATGAGGTCAGGGCTGCTCAGACAATCTCCCCTTGACTAACCCCAAATCAACTCCTAGTAATATTAATTATACCCTTAAAAGTCCTTTTGCCATATAGCATAGTTCTGGTAGTGATATTTCATGATATTCACTAGTTTCACTCAAAACCCATTCACAAAATGGGTGGAGGGTTTTAATAATATAATACAATATAATATATATATAATTATATATTATAATATTATATTAATATTATTTATTAATGCATATTATATTTTGTTAAGATTTTATATATATATATGCATCAGGTTAAGTTGGTTAATAGTTTTAGAGTCTTTTATTTTCTTCTGGATTTTCTGTCTAGTTTTTCTATCAGTGATTGAGGATAAAATATTAAAAGCCAATATTGCTGAATTCTCCTTTCAATTCTATCAGTTTTTGCTTCCTATATTTGGGGAGCTCTGCTATTAAGTACACATTTATTTAAACTTATTTCTTCCTGCTCTGTTGACCCTTTTATCATTATAAAATATCCCTCTTTCTCTCTAACAATGTCTCATATTAAGTATATTTTATTTCATATGAATATAGCCACTCCAGCACCCTTATGGTTATGGTTTGTGTCTTCTTTTTTAAGATTTTATTTATTTATTTATTTGACAGAGAGATAGAGAGCACAAGTAAGCAGAGTGGCAAGCAGAGGGAGATGGAGAAGCAGGCTCTCTGCTGAGCAGGAGCCAGACATGGGGCTCAATCCCAGGACCCCAGGACCCCAGGATCATGACCTGAACCGAAGGCAGCCGCTTAACCGACTGAGCCACCCAGGCGCCCCCGTGTCTTTTTTTTTTTTTTTATTAACATATAATGTATTATCTGTTTCAGGAGTACAGGTCTGTGATTCGTCAGTCTTACACAATTCACAACACTCACCATAGCACATACCCACCCCAATGTCCACCACGCAGCCACCCCATCCCTCCCACCCCCCACCACTCCAGCAACCCTCAGTTTGTTTCCTGAGATTAAGAGTCTCCTATGGTTTGTCTCCCTCTCTGGTTTCATCTTGTTTCATTTTTTCCCTCCCTTCCCCTATGATCTTCTGGCTTGTTTCTCAAATTCCTCATATCAGTGAGACCATATGATAATTGTCTTTCTCTGATTGACTTATTTCGCTCAGCATAATACCCTCTAGTTCCAACCACATCATTGCAAATGGCAAGATTTCATTTTTGATGGCTGCATAATATTCCATTGTGTATATATACCACCTCTTCTTTATCCATCCATCTGTTGATGCACATCTAGCTCTTTCCATAGTTTGGCTATTGTAGACATTGCTGCTATAAACATCGGGGTGCACATACCCATTTGGATCACCACATTTGTATCTTTGGGGTAAATACCCAGTAGTGCTATTGCTGGGTCATAGGGTAGCTCTATTTTCAACTGTTTGAGGAACCTCCCTACTGTTTTCCAGAGTGGCTGCACCAGCTTGCATTCCCACCAACAGTGTAGGAGGGTTCCCCTTTCTCCACATCCCCGCCAGCATCGGTCGTTTCCTGACTTGTTAATTTTAGCCATTCTGACTGGTGTGAGGTGGTATCTCATGGAGGTTTTGATTTGGATTTCCCTGATGCCGAGTGATGTTGAGCAATTTTTCACGTGTCTGTTGGCCATTTGGATGTCTTCTTTCCAGAAATGTCTGTTCACATCTTCTGCCCATTTCTTGATTGGATTATTTGTTCTTTGGGTGTTGAGTTTGAGAACTTCTTTATAGATTTTGGATACCAGTCTTTTATCTGATATGTCATTTGTAGATGCAAATAATAAAAATTTCTGAACGATGCATTGTCCCCCCTCACTGATGACATGTGCAGACAAGTTTGCGGGTATGATTTCATGCTGTCAAATTAGCTGCCTGCAGGGAAATTCTCAGGGATACTGAATTATTACTCTGGCCTGTCTTTTCTATTCATTTGGGGGGAAAGTGTTTCTCTTAATCACCACTGGATGTCAGTAGAGTTGCATGTGGCAGAAGCTCTGAACTGGGCCGTTACTTAAAAAAGATAAATAAAAAATAAAATAAAATAAAATCTTCCTTTGTAGCAAAGGGATGAGAAAATAAATGAATATGGTCTAAGATTCTCTATTTAAAGCACTATACAGACTCTCTTGAAGAAGGATTTTATGAGATTAATCAGTTTCCAAATCCCAGAGGTAGATTGAGATTAAAATTGATTAGAGGATCAAGTTGGTGTAGGGGAGTTGGAGGAGAGATGAAAGAAAATAGAAAATAAAACTCAAGTTAACTGAGTATTTTATATGTGCTAGATATAATGGTAAGCACTTCACACGTGTTTTCAATATATCTTCATATCTCAAGGTAGAGAGCAGTCTCATTGCACTCATGCTAGAGGGGCATGGCTACTTAGCAGTTATGTTGAACCTCTGATGAGAACTGACTTTGAGTGTTGCCTAAAGAGCTGCCCACCTTTTCTGAGAAAGGAGTCAAAGCTAGGAGAGGCCCAGGAGGAGCTCTAGCACTAGACATTTTACTGGTTAATCATGATGGAAATGGTGGACACAGTGGAGTCAACCAGCTGTGTGTGGAAAGAGAGTGGCCCCATGTAGTTGACAGCCCCACTGGGAAAGTTTCCATTGGGGTGTTCTCAAAGGAAGGAAGCATTCTCTCTCTCTTTCTCTCTCTCTCACACACACATATCCCCTACATTCTTTTAGGCAGAGAAGTGTGTTTTTTATTCTGTGCTCAAATAACACTTAGTGCCCTGTATGGTGCTTCTGTACCTTTACTGTCATCAGTTTTCCCCAATTGGTTACGAATTCCCTGAAGCCAAGGAGTGTATCTTATTCACCTTTGTAACTCTGAATCCAGCATAGTGTCTGGTACCCCCAAAGTTCCCATAAATGTTGAATATCCATAATAAGCAAATAAATAAGAGAAATGGTGGACATATGTGTGTGTAGGGAGGAAGGACAGAAGAAAGGGAGAAGACAATGAGGAGAGAGTTTGAAGAAAGAGCTGAAAGCGAAAAGCAAAATTCTACTCTCAGAATGAAAAAAATAGAATGGGGAAACTGAGCATCAGATCTGACACAGTGGGTATGACCCCTGACATAGTGGGTCAGGGCAGGGAAAACATGAGAAAATCTTTCAAAGAAATGGAGCTTATATAAAATTAGGAGAAGTCTTGAAAGACCAGCGTGTGTGTGTGTGTGTGTTGAGGCTTAACATTTACACTGGAACAATTGTTCTTTCTTATTTTGAAATCAGAAAAAAATATGAACTGGCTATCTCTTAATAAGTATTTTAGTTAGCCTTTGTTTGCTTGTTTTGTTTGAATAGTTGATGAGGGAGAAAGGAGTTCAAATTTAGGTTTATATCTATCATTGTTGACTTACTCTGTATTTAAAAGGAAAAGTAAAAAATGAGTTTCCAAAAATATGTAATGATGATTTTGTGATATTTATAATAAGAAATATATAATTAGTCTTCCTTCCAGTTCCTGACACAAATCTGGAATTTCCTAAGTTACAGAGCAGTAAAGATGTACTTTTTTATGTTAATGAGTTGACTTTGGGAAAGCCCTCAGGGAACCTAAGGATGGGTAGGGGAACCTCCCCAAGCAGAGGAACCAACCTTATGATTAGAGAATTGGAACTTTCAGCCCACCCACCCCCCGACATCTGGAAAGGAGAGAGGGGTTAAAAATTGAGTTTAATCACCAATGGCTGATGATTTAATCAATTGTGCATATGTAACAGAGCCTCTATAAAACACCAAAAGGATAGGCTTGGGATAGCTTCTTGGTAAACCCAGGGAGATTCAGGGACTGTGGTGTTCCACAGCCCTTCCTATTCCTTGACCTCTGTTTCTCTTCCATATGGCTATTCTGGAGTTGTATCCTTTTATAATACACTGGTAATCTAGTAAATGAACTGTTTCTCTGAGTTCTGTGAGCCACTCTAGCAAATTAATTGAACCAAGGAAGGGGTCTTGAGAACCTCCATCTGTAGCCACTGAGCCCTTTGATGCTATCTCCAGGTAGATTGATAGTGTCAGCATTGAGTTAATTGCTTGGTGATGTCGAAAAACACACACATCAGAGTAATCCAATAAAGATTTTATTTTGAAGCCAATTACTTACACAGCTCCTGAGATTTAATTGTAGGGGGCTTGTCTGCATGCTGTAATGTGGATAATCATGTGATGCAACACTAGTGTACCATAAAAGAGTCTGAACACCACCATTACTCAGTTAACTCCTGTTGACAATTAAGGAGGACCAGAAAGAGTTGACTCTCTTACTTTACCATGACCTGAATCACACAATGCTGTCTAGTTTCTTGGGAAATGTCTATTTGGCAGTCTAGGCAATGGTAATTTACACATTTGCACTTTTCCTAATGGCAAATCAAGAGACCCCCATTGAACACATATATTCAATAACAAGAAAACAAAGATATATATTTTTTCCTACATCTTGTTTATTAAATAATTTAGATAGCACAAGCTGAATATTGCTACAATTTGTGTCAAAGAAAAACAGAGCATTTTACACAGTTTAATGAAACATGTTATGTCTTTGTGGTCTTTTAAATTACAGCATCCTTTTAAAGATACATATTTTCAGTGTTCATTATATAAAAGCCTACATTTCAGAGAATTCAAACCGCTTTCTTGAGTTGAGTTTCTTTGGTTGGTTTTTATATATCATCATAAAACCAAATTTCTGCTGAATAATTTCCCAGTTCTTCATATCCAGGGTCAGAAAATGCTTTTGCGGGTATGCTGGATTTATTCTTGTAACTCTGAGGCAGGAAAAGCACACTCTAAAAGAAACAAAATATGTAAGTTCTTCAGATGCTTGTTCTTCATACGTTAGTTCTTCAAACTTTACTCAGGTACACGCTTGATACCATTTCCTCCACCTTTGTGTGTATATATATATACATTGTATACAAGATGAGTATAGTATGTCATTAAGTTCTTCAAATAAGTGCTGCTCATCAGCTCAATATTCATTCTGCTTTCTGTAATACAATTTTGGATAAATCAAGGCTTTTTAATTCAGTGAAATGAAGCCATGAGTCTGTAGTGGTGGTAGGGTGCTGTCCCATGGAATTTGAAACAACTATTTTTTAAAAGTATCTTTTAGGTGAAAAAATAATTTTAAGATCACAGGAAGGCAACACTAGAGCATAAGGACATTTATCAAATCCAGTCATGTGTGCAAATGCCCTTGACCAAGTCAAGGCTGTTAGGCAGGCTAGGGCTATGGTAGAAAGTGTTCCTGTCTGGAAAAGACACAAGCCAAGTTCTAGGGACCTGACTGAGCACAAACTCATACACAATGTTGGGTAAGCCATTTAACTTCCAGGTTTCTGCATTTACAAAATAGAAAGATTGAACCAGTCGATTTCCAGGTTCAACCACCCCATTTGGTTAACCCTCAGCTGGTCAGCTACTCAATTGCCATCCGCTTTCCTCATCAGTCTTCCACCCCCCATCAAGCTGTCTCCCACGTATATCTCATGACCGACAACTGCCGACCCTTCTGCCACTCTTGCTGACATCGCTCCACACAGCCCAGAACTGGAGATACACCTGGCAGGATTCAGGGAGGCCGGCCAGCACACTCACCCCAGCGAAGTCAGAGTAAGCCTGTTTCCACCAAACCACAGCAGCGAGCGCGGCCATGCAGAACTCCAGCACCGTGCAAATCAGCATCACAGACAGAGTTCCCTGAAATTCAGGAAATACAACATTGGCAGTGCTTGCATCAACCGACACCTTCATGCCTTGTTCAGTGTTGACCGTAGAGGTGAAGACCGCCTCAGCCACCAGAGGATGAAGGAAGAACATCCTCAGCAAGAGAACAATGCTCCTTCCTAGCCTAGCAATTGGCTTCATTTAATCCCTTTGCTTATTTATTCCCTTGAGAGGGGGGATGAGCAGACTACATCAGCCATATAACCCACTTTGTACATTGTTTCCTATCCCGCTGAGACATAGCAACATCCGATTACATTGTTCACTCAGTGAGTGACACAGTAAGGCCCAAGACTGAGATGGGACAGCCTCCATTCTGGCCTCACCTCTGCCACTTAGTAGCTGTGTGAGCCTGAAGTCTCCACATTTATCAAATGTACAGTGAGATTTCCTTCTCAGAGATACCTGAGAATCAGTGAGGTTTTGACCTCACTGGTGCAAGCCCTTTGTAAAAGGCTTTCTTAGCCTTTCCTGATGTCGGTAAGAGAAAGAAAATCAAAGCAATAAACACAGCATGAACCAAGCTGCCTCCATTACTAACAACCCACACCAACTCAAAAAAGATATTATGCCAAGAGACTAGGTTCTACCATTTCTGTCCCAAGTCATCCTTCATGCAGACCCAGCAACCTGATAGACCAGGAGAGAAAACGTGATTGCACAAACCTCTAGTCTACTTCTGTACAGTTCAAGAGGAGATACAACTTGTTTACACTAATTAGAAACTGTCCCAGCAAGCATGTGCAGTATAATCCCTTTGTTTATAAAGCAAAATTATCCCTCAGGAATTCATACGTTATCCATTCCACAATCCTTCCCAAACTTCTCTCCAGAATTTTTCCCAAGGTGGGGGCTGCCTCGCCCATGTGTTGGTTTATGCCAATTGCTATCAACCTCATTTGCATGTACTTTTTCTCATTATAATATCAAGAACCTGGAGAGAAGCGCCTACGGCCAGGTCCGCAAGGAATGGTGTGCAAGGGCATGCTTGACCAGCTCTGTCAGCATCTGACCATCCTCCAGCTGTGGCCTTGATGTAACTCACTTTTGTGGTTGTGGGACAACAGATACTCTGCAGCCTCTTTATTCTTATGTGCCTGTGTCTTTCCTAGTGTTTTCTAACCATACACATACACTTTAATGCTCCAACTGAAGACATTCTTTCTTTTTTATTGTTATGTTAATCACCATACCTTACATCACTAGTTTTTGATGTGACATTATTTCTATTAGCCAAACTTCAGTGCTTTCTTTTTTCCAATAATGACAATCATAATCAGTTCCCATTCTCCATCTTTCTACGTCTCTTATTTCCCAGTTTAATAAGTCCCACCGCTGGAAGCTTTCACAAACAACAATGATGCTGCCTTCTCCCCTGATCAATCCTGTTCATCACTGTGGTACCCAGAAGGAGAAGGAGCCCTCACCTCCGAGGTCATATTTCCTACTTTCCGCTTCTCGGTGCTGGGCCCAGTGTCCACTCAGACTGAGTTAACCCCGCATCACACATATTTTCCATGTTTCTTGACCACTTGGGTCTTCCTGCTGTCTTTGTCTTTCTTAAGTTACCATTCCATGTGCCAAGATTTTTGGTTGGGCAAACTCCTATCGTATACCTCTAACAACAGAATTACTTTGATTATTAAGAAACTCTATCAACAGTAAGTTTTCATTTTTCATCATCAACTTGACTGGACATTTACTCTTCCATTCCATCTCACTGGTATGTAACTCCAGAACCTCGCCCCTTCATCTCAGTCAAGCAGTCCCCTGCTGTTCGCATAGCCCTCGCTTTCCCCCAGATGCCCAAACCAGAAAGAATTAGATCTTCAAAATAAAGGATAACAAAAGTCAAGGATTTCAGAAACCTCGTAAGATTGGAAAACCTGTCTAAAAATACTTACAGCCAGAGTGGTTTTGGCCGTGAAACAGTCGTCCTTAGCATATGGGTGCAGATAATGGAAAAGTGAATACCCTTTAGGTACTCTGTCCTCTCTGTTCAAGTCACACTTCCAAAAGGCAGAATCCAAAGCAGCCAGGTTGCCAGAGAGGAGAATAAAACCCACAAGAGCACATAGAGAGCTCAGAATATTTGCAGCCACACTGCTCTGAGCCTGAAAGACAAAGGCTGAGTAAGAATCACTGTCAATGAGCAACACATACCTCTTACCCTCTTTGCCAATGCACTGCAAAAAATTTATTTTCTCATCTGTGTCCCTCAGGGGATCTAGCATTGGTAGACTTAAACCAGGATGTCTCCCCAGTACTTAGCAACATCTCTGAACCTAGAAGATAAATCTTGGCTAAGTGAATGAATATATGAAATGTTTCTTCCTAGGCAGGACTTCAGTAGGTGGCAGAGAATATTGCTCTTCTAAATTCTCTACTTGGGACTGAGAGCAGGGCTCCATGAGGCCGTGCCTGCGAATCCCCAAAAGAGTATGACCAAAGGCAGTTATGATTTCTCTCTCCCCCGACTCATTCAGAAACCCCTTGAGGAAGCCATCGGCCACACAGAAGAGGCAGATGAAAGAAGCTACTCCTCCTTGCACACGACCCTCTTAAATACACACACACTCCCAAAGGGGAGTGTGGGAACATAGTCCTCAGGCTTAGGTGAGCACTGGAGTGGTCAGGCTCTGGTGGTCACAGGTCCCCATACGAATGAATGTAGCCAGAGTTCTAGCCCCAGGCCCAAGGATGGTGTAACAGGCTTGCAGCAGTGGGAGGTAAAAGATCAGACTGGATGTCAGGAAACTCAGATCCCAGTGGTAGCTTTGCCTGAGGCCCTCTCCATTTTCTGGAGTGCTCAGTTCTCTAATTTCACTTCCTTCTCTGGTTTTCATTTCTACATTTATAGGGTGAGTGAGGGGAATAAATAAAATGATCTCAGAAATGTGTTCCCTTCTACCCCAATTCACACAAGGGGGAATTGATCTAGGATTATCCCAAAAGCTCTATTTATGGGCAAGTGTAGTTCAGGGCACACCCAATAGCCATAAATTAGAATATTACATAATCCCACCCAGGTTGCTCCTCCTTTAGGGGCTCAGCAGTTGGAGCTTTGGGGGCACGGTAGAGAATAGGCAGGGTGTTTTTCTCCTCCTAACCCCAGTTTCCTAAAATAATGACTAAAGTGTATGCTCCCGGGCCTCCTGATAGCCAGCAACAGTCAGGATTTCCAGAGGATATATTTCTTAGAATGATTTAGGTTTGTTCTGGGACAGCATTCTTCCCCAGCCCGAAAGGGCTGGTATAATGTGTGACCACAGTAGAATTCACTAAAGGATAGATGACTCTGATGAGCCTGAGCATATCCCAAACCCACACCCCATATATCCTTGAGTTTGCTGCCCTATTCACTCTGGTATTGCTCTTCTCTGGGGTAAGAACAACATAAGCTTCCCCCCAAAAATCTAGAAATATTATTCTTGTATTGTGCTACCCAATGTGGTTGTCACTAGCCCCATGGGCTACTCGTATTTAAAGCAAACTCAAGTAAAATTTAAAATTCAGTTTCTCAATTTCACTAACCACATTTCAAGCTATCAGTTGCAACATGTGACCACCAGCCTGGGCAGCATGACTAACTGATTCTCTATTGTCACAGGAAGTTCTACTGGACAACGCTGATCTAGAAGTTTAGAGGCTAGATGAAGGTTCCAAATGATCAGTCTCTAAATTCTGATAAAAAAAAAGAGATAGATTGACATTATCCTTGAGCACTCTCTCTAATTTCCTGCCATCTTCAGGAAATGTTTGTAAGCAGAGCTTCCAAATTGCATTTCTGTGCTACTGTGTTATATGGCATTCTCACCTATGACCCTCAATATCAAACTACTTGAGGGATCTAGGATTGAGTGAAGACTTAGTGAATATTTACAGATTAGAAATCTCCCTATAATGCAGCTTTCCTCTCCCTGCCACTCCCAATTCTGGTTTTCCTAGAAGAGTTAAATGCAGGTGAAGTTGTTTTCTTAACCAATACCAATGACTAATGACATCTTTTAGGACCTGAGAGTTCATATTCAAATCTAAGAAAAGTATTAATTTTTAGATCAGATAGATAAAAGAATGAGAGATAAGTCCGCACATAAATAACATTTTGACTGGGTTTTCTCAAGGGTTTGGACAGATGGGCTTACACAGTGAATCCGCAACAAATAGATCTCTTTATAACATTGTCACCTTCTTTGTCATTGAAGATCTAAAATTGAAGGCCAGTTACCATTAAAAGGACATTATAAGGAGGCAGACATTTTCTAAAATAGATTCCTGGGCACTGATCTAGGGCATAGTACAACACCCTGATGAAGAGTGTGATTTAGGGTACATGGTTGGAGGAATGTGCACTGGGCAGGAATATCTATGAGCCAGGCTCAGTTCCTGACTCTGCCAAATATCTGCTCTGAAACTTAATTTCCAACTCTGCAAGGTAGAGAGATTGACCTTAAAGAGTTATTCAGTTTCATTTCAATCCATGAGTTGGGGGTTTTGGTCCTCATACTCACCAAAGGTTTAGTTGACTTTTTCTCCATGATGACTGGTAGAATTCCAGAAATGACAAACTACTCAGAAAGGAGAGACAATGGTGAAGTCAGTTTCTATGTACAGGTGAGGCTACAATGTTATTATTGTGGTGTTTATGGAAAACCCCTATGGAAACAGTCCCGGGAAACCTTTGACCAACAATGTAAGACCCAATTAATTACATAGATATTACTCTTTTTCCCACAGAGTATTCAGAAAAGCATGAACAAAAGCAAATATAAGTAGTTTTGGAGTTAGACACTATGTAGAGAAAAATATGAAAGCAATGGTATGGAAAAAGAAAAGAGGGGGGCAGTTAACAGATACGGGAGGACAGAGAAATATATTTTAAGTTGGTGGTTCCCCAGCTTAGGGTGGAGTGGTGGCTGAGATCAGACAGAAGACAAGCCTGGATGCAGTGAGTCATTAATGCTGTGTTCCGAAAGTCAAAGATACCACTTTACAATATTCATAACCTAATAGATTTGGGACAGTGAAGTAACAGAAAATCCTTTAACAATGGGGAAAAAATGGGACAAAACAGAGAGAAGAGAAAAGTTGTAGATCCTACAGCCCCAACACTAAGTACTTTAGGTCTGCCTAAATAAAGCCTGTCTTCAAAATCGGACGAGGTGCCTCTACCAATGTGGGCTGTGCTTCATGACTTGCTCTCAAAGAGCAGAGTATGGAAAGAGGGAGAAGAGGAACCTCCCGACTCTACCTCAGCCTCAGGGTCAAGGTTAACGTCATCAGTGACAAATCACGTTGATAGCATATGCCCTTGTAGAACACCTCACCTCTCTCCCTTCCACATGAAAATCCATCACAATTAGACTGAACATGAGAAAAAAAATATCAGGTGAACCCAAATTTAGCAACATGTTAGAATTCAAAAACTCCTGGCCAGTGCTACTCAACATCCTCAGGGACAAGTGTGAGAAAGTATAGAGGAGTCGAAGGAGACACAATGATTAATGTAATGTAGTATCTTTGATGGGATCTTGGAATAGAAAACAGGACAAACTTGTGAAATCCTCAAGGATTTCTTCCCACCTCTCCTCACCCAATCTCCGCCTAACCCTCTGTCCTTCTAAGGCTCTCACCTCACACACAAGGCTCCTACGAATGGGTGAGTAGCCTTCAACAGGGTGGAAAGCATCGGGGTAAATTGTGGAGAGGAAGGAACAGATACCAAAATAATTCCCAAACTCAACACCATCACCCCACACAGGATCTGGATGGTCTGTTGGGAGAAGGGAGATGGAGGATTAAAATCAGCATTTGGAAAGGCAAGGCATCTTTATCTCTCCCAGGGTGACCGCACATTATCACTCTCTGCAGGACCCCGGCAAGGATACAGACACTGAAAAGCTCTAGAGTGAGAACCCTGCAAAGATATTTGGAGGAGATGCTGCTGTGCCGCACACAACTACCGTCTCGGGGCACCTGGCAAGTGCTCAGCAAGTCTTCAGGCATCTCTGCCTCTCCGCCCTTGTCTGGCTGCCGGCTCCCTGAGAGACTCTTTCCCCCGGCTCTCTGATTCCATTGCTACTAATTCTCCTTCTACCTCTTATGGAACAGGGGACATCTGAAAGCCCTCACACTGTCTTAGCCCTGGTGGTGTGGACGTGCCTCCTTACATCCCACAGGCCCTGCTGGACACCACAGAGAGCCTGGCCCCTGGCCAGCTCCTTGACCCCTCCAGGCCATGTCCCTATAGCTGAGGATCTTGGCTTCCAAGTGGACAAGTTTTCCTCCTTGACATCCACCTCAGATATTTTTGGCTCTGTTAACATTTACCAAGCCAACGTTTTCCAAACATTATGTCCACGAGCCTCATAGAAATCCACAGGATCGTATATTGGAGACAAGGCAATCGTTCCCACTGAATCCTTTTTTTTTTTTAAAGACTTTATTTATTTGTCAGAGAGAGAGACAGCGAGAGCAGGAACACAAGCAGGGGGAGTGGGAGAGGGAGAAGCAGGCTTCCTGCGGAGCAGGGAGCCCGATGCGGGGCTTGATCCCAGGACCCTGGGATCGTGACCTGAGCCGAAGGCAGATGCTTAAGGACTGAGCCACCCCGTCGCCCCATTCCCACTGACTTCTGCGAACTTAGATCATATAAGTCAGAAACAATTCCAGAAGGCGGAGCTCTGTAGTTCCCTCCCAGTCCTGGGCATATCCCCCCCTCCCTCCCCACTTTGCTCCACAGAGCTTCTTTAATAAATCATGCACAAGAGGAGAGAAGCTGGCAAAAGACAAATATCTCTGTTCTCAAAACGGAAGGAGAAAAAGGGGGAAGGAGGTTTATTTTTCCTATAATTTGTGGTGAGGGAAAAATTCCCTTCAAAAAAAAAAAAATCATTCGGAGTATCAAGCATGCAGTTGGTGAACACAGAAAAAAAAGTACCTAAAATATGTAATTATTTGCCATTACTTTTGTAAAAAAAAAGATGTACAGCTTTTTGTATGTGAATTATTCCTCAATAAGGTGGTTTTTTAAAAAAGAAAATGTTGAGAAGCGTGCTGTTGCAAAAATACAGAAACATCAACAAAAGGTCAATTCTGAGGGTTGCTGGAGTGGTGGGGGGTGGGAGGGAGGGGGTGGCTGGGTGACAGACACTGGGGAGGGTGTGTGCTATGGTGAGTGCTGTGAAGTGTGCAAGACTGTTGAATCACAGACCTGTACCTCTGAAACAATACATTATATGTTAAAACAAAAAAAAGAAGATAGTAAGAAGGGAAATATGAAGGGGGGAAATCGGAGGGGGAGATGAACCATGAGAGACGATGGACTCTGAGAAACAAACTGAGGGTTCTAGAGGGGAGGGGGTGGGGGGATGGGTTAGCCTGGTGATGGTGATTAAAGAGGGCACGTACTGCATGGAGCACTGGGTGTTATGCACAAACAATGAATCATGGAACACTACATCACAAACTAATGATGTAATATAGGGTAATTAACATAACAAAAAAAATTTAAAGAGGAAAAAAAATCTGAAAAAGATTCAGAATAGGAGAAATACACTTTTCATATCATCTTATGTCTGGAGAAGATTCAGACGGCCCTCTAGGGGGCTTCCACTGGTCTGCCCATCAACCTGGAGTTCCTCTGGCAAAACTTGAGAGCCTCCATACTCATGATGTAGTTCCAAGACTTCAGTTCCTTTCCTGCGCCCCCTCCCCATCCCAGTCCAGCTAGTTCTGAATTGGACTTACCCCAAGAACTTTGACATCTGCCTTTAGATGTTTCTCTAGGCTGTCTTACCTCTGGTTGGTGGGTTTGGGTTCCTCTGTTTGGGGGAAATTGATGCCGTTTGGTGTCAGAACTATGATGGTCTGATTGGCCATGGCTGTGATATGATGGTACCATCAACACTGGAAGAGAAAATAAATTCAGCTCTTAAAAAGTATAGAGCTCTTGAGTCTCCCCAAACTGGGAGCCAGTATTTTCCCACTAGTTCTGACTTAACCTATCCTTTCAGGAAGGAAACTGATAGCATGGAGCTGTGAAAACCACAAAGATTTGGTATCATGAATATTTTTTGGCACAGTTCATTCATTATAGATAAGAGACACATCACAGGGAAGCAGCAACACCAATCGTGAGAGGTCTCAATGTCCAGAGGCAAATGGCCACAAAAACTTGCAAAATGTAGAAATCTCTTTCCTCTAGTTCTACCCACAACAACTGAATTGCCTACTCAGGTTCTGCATATCTCACACTAACTCTGTTCATTTTTTAGTCCAATCATAATACTTACCGGGACTAACCCTAGGTATTTTTTATCGTATTTTACTGGACATTATCCTGTAATGCCTTTTTTTCTTTTTTTAAAGTAAGCTCTACATCCAATATGGGACTTGAACTCACAACCCTGAGATCAAGAGTCACATGTTCTACTGACTGAGCCAGCCAGGCGACCCCATCCTATAGCACCTTTAATCTTACAACAACCCTGTATGTTAGTTCTTTAGTTAGCAAAACCATGTCATATTTAGGGAAACTCAGAATCAAAAAGTTTATTATGAATGGAAATAATGCTCACTTTGCATATATGCATGGCAAAGAGTTAATGCTGAAGAAATATTTGCAGTTATAATGATTACTCAGGCACGCTCACACAATTGGGGAGCTGTAGAACCGGGGCTGGACCCCAGCTCTCTCTGAGTCTGGAGCCTTCGCACAATTCACTAGAGCATGCGACCTTCTCGTCCGCCCCCCCCTCGCCCCCCCCCCCCCCCAGCAGCAGCAGCCTGCGCCTGCGCGAATTCAGTTTGGAGAAGCAGCAGCGCGCAGAAGTATGGGAATAGGACCTGGAGTCATGAAACCAAGGTTCAAGGCCCGGCTCTCTGCTTGCCTCAAGGATCAATACCTGTGATGTTTATTAGCTGTATTAGCTGTATTAGCGGCGAGCTCAGCTTGGATATCTGTTCGGGGCACCATTCTCAGCCCAGGGACTGTCCAGTTTGCACAGGGCCCACGAACATCTAAAGGGGTAAGAACTGGGCTCCCGTTAATCACATGACCTCAGGTAAAGGACTCATCAAGATGACACAGAAAACAGCAGAAAGAGTTAAACCAGATACTCCTTCTCTCTGCTCACTCTATTTCCAGAATACTCTGGTGTCTCTTAAGTTCTTTCCATGAGCTTCCAACCAAATATCCCCTCTCAGGGAGGCACAACAGGGGCGTGGGAAGGTGAAAACAATCTCTCAGCACTGCCTACTTGTGCTTGTGGATCAGCCTGTTGGTTCCAGCTGAGTGCTCACAAACTCCCAGGAGACTGTAACTCTGGGTTCTCACACATTCCTGTAGATTTTTCTACTTGGCTTCATCTTTTGAAGGTCACCAGCCCTTCCTTAGTCCAGAGTTTACAGCTACACACAGGATGTGATACTTAGAGATTGTAGATTTGTGAAATGAGCTTGCACTTCCTTTTTTTCCAAACTCCTAGCATCTTCAGAAAAGTCACAAGTAGAACCACCTCATGGCTGGGAGAACGTGGGATTCCTGGAGCTCTATATGTGCATTGTCACCCCAATACTTACTAGCTCTGTTATTAAACAAGTCTATGTTCTTCTCTGTGACTCAGTGTTCAAATCTCTTTAGTAGGGAAACAATATCAACACTGGAGATTTGTTATAAAGTTTAGAGAAAATGTTTATAGAAGGCCTTTACTGCTTCCAAGGAGCATTCGATAATATGTAACTAATAATAGTAACATTGACTGTAATAATGATATTGATAAATAATAATATTCAATAATATATAGCTAACCATAGTCTGACTATACTTCTTTCAAGGAGCGTTCAATAATATGTAGCTAATAATAGTAATAATGGAATATAGAAAGAAATTTTTTTTGTTAGTTATGTATATTTTTTTTTCCAGATCCCCAGGCTCTGGACAGGCTGAACCAGCCTCTCAGCACCCGCTATCTAGATGCTGCCTGCTACAGAATTGTCTTCCATCTCTGACCTCTCTCTAGAAATAGATCCCTGTCCCCTGGACAGGTTGGACACCTCTAGGAAGTGGTGAAACCAGATGGGGGTGTAGTTGGGGAAGGACCTGCACAAACTTCACAAACTCACGCTTGGGACAGTTTTGAGAAAAAGATGGGTCCTGTGCACCCTCAAGCCCTCAGGTGGTTGTTTTTTGGAAGCCGACTTTGATACACCAGACAAGGGTGCCAGCTCAGAGCCAGTCACAGAAGCTGAACAGCCCCATCCCACAAGCTTCTTCCTTCCCTTGGGAGAGTGCCAGAAAGACCCTGGGAACACAGCTGGACAATCACTGTCACCTCAGGGGGCCGTGGGTTCTGCACTTAACTCCATACTTCAAAGAAAAGAATTGGGGCGCCTCGGTGGCTCAGTTGGTTGAGCATCTGACTCTTGATCTCGGCTCAGGTCTTGATCTCAGGGTCATGGGTTCGGGCCCTTCGCCAGGCCCCGAATTGGCCTCCACTCTGGGCATGGAGCCTACGAAAAAAAAGAAAAGAATTAAGAAACAACATTAAGTTTGGCATAGTTCCCGGGACAGATGGCACAGATTACTAAATGCAATTTTTTTTTTCTTAAATTCTAGAGATGAGTCTGAGAGAGGGAACAGACTTGCCCAGAAGCAGTGGGGGAGCTACAGAAGAATCTCTACCCTCTCACTCCTGGGCTTCTGGTACCCCTTATCCTTTCCCAAGGTGCCTCCTGGCATTTTCCCATCATGCCCTGTGCCCTTTTCACCATCCCAGCAGCCAGTAAAATAGTGGGGTACAGCTCCCTCCTGGGCTTTGACAAAGAAGGAGCCCAGCCCCATAAGGGACAACCACAACCTCTTTCCCGTCAGTGGAATGTGCTAATAACCAATTAAATCTATCGACCAAGCGAAGATTCCCTCTACAGTCTGTCTTCCTCTCTATACTATTATAACTTTAAATGATCTCAGAGGATTTATAAGGATTGCCTGAGACGACACCGTAAGGTGCTTGGTACAGAACCGTACAGACTAGTGGCCCCAAAGGGGTCTATTAACGGTCTTCCCTCAACACTCACCCCACCCAGTTTCCCAATTCCAATCTCCCTCCCTGCTTCTCTTTCCCACTCTGCATCCTCCACCTTCTTTTTCTTTTCTTTTGGGCTTCAGTAATATCTGAACAGGAGGCTCCTCTCTCTGTTCTCTCAACTTAGACCCATCCCACCTTGACCATCTGTTGTTTCCAGAGTCTGAACTCTGCCAACCCAACCTGGAGGGAAAGGGAAAGGAAGGACACAGCAGTTAACACTTGCGGTTAATAATTTAAGACAGTGCTTGTCTGAAGAAGCACTAATGACATTTTGATTTGGATAATTTTTTTTTTGTTGCAGGGCAGGGGGTTCCTGTCCTGTGCACTACAAGATGTTTAACAGGATCTCTTGCCCCTACTCCCTAGATGCTAGAAACACTGTTCACCCCAGATGTGATGTCACCAGATATTGCCAAATGTCCCCTGATTGAGAGGGGACAAAATTGAGAACCACTGATCTAGAAGCAAAAAGTTTTTCTGTGACTTCTGTGTAAAGGCAAGCATGCAAGAAACAAATCATTATTGTTCTTTAACTATTAATTTCTTTAGTTTTTATTTTTAATTATAACTAAAAAAAAGACATAAAATTTATCACCTTAGCCATTTTTAAGTATATAGTTCAGTAGTGTTACGTATGTTCACATTACTGTGCAACGGGTCTCTAGAACTTTTTCAGTTTTTTGTAAAGCTGAAGCTCTATAGCCACTGAATGACAATTCCCCATTTCCTCCACCCTCAGCCCCTGGCAACCATCATTCTGGCTCTGTTTCTAGGAATGTGACTACTTTAGATGCCTCACAAGCATAGACTCATATCTTGTTTGTCTTTTTCTGACTGGCCTATTTCACATAGCATAATGTTCTCAAGTTTCATCCACATTGTAGCTTGTGGTAGGATCTCCTTGTTGTTGAAGGCGGAATAATATTCCATTGTATGCATATACCACTTTTGGCTTATTCATTCATCTGCCAATGGGTATTTTGGTTGTTTCCTTGGCTGTTGTGAATAATGCTGCCATAAATGTGAGTGTGGAATCTTTTCGAGATAAGCTAATTCATAGCTCTCCTTTTCCTTAGGGTCAGTTTCTAAAGATTTCATTTGGTTTGGTTGGGCCATGCTTTCCTGTCTCTCTATGTCTTGGGATCTTTTGTTGAGATCTGGCCATTTGAAAAAAAAAAAAAAAGCCACCTCCTGCAGTCTTTCAAACTGGTTTCATAAAAGGGAAGACCTTTGCCAATCAACATGGCTAGAGATTCTGGGGACCTTTCCAGCCTTTTCTGGGGATGCGTCCGCTCTGGGCATGTGTGTGTAAACCTTCCAGTTAAAGAGGTCTGCCTGCTTCTTCTCTGAAGCCCACACTCTATCTTCCCCTGCATCCTTCTGAGGTACCACAGTCACTCTGGAGCTATGACAAGCCACAGTGCTTGCTTTGTTCTTAGCGACTCCCAATCTCACTTCCAAACCGTGCCAGTTTCCCTCAGCACTCCAAATCTGTGAGACAGAAACCGATCCCTCCAGTAGCCCCTTCAAAAATCCAGAATGCTGGACACATGCTCTGTGCCTCCGCTCATCTTTCCCTCCTGAGGAAAAAGCTGGAGTTGGGAGTTTTCTCCCAATCATATCACACTGTGTCAGGGTGGGTAATGCACTTAGATGCATCTCTTCTTGGCTTTGTGCTTGCTTAGGAGGCTGTGACTTCTTAACTGGTTTCCAGAGGGCTCACAAGGCAATTTGGTCCATATATTGTTAATATGGTGTCTCCATGGGAGAATGGGGACTTGGGGCTTCCTATTCTACCATCTTGCTGATGTCACTCAAGTTAATTTCTTGTTATAAGATCTTATTCTGTCTGCTGAGAGGTGGAAAGTCTCCCCTCTACCTGTGGCAGAACCTACAAAACAGGTGTTTATATAGTGATGGAGAGTTGGACTGCGGAGTAATTTTGGTGTTCATTTACCAAAGCAGGTCATTGTTCCAAGGATCCACTTGGAAAGTAAGAAGGTCCAAACTCTTTGGACCCCAAACAACCATCTGGGTCTTCGTTATTTTAGCCAGGTCCCATCTGCATCTCAGCTTTCGTCACTAACCCCCCTGCCCCCCTCTCTTCTCAGGACCACAGGAATCTTCTTCAAGTCACCAAACACATCGGTTATTCTCTTAATTATCATGATTACTCCTTCCATTCCCTATCCCCTCTTGTTCCTAAATAGTAGGAACTCTGCTCTTTCTGAAACATTTATCATAACTTCTTTAGTGGGATCTGATTCTTTGGACTTTTGGAAAACAAAAGCTATAAACTAGTAGGCAAAATCTCCTTTTCCTTCCTCCATTTATATATTCCTGTACTTCCCCTACCATTTCCTCACCCCCCTCCCCATTAATAGGTTATCTTAAGGAAAAAGCTAAGAAAGTCCTAAAATGCTTGGACTGAGAAAAAAAAAAACAAATATTATCTTGCAAGAATTTTAGTCTTGCTCACAGTCTGTGGATAAATTGCTGTTGGGCAACAGGAAGTCTGCAGCTGAACACACAGCCTGACCACCTGCTCCACCCTTCAAGAGCTTTGGAGAAGGAAGGGCCAGAGCCCAGCACAAGCTAGTTCATGGCAGAGACTGAGATGCTTCTACATAAGTGAGGAGTTTCTTCCTATAATGGAGAAGAAGCCTGCAGTGGGCAGGAAGAAAAGGGAAAACCATCTCCCAACTGAGAATTAAGTGGACTCAAGTGTGTAAGATCTTTTTGATTTGAATAAACAGACCCCTGACTCTGATCTCTGTGGGCATTAGGTTGTTTCTAAAGGGCTAAAGCCTTGTTTGTTATAGGTGAGGAACAGCCTCAGGTCAATTGCTTTCTATTTGTGTCCCATATGTACAGACATCTATCGCATTTCTGTATACTAATAATGAAGTAGCAGAAAGAGAAATTAAGAAAACAGTCCCATTGTTTTACAATTGCACCAAAAAATAATAAAATACCTAGGAATAAACTTAACCAGGGAGGTGAAAAACCTGTGCTCTGAAAACTATAAAATACTAGCGAAAGCATTGAAGATGACACAAACTAATGGAAAGATATTCCATGCTCATGGGTTGAGAGAACAAATATTGTTAAAATGTCCATATGACCCAAAGCAATATACAGATTTAATGCAATCCCTATCAAAATACCAACAGCATGTTTCACAGAACTAGAACAAATAATTCTAAAATGTGTATGGAACCACAAAAGACCCTGAACAGCCAAAGCAATCTTGAAGAAGAACAAAGCTGGAGGTATCACAATTCCAGATTTCAATATATATTATAAAGTATTAATCAAAATAGTATGGTATGGGCACAAAAACAGACACACTGATCAACAGAACAGGATACATAGCCCAGAAATAAATCTGTGCTTATATGGTCAATTAATCTTCAACAGAGGCAGGAATATGCAATGGGAAAATCTTCTTCAACAAATGGTGTTGAGAAAACTGGACAGCAACATGCAGAAGAGTGAAACTGGACCACTTTCTTACACCATACACAAAACTAAACTCAAAATGGATTAAAGGCCTAATTGTGAGACCTAAAGCTATAAAAATCCTAGAAGAGAGCATCAGAAGTAATTTCTCTGACATCAACTATAACAATATTTTTCTAGATAGGTCCCAAGAGGCAAGGGAAGCAAAAGCAAAAATAAACTATTGGAACCACATCAAAATAAAAAAACTCCTGCACAGCAAAGGAAATCATCAACAAAACAAAAAGACAATCTACTGAGAGGGAGAAGATATTTGCAAATGATATATCCAATAAAGGGTTAGTATCATACATATATAAAGAACTTCTACAACTCAACAACAACAAAAAACCCCAAATAATCCAATTAAAAACTAGGCAGAAGACATGAATAGTCATTTCTCTAAAGAAGAAATACAGATGCCCAAAAGACGCATGAAAAGATGCTCAACATCACTAATCATCAGGGAAATGTAATTCAAAACCACAATGATCTATCACCTCACACCTGTCAGAATGGCTAAAGTAAAAAACACAAGAAACAAGTGTTGGCGAGGATGTGGAGCAAAGGGAACCCTCGTGCACTGTTGGTGGGAATGCAAACTGGTGCAGTCTCTGTGGAAAACAGGATAGAGGTTCCTCAAAATATTAAAAATAGAACTACCATATGACCCAGTAATTCCACTACTGGGTATTTACCGAAGAAAACAAAAGCACTAATTTGAAAAGATATATGCACCCAAATGTTTTTTGCAGCATTATTCACAATAGCCAAAATATGGAAGCAGCCCAAGTGTCCATTGAAAGATGAATGGATAAAGAAGGCATGGCATAGGGGCGCCTGGGTGGCTCAGTCAGTTAAGCATCTGCCTTCGGCTCAGGTCATGATCCTAGGGTCCTGGGATCGAGCCCTGCATTGGGCTCCCTGCCCAGCAGAAAGCCTGCTTCTCCCTCTCGCACTCCCCCTGCTTGTGTTCCCTCTCTCGCTGTGACTCTCTCTATCAAATAAATAAATAAAATCTTAAAAATAGTGTGTATATATATATATATGTATGTATATGTATATGTATATGTATATATATATATAATGGAATATTACTCAGCCATAAAAAAGAATGAGGTATTTGTGTCCCACATTTATTATTGATATTTTGTTTTATGGCTTATATCTGAAAATGTTTAGAAATATCTCTCTTCAAGTTATTAATGTGAGCCAAATGATAAAGAAATAGTTTTATGGTCATGCCAAGGTTCATGGCTCTCTGACTAAGTCAACATCTGCATTTAACTTCCCAGTGTGGGGGAAACATTGCTTAACCTGAAATATACAGATGGTTTAAGCTGTGCTATGTCAAACTAATACAACATCTAGGATAATTTTCTCATGAAATAATAAACATTGACACATAATTAAGATCAATTTATTTAAGAGAGCTTGCTACAGTTATGTCTTCCCAAGAAAGATATAACATTTATAGCTTTATCTCAGAGTTTCTGTGGAACTACATACTGGATTATTATATTAACAAATTTGGGGATATAATTATGCTAGTAAGTTATATAGGAGAATGTTATTCTTAGGAGGTAGGTCCTGGGTATTTAGGGACCAAGTATCATGATGTCAAGCAATTGTTTTAAGATTCAGCACTATATCCATGTATGTGTGTATCTGTAAAGTGGTTCTGACCCCATTCCAACGTGTGTGTGTGTGTGTGGAGGGGGTTCCCACACCACCAACCAATTATTGCACACCAGCAGGTGTCCAATTCAACTCAATTCTGGCGCTATCTACTTGGATACAGCATCAGATTCCACAGGTTAAGGGCTCAGTCCCACAAAACCAATCCCCCCACAACATACAAATTCAGATGCCAGTCACAATTCCAGGTTGTTACTTGTGCTTCTAACCCACTACCTACAGATTTGGAAATTCGATCAAACCCCTTGGATTTGATTAATTAAACTCAGAAGCCTTTTACAAGGTGACTCTTGATAATGTGGGGGTTGGGGCACTGACTCCTACACAGTTGAAAATTGATGTATATCTTTTGCCTCTGCAAAAACTTAACTAATAATTGCCTACTGTTGACCAGAAGCCTTACCAATAATGAAAATGGTGGATTAACACATACTTTGTATGTGTATTACATACTGTATTCTTACAATAAATAAATATAGAAAAGAAAATGTTATTAAGAAAACCATAAGAAAGAGAAAATACATTTATAGTATGTATTGTAAAAAAAAAATCCATGTATGGGGCACCTGGTGGCTCAGTTGGTTGAGCATCCAACTCTTGGTTTTGGCTTAGGTCATGATCTCAGGATTGTGGGATTGAGCCCCACACGGGGCTCCATGCTCAGCATAGAGTCTGCTTGTCCCTCTCTCTGCCCCTGCCCCCTGCTTGCACTCTCTCCCTCTCTCAAATAAATAAATAAATAAAATTTTAAACTCCATGTATAAGTGGACCCACACAATTCAAGCCTGCATTGCTCAGGGGGCAACTGTTCTTACTAGATTACTGGTTTATCACAAAAGGACATGACTCAGAAACAGACAGATGGAAAAAAACAGGCATAGGGCAAGGTGAAGGGAAATGACACAGGGCTTCCACGTCCTCTCTGAGCCACTTTTCCCAAACCTCCACATGTTCACCAACCAGGAAGCTATCCTAACCCTTTCTTTTTTTTAATTTTTGTGGAGTCTTTATTACTCAGACATGATTGATTGGCCATTAGCAACTGATTCAACCTCTAGCTCCTCTCCTCTTCCTGGAGGTCAGGGGGGCAGACTAAAAGTTCCAACCTTCTAATCATGTGGTTGTTTCCTCTGGTGATCAACTCCCTTCCTTAGGTAATTTCCAAGTCACCTCAGTAATATAAACCCAGTCAGTGGAAAGTGGCTTGTTATAAATCACAAGACACCCATTTCACCTTTACCTCTATGAAGGGGTTTTAGGAACTGAGGACAAAATAACAAACATTATAACAAAATATGCTCCCATTGATCTTATCACTCAGGAAGTTCCAAGGTTTTGGGAAAAGCGAATCAGGAACTGTGAATGAAGACTGAATATATATGAGAAATATATTTTGGTTATCTGAGTGACCAAATACACATTTCTATAAATTACAGTCAGCGTGTTCCTGCATAGTCAATAATAAAAAATATTATCTATAGATGTAGACAGACAATGCCCATCTAATAACAACAAATATGTTGTCCAACAGAGTGGGTTTATTGACTCGTTGCCACAGTGATAACACACACCATAAGAACTAGGAAACACCTAATCATAGGAAGAAATGGGATTATTTCAGGATTTGGGGAAAAGTGGAATTTAGGTAAACTTTAGATGTGGCGTTTTGATTGGCTTAAAGCAAAGCAGAGCTGGGTATAAAGGGGTTACCACTAAACCTGGGCTAGAAGTAGATTCAGAGTCCCATTTCCTTGGAAACCAGAAAGTTAAGAAAAAAACGTGCAGTGTTGCATCCCCAAAGTCCTTATGTGAAGCTCTGCACTGGTGATTTTTGGATTTCTTTGTTTTTTCCCTTTCCTTTTAAACAAGGAATGAAAAATTATTTTTTTTTAAATTTTTTAAATTAACATAGAATGTATTATTTCTTTCAGGGGTACAGGTCTGTG
This sequence comes from Eumetopias jubatus, assembly GCF_037043125.1. Lineage (NCBI taxonomy): Eukaryota > Metazoa > Chordata > Mammalia > Carnivora > Otariidae > Eumetopias > Eumetopias jubatus. The sequence goes on along the minus strand of NW_028274819.1, from coordinate 11,201,353 downwards.
ATTCCTCAGTCTTACACAATTCACAGCCCTCACCATAGTACTTAACCTCCCCAATGCCCATCACCCAGACATCCCCCTCCACTCCAACAACCCTCAGTTTGTTTCTTGAGATTAACAGTCTTTTATGGTTTGTTTCCTTCTCTGGTTTCATCTTGTTTCATTTTTCCCTCCCTCCCCCTATGATCCTCTGGCTTGTTTCTCAAATTCCTCATATAATACTTGTCTTTCTCTGATTGACTTATTTCACTTAGCATAATACCCTCCAGTTCCATCCACATTGTTGCAAATGGCAAGATTTAATTTTTTGATGGCTGCATAATATTCCATTATATATATATATACACCACATCTTCTTTATCCATTCATCTGTTGATGCACATGTAGGCTTTTTCCATAGTTTGGCTATTGTGGACATTGCTGCTATAAACATTGGGGTGTACATACCCATTTGGATCACTACATTTGTATCTTTGGGGTAAATACCCAGTAGTGCAATTGCTGGGTTGTAGGGTAGCTCTGTTTTCAACTTTTTGAGGAACCTCCATACTGTTTTCCAGAGTGGCTGCACCAGCTTGCATTCCCACCAACAGTGTAGGAAGTTTCCCCTTTCTCCACATCCTCGCCAACGTCTGTCATTTCCTGACTTGTTAATTTTAGCCATTCTGACTGGTGTGAGGTGGTAACTCATTGAGGTTTTGATTTGCATGCCGAGTGATGTTGAACACTTTTTCATTTGTCTGTTGGCCATTTGGATGTCTTCTTTGGAGAAATGTCTGTTCACTCGAGAAGAATGTGTATTCTGTTGCTTTGGGATGGAATGTTCTGAATATATCTGTGAAGTTCATCTGGTCCAGTGTGTCACTTAAAGCCTTTATTTCCCTGTTGATATTTTGCTTAGATGCTCTGTCCATTTTAGTGAGGGGGATGTTAAAGTCCCCTACTGTTATTGAATTATTGTTGATGTGTTTCTTTGATTTTGTATATAATTGGCTGCTCCCATGTTAGGGGCATAGACATTTACAATTGTTAGATCTTCTTGTTGGATAGACCCTTTAAGTAGGACGTAGTGTCCTTCCTTATCTCTTATTATAGTCTTTGGTTTAAAATCTAATTTGTCGGATATAAGGATTGCCACTCCAGCTTTCTTTTGATGTCCATGTGCATGGTAAATAGTTTTCCATCCTCTCACTTTAAACCTGGAGGTGTCTTTGGGTCTAAAATGAGTCTCTTGCAGACAGCATATTGATGGGTCTTGTTTTTTTCTCTAATCTCATACCCTGTGTCTTTTGATTGGGGCATTTAGCCCATTTACATTCGGGGTAACTATTGAAAGGTATGAATTTAGTGCCATTGTATTGCCCGTAAGGTGACTGTTACTGTATATTGTCTCTGTTCCTTTCTGGTCTATGTTACTTTTAGGCTCTCTCTTTGCTTAGAGGACCCCTTTCAATATTTCTTGTAGGGCTGGTTTGGTATTCGCAAGTTTGTTTAGTTTTTGTTTGTCCTGGAAACTTTTTATCTCTATTTTCAATGACAGCTTAGCTGGATATAGTATTCTTGGCTGCATATCTTTCTCATTTTGTGCTCTGAATATATCATGCCAGTCCTTTTTGGCCTGCCAGGTCTCTGTGGGTAGGTCTGCTGCCAATCTAATGTTTCTACTGTTGTAGGTTACAGACCTCTTGTCCCGAGATGCTTTCAGGATTTTCTCTTTGTCTCTGAGATTTGTGAGGTTTACTATTAGATGTCAGGGTTTTGACCTATTTTTACTGATCTTGAGGGGATTCCCTGTGCCTCCTGGATTTTGATGCCTGTTTGCTTCCCCAAATTAGGGAAGTTCTCTGCTATAATTTGCTCCAATATACCTTCTGCCCCTCTCTCTCTTTCTTCTTCTTCTGGGATCCCAATTAGTCTAATGTTTCGCTTTATGGTATCACTCATCTCTTGAATTCTCCCCATGTGATCTAGTAGTTGTTTATCTCTTTTTCTCAGCTTCTTTATTCTCCATCATTTGATCTATATCACTAATTCTCTCTTCTGTCTCATTTATCCTAGCAGTTAGAGCCTCCATTTTTTATTGCACTTCATTAATAGCCTTTTGATTTTGACTTGGTTAGATTTTAGTTCTTTTATTTCTCCAGAAAGTGATTCTCTAGTATCTCCTATGCTTTTTTCCAAGCCCAGCTAGTTTCTTTATAATTGTCATTCTGAACTCTAGTTCCGACATTTTACTAATATCTGTATTGATTAGGTCCCTGGCCATCAGTACTGCCTCTTGATCTTTTTTTGAGGTGAGTTTTTCTGTCTTTTCATTTTGTCCAGAGGAGAATAGATGAATGAGAGCACAAAATGCTAACAGGTTAAAAACGATCCCAGAAAGATATACGCTAAACAAATCAGAAGAGACCCGAAACTGGGGGGAAAAGAAAGGAAAAAAAAAAAAGAATATGATCAGGCTGGTGAATAGAACAGAGCCACACACTAGATTTTGGGTGTATTTTGGTCTGTTAGAAGAAATTGCCTCCCAAAATTTTAAAGAAAGAAAAACTTACATATATATACAAAACTAAGGGTAAATACGACAAAGGGATGGAATATAACTGTGAAGATGAAAATTTAAAAAGATTTTTTAAAAAGGAATTGACCTATTTCAATTTCCAATTGACCAACCAAGAAGTTGGTTGAAAAAAGAATGAAAAAAATTTAAAAAAAAAGAATGTGATCAGGTGGGAGAGTATGACAATGTCATACACTAGATTTAGGATACATTTTGGTCTGTTAGAAGAAACTGTATCCCAAAATTTTAAAGAAAGAAAAACTTACATATATATAAAAAATAAGGCTAAATACAATGAAGAGATAGAATATGACTGTAAAAATGAAAAATTAAAAAGGATTTTAAAAAAGGAATTAAGATGGTTGAAAAGGAAAGAAGAAAAATTCAACTAAAAAAATAGAAAAAGAAAAAATAAAATTTTTAAAAATTAACTTTGAAAGACTAAAGCATCATGGGAAAAACGCCATGAATTCTATGTGCTGTATTCCCCTAGTGCTGGAGTTCTTTTTATTTTTTTTAAAGATTTTAGTTATTTATTTGATAGAGAGAGACAGATAGTGACAGAGATAGCGAGAAAGACCACAAGCAGTGGGAGAGGCAAAGGGAGAGGGAGAAGCAGGCTCCCTGTGGAGCAGGGAACCGGATGTGGGGCTTGATCCCAGGACCCTGGGATCATGACCTGAGCCGAAGGCAGACGCTTAATGACAGCCACCCAGGCACCCCTGGAGTTCTTTTTTTTTTTTTTTTTTTGAAACAGTGAGAGAGAGAGAGCACAAGCAGAGGGAGAGGCAGGCAGAGGGAGAAGCAGGCTTCCCGCTGAGCAAGGAGCCCTATGTGGGACTCGATTCCAGGGCCCTGGGATCATGACCCAAGCTGAAGGCAGCCACTTAACAGACTGAGCCACCCAGGCGTCCCCTCGCGCTGGCGTTCTGCCATTCTCATTGATCGGTAAACTTGGTCTTGGCTGGCTGTTCGTGCTGATCTGGGGGCGGGGCCTGTTGCCGTGGTTCCCAAATGTCTTTGCTGGAGGCGGAATTGCCCCGCCCTTGTGAGTCCGGGCTAAGCAAGCTGCTCGGGTTTGCTCTCAGGAGCTTTTGTTCCCTGCAAGCTTTCCGTACGGCTTTGGAGGAGGACAGTGAAAATGGCGGCCTCCCAATCTCCGCCCCAGAGGAGGCAAGAACTCGGGGCCTGCTCCTCAGTGCGCCCCCAGAGAAAAGCAGTCAGTCACTCCCGTCTCCCCGGTCTCCGGCCGCACTCCGTGCTCACCCGGCCTGTGACCGAGCGTTTCTATCTCTGGCACCCGACTCGGTGTGGAGTCTCCAAACCCAGCAGATCCCTGTGGTGCTGCTCCTCCCGGGGGAGGAAGGGGAGTCTCCCCAGATCTGCCGCTTGTTGGGTCCCTGCTGGAGGAGCAGTGGCCTGACTGTGTCACCAATCACAGTTTATGGCAACCCCGAGCCGAGTGCCCGCGCCTCGGCTCCGTCTCTGCAGCCGGCTTCCCCGCTCCGATACCTGGGAGCTCTGCTGCACTCAGGCACCCCCGGTCTTTCTGTGACCCTGAGGGTTCCACCCCCCGCTTAGCCACTGGAGCAATGTCCCTCAGTGGACAGACTTCTAAAAGTTCCGATTTTGTGCTCCGCAGCTCTATCACTTGCCAGAAGCGGCCAACGGAGGCCCCCTCCCCTGCCGTCCTTTCCCGAATATCGTCTTGGATTCACTTCTCCGCACGTCCTACCTTCCAGAAAGTGGTCGCTTTTCTGTTCAGAGAGTTGCTGCTATTCTTTTCTTCGATCTCCTGTTGAGTTCATAGGTGTTCTGAATGGTTTGATCCCTATCCAGGTGAATTCCTGGGACCAGACAAAATTTAGGTCTCCTACCCCTCCACCATCTTGTTTCTTCCCCCTAGGAATGAAAATTTAAATGCTGGTGTAATTTTTTGTTCCTGCATAGACAGCCTGGAGAAAATGATTAATGCATAGACCAATTTATGTGTACGTTACATATAGGTAAACCTCTTCATATGTAATCTGCATGAGGATAAGGAACACCTATTTTGAAAATTAACTTTCAATGGTCTTAACCCAAGTTTCCAGAAAACAGAGCTGGTGACAAGGATTTAATGTTGATAGTTTATTTGGAAGAACATCAAAAGTGTGTAAGTCTTAATATAAAGTTTAATGGGAAACACAAAGGGAACACAGCTTGTTACCCCCTCCTAGATCAAAAGTTTGAAAAGTGCCAGCACCCAGAGGCACACAGCCCTTGAGCTCCCTTCCAGCCATTTCCCCCCCAAGGGTAACCACCCTACTGACTTCTAATACCAGTGATTCATTTGTCTTGGTTTTGGTGTCTCAATAAATAGAATCATACAGCATGTACTCTTTTGTGTTTACCCTGTTAAAGAAGAAAACCACAGGGGCACGTGGGTGGCTCACTAGGTTAAACATCTACCTTGGGCTCAGGTAATGATCTCAGGGTCCTGGGATCGAGCCCCACTTCGAGATCCGCATGGAGCCCCACGGCGGGCCCCATGCTTGGCAGGGAGTTTGCTTGTCCCTCTGCCCCTCCTCCCACTCATACTCTCTCTCCCTCTCAAATAAATAAGTAAAATCTTTAAAAAAAAAGGAAACCACAGGCCCTGAATAGAGTCACTTATGTTAAGGCCCCACGTCAGCAAACCAAGACTTAACAAACCTAACTGCAGTTTCAGCTTTGCGCAGTGGCAGTATCATAGCCAATGAGGTTTATCCAAGGCGTGATTATTGCTAATTGAGAACTAACTGCAGTTTCAGGGGCGCCTGGGTGGCTCAGTCGTTAAGCGTCTGCCTTTGGCTCAGGTCATGATCCCGGAGTCCTGGGATCGAGCCCCGCATCGGGCTCCCTGCTCCTCAGGAAGCCTGCTTCTCCCTCTCCCACTCCCCCTGCTTGTGTTCCTTCTCTCACTGTGTCTCTCTCTGTCAAATAAATAAATAAATAAAATCTTTAAAAAAAAAACAACAAAACTAACTGCAGTTTCAACGCTGCCCCCCTCGCCCCAGGAATGGAACCTCTAACACTTAACTTGAGTTAAGACCATTGAAAGTTAATTTTCAAAATAGGTGTTCCTCAACCTCATGCAGATAGATTACATATGAAGAGGTTTACCTATATGTAATGTACACATAAATTGGTCTATGCATTAATCATTTTCTCCAGGCTGTCTATGCAGGAACAAAAAATTATACCAGCATTTAAATTTTCATTCCTAGGGGGAAGGAACAAAATTGTGGAGGAGTAGGAGACCAAAATTTCGTCTGGTCCCAGGAATTCAGCTAGATAGGGATCAAAACATCCAGAACACCTATGAACTCAACAGGAGATCGAAGAAAAGAATAGCAGCAACTCTATGAACACGGAATTTCCTAGTCAGCACTAGGAAATTTACTGATAGACCCCTTCCATCGCCCTTAGAAGGATGACCTTGTCTAAAACAATGCATTCTTTGCTAATAATTTCCTTTTTCTGCCCCCTCTTTGTCTTCAAAATCCTTTCTTTTCCTGCAGCTTGATGGAGCTCCTTTCTGTTTGCTGGAATGTGTGCTGTCCAACTCATGACTTGTTCAATAAAGCCAATTTGATCTTTTAAATTACTCAGTTGTGTTTTGCTGTTTAACAGCCTTCTCTTCCTATTATTGTGTCATATTGCTGCTCTGTCATATCACTCCAAAACAGGAATTAAGTTAAATATGTATTATCTCTCTTGAGTTTGTGTGTTGGAGGGCTTTTAGTATGGCAAAGCAAAGCTAATTATAAGGGGAAAATGAAGTTTAGAGATGATGCCAGGTTTTTATTGTCACTTTTAACTGAAAATTCTGCACTGAATACGTTAGAACTGCCTTTTGAAGAGTAACTCTGGAAATAACTAGGACGTCAGCTCTGTGAGGTCACAGACAGCCTGGTTAGTTCATTGCTACATGCTTGGCAGATAGGATACTCAATAATTATTTGTTGAATAAAGATATTGTAGAGATGGAGTTAATTTGCAACTGTACTGGAAAAGCTCTATCTTTATCCCTGGGGATGCCTGAATATCTGGATTTTGACTCCTGGTTGAGACAAGAACATTGGAATTTATGAGTGCTGTTTAGAATCCCAAACTGCCTTGGTGACTACCTATATCAGCTTCTTTACTAATAGTTTGCAACTAACTTCACTGGCTTCATAAGCCTGACTTGACTACTTAATGAGACATTGAGAGATTTTTGCACAAATCTGGGCAGTTCAAGCCAAGGCTAGCATGGTTCATGCATTTGGTTGGGTCAATGAGGAGCCTGTACCGTGGAATGCCTCCAGTGCTTGCCGGTACTTTCTCTTGCTGCATCGTACCTTTTGTCTTTAGAGAAAAGCCTTATGTGAGAATACCCTATGGAGTCTGATGAGTCCTTTCAAATATCCAAACTGGTTAAACAAGACTGATTTAGGCAATCTAATTAAGAATAAAGGAGAAATAATATTTGCAGACAAGAAATAATATTTGCAGGTAATATTTGAATCGATTTTCTTTTTGGACCAGATGTCTGCCAGATAGAGAAATAAAAAATGCTTGAAATATGAAACCTGCATTCACAAGGTCAACTAGGTCAACTAAAACAATTCTTTTTCAGTTTTTAAATTTATTTAAGTGATTGCTACAACCCACGTGGGGCTCGAACTCACAATTCCAAGATCAAGAGTTGCATGCTCTTCCAACTGAGGCAGCCAGGTGCCCCTAAAACAAGTTTCATATAAAACTTCTATAGTATCCAATTGAAAGGTGAATATTTGGATTGTATATACATGATGGATTTATATGGAAATTTGTATCAAGCTCATCCCTAGTTACAAAATAAATTTGATTAGAATGATATTGAGATAATTTAACCAAGTACTAAATAACTAAATTTTGTAGTCCAGATATAATTTTCATTTGGTAAAGACAGTCTTTATCAACAAAAAAGGAAGGACTTTGATCTTACACCCAGACCTTGCCAGGGCTTCATAACTTAAGAAAAAAAATACACACACACACACACACACACACACACACACACTGTATCCTTAAAATTTATATATATGTATACATTACATATATATTATACACATACATATGTATGTATGTATATATGTAATATGCAACTTAGGTCATTTGGGGACCTTGTTATGGACACAGATTCTATGGCTTCAGAGCTAGAGGTAAAGTGGAAAATTTTTCATTGCTCTCTGTCATCTTTAATCAAATTTGGGAGGGAAGGAATACTAAGTAGAAAAAACAACTGAAGGAAAAAAAATCAGTTTTCAAAGGTAATCAATATGGCCCAAGGCACTCTGGTATGGTAGCCAGGCAAACGAAAACAGTCTGGATGACAGCTGGGCTGCAAAGCACCATGAGGTGCCTGACCCCCAGCTAGCCCATGACTCTCCTCCTCCTGACAGTTAGCCCCACTTGGCCGAGCTGAAGGAGTCTACTCAAGAGGTGGGTGATTCTGGTGAAGCTGTATGTGTTAATAGAGAAGAATCGGAAAAAGCTGTCTGATCTTTTCATTGGGGGAAAATACCACAATTTGCTAAAATTAACAATAAAAATGGGAACATCCAGGGAGCAAACATAGGGACTTTCAGAACTTCCTCTTCCTGATGTCTGTACTTACTGGACATGAAAAAAAAAAAAAAAAGGTCTAAGTTTTAGCCCTCCAAGTTAATCAGAATTAGCTAAGTTCCTGGGAATCACATGGGCTGCAGCAACCCCAACAAATGTCAATCGGTAAAAAACAAACTGTTGACATTGAAGAGTTTCCAAAAGGAAGCCAAACACATTGTCAGCTTAGTTTAAACCATATCTCAAATTTAGAAGTCATATTTTCCCCTATCCACCAAGAAATCAGAAGAAAGGAATTTCATATGTCTTTTCTGTGCTTATCATACAGCTATTTAAAAAATCAAACCAAGGAACATATTTTGATTAATTCAAAAATTTAAATACCTTCCCTGAAATTTGTATAGCTTTGTCTCATTGTGTTACCATTATTTGTATTGTGTGAAAACAAAAATCTTTGAACATGGATCAAAACTGTCCAGGTATTACTGTATAAAGGCATTGGAAAATATCAGAACTTACATATAAAATAATTGAAATGTGCAAGGGTCTTTTATGAGATGGTTCTCATGGAGTCTAAATAGGGTGACTTAAGAAAATGAGCATATGAAAATTGTTATACTTGAAATTTATGGTTGAAGATTTTAAATGATTGGGCAAGTATTAACTTAATTAAATGACCTCTTTAGATATCCTTAAATGAATTTTAAATATTGGAAAAGGAAAAAAAATACAATCATATATGTTTATTGGGATCCTTTTAAAGTTGAAGGAAAAAATCAATTCTTCATGTCATCATGGAACCAGACTTACTCTGTAGACCAATCTGTACAATTACAAAACTAGAAGCAATTCTAAACAACTACTTTCAGACATTGGACAGTAGTCACTGCAGGGCTTACAACATGGAGAAAACAGAAACAAATGTGAATATAACAACTGGTCTGGTTCTGCATGAAGAAACTTTCTAGATCGTGGTCAGGGAGATGGATCCCTACTGATCTTGCTACACTGAAAAATAGAAATCAGAGGTTCAGGGAGCTGAAGCAGCTAAAATTGAATTAGTGTGTGTAGAACCAGAAAGGAAGTAGCTGTGCAGAGAGAAGAGTTCCTGAAGTCTGCAAGAAAGTCTCCTTGAATTTGTTGTTAAATACTAAGCTGACATTTATAAGTTGAAATTCCAAATGTCCAATCAAATACTAAACAGATAGTTGCAAGCTAAATGATTACCAGAAGTCACACAGAGCTGGGAGCATTCAAGTTCCTATAAGTGGGTGTGCAGAGTCTCCATGAACACTTAGGATATAAGGACCTCCAGAAGAGTTAAGCCTTAATGATAAATCTAAACTAGTCCAGCATAATAATGACTCTAAAGCCTCCTTATAAAGGCTTTTAAAAACATTAAAATGTAGACCTAGAAATGCCACATAACCCAAATCTATTTCTAAATATTTATGTACATATATGTATATATGTAAATACATTAGCAAGTTAACAATGCTTACCTTTAATGGTAAGATTATTGGTGGGTTTTGTCTCACATATTCCTAGATTTTCTAGTTTTTTGCAGTGTATTAGTATTTTAATTAGAAGAAAGGTAAAGGGAAAATACCACAAATCATACTTCTTTTCCCTTATAAGTTTTAGAACTTTACCAAATTACAATGTTTTGTTACAATAAAAGTCCAGATTAGGAAAAAAAGCCTCAAAAGAATCAAACTGGTCTACAAGTCTAACTGCCTGTCAGAAATAAAGTGTAGTATTATGAAAAGAGAAAATTTGAGCAATCAACCACATAAAAATGACTACATCTAGCATCCAATCAAAAATCATTATATATGCCAAGAAGCAGAAAAAAGACAATAACCAATAACCAGGAGAAAAATCAATCAATAAAAACAGACCTATACATTACTGAAAAATTTAAAATGATATGATATGAAATGCAGGCAGTCTTCTCTAAAAGTTAGAATCATAATATCTTGTTCTAATAGCCTGGAATATTTGTATGAACTTTTTACAAGTAAAAATACACTTAGATTGCTTATATAAATATGAACATAGAAAGGTTTATGGATGCAAAAATTCTTGCCAAAGGAAGACATGCTCTGGCCATTTAATAGAAACCCAAAGCAACATCTCAGCAAATACGAGTATAGGTATTTTCTAAAATCCAAGAAACAGCAAAGAATCAAGTGATGTAGGGTCTTGTGGGACCTAGTAAGAGCTTTGGCGTTTATTGTGAATTAAAGAGGAAAGCATAGTAGGATTTTGTCCAGTTACTGCACTACTTGAATAGATCTATTTTAATTCCTTTATATGTCTAAAACTTCAGGGATTGGCTTGACTCCAGATGTTGGCCCAGTTCCAGGGACACTTTGACTCAAGAGATTCAAATGACATTGTTAGGTACTCATCTTTCACTTGGAATCTCTCAGTTTTGCTCTCTTCTGTAAGCATTTGTCTCCGATAGGATTCATACAGTAGCATGATGACAGCTAATAACATTAGATTTACATCTGCACAGCTCTGAGCACAACAGGAAAGAGAAAAGAGGAAGATTCTCTTTCCTGGCCAGTGAAGCAAAAATACTGGGATTAGCTTTGCTTGGAAATGTATCATTTATCTTTTTTAAAAAATTTTATTAGGTTACATTAATCACCATACAATACATCATTAGTTTTTGATGTGGTGATCCACGATCCATTGTTTTCGTATAACACCCAGTGCTCCATGCAGTACGTGCCCTCCTTAATACCCATCACCAGGCTAACCCATCCCCCCTACCCCCTCCCCTCTAAAACCCTGTCTGTTTCTCAGAGTCCATAGTCTCTCATGGTTCATCTCTCCCTCCGATTCCCCCCCCCACTTCATTTTTCCCTTCCTTCTCCTAATGTCCCTCATGCTATTCCTATGTTCCACAAATAAGTGAAACCATATGATAATTGACTTTCTCTGCCTGACTTATTTCACTTAGCATAATCTCCTCCAGTCCCATCCAAGTTGATGTAAAAGTTGGGTATTCATCCTTTCTGATGGCTGAGTAATATTCCATTGTATATATGGACCACATCTTCTTTATCCATTCATCTGTTGAAGGGAATCTTGGCTCTTTCCACAGTTTGGCTGTTGCAGACATTGCTGCTATGAACATTGGGGTGCATATCGCCCTTCTTTTCACTACATCTGTGTCTTTGGGATAAATACCATGGAGTGCAATTGCTGGGTCATAGGGTAGCTCTATTTTTAACTTTTTGAGGAACCTCCACACTGTTTTCCAAAGTGGTTGTACCAACTTGCATTCCCACCAACAGTGTAAGAGGGTTCATATAATTGGTTTTTCTTAAGTCACTAAGCTACCACAGAACCAGCCACTTTAGTTGGGTTGATGTAATTCTGCCATTGCCCAGATCTAGGAGAAATTGAGGGTAGAGTCAGCTCCACCTTTGTGGATAAATTGGGAGTAAGGGCATGGTGGTTCCTTAGAGGAAATTCAGGTTACGATTATCAGAACAAATGGGAATAAATACTGTGTATCAAAAATGTAAAATGTAAATGAAATATTGGAGAAAAATAATAAGTGAGGGAGGAAGCTGTCATTTAAAATATCAACACATATAAAATAAATACAAGATTGTGGCTGTACAAAGGAGAGACAACTATGTTTCTATTGCATGGTAAAATACTAACATTTAATGTCAGTGTTTTATAATATTCAACAATACTAATAAAAATAAATGCTAGAGACAAGTCTATAAAGCAAGAAAAGAAAATACTAATGAATATATTGTAAAGTTGAAATGAGAAATGTAAAATGTGAGAATTTATACTGAATGGAGCACTGGGTGTTATACGCAAACAATGAATCATGGAACACTACATCAAAAACTAATGATGTAATGTATGGTGATTAACATAACCTAATAAAAAGAATGTGAGAATTTATAAATAAAATGATTTTTAAAAACTCTACATTAACTTCAAAAATAACTTTAGGGCAAGAGACAACAAAAAGAAAGGTAAGAAAAAATAGTTAACAAAACATAATTGCTTCATAGAATTAATATAGATGATGGATTAGTATCACTAATATCAAAATACATATACATAATAAATAAAAAGGAAATAGGCAAAGAACATGAACAAATAACTCATAGAAGAAGAATGACAAAAACCCAAGTTACAATTAACAAGGAACTCAACTGAAATGGCTTAAACCATAGAAATTATTTATTAAAAATCATAGTTAAAACAAACTTTAGGAGACAGCTTCTCAATTATGGAATCAAAGACCCATCTTATTTCCATGTCTTGCTATTTTTCCTTATTGAATTTTATCTGAAATCAGAAGATACAATGCCTCCAGCTTTGTTCTTCTTGCTCAGTATTGCTTTGACTATTTGGGTTCTTTTCTGATTCCAATTTTTATGTCTTTTCTATATCCATGAAAAATGTCATTGAAATTTTGGTGGGATTTCACTGATTCTGTAGATCATTTTGAGCAGTATAGATATTTTGACAATATTAATTCTTTTTTTCTTTAAGATTTTTATTTATTTATTTGACAGAGAGAGAGACAGTGAGAGAGGGAACACAAGCAGGGGGCTGGGAGAGGGAGAAGCAGGCTTCCCCCTGAGGAGGGAGCCCAATGTGGGGCTTGATCCCAGGACCCTAGGATCATGACCCGAGCAGAAGGCAGACACTTAACAACTGAGCCACCCAGATGCCCCGACAATATTAATTCTCCCAAACCACAAACACAGGGTATCTTTCCATTTATTTGTGTCTTCTTCAATTTCTTTCATCAATATCTTATAGTTTTCAGTCTACAAATATTTTTTTTTGAGAGAGAGAGTGTGTGTGTGTGTGTGTGTGTGTGTGTGAATAGTGAAGGGGAGGGACAGAGGGAGAGGGGGAAAGAGAGAATGCAACACAAGCCTCGATCTCTTGACCCTGAGATCACGACCTGAACTGAAATCAAGAGATGGATGCTTAACCAATTGAACCACCCAGGTATAACTTCAGTGTACAAATCTTTCAACACCTTGGTTAAATTTATTCCTAAGTATATTATTCTTTTTGATGCTATTGTAAATGTGATTGCTTTCTTAATTTCTTTTGCATTGTTATTGTTAGTGTATAGAAATACAGCTGATTTTTGTTTGTTGATTTTGTATTCTGTAACTTCTAAAAATTTGTTTATTAGTTCTAGAAATTTTTTGGTGGAGTATGTAGAGTTTTCTGTATATAAGATCATAGCATCTAAAAACAGACCATTTACTTCTTCTTTTCCATTTTATATGTCTTTTATTTCTATTTCTTGCCTAATTGCTCTGGCTAGGATTTCTAGTACTATTTTGAATAGAAAAGGCAAGAGTAGCATGCTTGTCTTGTTTCTGATCTGAAAAGGAAAATTTTGTGCTTTTCACTATTAGCTGTGGGCTTGTTATATATGGCCTTTATTATGCTGAGGTACATTTCTTTTAAACCTAATTTTTTTTTTTTTAAGTTTACTTGTTTATTTCTTATTTATTTAAGTAATCTCTGTAACCAACGTGGGGCTCAAACTCACAACCCTCAGATCAAGAGTCACATGTTCTACTGACTGAGCCAGCCAGATGCCCCTCTTCTAAACCTAATTTGTTGACAACTTTTATCATGAACTAAAGTTGAATTTTATCAAATTCTTTTTTCCACCTAAACTAAAAAGCTTCTACACAGCAAAGGAGATAACAAAATGATAAGACAACCTATGAAATGGGAGAAATATCTGCAAACAATACATCTGATATATACATTGGATAATTAATTTCCAAAACATATAAGGAACTCAAACAACTCAATAGCAAAAATACCCCCAAACAGAAAACAAAACAAAATGACAACAACCCAAACCCAAATAACCTGATTAGAAAAGGGGCAAGGGACTTGAATAGACATTTTTCCAAAGAAGACATGCAAATGGCCAACAGGAATGAGAAAAGTGCTCAATATCACTAATCATCAGAGATATGCACATCAAAACCACAATGCAATATCACTTACATGTGTTAGAATGGCTACTATCAAAAAGACAAAACAAATGTTGATGAGGATGTGAAGAAAAGGGAACCTCATGCACTGTTGTTGGGAATGTAAATAGGTACACCACTATGGAAGAGTACATTAGTTCCTCAAAAAATTAAAAATTAACTACTGCATGATCCAACAATCATGCTTTCGGGTATATAGTAAAGAAAATGAAATCACAATCTCAAAGAGGTATCTATACTTCCATGTCCACTGCAACATTATTCAAAATAACCAAGATATGGAAACAGGCTGAGTGTCTACCAGTGGATGAATGGATTAAGAAGTGTGTGTGTGTGTGTGTGTGTGTGTGTGTAAGTGTGTGTAATTTCAGACTTAGAAGGAAATCCAGCCATTCATGACAACAGTTTGAACCTGGAGGATGTTATGTTAAGTGAAGTAAGCCAGACACAGAAAGACAAAGGTTGTATGTCTCACTTATATGGGGAATTTTAAAAATTCAAACCCATAAAAGCAGAGAGTAAAATGAGAGTTGTCAGAAGCTGGGGAGTGGGGGAAATGGGAAGATGTTGGTCACAGGGTACAAAGTTTCAGTTAAGCAGGATGAGTTAAGTCCTGGTGATCTAATGTACAGCATTATATAAAATAAAATGTATACTTGAAATTAGCTAAGAGAGTTGATCTGAAGTTCTCTAGTCACAAAAAAAAGAAAAGATAACTTTGTGAGGTGCTGGGTATGTGATAATCATTTCACACTATATATGTTTATTAAAACATCACATTTTACACCTTAAATGTATGTAATTATTATTGTCCATTATACCTCAATAAAGCTGGGAAAAGTTTAAAAATTAAAAGTTAAGGGAGAAAGAAAATGTCCACGAACATAAGGAAGAGCGCAGAGGGACCACAGGGTAAGGGAGGGAAGACTGAATGGGAAGAAATCAGAGAGGGAGACAAACCATGAGAGACTCTGGACTCCAGGAACCAAACTGGGGGTTACAGAGGGAAGGGGGGTAGGGAGATGGGGTAACCAGGTGATGGGTGTTAAGGAGGGCATGTGTGGTGATGAGCACTGGGTGATACATGCAACTAATGAATCGTTGAACACTACATCAAAAACTTATGATTACCTTATGTTGGCTAATTGAACATAATTTTTAAAAAATGCAATGATAGTATTTCTATCATGAAAGTGTTACTTCCTCAGAAAGAACTTTCCTGGTTACTTTTTCTAATGTCCACCCCCTCCCCAGCCATTGTTAGCCTGCTAACTTGCTTCATCATCATAGCTTCTAACAACACATGAAAATATTTTGATTGATTATTTACATGTTCAACTAGGTCCTGTCCTGTAAGTTTGACCTACGTGAGAGGAAGCACATCACTCTCTGGATGCCTGCCCATCACAGGCACTTTATAAATGTGTGTTTAATAAAACGACAAAGAATGGATACATACGCACATACATACACATGCACATATGTATTCATGTATGCGTACATTAAAACTTTTATGGCTCAGTCTGTGCCAGCCGGAGCAGTAGTTGCTCTACCTATATCATCACAAGTCTACAAGCCACGTGCTATTATTACTATTTTACTGAAGAGAAATAGGAAGCACACAGACATTTTGTGGTATGCCCATGGCAACTGGGAGAGATGGAGTTTTCGAGATGAAAATCCAGAGTTGTCTGATTTACAAGCCCCCATTGTTTTACCACACTATATTTCCTGATATCATCACTTAGTGTCCATCATATCACATTGACTAGGAAGTAGGCAGTTCATGAACTTATTGTTTCTAATTTAATTTAATTTAATTTAATTTTGCTCTGTAATAAAGCAAATGTATTTAATGAGCATTCAGGAAATACTACGCATTGCACAATAACACATATGGCACTGGATACATATTTGATTAAGATCTAATCCTGCCCTATAGGAGAGAGGGAATGGAGGGGGGAAGAGAGGGAGAAAAAAAAGGAACAGAGAGAAGATAGAGAAGAAGGGAGGAAGAGAAAGATGAAGAGAGAGAGAAAATATAAATTAAATCTGATCCATGAAATGATTTTTACTGTATGTGTACTTACGTTCAAATAATGGTTTATGTGCATACAAGGACTGAATGTGCTATTAGAAGGTATTTTTCTATGGAAGAAGAAAAACAGGAAAAGGAAGGAGAGGGGAAAGTTTTGCATCTCAATGTTCTGAAGGTAAAAACATCTTGCATTCCCAAAGGCAGGAGAAGACAGTCAAACAAGTAGGAGTATTGCCCAGGGAAGAAGAAAAATGTAGTCTTTAAGGAGCCCTCATTTCAGCAATGTCTTTTTGACCTTCTTCTGCTGAATCTAATTTACCAACTTAATGTCCTTATATAAAGTTCTGAAGACGGATAAAAACTTTTTTCTTTTGTTCTTTCTTTCTTTTTTAAGATTTTATTTATTTATTTGACAGAGAGAGACACAGCGAAAGAGGGAACATAAGCAAGGGGAGTGGGAGAGGGAGAAGCAAGCTTCCCACGAAGCAGGGAGCCCGATGCAGGGCTCAATCCCAGGAGCCTGGGACCACGACCTGGGCCGAAGGCAGATGCCCAACGACTGAGTCACCCAGGTGCCCCCCCCTTTGTTTTAGAGAGAAAGAACACAGGTGGGGAGGGGCAGAGAGAGAAGGAAAGAGAGAATATCAAGCAGGCTCCATGTTTGGCATGGAGCCCCACGTGGGACTCAATCTCATGGCATTGAGATCATGACCTGAACAGAAATCAAGAGTTGGACATTTAATCGACTGAACCACCCAGGCACCCCAATGGATTAAAAACTTTCAAGCACCACTGGCTCATTAAATGCATGGTTTATTTATTTAATTTCTGCTATTGTTGATAAAAAGCCAGTAAAATGAGTTGTCGAGTTCTTGGGGGAAAATGAGAACGTGGTTTTGAAATAGATAGATGATAGATAGATAGATAGATAGATAGACAGATAGATAGGTAGATAATAGATGATAGATAGATAGAGATAGAGATTTATAGATATATAGATAGATGATATAGATATAGATAGATATCAGAGTTGGATTCTGGTACTTTCCCAAATGGGGTTCTTGCACAACTGTCAGGATGGATTTTCTGGAACATTTTGTTGTTGGTCTGTCGGTGGCATCAAACCTCCTGCAAATGGTGCAGAAGATGCAGTTTCTGCCATGTGAGGATTTGATGGCATAACAAAAACAACCTGTGAAGTCTATCAGAATGCCATAGGTGAGTCAACCAAAAAACCACAGGGCTTGCGCTTCCTGTCCTTACAATGACATCACTATCAGAGTCTACTCTTTCTTCTCTGAATTCGGTCTCCAGATCAACTTGGTGGGGTTTCTCCAGCATTCTGGAGCTCAGACTGGACCTTGGAAAAACATGCAGTGATAGCTATTGGCTGTTGCTGTGATCCTGTAAGTGGACTGATCTTACATATGGATGATGGTACACAACAAGTTGGAAACCAAGGTGTTATGGAAAATTTAGAGCTCTTCTTCCAAATCTGGTTCTTTATGCTGATGGCAACAACATACCCAAATCATGATTTGCTGACCATGACTCAATCATTTCAAAAACCACAGTGATCCAGAAAGGCAGGAACCATCAGCAAACTAAGGAAAATGCTGGTCTTTCTTCCACAAACTCAGTGTGAATGGAGTGTGTATGTGTGTGTGGGGGGGTGGGGGTGGGGAGGGGAGAATAGAGACAAGAAGAGATGAAACTTCAGCATTAATGCCTCCAAGACACGCTCTTCTGGATTCACACCAAGAGCAGCTTTTCCCAGCTCTGTAACTCCAGGAGCAGAAGGGAACACAGGCTTAGACATTATGATAGGAAGGTTACTAAAGAATTTGCTCTCTTGTGCAGATGCTTTGGTCAATGAAAATAACCTTCTTCACTTAACAAAATTACAAAGTCATTAGGAATTGTTGAAAACTCTAACTTCTAGGGTCTTTCAATGCAGAAGTCCACAAATAGAGTTAGTCCACCTCTCTTCTGTGGGGCAGGATATGTTGTGTAGCACGGAAGCCTCAAAAGAAAAGAAAGAGGCACAAAATGGTGGAGAAGAGCAAGAGAAAAAATAATTTCATCAAACTTTTACTATTTTATGATTTGCCTTTGGATAATAAAACTATGAGCAACTCTGGGTGTTTTAATTCAATTCTTGGAAGATAGCCTTGTCATATTCTTCCTAGTGCCCCTTGGTCTCTTCTCTTTTCCCATGTACCAATCCTCTCTCTATATATGATGTTCTTTCAGGGGCCAGGAGGATCTGCTGCCTGTCTCGGGGTAAGAGACGGGCAAGTATGCACACCTTGGTTAAAGAAGTTTGAAACGCTGACTTTGTTCAGTAGCTCAGGGAAGGTTGCTATGACAGGATAACGGAGCAAAATCTGGCACTCTGGGGGGACCTCGCCATTTTGAAGTATCCTCTGATCTGGACTAAGAGAGGAGGCCTTGGAGGGAGTAAGGATGGAGAAAATTAGTTTGTCTTTTTAATTGTAGTAGGCAAGATGCTAGGATGACACCCAGTGACCCATGCCCCTGTGTGATTCCCCCTGCTTGAGTGTGGGTGGGGCCTGTGTATAGAATGGGATATCACTCCTGTGAGTAGGTCACTTAGCAGTTGACTTTCAGTTTATCAAAAAGGACATTACTCTGTAAACATTTTTCCAAAGAAGACATACAGATGGCCAATAGGGAAAGGTGCTTAACATCACTAATCATCAGGGAAATGCAAATCAAAACCACAATGAGGTATCACCTCACAAACCCGTCAGAATGGCTAGTATCAAAAAGACAGGAAATAAGTGTTAGCGAGGATGTGGAGCCTCCTGCACCATTGGTGGGAATGCAGATTGGTGCAGTCGCCATAGAAAACAGTACGGAGGTTCCTCAAAAAATTAAAAACAGAAATACCATATGATCCAGTAATTCCACTACTGAGTATTTACCCAAAGAAAATGAAAACACTAATTTGAAAAGATACACGTGCCCCTATGTTTGTTGCAGCACTATTTGCAATAGCCAAGATATGGAAGTAACTGTAGTATCCATCGATAAATTAATGGATGATCAAGATGGATATATACTACTCAGCCATAAAAAAGAATGAGATCCTGTAATTTGGATGGACTTAGAGGGTATTATGCTAAGTGAAGTAAGGCAGAGACAGACAAATACCATATGATTTCCCCTACATGTGGAATCTAAAGAAACAAAACAAACAAAACAGATTCTTAAATGCAGAGAACTAACTGGTGGTTGCCAGAGGGGAGGTGGGTGGGGGTATGGGCAAAATAGATGAAGGGGCTTAAGTGGTAGAAACTTCCAGTTATAAAATAAATCAGTCATGAAGATGAAAAGCATAGCATGGGGAATATATCCATTATATTGTAATAACCTTACATGGTGACAGGTGACACATTGCGGTGAGCACTGGGTACTGAATAGAACTGTCAAATAACGAAGCTGTATACATCAATTTAAAAAAGGACATTATTCTGGGTAGACTTGACCTAATTATATGAGCTGTTTAAAAGAAAAATTAGAGCATCAGAGGTTTTCACTCTCTTGCTGGCCTCAAAAGTAGAAGTTAGTTGTCATGAGTTGCACAGCTGAAAGGAAGTCCATTCCGCAACGTGAGCATGGAAGAGGATCGGAGGCCTCAGCTGAGACTGAAGCCCCGGCTGGCTTCTTGATCACAGCCTTGTCAGACCCTGAGCAGAGGAACCAGCTGAGGTGTGCCCAGACTCTTCACCCATGGAAACTGAGAAGTGATAAATGTGTGTTGTTTAAACCTCTAAGTTTCTGGAATGTATTACACGGCCATAGAAAACTAATATGATGTCTTCGAGGCAAGCCCAATACTCACCCCCTCAGGATGGCAACAGGTTACATTGCATCCAAAGGCAGAGAGGGACACAGCAATGCAGAACTCTAGCACACTTAACAGGATCACCAGAACGTCTATACTCTAGGAACAAATTTATAAGCAGGAAATGTGAGAAATAGAGATGACAAGATGAAAACACTGACCATCTGATTACAAGGCAAAAAGAGAAGCACTGGCCTGCTGTCAATAAAACTGGCTCCTCACTGCAGCCATATACCCTTGGCCCGTCTTGGCCTGTTGAATGCCACTTATCCTCTCATTTTTTTCATCAGTAAAATAATCACTTTTCCCCACCCTCTACCTTCCAGTGCTATTGTAGATACAGAATGTGAAAACTCTTTAAAGGGGGGTAAGGGATCATAAAGATAACTTAGGTTTTTCAAACACCAAAAATTCCATATAGTTGACAAAATAGTATGATCTCCTATCTTGGTAGTTGCAGGCAGAGTGCTAATTGTGGGCAGAATATTAACAGACCAAAGAGGTCCACATCCTAACCTCTGGGACCTACAGATATGTCGAGTTACATAGCAAAGGAGAATTAAATTTGCAGATTAAATTAAGGCTGTTTATTAACTGACCGCTGAGATGAAAGGATTATTCTGGATTATCTGGGTGGGCCCAAAATAATTACAGAATCCTTCTAAGTGGAAGTGGGAGGCAGAAGAGTCAAAGTCCAAGAGAGATTTGAAGATGTTGCACTGCTTGCTTTGAAGACAGAGGATGGGCCCACAAGCTCAGAACTGCAGGCAGCCTCTAGAAGCCAGCAAAGGCAAGGAAACGGATTCTCCCTTACAGCCTCCAGAAAGGAATGTAGCTCTGCCAACACTTTGATTTTAACCCGATGAAACTCACCATTTCAAACTTGTGACCTCCAGAACTGTAAGATAATAAATTTATGTTGTCTCGAGTCACTAAGTTGGCAATAATTTTGTTATAGCAGCAATAAGAAACTAACATAACAATAAAAACCAAGTTAATCAGTCTGTAATCCATCTCCCCAGAGAACTGGCTTTAGGTTTTTTTGTGTGTTTTTTTTGGCTTTAGGTTTAATCTTTAACCAAAATATATGGTCAGATTTGAGAAACACTGGGCAGTACTCTTACTCCTAAAAACCTGAATTGGATGCCTGGGATCCTTTGGTCTAAATATTCTCTCTTTCCTTGTGGAAGAGCCAATAGATTAAGAGCCCGGGACTTGAGTGACATGGACTCAACTGGGCCTTGAGGATGTTAGCATTCATCATTTTTTAAAATCTATTTACTCATCTCTTCAACATATTGTAGCCTCTATGTTTCAGGAATTGTTGTAGGCATAGAAGACAGAGCAGCAAATAGAACAGACAATTTCCCAACCCTCAAGGATCCTACCATCTGACGGGGTAGACCAGGAATTGACAAACTTTCTGTAAGAGGCCAGCTCGCACATATTTTAGGTTTTACAGGCCACAAGGTCTCTGTCACAAATACTCAATTCTGCTATTAGAGCACCAAAGCAGACATAGACGATATGGAAACAAATGGGTGTGGCTATGTTCCAATAAAACTTTATTTACAAAAAACAGTGGTCAGGCTAGATTTCCAACAAAAAGTAGCAAATATATATGTAATATATGAGTTTGAGCCATATAAACCACTGTCTTTCTAGATCAAGCAAGAGTTGATCACTGGCAGTCTCATACTGTTCTGCCTCCTGATTCCAGGTAGTATGCGCTGTCCTCTTTCCTGCAAAGAGCTCATCTTTTCTAACCTCTTCTTATAATCATATTCAAAAGTAAGCTCTTAGGCCTTGATCAGCCTCTAGCTGTTTTCCAATATTTCTATACTTTCCTCCAAGGAGCTCCTAAAGGTAGGGGCCTGGTCTCCTTCTTATGTCTCCTAGAGTGCCAACGCTAGGACCAGGAGTAAAGTATGGGCTCACAGACCTGCGGACTGACCATGCAGGTGCCCAGGCAGCAAGAGACCTGATACTTCAGATCCCAAGAAGCCCTTATGGATTTGCTCTGCTATAAGGACAGGCAGAAAAAATGTTCACACAATAGGAATTTGTGACGGCCTCTGGGAGAAGGTGATTGAGATCAAGATGGAACCAGCTACCTTATTTCGAAAGCCTCTTGTTAAAAAATCATTAAGAACTTCAAGACAGCAACAGCAGAGCAGTAAAGAAGGTGTAGGGTTCTTCTAACTGTAAGCCCCATGTGCCTGCGCAGGTCCCATGCCCAGGCAGCCAGCTGCATGAAACTGGCCCATTCCAAGTTTGGTCCTTAGCACTGTAACCTGACAAACTACAAATGGGCAGAATGGCAGAAACTGAAAGTAGGCTTCTTCTTCAGGATAACAACATAGAACAATATTAAATATAAATATGAATGGGGCATTAGAGGCAGGAAAGCACAGAATCTCATCTTGCTTCTGCCAATTCCTAACTGCATGATCTTGGGGGAAAATCTAAGTTCGCTGAAGAAACTCTCTTATTTTGGGTAAGTGGCAAGAAATAAACTTGCCTACTAAAAGCCCTGTTAGAAACCTCAAGGGGAGTATGAGTTAGTTTAGCAGAGACAGTCAAGGGGTTATTTTGGCATGACTATACAGCACTCAGGACTTTTCGAGGATTAGCCTGGAATGAAGAAGAGGCATAATGAGTATGGAAGAATGCTCAATTTCCACATTTGGGTGAACACAAGAGACAGTGAGACAGAGAACTAACTAAGCACGGAGAAAGGTCAGAAGGGAGCTCACACAGAGGGGAAACAACAGAAAACTCAGCGGTGCTGAAAATGGCTAATAGACTTTTTTTTTTTTTTAGACTTTTTAGTAATAAAGACTCAGTTGCATTTTGGCCAGGGCTGCGCCTCAAGAGTGCGCCTCCCTGCACTTACCCAGAGGCCCACAGCTTCACAACCTACAATAGCTTGTATAAGTGGCAATTTGGAGAATTAAAGCCATTAGGATAACATTTAAATGAGGGCAAGTGGTACAGAGAAGTAGTGAAATACAGAATGGAAATTGAGAATTTGCCAGGAGCTGGGTGTTGAGGCCCAAAGTGCTTAATCTTGCAAGAACATCCAGAGATGTGGGGAGAGGTAATGGTGATTTGCCACTTGTTGGATAATGTTCAAGACAATTTTATTTTATTATTAGAGAACCAGGAAACTCCATCAGGGAGCCCTGGGGACACAGAGGGGTTGACATCTGGGCTCCCTTTTTACAGTGGATAACAGAATTGGTGTTTTGAAATTAAACAGAAAAAAATATGCAATATGCTTAGTGCACTAACTAGGGAGAGTAGGTACTCTATAACCATGAGCTTCCTTTCCCTCATCATGTATGGAGGAACAAAGAGAAAGAGGAGATGTGGGCCTGGCTCCTCAATAAAAGATTTCCTTCTTCTTCAATCATTTTCAATTTCCCAAATGGCTGATTCATCCATCAGCTACGGACTACCGAGTGTTACTTTTGCCAGAGCCAGAGCTCCTGTGACTTGCTTCCATCACAGTATCCCAGGAAAAAAGGAAGCACTCACCATTAAAATAGATAGGGACATCAAGCAGTTCTCCATCTTCTCAAAACTGCCACAGTAAAAGAGATCGAATCAAAAACTATTCAAGTGGCCTGCAGTGAACAAGATCCCTAATGCAGCCAAGACAGAACTGGAGATGTTTAATCCTAGGCTACTTCTGATCTAGGAAGGAAAGTCAATTCAGCAATCCAGTGGTATCCTCAGGGGTGTCACCAACAAGCACTCTACACCCCTCGCTTCTTGTTCCCACAGTCCAGCTGCTCTATCTTGGCCACCGTGCTGTCTCCTCACTGTGCACTCCCCTCACAGCACTTCCAGCTCATCTCCTGCCCAAACACAAACATGATCCTGTTGTTTCCAAGCTTGAATCCTTCACACAACCCTCACGCACATGAGATAAACTCTTTTTTTCCATGTTAGCTAGACAGTTCTGTCCGTGCCCATCACCTGCCATGCTCGGCATCGGGTGCCTGGCTGCGCATTATTTTCTAAATGTGGCTTCCATGCTTTTTGTGTATGACCTCCCTCTGCTCTGTATTCCTTTCCTGCATTTTCTTCCCTTGGAGGCTTATTCTGAGAACTAAAATTCTCCAAGAAAGCATGAGAGGTTTAGTGTGGCTGTAGCATGAGGGGGATTTTAATGGTTATAGCTGGACCAGAAGCTAGGGAGACATACTGAGGTCAGACTTGGAAAAGCCATAGAGATCACACTCCATAGTCTGATCTTTATCTTTTGAGCAAAGAAAACTCAAGTATGGTCTTTAGCGAGCAAAAACATATGTTGAGATCTGGGCTTTTGCTTTTTATTGGCTTTGTGAAAGATATTGGCATGAGAGTTGTGTTTTAAATTTGCTTTACCTTATTTAATAGCCTTATTGTGAATTTCTTCCATTGCAAGCCAAATGAAAATCCTTTCCATAAACAGTTGGAATACACATTTTAATCAGTAAGTCAACAAATATTATGCCACACCAACACTTGGTGTCACTGTTATGGACTGGATCTCAAGCTGCAAGGTCTGTTTGGCCAGTCCCATTTGACATTACTTTTCAGGAATTCTCCGTATTTTTATAAAGATTCTCTCAACAACTGCCTTCCCAAACTATTCATTGTCATATCAGTAATTTTATGACCAACCAATTTTTTATTATAATTTCTGAAAGACCAATGCAACTATGTAAAACAATCTCTCCTGATTTTTAAAAAACAAACAAAACCCATCTTGTACTCTGGAAGAATAAATACTTGGTTAGTCTTTCTTCTTTTGGGACAAAAATAAGCAAACAGATTAAAAAAAAAAAGGAAACATTACTCACCAGACCTTTTGTAGTTTTAGCCCCTGCTACAATTGACAAGGACCCTGAAACAATAAATTAGTAACAAGAGTGAAAAAATGCAGGTAAAAAAACTTTAAACAAATATTTGAAGTCAAAACTTACTAAAACTTACCCCTAACTGTGATAAATTTGTTAAACAGCCCAATTATATTGGAAGAAACACAATAGATTGTAAATAATCCTCCTCTTTTCCCAGAAACAACAGAGAAATTCTGCCAGATGGATTCACAGGAGAATTTTTCAAGCCTTTCAAAAAAATGTCTAACTGCAATGGTATTTAAACATCTGAGGGCCTTGAAATATAAAGAAAGCTTCTAAATTCCTGATATGAAGGAACCCTAATACGGTACCAAAATTTAATAAGATTTTAGGAAAGAAAAGAAACTAACAATTGTTTTTATTTAAAATGACTATTAAATGTTATAAACAGAATAGTAGCAAAGAAAGTTTTTAAATTCCATATTAGATGCTGATTATTTTAAAAAATTTTTAATAATATACTATTCCATTTGGCTCCATCATTGGGTAATTATTTTCCATTTAGCTAAAACAACTGATATCAAGTTGATTGGACCCCCCCTGCCTTAAACTATTTGACTGTTTGAATGTCTGGGTTTGCTTTCCAATTGGAAATGTTCTACCAATTAAGCAAAGAATCATCTAGTGGGATTCCTACGATGGTTTGAGTGATAGCTCAATTGACAAACCTAGCTCCTGCAGTTCCTGGAAATCTACGGAACATGTGTAGAGGACATAAATTATGAGAACTGGTTTCCAAAGTGGTCTTGAAAAGGAAATTAAATGGGAAGCAGAAAATGCGAGTGGCTGATGTCTGCAAGACTGAAATCAGAACGACCCTGTTTGAGTCCTGACTCCTATACCAAATAATAGCATGATCTTGGACAAATCACTTAATTTCTCCAAGTCCCAGTTTCTTCATCCACAAAATGAGGGCCATGGTAAATCCTTTCTCAGAAGTCTGAGAATTGAATATACAAAGCATGTAAAAGAGTGCCCAGATTATGGTAAGTATTAAATAAAAGCTATTATTGACATTAGTGTCATCAGACATGTAAATCATGGTACAAATGCCCAGGAGTAACACAGCATAGCTGCTCTTCAAATCTTGCACTTCTTCTATAAACAGGCAAGGGGGAACAAAAAGCCAACTCTATAATAAAACTCTGAACTCTCTCATTTTCAACTTTGTAGATGAATGGAAACCCTACAATACTTGAATAGGGTTTTCTGGTTCTAACATAAAACCAGTTTATAAACTTATTTTCCATTTGTCACTTGATACTTTATGTTCTCTTTACACTCTTCATTTGCAGAGAAACTCTCTTGCATTTTATGTTAAGAGAAAAATTTCAACTTTCTTAAATTTTCACTTAATCTTATAGTTATTCTTGTTAAATTTATGAAACAAAATTTATCTAATACCAGCTCCACTTGCTAAGATTTGATAGCTGATTATAAATTGCCTGCACACCAGCCATGTCTCCTCTTCTTCCTTGTTAACGAAATCCTCATTTTGTTCATGAGCTTCAGTGAACCCTTCCCAGCCTGAGAAGTGAATCTCAATTAGTCCAAGCCAACAATGACAAATCCATTACTTTTGCCCAGAGTTGGTTTGGGAATATAAAGGATTTATGCATACAAAACGTTTATGAACAATGAGATGTATCGAGTCTGAGGTGATATGCCAGCCATCCTCCATGAGGTGCTTGCACTCCTGAACTAACCGAACCTGGAGATGACTAGACACTGGGTTTCTTGTTGTAAAACAATCAATGCTTTCATTGTTTAATCCATTATGATTTGGGTCTTTTGCTACATGCTGCTGTAATATATCGTGATACATACTAAGTATTTAATCTTCCCAGCTTTGTATGAGTCTTATAGTATTATCCTTACATTAAATGTGAGAAAGTGGAGTCAAAAGGAGATTAGATATCTTTCTCAAAGTTATGGAACTACAAAATAGGGTTAGGATATGATTCTAAAGCTCAGGATATTAGCAACTATGTTATGTTGTCTCCAACTATATCAGAAGGTGTTCTACTCACCATCAGTGACCCCACAATTTTGTACAACTCATGCTCTGACAAATAATGAACTTCATTAAGTGGAAATGTGACATTAATGTTTATTATTCCCAGGCTGAGTTTCATCAGGGCAATTAGGATCTGCACAACCTAGAAATGATGAAGAAAGTAAACACTGATTATCTACCGCCCCCTTTCCAACCACTTGTCCTATCATTTTTATTTCATATAAAGAAATATGGGTATATTAACTTACTAAAATTGTCTCTTGGGATATCTATCCCAATTGTCCCATTTTCAAGGTAAAAAGAATGGTAGGTACCAGGACCTACCCAGAGGTGCTTCACTGACCCCTGTGACGTTACTCTTACCGTAGCTCTTGCTCTCCTTTGCACATGCTCAGATAGGAGTGACTCAGGAATTAGGAAGCAAGGAAAAATAATGTGAAGGAAGGGCCATGTGTATAGGAGCAATATGATCTTTTCTTGGTGTCTAGGGCTTGAGGACATGAGTGAGTACAGGGGTCTAAAACTAGAGGCCTTGGAGTACAATTATCCCATGGCATAAAAAGGATACAAAGTGTCATAATGATCTTGTCCCATTGATTTAAAGCTTGGGCTAGAGATCAACATCTGTATTCACTCTCCTTCCACCTGCACTAATCTGTCTTTCTTTAAACTGTCCATTTCTTTTAGGGACACCCACCTGAGACTCCAGACAGAAATGCACTGAGAATAAGAGAATTTCTATCCTCTGAGGAGCAGGCTAAGAAAATTTCCCAGAGACAGTAACAATGTGGGGCAATCAGCTATCAGAAAGATCTGTTGGGTAGACACCAGCTAGTGTGCATGCAGCCTTTCTTTTGCTGCTCTTCCTAGCTGAAGTTAAAGTTATCATTGATGACCCACAAACCTAGAATAGATCTGAAGTCACTATATTTTAAATACAATGAGATTAGAAGCATGATGTAATAGAACATTGTACCATTTTTGACTGATAAGGCCTGAACATCAAATACCAACATCCCGAGGGCTGGCTGATATATTATGAGGTCAATGGGACAGAGTATTTGTCATTGAAACTGATCAGCTGTGAGTTTACAACATGATTGGTCTGCTTCCAGATCTGCAACTGACTTACCCCGAGGACTTTAGGATCCCCCTTCAAGAACTTCTCTGGAATCCCTTTCCACAGATTTGGGTGTAGAACAGCAGACTTCTCTGGCTGGTACACACCAGGGCCAGCCCCTGTGGTCCCTTCTAGTCCTTGCGTGGTTGCCATGGCAGCAGAAAAGGAGCTACAATAAGAATTGTAATTTAGGGGTGCCTGGGTGGCTCAGATGGTTAAGTGTTTGCTTTCGGCTCAGGTCATGATCCCAGGGTACTGGGATCGAGTCCCGCATCGGGCTCCCTGCTCTGTGGGGCACCTGCTTCTCCCTCTGCCTCTCGCTCTCTCTGTCTCTTATGAATAAATAAATAAAATCTTTTTTAAAAATTGTAATTTAGGATGAGGTCCTGTTAATGACAAGACAAACTGTGGTCTACATTCCCTTGCTTTATTATAACAGCTATTAGAGTATCTTTGCAAAATGTAGTTATTGCAAAGGCCAGCCAGGAAAGGGGAACAAGAAACACCTTAAGGAGAGAAACACAGAGAGAGAAATGCCATGTGTCATCAAGATGCTAGAAAGTACTGAAGAGAGGGGAATCTAGATAGAATTAAGGAGAATATGCTGGGCCCCTCTAAATATATGAAGTCTGTACTCAGATTTTCTCTCTCTGACTATAGCCATTCTCCCTTTGGGTTTTTTTTTTTTTAAGATTTTATTTATTTGTCAGAGAGAGAGAAAGAGCACAAGCAGGGAGAGAAGCAGAGGGAGAAGCAGGTGCCCTGCTGAGCAAGGAGCCCCCTGCAGGACTGGATCCCAAGACCCTGGAATCATGACCTGAGCTTACGCTTTACTGACTGAGCCACCCAGGCGTCCCGCCATTTCCCCTTTGAAAGATAACTTTTATAATAGGAGTAACTACACAGAATCATCTGTGCTCCCATTGATTGTAAAGTGTTTTATGGTCTCCCTTTTCTAGTTGGAGCACAGTTATATTCTCAGAGCTGGAAACCTCCTCCAGGTTCATCTTAATAAATACAATTTATTTAATCTTGGATTTTACCCTATAAACTCTGGACTTTGTGGATGGAATTTATGATCCCAAGTCATAACCCTGGCACTGAGAACTTAAATCTCTTGCCCCATTTAAATGTTTGAAATTCTGACTTGCCAATGCATGGCAAAAACACATAAAATTATTTTTCTAAGACTCAGAGCCCAAACATAATACTCGTCAATATAGTAATGCCAGTCAGGTTATGTGGAAGTAAGTTTAAAGCACTGGAACACTTTATCTACTCATTTGAATCCATATGCAGATGTTGCATGGCTCACATCCATAAATTCTAAGGGAAGTGAAACTGAAACTTTGCAAAGCCACAGTCAATTCTGGTACCACTCATGCTTCACTGAGGCTCCATCAAAGTCTCAGGTTTGGAAATGTGTGCTCTTTCATTAGTAGCACAAGATCAAAAATGTTCTAGTAACACCCATTTTCTATGTACTGGGAAATAATTCATTTTCTCAGGAAAGGATTATTAACCTATATTTATACTCAGTAGGCTAAGGGAACCACATTATTAGTTATCTAGCAAAAAAAAAAAAAAAACTGGCCAAAATAAGAAAAAAATGAATCCATCTCAGAGACAGATGGGGGAAAACAATCCATATTAAACATAAAGATTAATCATTTAAAACATTAATTTAATTTTAGTAACAAATATATTCAAAGTTCTGGAAAGCAGTAAAAGGAAAAGTACAAAAGAGTAAATCACAAAATAATAAGTAAAGCAAAACCTTTCAAAATAAGATGACAGAAAAATATAATTAGTAATTCATAAAGAATACATAATGAAGGATGAAGGAGAATAGAACAGTTAAGATCAGGAAGTAAATAAGAGGATATAACCAAAAAGTCAATGTTCCTTCTGTTCTAGAATATTTCCAAAAGCAATACAGAGAAAGAAAATTAGAATGCTATTTTGAAACTGGGACACAACTGAAATTACCATAATTCAGATGAAGTAATTGTCAAAAACAATGAAGATTGCATGAGGATGAATTTTGGGGAAATGCAGAAAAAGTGTCAAAGAAGCAAGACACTACGCCACGGATTTCAGACTACACTTATCAAAGGCAAGAGGCTCGCTGAGGTATAAAACACATGCTCTTGTTTATAATCCAGAGAATGAACACACCATTTGACAGCTGCAGCTTCCCTGGACAAGCGTAGTTCTGAGACATAAAAGGTGGGAATAACAGAGAAAACATATCAAAAAGCTGCTTTTGTAGGAAGCCATCTATCTCTGAATAATTCTTACACTGGAGTCTACAAAGAAGGAAGCAAGTACTCTTGCCATAAATCTCCAAGAAATCCTACAGTTTAGAATCATCTGAGTATATCATCATAATCAAAGATCACCAAATGCACAAAACCCAAGAGATTTAGTTAGAGAAACATCAAGTGCTTCAGGTGTTATGATAATCAAATACAGAATATGTAATAAATACGGATGAAGCGTTCAAATAAAAACAGAATCACAAAAATGAGAAAGCACAGGTAAGTGCCAAAGTGACGTGACAAATTTCAAATGTTAAGAAAACAATGTCAACACTAAAAAAATACTTAGTTAATGTGTTATACAGCAATGAACACTGAAAAGAGAATCTGTGAACTGGAAGATAAATCTGGAAAAATGACCTAGAAGCCACACTGACAAGGAAATGGACATAGGAGAAGAGATGTGAAAAGATTAGCGGTACAGAATTAGAAGTTTGAGATGTGTATAGAGTACCATAAAAAGAGAAGACAACAAATGGAGGCTGGTGATGTTGCCTTTTTCATTCCTGGTTTTAGTGATTCCTTCTTACCATTCTTGTTCAGTCTAGTGAATGGTTTTCTAGTTTTGCTGATCTTTCCCAAGACTACCCCATTCCAAGTATTCACTGTTGTTGTGAATACGTGTCACTGCTGCGTTGTTGCTGTTGTTGTTGCGTAGTGACTGCCAGATCTCTTCTGTGGAAGTCTATATTCTTTGTAATCTGTGCACATTAGAATTTGTTTGATTAGTTTAAGGGTCAGCTAATGATTTAACAGATATCTTTAAGGCCCCCCCCCCCGCCCCAGTAAATCTCCTACCCTTTTGTCTTAGGTCATGTATGGGTGCGTGTGTTGGGCAACTTTAATACTCTGGTACTTTATAACTTTGTGTTTCCTTTCTCTATAGCCTTTCCTTCTTGCTTGCACAGAGCCCCAAGATAAGCCATAGTTGAGGAATTAGGGACTCCTCGGGTCTTTCTTGGGCGCACAGACAACCTACACATGTATGGCTTTCTAGATTCCCAGGGATCTATCAGGAATTTTTCAAGATCCTTGCAAAAATCTCATTCCTGTTTTTTTCTTTTAATGATTTTTTAATCCAGCTTTTTCTTTACTCCAACTGTATCACTGCCTCAGGAAGCTGTGAATTAAACAATTTCTGATAATTGCTTTTGACAAACACCTTGGGGTTTGGGCTTCTGTCACCGAACGAGCCTTGAGTCATATCAAGGAAAGACAAGATCTATGAGTAGAGCTTTTCCAGATGTTTTCCAAACAGGTCAAACAGTGACAATTCTCTGGGGATGGGGCTTTTTAAGGATTTCCAATTTCATTCTAACCCCTTCACAGGCTATTAGGAGGCTGGTTTCTGTAGCGGCCATGGTTCTAAGGCTTCTAGTTGTCAGGGCTACCACAGATTTGGGAGAGGGTAATAGGGATAGGACAAGTTAAAACAACAATAGGGAGAATTGATGGAACCAAGAGTTTGTTCTTCGAAAAGATCAACAAAATGGACAAACTTTTAGCTAGATTATTTGTGATATGTGTTGGGCTATTGACAACTAGCGTGTCTTTTTGTCATTGTTGCTCCTGCTACAGATGTGGAGAAACCTAGAAAACACCCCACTTTTCTTCTACTGATGCCAAATCTCCTTGTGGGTGAGCACCACCACCCATCTCTTGTTTCCTAATATTTCATCACCAGTTCCCTACCGGGTCCCAACTGCCAACAAGGGAGCACGACAAGGGTGGTCTGAGGGGCCGTGTCTCCTTCTTTGTCAAACTTATAAAATAGAATAGAGGCCCAAAAGGAGGCCTGAACTTGGACGGTTGGTAGGGGATGATGATGGGAAAGTAGAAATCAGGACCTGGGCAGGGAAAAGGTCTGGACTAGGAATTGAGACATCTGGTTTCTAGTCCCGGTTCTCTTATTAACCAGTGTGACTCTGGGTAAGTTATTTCCCTTCTCTGGGTTTCACTGACCTCATCTGAGGAAAGGTACATCAGGCACAGTTGCCTCAAGCTTTCTGATCTCAAAGATGCCAAGAATCTACAAAATCTCTTTCCTTAGTGGACTTCCTCACAGGTATCTTCAGTCTATGGCTTGGTGTCTCACAAATGCTGCTCCAAAATGGTTGGAGAACTAGGTCAGACCACAGTGTACCCCAGGCCTGCATAAGACTGAGGACCCCACCTTCACCTGACAGTATCTCCACCAAATTCTGCACGTGGCAGGACTTTTCTGACTGCTGAATTATAAAAACGATGTCGGAGACAGAGAATAAAGACCACAGAAGAAGGAGCCTCAAGAGTACATGAAAGACCTAGTGAAAAGCATAAAATATTGCTTTTGGTTTCCTAAGAGCCTAGGGATGTAGGGATCAAATGTAACTGAAACCACCTCATCCAGCATCAGCATCTAGGAGCCTGTCCTTACCCCCATCCTCTGCAGCAAAGAATGTTCTCCAACCCACCCCCCAAACATACACTTAAAGGTGCACTAGACTCACCCCAACCCAGAATACCAGTTTGTGCTGTGAGAAGTAACCTAATCCTCTCTCATTCCACTCCCAGGAGTGGAACCAGTGGATGAGAAAACCATCAGCCCCAGAGCCTAGGAAGGCATGTCCCTACCTTTCTTCAGGCCTGCAATGTGTGCAGTGTGTCTCTGGGCACACCGCAATGTCTCCGGAGACTCTGGGCAAGTGCCTTCAGTCCAGATACACTTGCCCCCACCCCACACCTCACTCAGGTCAAATCTGCATTCCTTTCCTGCAGTTTTTCTGAACCCCAAAGACAGTGCGGAGTATTTCTTAGATGCACAGCTTGTTCCTTTTTTATGTCGGAAGTGCTAACTGATTTAGTGTCCCTAATATGGGTGTGGGTGTCTGTTCTGAAATATGCTGAACAAGCAGTGACTGCCTCATACAGTCTTTTATAGGAAAATAATAGCATGTATATTACTGTATATACAGTATATACTGTGTCATTACTGTGTATATCAGTGGAAATCAGTGGTTGAGTATTTACTGTGGGTCAGACTCTGCTCAAAGTTCTTTATATACACAAACTAATTTAATGGCATTTAAAACTCATTTGAAAAGCTCCTCTTCACAACTTCACACATTTTCACCTGCTCTCCTCATCTCCCTAGAGAACTGCATGTTACCATTCTATACAAAATTTAAATATATTATTTACATGAAAATCCAACATTAGGGATGAATGCCTTTAAAGTGGCAATAATTAATAAGACATTTTCTAGTTCAAAGAGTCATCTGGTATCATAGAAAGAGCCTGTTACTTGACAAAGACAAAGCCAATTCCAACCATTTATCCATAGCCTTATTATTTCTCTGAACATAAGATTCCTCATTTGTAGTATGAAATCAATACTTTATATGGAGGAGAATGCAAGTGGTGTTCAGTTCTCATTCAGTAAACATTTTCTTAAAGAAAAATTACTTTGAGATCCCAAAACCAAACAAAGACCCCATCAAAAAGGAGAATTACAAACCAATATGCCTGATGAACATGAATGCAAAAATTCTCACAAAAATACTAGCCAATAGAATCCACAGTACATTAAAAGGATTATTCACCACGACCAAGTCGGATTTTTTCCTGGGATGCGAGGTTAGTTCAACGTCTGCATATCAATCAATGTGATATAATACATTAATAAAAGAAAGAACAAGAACCATATGATACTCTTAATAGAGGCAGAAAAGGTATTTGACAAAGTACAGCATTCTTTCTTGATTAAAACTCTTCACAGTGGAGGGATAGAGGGTACATACCTCAGTATCATAAAAGCTATCTATGAAAAACCCACAGCGAATATCACTCCCAATGGGGAAAAACTGAGAGCTTTTCTCCTAAGGTCAGGAACATGGCAGGGATGTCCACTATCACCACTGCTATTCAACATAGTACTAAAGTCCTAGCCTTGGCAATCAGATAACAAAAAGAAATCAAAAGCATCCAAATCGGCAAAGAAGAAGTCAAACTTTCACTCTTTGCAGATGATATGATACTTTATCTGGAAAACCCAAAAGACTCCACCCCAAAACTGCTAGAACTCATACAGGAATTCAGTAAAGTGGCAGGATATAAAATCAATGCACAGAAATCAGTGGCATTCCTATACACCAACAACAAGACAGAAGAAAGAGAAATTAAGGAGTCTATCCCATTTACAATTGCACCCCAAACCATAAGATACCTAGAAATAAATCTAACCAAAGAGGCAAAGTATCTGTACTCAGAAAACTATAGAATACTCATGAAAGAAATTGAGGAAGACACAAAGAAATGGAAAAATGTTCCATGCTCATGGATTGGAAGAGCAAATATTGTGAAAATGTCTATGCTACCTAGAGCAATCTACACATTCAATGCAATCCCTATCAAAATACCATCCACTTTTCTCAAAGAAATGGAATAAATAATCCTAAAATTTGTATGGAACCAGAAGAGACCCCAAATAGCCAGAGGAATGTTGAAAAAGAAAAGCAAAGCTGGTGGCATCACAATTCCGGACTTCAAGCTCTATTACAAAGCTGTCATCATCAAGACAGTATGGTACTGGCACAATAACAGACACATAGATCAGTGGAACAGAATAGAGAGCCCAGAAATGGACCCTCAACTCTATGGTCAACTAATCTTTGACAAAGCAAGAAAGAATGTCCAATGGAAAAAAGACAGTCTCTTCAACAAATGGTGTTGGGAAAATTGGACAGCCACTCCAGAACAATGAAACTGGACCATTTCCTTACACTACACATGAAAATAGACTCAAAATGGATGAAAGACCTAAATGTGAGACAGGAATCCATCAAAATCCTAAAGGAGAACACAGGCAGCAACCTCGACCTCAGCCGCAACAACTTCTTCCTAGAAACATCGTCAAAGGCAAGGGAAGCAAGGGCAAAATGAACTATTGGGACTTCATCAAGACAAAAAGCTTTTGCACAGCAAAGGAAACAGTCAACAAAACCAAAAGACAACCGACAGAATGGGAGAAGATATTTGCAAATGACATATCAGATAAAGGGCTAGTACCCAAAATCTATGTTTTTTGGATAAGTTCTTTATGAACTTATCCAACTCAACACCCAAAGAACAAATGATCCAATCAAGAAATGGGCAGAAGACATGAACAGACATTTCTCCAAAGAAGACATCCAAATGGCCAACAGACACATGAAAAAGTGCTCAACATCGCTCGGCATCAGGGAAATCCAAATCAAAACCTCAGTGAGATACTACCTCACACCAGTCAGAATGGCTAAAATTAACAAGTCAGGAAACAACAGATGTTAGCTGGGATGCGGAGAAAGGGGAACACTCTTGCACTCTTGGTGGGAACGCAGACTGGTGCAGCCACTCTGGAAAACAGTATGGAGTTTCCTCAAAAAGTTGAAAGTAGAGCTACCATACGATCCAGTAATTGCACTACTGGGTATTTACCCCGAAGATACAAATGTAGTGATCCGAAGGGGCATGTGCACCCCAATGTTTATAGCAACAATGTCCACAATAGCCAAACTATGGGAAGAGCCAAGATGTCCATCGACAGATGAATGGATAAAGAAGAGGTGGTATATATATATACAAAGGAATATTATGCAGCCATCAAAAAATGCAGTCTTACCATCAGCAATGACATGGATGGAACTAGAGGGTGTTATGCTAAGCGAAATAAGTCAATCAGAGAAAGTCAATTATCATATGATCTCACTGATATGAGGAATTTGAGGAACAAGCCAGAGGATCCTAGAGGAAGGGAGGGAAAAATGAAACAAGATGAAACCAGAGAGGGAGACAAAAAATAAAAGACTCTTAATCTTAGGAAACAAACAGGGTTGCTGGAGTGGAGGGGGTTGGGAGGGATGGGGTGTCTGGGTGATGGACACTGGGGAGGGTATGTGCTATGGTGAGTGCTGTGAATTGTTTAAGACTGATGATTCACAGACCTGTACTCCTGAAATAAATAATACATTATATGTTAATAAAAACAAAAAGAAGATAATATTTTTGTTTTTAGGAAACATTAAGGGAAAAATTAAGGGGGGTGGAAATCGGAGGGGGAGACAAACCATGAGAACTATGTACTCCAAGAAACAAACTGAGGGTTTTAGAGGGGAGGGGGATGGGGGGATGGGTTAGCCTGGTGATGGGTACTAAGGAGGGCACGTATTGCATGGAACACTAGGTGTTATATGCAAACAATGAATCATGGAACACAACATCAAAAACTAATGATGTACTGTATGGTGACTAACATAACATAATAAAATAAATAAAAAAGAAAGAAAGAAAGAAAAAGAAAGAAAGGAAGAAATAAATAAGAAAGAAAGAAAAAGAAAGAAAAAGAAAAAAGAAAGAAAGAAAGAAAGAAAGAAAGAAAGAAAGAAAGAAAGAAAGAAAGAAAAAGAAAGAAAGAAAGAAAGAAAGAAAGAAAGAAAGAAAGAAAGAAAGAAAGAAAGAAAGAAAGAAAAGTAAATAAAATAAAAGAATTGTTTATTAAAATAAAGAGGATATTTGAAGGGAATTTATAGGACCACAGAATTTTTTGGCATTTCCCACATTAGTCCTCACAAAAAAACAAGTGCATGGTCAGCAAGGGAACCCTTTTTTTTTAAATTTTATTTTATTGTTATGTTAATCACCATACATTACATCATTAGTTTTTGATGTAGTGTTCCATGATTCATTGCTGGCATATAACACCCAGTGCTCCATTCAATACATGCCCTCTTTAATACCCATCACCAAGCTAACCCATCCTCCGACCCCCCTCCCCTCTAGAACCTTCAGTTTGTTTCTCAGAGTCCATAGTCTCTCATGTTTCATCTCCCCCTCTGATTTCCCCCCCTTCATTTTTCCCTTCCTACTATCTTCTTCTTTTTTTTTTTAACATATAATGTATTATTTGTTTCAGAGGTACAGGTCTGTGATTCATCAGTCTTACACAATTCACAGCGCTCACCATAGCACATACCCTCCCCAATGTCTATCACCCAGCCACCCCATCCCTCCCACCCCCCACCACTCCAGCAACCCTCAGTTTGTTTCCTGAGATTAAGAATTCCTCATATCAGTGAGGTCATATGGTACATGTCTTTCTCTGATTGACTTATTTCGCTTAGCATAATACCCTCTAGGTCCATCCACGTCATTGCAAATGGCAAGATCTCATTCCTTTTGATGGCTGCATAATATTCCGTTGTGTGTGTGTGTGTGTGTGTGTGTGTGTGTGTGTGTGTGTGTGTGTGTGTATACACATCTTCTTTATCCATTCATCTGTCGATGGACATCTTGGCTCTTTCCATAGTTTGGCTATTGTGGACATTGCCAGCAAGGGAACTCTTTGGAGGTTTTTGGGGAAGGGGTTTTCAGAAGGCAAGTCTGGAATTTTACTTGTTGAGCTTCAGAAAACCATAAGCCAGCCCCAAGCTGCCACCAGAGCAGAGCCTAAGCAAGGTCATATGTTAACTGGCACATGACACTTTGAGTTTGCAATGGCTTAGAAATTCTTTCCTAACTTGGCCCCAAAGAAGTCTGAAGGTAGGACATTGACAAACTGTTGTCTATGGCAGAGGAACCTAAAGAGTAGGGCAAGCTACATTTGGATGCATGGCATTCATATGGACCAAGAGGCTGCTATAGGAGGTAGCTGCATTAGCATTATTTAAAAAATAATAATTGAAATAAATTCACATGACAATTTTTTTCTGATTTTTTTTATTATGTTCAAGTTAGCCAACATATAGTACATGGCAATTTTGAGGATCAAATTATCTTTAAAGGAAGAGAAAGGGCCACAGTACTAGTAATCTTGAGTAGAGACTCCAGACTCAGGCAGAGGTAGGGTTGAGTCCCATTCCTTGTGTGAGCTGGGACCAGTAAGCTCCCCGAGCTTCAGTTTATTCACCTGCAAAATGTAGATAATATGTCATATGATTATTGAGAGGATTATCTTAAATAATATACATAAACTGTTTAACACTGTTAATATAGAAATATTTCAACAGGAAGAAATATTCCCATTAATACTAAAGAATTCAGAGAAGAAAGACAATAACAACAAAATGTTCATTGGATTTAGCCAGAAGGTCATTAGTCTTCCCTAACCCTGGTCTCAACTAATTTCCTTTCTCTAGAAGCAAGCATTTAAATTTTTAGTTGTTTCATTTTGTGTTTACTTCCATAGCTCTAAGCCAATGTATTTATTTATTTTTAAAAGATTTTATTTATTTGAGAGAGAGAGGAAGGGAGAGCACAGGCGGGCTGGGGGAGGCAGAGAGAAAGAGAGAAGCAGACTCCCTGCTGAGCGTGGAGCCCAACAGGAGGCTGGATCCCAGGACCCTGAGATCGTGACCTGAGCCAAAGTCAGATGCTTAACGGACTGAGCCACCCAGGTGCCCCTAAGACAATGTATTTAATACTATTTTTAATTTGGGGCTTTTATAACTAAAGCCCCATTATTGAAGACAACGGACTAACCCCTACGTCCTCCTCCCTTACTCTGGATACCCCTCCCCACAATAACACTTTCTTTTCCCTCATCCTCCCAATAGAGTTTTATCGTAATTTTTAGTTGGATCGATAGATGGTGTTTTAGACATTAATAGCTAAATTACTATGCCTGTTATAATTGTATCTTCTTTCAACCATTTCTTTTCCTGGAGTCGTATACCTAAAAGGAATTAATTCCCAAATACCCCACCATGAATGCAAATCTCTCAATGTCTGCAGACTCATAGGATAATACATCAGTTTCATTTATTTTTTTCTGGAGACATTCTTTCTGGAACCCTGTATTGTTGTTCCAGTTAGAAATGATTACCCTCTAGGCCTTCTGAGATCTGAATTCACTCTTCCTAGTGAATTTACTTAATTTACTAATTCACTAACTTCTTAGAACCAGTGCTTCACCGTGTCCAGTGATACATCCAGCTGGAGGCACTTCCAATTCTTGAGACTTACTGACTTCTACCAATGAGGATCAGCCTTTTCCCAGGCTTCTAGCTCTATCAGTAAGATTTACACTTTCTGTGGGCTGCTAAGTTTTTTACTACTTACCCGTTTGCTTACTAACATTTGAAAAAATGTGACACCATTTTCTCTCATATTTTTTGGATTTGTAGATTTATAACTTTCTTCCTACCTCTTACTGTCATTTTTGTTAGGTTTCATGAGGCAACAGAATTAGATGTGTTTAATCTGCCAAGATTAGCCATCATTTAAAAATTATATGTTTTCTTACCAGTCTATTATACCTCTGAAGATGGGAATGTATCTTATTTATTTTTCTGATTTCACTTAATGGTATCCGGTACCACAGGGGGACATTTCTATTGAATGCTATTGGGTCAAAGGAGGGAGTGGCTGTAGGTGATGCATTAGGAGGGAGTTGAGATATATCATCAGAGGAAATTAAATTCCAACCTCAGCAAGAGACAAAGGAAAAGCCTCAGACATCTGGTATTAAAGATCAGAGCAGAGGGAAAATGTGAGGACAAATATATTAGAAACTGAGGGTCATGTAAAGTTGAGGTGATATATTTATTAACTGCTCTTCACTGTGTTGAATCTAGGAAGGATATTGCTTTGCTTTCTCTTAATAAAAGATTTTTTTTCTGGTGTTTGTATAATTCCAAATTAAAAGCACAAACGTAGCATATTTTTCTGTGTAGGCTTCCTCTATGATTATGAACAAAATGGTTCTGCAGATAGCAAATATGCAGGAAAGAAAAGTATTATTCCTAAGAAATCACTCTGAAAATGCTTACTATATAACCTCAGACACTTGTGCCTATACATGACTAATACATACCTGTTAGAGACCCGTATGGACAGAGTCTGTTTAGTGACAGTAGCCCAACTAACCACGCCAACATCAAAGCAATATACACACATTACAGTCTTCTCTTCTCTTCTTTACTACTGTCAGCTCACTCGACTCTGCTCATTTACTGCTCTGCAATCATTTTGTAAATTAGGTTTTTACCTGAACTTCTTAGAGAATGTCTTTTAGATCAATCAAACCACTCAAATTGAACATATGTGTGTGTGTGTGTCTGTGTGTGTTTTAAAAGGAAACAGTAGCACTGCTTCTTATTTTTTTCAAAAGGTGAATTCTAAAGGCCTACAATTTCAGGGAAATCTAATCTCACTTTTTTTGAACGAGTTTCACAGCAAACAATAAACACCAACAATCTATGGCAAGTAATTCCCCCCAACACTTCCGTTTTATCAAGAGTTATAAAGACATATTTTTGGTATGCTGGATTTTATCTTGTAACCTTGGAGCAGGAAAAAATAAATTCCACAAAAAGCTAAATAAAAGATCTTAGCATTTCTCCAAATCCAACTTCAGTGGCTTGATAACAATATTTCTCCCGGTGTCATTTCCTCTAAATTCTGAACCTGGAATGATCAGTTATCTCAAGTTTCGTCTAGTATATTCATTAATCCAAACAAATGTTATTCTCCAGCAGCCATTCATTATAACTTGTTTTAATAAATAAAATAGTAGATGACTTAAAACTATATATAAACTTTTTTTTTTCTTTTCTTTAAGCCAAGGGGACTGGGGCTGTGGGCTGAATGTGCCATCGCAGTAACAGAGAAGCTGACTCAGGGTATCAAGGGTCTATTCTGAGCAGGGTGCTAGACCAGATGCTTTCTACATATCTCCTTTAAGTCTCACAACAACTGTACAAGGAAGGTATCATTAGCACCATGTCATGGCTGAGGCTCAGAGAAGTTGGGACACAAAGCTAGGATCACAAAGCACATGAGGGCTAAGTCCAGATTTGAAACTAGAGATACGGGTCTTTGAAGAGCCCCCACTCTTCATCGGTAAGGACCTGTGCCTCCACGCCAAGCTCACGGGGGAGCCCCAAGAGTTCTTCAGAGCCCCAGCCAAGGAATCTATCTGCCCTCCTGGGCTCTGGTGTCTGTGATAAAGAGAGACAAAGGGTGTGAAAGTGTTTTGAAGACTGTTAAGCACTATGCAAATGCAAGCTGATTGCAACTTGTTCCCCTGCCACCCCACCACCCCCAGCACAAAAGCTCTCCCAGTGAGTTATGAGGTTGGATTTCTGCATTTAATACTTCTTTTTTTGAGACATAGCTGACATATCACATTCTATCAGTTTCAGGTGTACAGCAGAATGATTTGACATTTGTACACACTGCAAAATGATCACCACAACGTCTGGTTAACATCTGTCACCACACATAGTTACAAACATTTTTTTTTTCTTATGATAGGAACTTTTAAGATCCACTCTATATAGAAACATTTTGATAGGCCAATGAAGCCTGATTCAATAAGATTTGAGCTCTTGCTATGAGTTTTAGGAAAAGGGTATGAAAACCGTACGAGCAGGAGCTAATAGGGAGCAGAGATGGTCAGTGGTAGCAAGGGAAAACCAGAACACAGAGCACCTCCTGGACTCTCTCCCAGAGCTTGTTGCTGTGAAGACTGAGGAGCAAAGGGGCCAAAGATGAGCAGCTACAGGACTTCCCAGTGAGATGGTCCAAATTTTCCTTTCTGCTCAGCTGCTAAACTCAAAGTGACACCAGTGAGGTTTTTTTCTTCATCGTCCAAGACCGGAACTGAAAGAGACATATTCTAATGACCAGCCGACCTGAGCCCCAGTGATTCCACATCTGGTTAGCTGCCCCCATAGCTTCTCGCTCTTCCTATCTGACTGTCTCCTTGTTAGTATGGACCGGCTAATCTGAACACCTCCTCCCCTGCCAGCAATGCCACCTTCCACGTGTAGCTCGTGCCTGCTCTTTCTGCAAACCTGAGCACCTTGATCCATAAAGCCCAGGCCTTGACACACACTAGGGCCCACAGAACAGGCTCTTCACTCTTCATCTGAGCTGTGTGCAACACAGCAGCACACACAGGCAGGACTCCACGCTGCCAGGTCAGCATCTTACCCAGTCACAGTGTGTCCTGTAACAAAGAGCAGATGGTGCCTGAGATAAGCCAGAAACACAAGGGCATTTTTCTCTGGTCTTTACCCTGAGAACCTGGTGGGACTCCTAGACGTAAAGGTCACAAAATTGCACCCCCTTCCCCACTCTAGGTGAGCTGCAGCCTTTATCCTCTATTAGAAGGCGACTCTAGATACAAAAGCTACATAAAACATCAGGGAGAGCCATGGAGATACCAGCAGACCCAGAAAGCTGCTCAATCCAAAACTGGGGTTTAGACTCACTGTCACCTCTTTTTTTCTCTCTGGAGGAGAGTGAAGGGAGTGAGCAGATACTGTGTCTTCTCACCCACCTGTACTTCTAGTTTCCACGTTTATTATCCCTGTGAGCCAAAGCCAAGTTTCTCCCAGGATGGGGGCCCGTGTGGCACAGTGGAAAAATCCCAGGGCAGCAGATGTGAGCTCTAGACCTAATCTGGCCACTTACCAACTGTGCCTCTGGGAAAATCTCCTCCTGGCTCTTCTGCTGAACCACTCTATGGCATCGAGCATCTGCTCTCATCTGTCGGCTTCAGTGGAAATGAACAGGTTGGCTCAATCCCCTCCAAAGACATTCCCAGCCCCAGAGATCATGAGTTATTCCAAGGTCTCTCCTTGACATATTTCCATGATATGTGTTCCAGATGCCCAAGTCCTGGTATGCAGGAGCCTCGGGGTCAGGGTCAGGCTGTTTTCTGCATCAGAGGCCAGTGGCCTCCACTGAGAGGGAAGGAAGCCAGGCGGTGGTGCCACCTGGCCAGGCATCCTGGAGCCTTCCCCAACCCTCACCTCCTACGGCAAGGTCCACTTTCCACAAAATGGAAAATAGGACATGGCAATGTCTCTGGTGCCCCACCCACAACCCAAATCATACAGAGTAGGGGATCAGGTGAGATTTTTGTCTCAGTCTCTCCCTCTACCTTAATCCATGCTCTCCTTCCCCTGGCAGGTGCTCAGACTTTCCAGAGTATGAAGATGGAGTAAAGAGGAGACCGGAGTACGTAACAATTAGACCAAGTCCGAGTGATTGCTTTCACCTCACCCACAGTATAGGGATGAGATGGGCTGGAGGGCACAAAAAGCGCTCTTTGAAATGAAAGCATTATCGCTATACCTGTCGGCATCACTAACACCCATCTTGAGATTCAACTTCGTGCTAAGCTTTTTATCTGCAATCTCCATTATCCTTACAAACATCTTTCTATAGAATAGTATCTCCTTTGAGCAGATGAGAAAACAGAGGCTCAGATGAATTAATTTATCCACTAAACCTTCAGGTAATATGGGATAGAAATAGGATCCAACCAGATCTAGTACACGCACCACAGCTGTAGGTCTGCCTTCCCGGAGAGCCTCCCGGAGCCTCCCCAAGACACTGGGAATGCCAA
The DNA here is from genome assembly GCF_037043125.1 of Eumetopias jubatus. Lineage (NCBI taxonomy): Eukaryota > Metazoa > Chordata > Mammalia > Carnivora > Otariidae > Eumetopias > Eumetopias jubatus. Next base: position 11,157,502 of record NW_028274819.1, on the reverse strand, counting down.
GCACATTTCCCTGCTCACTGTCTCCCTCTTGTGGCTTCATTAAGTATGCCAACTCAATGTTAAGGAAAAGAGGCAGGTTACTGAGGAGAGAGTTGGGGAAACTGGTTGTAAATCCATTACCTTCATGATACAAGCCACTTTCTTTCTCGGGGTCACAGTTTTCTCCTATTTCAGTGTAGGGAGCTCTCCAAGTCCCTTCTAGCTCTGATTTCTGTATTTCTAAGATGCCTATTGTTTTCCCAGGTAGAGCCCACTCTGGCACCTTCACATTATATGTGTGTGCGTGTGTGTGTGTGTGTGTGTGTGTGTGTGTTTTATTTAAGCGACTCCTCAGCGAGGGTCTCCATGACATTAGCACTGTTCTAGCACAAAAAAAGGAACTGGTGTGTGCAGGGCTCTGAATTCACCCAGTTTATCACGCGTTCACAAGGGGGCAACCCAGAGCCTTTCAGGGCACTGCCTAACCTCAGGGAACTTGGTCAAAACGGCTGGTAAGTGCAAGATCCAGCATTGGAACCTAGGTTTTCTGGCTCCAAGCTCAAGTTTACCCCTTCCACACATACCTGTACCAGACTGAATAAACTTAGTAATGAAGGAGGCCGCAGACAGGAAGAGCATTTACGTGAATCCTGTCTTGGTGTCATCCAATGCGTTAAACATTCCCTGGAGGTGAGTCATGTGCACTGTTCCATCACATATGCAAAGTTGACTTAATCACTGAATTGCAGAATCGTTTAAGGGTTGATGCATGGCATAAGAAGGTGCTTGGCAAGTGGCAATAAAGATGAGTGTTTTTCTAAGCTTAGAGAAAAGCTACCCAAAGGAAACTGACTAGGAAGTCCCACGCGTAGGAAGAAAAAAAAAACACACAAAAACCAGAATTCAGGAGAAGAGAACTGGGTGAAGCAGCCCTCGGGTATAGTAATAGGCTAAGCCAATAGCAGAAGTTTTGTGAGGGGATATTCGGGGACAGAGAGTGATGAGGAGAGGCAGGGAGATGACAACAGTCACCATCACAAGGCAGGCACCAGAACTCTGTGCCTTTGTATTTCTGGACACCTTAAGATGGTGCACTGTTTTCCACACGTGTTTGTAGTCAATAGGGAGCAGCTCTGTCTGAGATGCCAGTGTTTGAGGTTTCTCTTGCTCCTCCATCCTAATTCACCCCCCAAACCATGACACCCTTTTCCTTTTGTTGGAGGAAGAGTGAAACGTGCATCCTGGCTTATGCTCCTGAAACAACCAGCCCCAGGAAGGTCTATAATTTTAAGCCTGGATACTGTCCTCTATCAGATAAACTCTATAGGGCTTTCTTTATAAAAGGGGAGCTGGGCTGGATTCTGAGAACTGGACCAGTTTTCTTGAGGCCTAGCTGTATTTTTTTCTCCATGGTTTGCAAGTAATTTATTGAGTACATTCAATAGACATTTACTAACATTTTTCAAATACTATTTTCATATAGAGAGACAGGGCTGCTGTCTGGGATTTCTACTCTGTCTTACCATTCAGTTTATTTCAGCAACACACAATTGGTATCTTTTAACACATACTGTATTTTAATTTCTGATAATATGGTCCTTCCTGCAGCATTTCTCTTTTTAAAATGCTTCTGGCTAGATAAACTCATTCCATATGAACTTCAAATCATTGTCAAGTTCTACAAGAAACTTTGTTTCGGAAGGATATTTACATTTGAAATAAATTTTGGAATAACTGACCTCCAGAAATATGTTAATGTAGTCAAGGCTTGTTTATGTTCCGTAATCAAAAACGTGTATCTTCCCTCATATAAGTCCTTCGTGCTTCAGTGAATTCCTGATTATTTTACACTTTTGTTGCAATATGGACAAAATATATTCACTTCATACTTTAAATCTGGTTATTGAAGGTTTGAGAAGCTATACATTTTCATTGGGCTTGAAACGTTTTATAGTGGTAACAAATGTTTGTTATCTATTTCCCCCTTTATTGCAGCGTGATTAGTGAATGTGACCTGGATTTTTTTTTTTTAATTTAATGAGGTTTTCTTTGGGATGAATTTATGGTGGATTGTCATCAATGTACCGAGTGAGCTTAAAAAGCATGTTTCTTTTGGGGTGCCTGGGTGGCTCAGGGAAGATGATCTGCCTTCAGATCAGGTCATGGTCCCAGGGTCCTGGGATCGAGCCCTGCATCAGGCTCCCTGCTCCGTGGGAGGCCTGCTTCTCCCTCTCCCTCTGCCCCTGCTTGTGTTCCCTCTCTCGCTGTCTCTGTCTCTGTAAATAAATAAAATCTTAAAAAAAAAAGCATGTTTCTTTTATACTGGTTTATTCAAGCATTTTATAACTCTATGTTTTTTGCTTATATTTCTCAAAACCTGCATGTTAAAAACTCTCGTGACTATTGTGTTTTTGTTAGTTCCTCATACCTCTAGGCAAATCTTTAAATTATTTTTTATTATTTTTTTTATTATGTGATGTGGTCATAAGGACTTTTTGTTGTCTAATGTTAACGCGGCATCCTTTGACCTTTTTATTTTGCACTTTCTGACCTATCTTTGCCTCTCCTCACCTTTGCAAACACTACTGTGCTAAAGACCTCTGGAAACACAAATGTGATTTTGTCACCACACTGCTTAAATCTTCCTATGGCTGCTTATTACCTTTAGGGCAAAGCTCGGTGCCTCCAGGAGGCATTCCAGGACCTTGCCTCCCTCCCAGTCGGGTCTCCCACTTCTCACTCTGTGACAGAATCATAACACGTTGCTTCTTGGTCCTGACGCTTGCCTACACTGATCTGCCCACCTGGAATCCATATGGCCACGAGCACCTGGCTCTGAGCACCTGGCTCTTCTTTGAAAGTACCATCTACACGTCACCTGGAAAAGCCTGTTCTTCCCCTTGTTAAACTGGCTCCTCTCACCTGTGTGCTCCCACAGTGCTCTGCACACAGTGCTTAAGCGCCAGGACAATATCTTATGCATCATGTGTCGCTGGTCTCCAGCATAGCTGGCACGTGGCTGGCACCTCATAAATACTGGCTGGATAAGGTAATTACCTGTAAAAGGCAGCTCCTGTAGGACACTAACCTAGAGTAGTTGTAGCGTGGTAGGGCAAACCTGTAGGATTCTGCTCACACAGACAGCCACTGGCACTGAGGACTCCCTCAACTAATATTTGCTGGATGAATGTTGAATGGATGGACAATGGCGTGACCACCTGTCAAACGCCAAATATGTAGCCTGTGTGAAGCAGGGAAGAGGAGCTTTGACAAACCTGTCTCCAGGCACGTCTTCACTCATGGAACAAAATCCCATCATATTAAGAGAGTAGTGAAGTGACAGGGAAGATGATCTGAATTTGGAGCAAGAACAAAATAAGACCAGGTAGCAACCGTAGGCGGAGTACTTACTTGGTATCAGTACTAGGCATCCTCTTAACATAGTTCTTCTGCACAATCTAGGGGAAATTAATAAATAACAAGTAAACGTCACAGCCTTTAATGGATTCCTCAGCTTAATATCAATTTTCTACAGCCTAGAAAAAAGCTTACCAGCTGAAGTCCCTGGAGGGGAAGCCAAAACTCCTGGTGGGAGGGGCGCCAGTTTTTTCCTTGGTTGTACTGGAGAAGAAAACCTTGACTGTTTCTCTCCAGCTCCTCTTCCCATGTCTTTCCCCAAGAACAGCTTGGTTTCCTCTCCTCATTTTCTATCCTTCATTTCTAGGGTCTAGAGTAAAGGATTTAGATAATTTATCTACCTGAAATAAAATCTGAATTGGAGAGACAGTGGTTTTTGTGACAGCAAACAAATCATTTTTGTGTTTCTAAAAGCAAAGCAGAGAAACTACACTAGTTATCATATAAAAAAAGCTTCAAACACACATATAAGGCAGAATATTTAATTAAACTATTCTAGATCCAATGGAATACGGGTATCTCCCATGTTTCAGAAGTTTGCATTAGGCCACTTTGCTTTTATGAAAGACCTCCATTAGTACCTGTTTTCACTAACTAACAGAAATTCAAAGAGGGTTTTTGCTTTTGCAGAGGGCTCTGTGGCTCTTAGCCTTGTGAGGTTTTTGTTTTAGTGGCTCTAGGAGGACCTCTCAGTCCGTTTCCCTTGTGCCACACACCAAGGACTGAAGGAAGCAAAAAATGATAGTCTGTATTCCTGACTGATCACACCTTAGACATTCGGATTTTATACCAAGGGTTCTTATTTTTAAACATTTGTTCTGGCCTGAAGCTTCAAAACTAGACTACTGAGAATCGCTCCGATTAGAATGATTGGAAACTTGGTATGTTTTTATGAGACTTGTCTTTCAACTATTTTCAGGTTTTTGAGACGAAATCTGTTTCTTAATATTCTCAGGCCTTTGGATTCAGAGGAAATTACACTACCAGGTTTCCTGTTCTCCAGCTTGCAGGCCGGACTGCGGGACATCCCCGCCTCCATAGCCACGTGAGCCCTAAAAAAAAATAAAAAATAAAAAAAGGTTCATACACACATATAAGGCAGGATATTTAATTAAACTATTCTAGATCCAATGGAATACGGGTATCTCCCATGTTTCAAAAGTTTGCATTAGGCCACTTTGCTTTATGAAAGACCTCCATTAGTACCTGCTTTCACTAACTAAAAGAAATTCAAAGAGGGAAAACTGGAATTGATTGGCATCCTTGAGGGCGAAAGTCGAGGTTTCTTTTCCTCCATCCACCCTCCTTCCTTCCGGTACTTCTGAGCTACTACTTTGGTGCTGGGAAACAGTGTCGTAGGTCTAAGTTAACTATGGGGCTCTAGAAACACAGCTTTTCATGGGATAACTGTTCAAAAGACTTGTTTCGTGCTTGCTTTCTAAATTTTGTGAATGTGGAGCTGAGGAAAGTTGAAATGCTGCTAAAAGATCTCCAACTCCATACGGACTCTGAGGGAAGCATCTCTGGGTGAGAGTTGGTGAGATCAGAAAATGCGGCAGGATGAAAATGGGGCTGCATACTGTGTCCTCAGATCCATTTTCCACTTTGGGCTTCCCAAGAGCCGATGACTTGTGCTTGGAGACCCCTGCGGTTTTGAGGCACTGACCACCGCTCTCTCCAGAGTGCTCTGGTTCCGGGCTGTCAGTCAGCGCCTTTGGTCCCTCCCACCGCAGTGATCGGTTCAGCATGGGCCACTAAAAACCCTCAGTGGCAACCCATTTGGGACCCCTCTCACTCTAGAGACCTTTTTCTGTATCCTTGCTTAATAAAACTCTATCACTTTGATCACTCTCCTTTGTCCGCAAGATTCATTCTTCCCTTCCGTGAGACAAGAACCCTATGATCCTGTACCACCAGCACATGGCAGCAAAGTGGCCCAAGGAAGGGCAGAAGGCACCGTGAAGGCTAGAAACTAAGCTGCCCATCTGGATGTTAACAGGACTCACATAGCCGGAGATTGTTCTCCGTCTCATCTGAGGCCCAAAGACAATAGATAACACAGTGTTGTGCCAAGGGCAGAGCAGTGGGAGAGATCTGCCCCAGGAATACGCCACTTTTATATTAGAATTTTTATCAATGAAAGATTTTTTCTCAGAGAGCATTTTATTATCAATATTATTTAGAATGCTTGCATGTGGATGACATAAGGCAGTTGGCAATTTTGTAATTATTTTAAAATTTTCTACAGACAATTCTTCCCCCTATTGCCTGCCCTTGGAGGGACTATGCCCATCACCCACCCCCATCCCAATGGAGTTGATAATTGCCCCCAACCTACAGAATGAAATGCCATTCACCCAAGCAGAAATTGCAAAAGAAATAGCCAAAAAGAGTTTCTCAACCGGCCTATAAAAGAAATTTAAATACTGAGTTGGAACTCAGAGAATTTCATTAGCCACAGGATATCACTTGAAAACTTTACAGAGAATTTCATTGGAAGAAACTTGTTGAGGTTCTATGGGGTTTCCCCCCCCTCTTCCCACCGTAGGAGAAGGAAGGAGGACTTCTTCCTCACCTCTAGTCTCAGAAACGGATGTTGCAATGGGACCATGTGGGGAACTTAATGTGGAGACTCACAACTTGGGGAAGACGGTAGACTTGAGTCTAACACACTCCGAGGAACCAAAAGAGACTAAGGTTTGGGCTTTTAACTCTGATGGCTGGTGTATTATCTATCACTGTATACCAAATGACCACAACCTTACAGGTTTAGTACAACACACCTTTATTATCTCACAGCTTCTACAAGTCAGGGCTGGGCATGGCTTAACTGGGCTCTTCACTTCAGGGTCTCACAAGGCTGCAGTCAAGGTGTTGGCAGGGCTTTGGTCTCAGCTGAGGCTTGTCTGGGGAAGGATCCACTTTCAAGCTTCCACAGTGATGACAGAATCCAGTTCCTTGCAGCTGTAGGACCAAAGGCTCCATTTTTTTTTTTTTGGCTGGGTGTTGCCTGGAAGTCTTTGTAGGTTGTTGGTTAGAGCCTACTCTAAGTTTCTAACAGCTGCCCATAGTCCCTGGCCATGTGGAACTCCACAACATGGCTGCCTGCTTCCTCAAAGCTAGCAAGAAAGAGAACGAGACACCAGTAAGACATGCCACAATCTCCTGCAATGTGATCATGCAATCACGTGCACATAGTCACGTACATTCCGTCACCTTGTATATTCTATTTATTTAAAGCAAGTCATAGGTCTCACCTCTACTCAAGGGGAAGCAATCACAAAGGGCATGAACGCCAGGAGGCAGGAAGTATTAGAGCACCCTAGAGTCTGTCTGTCACAGCAAAGCAGGAGAGGGTTGTATTGGGATGGCCTGTCCTTCCACAAGTCAGCCATGTGAAAGAAACCCAACCTGAGTGGTCTTAGACCTTGCTCCAAAAGGATACCAGGAGAAGCAAGGAGACCTTGAAGAGAATGAGGCTGGAGATTTTCGATGGACACCCAAGGGTGGGACGCAGGAGGAATCATGAGCCACTGGCTGAGTAAATGCATTAGAGTACTGAAGGGGGCCAAGCCAAGGAATCCCAGTGATGGAGCCCTGGGGCACTCAGCCCCTTGCAGCCTGACATCAGGGTGGGAAAGTACCAATTGATGTTCTCTGCCTCTCAGCACTCTTCATTTCTGCCCCTGACTGCAAGGAACAGAAATCCCTGTCAGCAAGCTGGGGAGGATGGTCAGAGAGAAAAAGAGAGTCCTCTTTCCTCCTTCCCACAATAGACATCCTGTCTAGAGCAGACTGACACTGACAGAGAAGCTTTCACAATAAATGACAGCTGAAATTTTATTCTTATGTAAAACAGTACATTTTAAATATTCAAGCGGCTAGAATTCTCTACTCCCTGAAAGCAACTTACTTGAAATTTTAAATCAGAAGCTGGGGACATCTAGTCCTACTGAGGATGTCTGTCTGGATAGGACAGTTGTGAGGAGAGAATGAGGTTGTTTTCTTTGAATTCTATGAGTCCTGCTTATTTAAGTACAAGTAGCAAAGATTTTGAAAACCCAAAAAGAGAAAGTGCTATATTATTTTTTTAATAAAGATTTTCTTTAGTTATGAGAGAGAGAGAGAGAGAGCATGAGAGAGCACAAGCAGGGGGAGCTGCAGAGGGAGAGGGAGAAGCAGGCTCCCCGCTGAGCAGGGAGCTGGTTGTGGGGCTCAATCCCAGGGCCCCGGGATCATGACCTGAGCCGAAGGCAGACGCTTAATCAACTGAGTCACCCAGGCTCCCCAGTGCTGTATTATTTTTGTGCTCTCCATGTTGCATACACTCATGCTTGAGAAATTGAGCCATTAAATTCCTTAACACCATGGGATGCTTGGAGAAGAACCGGGATTTTTCTAAGTGCCCATCTTAGAAAAGTGTTCTATCCCCAAATTCTAATTAAAGAACCATGGCTGTAAACCAGTTTTTATTTAGCTATTTTAACTAACTCCCTTTTTCTACTTAAATAAATGCATTAAAAAATAAATGTCATCACTGTACATTTTTGTGCAGTATTATTTGTTACAATAAAAATAACCACAAGTAAATGTAATTTTATATGAAAGTCATTGCATATTAAATAAATAAGAAATATCTGTAGCAATAAATCTAGTTGACTATTTAATGGCAAGAATCAGTATGATTATAACTGGTTAAGTGGTGAAGGGATTTTGTCTGAGTACCACTTACTTAAAATGAAGGCAACATTTCATATCAATAAGGTAGCTTTTTCAAAATTTAAGCGATATTAAGAATCTCAAGTCACAAAGATAAAATAGGATTTTATCTGATAAGATTTGACATGTGTCAGAGTAAAAAAAAAAATCATCAGAGTTACCAAACATAGGAAAGAAAGGAAGGAAGAAAGAAGGAAGGAGGGAGGGAGAGAGGGAGGGAGGGAGGGAGGGAGGGAGGGAGGGAAGCTGAGTTTATGTGTTTGTACATGTGCCTGGTAAGGAAGTACCCAAGAGAGGAAATTCATTAAGAAATCACTGAGTGGGGAAAGTAAGGATTTTTCCACCTAGTAAGAAGGACATTTCATGGTGGTTATGTAAACTGAAGACTGAAACCTAGCACTCTGGATGGGGAAAACGAGTTGCTTAGAACAAGTCCTGCTGTTCAAAGTTTATAATCATTTATTAGCCTCAGTTGGTTGAATCAGTTGTTATGAGACACAATATTCAGTTTAATTTATTTCCTAGAAATATTTGCCTTTCACACTTAAAATTATTTGCTAGCCAAAATTATAGGAAAAAACTGATGAAGAAATTTTGGTCTTCAAAATGCCATTAAAATTTGATATAATGGAGAGGTGTGTGTGTGTAAGCGTCTAAAAATGAAATGTAAAATTCTTCCAAATGCATTTTAATAAAATCTGCAAATAAATGGTAAAATGGTTTCATATCCTTACACTGCTACTATCTGGTTTAAGAAAATAGGAAGAAATCTTCTCAAGCCTTAAATGTGTCATTTCATAATTTTTCAAATGTTTTCAGCTATATCTTCCAATGAGTTCATAACCAGCTTATGTGAACTATGCAAAGAATCCAGCTCATCAAGATGAATACACACACCTCAACAGAAATTACCTTGCAAATTCAACACTAATTGTAGCAAGATAATTTGCTTCTTCATTGTAGGGTCTCCCTATCTTTCTTACAAAATCATGGTGACTTTATTCAGGAATGGTGTAGTGCACAACTGAAAAAAATGATATTTTCTAGCTTTTCTTATGGATGGAAATGGCAATGTGACATGGTTCTGGCCAATGAGACTTAAGAGATTCTTGGGAATGTGTCAATTTCTACCTTCCTCTTTGTTATCTTTCTTCTGCCTCCTGATGGTGGAGCCCCAACTTGCTACTACCATACAGCTCCCATGAGGATGAAATCCTAGGTAGTTATGGATGGCTGAGCAGAAAGATGGAAAGGAGGAGCTCAAATGTCAAAGAGGACAATGAACCATGATCTGGGGAACCTCTCCTGGATAGTCTGCATCCCCTGTTTCGGGAGAAAAGAAATCTCAGTCATCTCTGTTCCAGATCATAGATCTGAGATGCACTTCCCTGTTTACTAACTTCAGGGTCAGCCTGGGCTGGGGAGGGTGAGAAATTGGGAAATTCCTGGACTTCACCCTTGAAGCAAGCTTAGTACCAAGAGTCATTTGCCGTCTAGAGCACTAGGACTCTGAAAAGGGCTGAGGATATTCCAGTCAATACACAGGAGCATGGATTTAGAATACATGTAGAAAAACTACACATAGAGCCCAGAGATGAACCTAGACATGAAATACATTTTCCTATAAAGGGGGTGGGAGAAGATGTTGGGCAAAGAACACAGATTTTCATGAATTCTAATATATGAGAGACTTTATGCTGGGCACATCATATAGACTTATATACATGACTTAATATATGACTAAATCCTCACAGAAATTCTGAAAAACTCTTTGTTATCATTTTATATATGAAAAACTGGTTATTTTAACTGATTTTCCCACAAATTCCTTCTCAGACTCAGAAGAGGTGTGAGAGAATTCCACTGACCAACATCCTTCTTTGACAGTTTGTTCAAAGCAGGTCACAGACCCAGAGGAAGGTCTGGACCATGAGGGTTTTCCTCAGTGATGATGACGTTGGCCGTGGGGATGGAGATGATGACAAAGTGACAGACGATGGCCCTGATGCACACCTGACCCAGATGCCAAGAGACTTGGATTCTAGTCCTACTTCTTCTGCTGACATGACGAGTGATCTGTGGTAGGCTCCTTCAGTAGTATCACCTCATTTGGAGAACAAAAAGTTGGACTAAAATTCTCTCCAAGGATTTTATGAGTTTCTTAAATACCCCTGGCTTAGATTTGCTCCTCTCTCAGGGGACAGCCTTGCGACCTTCAGGAAATTGAGAAAATATGGAGCACATCATGCAGCCAGCTATTGCTGCAGGCCACACTTCCCAGAGCCATCTTAATCCCTGCCCTTCTGAGCAGAAGCTGTTCTCTCAGCAATCTTGAAAGGAATGCTAAAGGGGCAACAGTGTCCCCTCAATACCCAGTACTTCCCGGCATGTGAGCTTGTCTGCAGCCTTGATGGCTGTTCCCAAGGTGTGCCTGGACTTGCCTGAGCATGAAGTTATTTAGGAAGACATGAAGCCAAAGGCAGAGAAGAAAGAGGCACCCAAAGAAGTGACAGTTGGGCAGCAAGTCCCCATAGGTTGCTTTCAGTTTGCCAAGAGCCTGGGAAATGGGAAAATAAAGAAATTCTCCCAAATCCAAAATGAACATCATTGTTATCCCTAGTTACTGAGTACCTACTTTTTGTAAGCTCTTTGCATCCTTTCTCTTCAGTCCTCCCAACAGCCAATGGTGGAATCATTATTATCCACCCCTACTTAAGCAGACAGAAAACTCAGGCTAAGATAAACTAGTTGACTTAACTACAGGAATGGGGGAAATGAATTCTAACCGGGATCATGCAAGTCACTAGTCTTCACAAGCTATTTATTCTTATGTGTTACTGTGTTTTGTGTCAGTTTCCAGTCCTTGAAATTTAGAAAAAGGAAGCAGAGGTACTTTTCACAGCATTGGCCAAAAGTACAGCAAAGCTCCTATCTTGTGTAATCATAACTAGTGCTCTGAGAAAGGGGCAGGAAGTCTCAGAGGCTGGAGAGCAGAGGAGCAAGATCATTCTGGCAGGAAGAGCCCGTAGGAGGTTCTGCCTGAGGACTCCCCAGCAGAGAGCTGGCCCACCAGCCACCACTTACAGGACTGGGCTACAAGAACAGGTGGGCACCTTGGTTTGAATCCTGAATTTGGGGGGGAGGGGGAGATGACTGTCCTTGGAATAGCCAGACAGGAATCAGATTTTTATTCTTTCTTCTGAGTAACTGCATGACTGATGAGTTAATTCCCTGTTCTGATCAATAGTTTACCCACTTTCCAAACAAAAGAATTGGGTGAAACAATCCTTAGGTTTCCTTCAAGACTTGGGGTGATGATTTTCTACAATTCTCTGCATTTCTTCATATGTCACTCAGTCTTAAACAGAATATGCTCTCAGAAAATACTGTGTAGGGCGCCTGGGTGGCTCAGTTGGTTAAGCGACTGCCTTCGGCTCAGGTCATGATCCTGGAGTCCCGGGATCGAGTCCCGCATCGGGCTTCCTGCTCAGCAGGGAGTCTGCTTCTCCCTCTGACCCTCTTCCCTCTCGTGCTTTCTATCTCTCATTCTCTCTCTCCCTCAAATAAATAAATAAAATCTTTAAAAAAAAAAAAAGAAAATACTGTGTAGTTAGACTGAATCCTGCGTTAGGACCCTAAGGTTCCATTCTATTTCTGTCATAGAGAAAATTGTTGCATGCAGAGCAGTTGTCTTCTAAGTTATGATTTGTCTCCAAAGTGGGGGTTTTAGAACTGTCTGGAAAAGTTGTGGGCCACCGCAAGTTTGACTCCACTTGATGAATGTGGGGGGACCAAGCACTCCCTCTCACCTTAGACTGTGGAGTCTGGGTATGATGGCATCAGTCTGGAGACTTCCAGTGAACCATAAAGAATGCTGGCTCTATAGAATTCCCCCTAAAAAGTAGCCAATACATGTATCATAGCCTTAAACTTCATAAATCCACTTCTAAATGTTACTCTAAGGAAATAATTGAATAGGTGAGGCACCAGAGAAGTGCAAAGATGTTCACTATAGCATTGTTCATAATGGTGAAGAGAGAGAGGGAGAGAGAGAGAGAAACAACCTAAATAACCTTCACTGGTTAAATGAACCTTGAAACATCTATTCATTTGGATACATTGGCTTTTTTATTGTGGTAATATATATATATATATAAAACACAAGATTTAGCATTTTAACCATTTTTAAGTGTATCGTTCAGTGGTATTTAGTACATCCTTATTCTTGTGCAACATCCCCACAACTGAACTCCAGAACTTTTTCATCTTCCCAGACTGAAACTCCATGCCCATTAAGCACTAACTCCACATTTCCCTCTCCTCCCACCCATGGTATCCATCATTCTACTTTCTGTCTTGATGAACTTGAGCACTCCAGCTGCCTCCCAGAAGTGCCATCGTATAATATCTGTCCTTCTGTGACTGGCTTATTTCACTTAGCATATTGTCTTCAAGTTTCATCCACACGGTATCATGTGTCAGAATGTACCATTTGGCTTTTAAATTTAGGATTTTTATTGCTTACATTCATTAGTGTCAGAGATGTTCACAGAATAATGTTGAGTGCAAAAAGATTTCTAACTGGCATGGAGAGAATGATTCTGTTTATGTAGAACGATGAATGCGTGTAAACACATATAAAGAAAGGGGGGGGAGAAAATGCGAGAATGAAAGGATATGTATGAAACACCTGTTATTGTGTAGAAATTGAGATTTAAGGAACTTCATTTTCTTCTTCAAAATGTATTTCCTTTTTCATTGTATTTGCTATGTTACACACTCTTTTTTTAAATAATTTTTTATTGTTATGTTAATCACCATACATTACATCATTAGTTCTTGATGTAGTGTTCCATGATTCACTGTCTGTGCACAACACCCAGTGCTCTACGCAGAATGTGCCCTCCTTAACACCCATCACCAGGCTAACCCATCCCCCCACACCCCCTCCCCTCTAGAACCCTCAGTTTGTTTTTCAGAGTCCATCGTCTCTCCTGGTTCGTCTCCCCCTCCGACTTAATCCCCTTCATTCTTCCCCTCCTGCTATCTTCTTCTTTTTCTTTTTTCTGAACATATGTTGCATTATTTGTTTCAGAAGTACAGATCCGTGATTCAACAGTCTTGCACAATTCACAGCGCTCACCATAGCACATACCTACCCAATGTCTATCACCCAGCCACCCCATCCCTCCCACCCCCCACCACTCCAGCAACCCTCAGTTTGTTTCCTGAGATTAAGAATTCCTCATATCAGTGAGGTCATATGGTACATGTCTTTCTCTGATTGACTTATTTCACTCAGCATAACCCCCTCCAGTTCCATCCACGTCGTTGCAAATGGCAAGATCTCATTCCTTTTGATGACTGCATAATATTCCATTGTTGTTATACACTCTTTTAAACAAAACAATTAAAAAATAATAAAAGAAAATAAAGGTACATGGTATCCAGAGTATCATAAGTGTACCAACAAGGCTTCCAGGTCCTAGCGTCAGGACTAGAATCAAGTATATCCTGTAGTCCTTAGGTATGAGGACTGAAAAATATAGGAAGGAATCCTATAGAAATCCTATAGGAAAGGATCCAGAACTAGAGACTTTTGTTTTTAAATCCCTAAGTTGGGATTTTATTTTTTTAGTTTTTTATTGTGGTAAGAACACTTAACATGACACCTCCTCTCTAACAGACTTAAATGCACAATACCGTCAGTCTACCTATAAACCCAACGCTGTGGAGATCTCTAGAACTTATCTTGCACAACTGAAATTTTATGCACGTTGTACAACAACTCCCCATTTCTTCCTCCCCAAGAGCCTGGCAACCACCACTCTAGTCTTTGCCTCAGTGAGCCTATTTTCGATAGCTTATGTAAGTTCAGTCACTCAGTGTTCTGTCCTCTGTGGCCAGCTTACTCACTTAGCACAGCGTCCTCATGGTCGGCCTTACAAAGGAAGAAATCCTGCAATTTGTGACAATGCAAATGAACCCCGAGAGACTGGGGATTAAGACTAGAAAGAGGAAGGGGTCTACTTAGCACATTTGGGCTAGTAAACCACAGGAATACAGCAGAAACCAATTTACCAGAATATGGGAACAAATGTCCAAGGTCAGAAATGCAAAGCTGGAGGCATCACAATTCCGGACGTCAAGTTATATTACAAAGCTATAATGATCAAGACGGTATGATACTGGGCACAAAAAGAGACACATAGATCAAAAGAACAGAATAGAAAACCCAGAAATGAACCCACAACTCTATGGTCGACTAATCTTTGACAAAGCAGGGAAGAATATCCAATGGAAAAAAGACAGCTTCAACAAATGGTGTTGGGAAAACTGAACAGTCACATGCAGAAGAATGAAACTGGACCACTTTCTTACATCATACACAAAAATAAATTCAAAATGGATGACAGACCTAAATATGAGACAGGAAACCATTAAAATCCTAGAGGAGAACACAGGCAGTAACCTCTTTGACATTGGCCACAACAACTTCTTACTAGATACATCACCTGAGGTAGGGAAAACAAAAGCAAAAATAAACTATTAGGACTTCATCAAAATAAAAGGCTTCTGCACAGTAAAGGAAACCATCAACTAAACTAAAAGGAAACCTATGGAATGGGAGAAGATATTTGCAAATGACATATCAGATAAAGGGTTGGTATCCAAAATATGTAAAGAACTTATAAAATGCAACACCCAAAAAACAATCCAGTTAAAAATGGGGAGAAGACATGAACAGATATTTTTCCAAAAAATACATACAGATGGCCGACAGACACATGAAAAAATGCTCAACATCACTCATGATCAGGGAAATACAAATCAAAACTATGATGAGATATCGCCTCACTCCAGTCAGAATGGCCAGAGAGTGGTAGCCAATGGACTTCGGCTATGAGGGAGAGAGGATAGAGGGGCTGAGCATTATGTGTGGCAAGGTGGGCAGGCCCATACCTACTGGGGATATAGAAGAGCCTAGGCATTACATTGCCCGTTTTCAAATCTTGCTCCATTATATGCTAGATATACAATCTTAAGAAAACCATTTACCCTCTCTGACCCTCATTTTCTTTTCTTTTTTTTTAAATTTAAATTTTTTTTTTTAAAGATTTTATTTATTTGACAGAGAGAGACACAGCGAGAGAGGGAACACAAGCAGGGGGAGTGGGAGAGGGACAAGCAGGCTTCCCGCCGAGCAGGGACCCCGATGAGGGGCTCGATCCCAGGACCCTGGGACCATGGTCTGAGCTGAAGCCAGACACTTAATAACTGAGCCACCCAGGCACCCCTAATTTAAATTCTTCTTAATTAACATACTGTGTAATATTAGTTTCAGGGTACAATTTAGTGATTCAACACTTCCATACAACACTGGAAGCTCATCACAAATGCCCTCCTTAATCCCCATCACCTATTAAACCCACCTCCCCCACCTCCCTTCTGGTAACCATCAATTTGTTCTCTAAGGTCAGGAGTCTGTTTCTTGGTTTTGCTCTCTTTTCCCCCCGGCCATGTTCATTTGTTTTGTTTCTTCAATTCCACAGATAAGTGAAATTATATGGTATTTGTCTTTCTCTTACTGATTTATTTCGCTTAGCATAATACTCTCTAGCTCCATCCAATTGTTGCGAACGGCAAGATTTCAATCTTTTTGATGGCTGAGTAATATTCCATTGCGTGCATGTATTTGTGTGTGTGTGTGTGTGTGTGTGTGTGTATGTGTATACACACCTTCTTTATCCATTCATCACTTGATGAATATTTGGGATCTTTCCATAATTTGGCTATTGTAGATAATACTGCCATAAACATTGGGGTGCATGTATCCCTTTGAATTAGTATTTTTGTATCCTTTGGCTATATACTTAATGGTGCAATTGCTGCATCATACGGTAGCTCTATTTTTTTAACTTTTTGAGGAACCTCCACACTGTTTTCCAGAGTGGCTGTGCCAGTTTGCATTCCCACCAACAGTGTAAGAGGGTTCTTTCTCTTCCTCCTCACCAACATCTGTTGTTTCCTGTTGTTAATTTAGCCATGCTTTTCTTTTTCAAGATTGTTTTGGCTATTTAGGGTCTTTTGTGGTTCCATATAAATTTTAAGATTGTTTGTTCTAGCTCTGTGAAAAATGCTGTTGGTATTTTGATAGGGATTGCATTCAATGTGTAAATTGCTTTGGGTAATATAGACATTTTAACATTTGTTCGTCCAATCCATGA
Source organism: Eumetopias jubatus (assembly GCF_037043125.1). Classification (NCBI taxonomy): domain Eukaryota; kingdom Metazoa; phylum Chordata; class Mammalia; order Carnivora; family Otariidae; genus Eumetopias; species Eumetopias jubatus. The sequence continues at coordinate 11,141,159 of NW_028274819.1, read as the reverse complement.
GCATGGGATGTGTTTCCATTTTTTTTGTGTCATCTTCAATTTCTTCCATCAGTGTTTTATAGTTTTCAGAGTACAGATCTTTTACCTCTCTGGTTAGGTTTATTCCTACGTATCTTATGGTTTTTGGTGCAATTAAAAATGGGATCGATTCTTTGATTTCTCTTTCTGCTGCCTCATTATTGGTATATAGAAATGCAACAAATTTCTGTACGTTGATTTTTTATCCTCAACTTTACTGAATTCATGTATCAGTTCTAGCAATTTTTTGATGGAGTCTTTCAGGTTTTTTATATGGAGTATCAGTCATATGCAAATAGTAAAAGTTAGATTTCTTCCTTGCTGATTTGGATTTGGATACCTTTTATTTCTTTTCGTTGTCTGATTGCTGTGGCAGGGACTTCTGGTACTACGTTAAATAAGAGCGGTGAGAGTGGACATCCCTGTCTTGTTCCTGACCACAGAGGAAAATATAAGCCTCATTTTCTTATCTGTAGAATTCAGGTAACAATAGCATCTATCTCTGAGAGTCGTTGTGTAGGCTAAATGAAGACTCTACACAAAGCTCTTACCAGAATGCCAGATTCACAGTGGGTGCCGAGTAAATGTTAGCAATTATTATCATTTTATCAGGAACTACTGTTTGATTTTGAAACCCAGAATCTCTCCTAACCTGATACTTTTTCTACCTTTCTGGTTTTAAAGATGTGCTAGAATGCTCACCCATGGCCTCTCTGCCCCAGTTCTACCACAAAGGATTCAGCGTCAACACTATTCCCCTCCTTATTCATGTTACCGCGACCATACTTCTGTTCAGATTCCAAAATCCCCAAAAAAGAAAACTCCTTAAACAAGGAGAACTGTATTTTTAATAACTTTTCAAAGGTATCTGATGCCCAGAGAGCATAAGAAATGACCAGGGCATGGATCTATGAGTGGAAATGGGGTGGAGTCACCAATCTTCTATTGAGTGATATGGAGCACCTGATAAAGATCACAGGGACACAACAGGGCACTCATCTAAATCATGTCATTCAAATCCTCACAAGAGTGCTTCATGAGAGCATTATTATTATCCCTATTTTATACATAATGAAACAGGATAAATGAGGGGAAATAACCTGCCTGTGGCCAACTGATAAATATCTGAGCTGGAATTCCAGTGAGTTTAGATATAACTAATATGTATTGAGAGTATATCATGTGCCCCTGTTCTATGTTGAACCCATCACATGCATCATCTCCTCTCCCTCACCATGAACCTATGAAGTGGCTAAAACAACTTGCTTATGGTAAGCTTAGTAACAACTGTTGTGTATAGAATATAAGCATAGGACTGGACTCTAAGACACATGCTCAAATGTGCAAATTGATGCTAAGGCATTCTACTTCCAGCTCAATGTCCTTTCCCATCTCCCTCACTAGTAATGAGATTGTAGATGCCAGTTCCCATCTTTATATGTTATGCACTCCCTCCAAGAGAACCTTGACATTGAGGAGAAGGACTGGGGAACAGAACTGTGGCACCATTGTATTATCACAAGCCTTTATCCAAACTGTGGCCGTCAAGGGGGAGAATGTTGTGCTGAGAACAGATCTAAGGAGCAGCCCAGTGGCTGGACTCTGCTGCTCATACCACAGAGGCTCAGCAACACTGCTGAGCTGGTGAGCAGCAGACGATATACCCTTGAGTCTACATTGGAACTGTCAATGTTAAGAAAGAAGGGAAGATGAGGAGAATTAATGTGGTATTGAGAAAACTATCACAAGCTTCTGAGCCAGATCGATTTGGTTCAGACCGTGACGCAAATACAGGATAATAATAATTACATTTGCTACACCATGTATTAAATACTCTCAATGTGCCAGGCTAAGCACTTTGTGTATTTCAGATAATGAAAATCACTTGAACTTACCAGTCCTGAGTTTCTAATGCATAAAGTGGAGTTAATAACACCTATGTTGTTATAAAGATTAGAGCTACTACGGCCTAGTGCCTGGAATGTAGCAGGAGTTAAATAAGTGTTTATATTAACAATCATTGAGCTAGTATAGACAAGGGGGTCATTCCGTGTGGGACAGGACCTACACAAGAAAGAGATGTGTACTAGGATTAACCAACATCTGAGGGAAAGAAAACAAGACTATGATGGGAGACTGAGCAGTACAGGTGCAGCCAAAAGTACAGTATCAGGACATGTGGCATGGGAATGCGGCACAGGTGAAGCAGAGGTACACGGGTGCGAGAGGGAGGCTGGAAGCAGGGCTTGTTGGAAGGACAGCGACGTGGAAAACCTCAAGGCTGCAAGGCAAGTTCTATCTGAATTGTTTACCTCTCGAATGTGGGACTCCTCAAAATGTTTAATTTTGTCCCAGTGATATGCTTTCTGTCCACAATGGATGGACTCTGCCAAGCAGTCTGGTCTTCCGGTGCTTCCACTACTCCCCACATTCAGTTTTGTTCCCAAAGGACAGGTCACCCCTTGGACAACGGAGAAAAATCTTAAATGGTTTCACATCTTCAGGTTGAACCTCGGGTCCGAACTGAGTTCACTGCCTCTTCCAGCGTCATCAGCATCATGCTATCACAGCCCAAGACCAAGGGAGCCTTTGACTCCTTTACTCCAAATGGCATTATCATCCTCAAAAGAGAAAAACCGAAACACAGCTACCAAAAAGAAGATAACCCACAGAACAGTCTGCAGAAAGAAGCTACAGTCCTTGGAGTAAGTTGATGTCATTGTAAGGGGAACACTGGGGAAAATGTGGTGAATGTCTTCAGACTACAGATCTACAGTGGATCTGGGAGAGTCTTTCATTTTTTTTTTTCCTGTCTGACTCCAGGCTAACTGGGACATGAAATGGAGCTTTATGGGAAGACGCTATCCAACTCAGGCCTCTCTGTAAACTAAAACCACTAGGTGTCTACTTGAAATCTGTACAAGAAAGTCTCTTGCAATTTGTCTTTAACAGAGTAGATTTTGGATTTAACCACATGATTTTACTCAATAGGATTAAATTAGTCTGTTTTGAGCTCATTTCTTAACCATTTTGAGATGAGACAGTCTGGACTAACCTCACTGTACATTTTCTCCCTGTTTGCCTAACTATAACCATGTGTTCCGGGTCATCAACCTTCATATCCAGGACTTTAATTCCCACCTGGCTCTGAATATCCTCTTTTAAGACCTGACTCCTATTCATTTCCAACTTTGGAAACCTGCCTAGTTGGGGCCTCTGGAATTCAGGATCAGTTAACCACATAATCCTCTTCATTCCCCAATTTGTTTCTCAAAGGCTTCCTCATCTATTGTACAAACAGAAACCTAGATCCCAAAGGCACTGTTTCCCCTGCGACCCGCCATTTCTGGACCTGGAAGTGAAGGCAGTCTCTTTGCTTCTCAAGGACACTTCAATATCAATCTTCTCTCATTCTCTAAAAGCTCCTACTTTAGAATCTCATGTCATCCAAATAAGTAATTCACTCCTACTTTTTTTTAGAAGATTTTATTTATTTATTTGACAGAGAAAGAGAGCATGAGCCGAGAGGAGGAGGAGAGGGAGAAGCAGGCTCCCCCCTGAGCAGGTAGCCCCAATGTGGGGCTCAATCCCAGGACCCTGAGATCATGACCTGAGCCGAAGGCAGACGTGTAACTGACTGAATCACCCAGGCGCCCCTCATTCCCACTTTAAAAAAACAAGCAAACATAATAACTCTTTTTATGTATTATTTTAAAAAATCCTAATTGAGTCTTCTACCCCTAAAAAAGATATTTTTAAAAAGTCATCTATATTTTGAGCAAGGGAAAGAATAATTATCTCCAGCAATTTAAACACTTATGAACTTCAAAACATTCTATTAGGTAATTCTAGTATTAGGAATAATCGAGAATTGATAGGAGAATTAAAATTTCAGAAGACTGAGTTTAGTTTAAAAACGTAAAAATAATCAGTGTTTTAGAAAATAAAATTAAATGATGTACTGGCAAATTTGAAAAGTGATCATCCTTAGAAAAATTGTTTGATGAACATGTTGCTTGAAAATAAAACCAATTAATGTTTGTCCTCCTGCTATCATTTACTAGTACTCACTCCTCAATTTACTTCTTCCAAACAACAGTTTCCTTGCAGGCTTACCCTGTTCCCTACAATCTAGCCTACATGGGCCTAGAATCGCAAACACGTTTTACTGTGTTTATTCATTCATACATTCAGCTGCCATTTTTGAGCGCCTAAAATGTCCCGGCCACTATTTTACACACTTAGGATAATAGGCGAAATATACAGTTAAAAGAAAAAAGAACCAGAGCCCCATTCGCAGAGTCCTCTTGCTATACAGGAGGACTCCAGGTCATTGCCACTTTTTCTACTCTCCTGGGTAATTTGCCTTTTCTTTTCGAGATACTGTCCTCAATCACCGTCACTCCTTGCAGGAGAGGTCTTATCATAAGCCTTGACCGTTTCAATCTTCGCGTTTACGATCCCTCCAGTATCACGTCCTCTCTGTTCCTTGACCTCTTCTCCGCGGGCATCTTGCCCATCCTTCCTTAGACAAACATTCTGCGAGTCATACCCTGGGCCTTATCAGTACTGAAAGCAATAAAGCCACCATTACTTACATTTCAAGCATCCCATACTCCACCGACTCTGATCTTTCCAGATCACTCCCTCTGACTCTATGTTGACTCTTTCTTTAACCTCACTGAGACTTATTGAGAATATTCCTATTTCACAGAGCCTTTCTCACCTAGCCAAGATCCCATAGTTCACTCTTGTGAACACCCTCAACAGCCTTGTGCTCCTCAACTTAAGGCATAATCTTCAGGAAAAACTGCGACAGTGGTTTAATTCTAGCTCTGCCCATTTGCTTATTCTACACCTGAACCCATGCAACTAACCTTGGCTGAAAACACACACATGGACTCCACTTCTGATATGTGACCATAACCTCAAATGGACTGTAAAAGCTGTCTAAAAAGAACATGACCTTTCCTTCCTCCATTCACTCTCCTACTACCCCAGAAAACTATTTCATACATTCTATCCCCTGAAACCTCTGAGGTTTCGTCCCTCTCCACTGATTACCTTGCTTCCTAAAATACTACAAAAATTGAGGCAATCGGGAGAGAATGTCCACAAGCTGCTACACATCTGAAATTATTCATATCTGTGCCATATATTCTTCTCTCTCCTCTCCCCATTACCAATATGATGTCCATCTTCTAACTGATGATAACCCTCCCTTTGTGCAGTAGATCCCATCCCTTATCACTTGTTCCAGTAATTCTTCCTATTCTCTCTGCAAATCTTTTTATCATTTCCATGAGCACAGAATCTTACTGTAATTTCTCCCATCTTGAGAACAAAAAAGCAGAAACAAATACCTATAACTTCACACCCCCTTCAGCTACTGCCCGCTGCACTTGCCTTCCCAGCAACACTCCTCTAAGGGGTAGAGAAAGTCAATGTTTCCAAGTCCTCTGAAATGATATTCTCTCTTGAATCATACCCCATGGGACTTGTCCCATTGCTCCACATTAGTAACCTAATTTCCAAGTCTTAGTTATTAATGTTCTTGAACTAGTAGAAGTGTTTAATGCAGCTGACTACTCTCTCCTATTTGAAACATTTTACTCACTTGGCTTCTTGGACAACCACATTCTTCTGGTTTTCCTCTTTCCCTCTTTGCTGCTCCTTTTATTATACTCCTTTACTATTTCTATTTATTTCTTGGATCCTACATTTGGAGTATTTGATAGCTCAGTCCTTGATTCCATTTTGTTTCTGTATCTGTTGCAATGGTGATCCCATCCAGTAATATAGTTTTAAATATTATCTTCACTTATGACTTGGGGGAAAAAGACTATATATCCCTTACCTGGTTCTCTCCTCTAAACTTAAGACTCATATGTCTAACAGCCTATATACATTTCCACTTGGATATCTACTAGACATCTCTCCCCTAACCTGTCCCAGACTGAAATCCTCATCTTTGTCCCCAAACCCACCCCTCATACAACATTCCCCAGCTCAGATCAATGTCAATTCCATCATTTCAGATGCTCAAGCCAAAACCCTTGGAGGCAACTTTCATTCCTATGTTTTATAATCCACAAACTCTCAGCAAATCCTACAGGTTTAATCTTCATCATGCATCTAGAATCCAACTACATCTTACTATCTCCACTGTCAACATCTTCTTTCAAGTCAACATCATCTCACATGTGAATTACTGCAACGCCCTCCTTATTGATCTCCCTGCTCTGTTTCCTTATAATCTGTTCTCAACACAGCAGGTAGAATGATCCTTTGAAAATATAAATTGGATCATGTAATCTCTTCATTCAAAATTATCCACTTCACTTCCTTTTTTACTCAGAATGAAAGGCAATGAAAGGTAAAATAGCCTACAAAGCCCTATATGGTTTGCACCCTGCCCCCAGTACTTCTCGGACCTCATTTCCTACGACTTTGCTCTGAACTCATTCTATACTTTCCAAGGAACGTATCTGTAAAGTACATAATACATGGCCAGTGGCAGTGATTTTCATTTGCTTCATTTCCCTGGTGCTGGCCCACAACAGATATTTAATACATATTAATTATATGAATGGTGGAATTCTCTTGACTTCAGGTTATTTCTCCTATGTTTGCATCATCTTTCAATTGCATGTGCATTAAACAGTGGGTTAGAGTGTGGGTTCTAGATCAAAGTAACAGGGGTAAATCCTAGATCTTCCACTCGGCCATTTGTGTGGGCTTGTACAAACTATTTTTATCCGGGTGCCTCATTTTTCTCATCCATAAAAAAGATGAGATGAATAATCAGAGTATAGAAAGTGTTCAACAAATATAGATTATTATTATTATCATTGGTGTCGTGAAAATAGTAATTATTATTAAAATCCAATGATGCATAAGATGGATTATGCACTAGAGACTTTCTGCTCTATTTTATTTCAAACGAAATTGAGTCCTTTATTCACTCTTCTTTGATAAGTTTGCTTTCTACATTCATCTAACTGAACTAGTGTCCAGAAAAATTTTCTCCATTTGCTTTTCCTAGAACAAGAACAAATTATCAACTATCTTTTTCAAAATAAAGTTAAAATGTACATATGATCACTTCCTGACTTGCTAGTTTAATAATCCTATCAGAAGAGAAGAGGTTAGTTATACATGACTTTCTTTCTCTTAGAGAATGCCTACTGGCTCCTTGTAACACCTTTTTTTCCTTTTTATTAATTTGTGTGTGAGAGAGAGAGATTGAGCACACATGAGTGGAGCAGGGGGAACAGAGAGAAAGGGAGAGAGAGAGAATCTTAAGCAGGCTTAACTGACTGAGCCACCCAGATGCCCCTTTTTCTCCTTTTTAACATGGCCAATTATAGCATATTTTATACTCTTTACAAACACAACTTATATTCAAACAATCACTTTCATCTGTTCAAAGTGTGTTCCTAGAATTTTCCTTCTTGTCTCTTGTAGATTATCCAGATCCTGTGTTGCCTGTTGATTTCAAGTTTGGGCGCCATTTTGGTTTCTGCTCCCCACTCTTCCCACTTCAAGCCAACAATTTCCACCATTTTGATGTCTGGGTACCCATTTGTAGGAGCTCTATGTGTGAGTAGAGTGGGGTCTCCAAGAGAGGATATGCTTTCTAAATGCTAAGTAGGTGCTAAGTCACTCCATGACTCCCAAGAGGTAGGGATAGAGGAGAAGGCAGCCAAGGCCTCTGACTTTCCCTCTGTCATTGTCCCATGTCACGTTTCTCTAATTCAGGAAGAGCAGCAGAGGGGCTTAATCCCTCCTCCTGTGTCAGCATCCCAGGGAGTGGCTGGTTGGGGCAGGAGGCGAGAGGGTAATACAGTGGGCATACCAGCACAGTATTTCGTACCTGGCCTCCCAGCCTATCTCTGGAAAAATGGAAAATGTTTCACATTCTTTTTTGGGCCTTTGATCAGGTCATTGGATTTCCTTCAGTTTAAGAATCATCCACCTGCCAGGTAACGAGTGAAAAGATCATTTTTAAGATAGAATGAGCACCACTGGTAGATGTCACAGGTTGCAGAGAATTAAACTGGTAATGAAATTCATGGGAGGCAAGGACACTTGTTATGTGTTCAGAAGTAATCCTGAGAATTTGGAAAACTTTTTTGCTGGCTTCCATCTAATTACTCATGGAGAAGGGCCTAGTCAATCCTTTTCTTTGGAGATAGCCAGGGCCTAGTCATGCCTCCCACAAAGGGCCACTTATTTTCCACGTAGTATCTTGTACAAAGGGGGGGGAAAAAAAAAGCACACATTCTGGGCAGCTGATTTCTATGAAGGCACCACCACTGTATGGATAGAGCCTTTGTGTAAACACAAACTATGCAGCCCTTCTCTTGTCCCCAGAGCATAATTTGCCCGTATATCTCTATCTGATCAGTAGTTGTGGCTCCCACATTCCCTTATGAAAGGTATAAATAGGTCATGCTGGACCCTCTTTGTCTGTGACTACCAATTCCTAAAAGCCACAAGCTTACCCAGTGTTTCAGCTTTTCAGACTATTCTCCCTCCACCAGCTGGATCCTGACCACCACTGGGCTCAAATACTGGCTTCTGGGGCTTCAGTCTGAAAGACTCCTCACACCTATCCTCGTACTTCCCACCTTCCTCAGCTCCCAGTCTAACTCAGGCCCCCTACACCAATACTTGAAGCCCACATGTTTCTGTACCTTGTGCCGTCAGAGCCCCTTCCCTAAGTGTTTCTGTTGGCTGCTCTGACCTTCCTATCGCTTCAAGTCATTGGTCTTTCTCAACCTCCTCTCTTCCCACCTTGTAATTCAGCACTACTCTCTTCCCTCCCTGTATACCTTCTCTCCGGGCCACCTCAGCTCACAGTGATTTTTGCTAACAGAAACCCAGATCCTATGTGCATCTGCCTATTTTTCAAAGTCAATGTAAGCATCCTGAGAGTGGAAATCAGGACTTTATCAATATGGACCCACACCATTCCTACAGTGTTATCTCCCCTAAAAGTTTTACATTACTTATTGATTGATTAATAGTAACATGGTGGCCTCATTTCCACAAGACAACTGAACTGATTATTTCTCTCTTTTCTGAGCAGTTTGCCATTACTGGATTCCTCTCTATTATTTCTGGGAAAAAGTCAACTAAGCCCTTTGTAAGTATGAGAACTATCAAATCTCAGCTCATTGGAATAAAGGGAACTTGAGGATTAATTACTCTAGTTTAAAGTTTCCATTCACAACTTAGGAAAATAGGGCTCTGAGCAGGGAGAGAACCCGAGTTCTCACTGCTGGTCCACTGGTGAACTGGGTGTAAAGCCCCAGTTCCCTGCCTTCTAGACCAGTGTTCTTCTGCTACACAGTGTAGGCCCGGATCATATTCCCAGCCTGGAGATTTACCTCAGTGGCTTAAACAGTAGAAATTTTTAAATATACCATGGAGTCTTTATAGTTTATTATCTTGGCCCTGAATAGGGTAGATGACCATCCCAGCTAGATCCTAGAGATCCTTTTTCTGGAAAAACCGGTCTCATAATGAGTCAATTTCCCTAAATGGCAAGATCAGAGGCACAGGTGTGTGGGCTTAGAGCCTGTGGTTAGCTCCTCCACCCCCTCAGAAACAAGGAATTATCAGACTGTAGCCACTTTCCTGACAAAAGTCAGGAATGTGTGGGTGGGGTCTTTGATGTTCTCCATAACAATCTTTCCCTTTTTCCCCTGCCACACACTCACAAAGATGACTTAGGGAAAAGCCACATCCTGACTCAGGAAGATCCAGGGTGTAGTTAGCTATGGATGAAGGCACCTAAGATGCTGTATGAGGCTGGTATATGTTCCTGATACTTGAAGCTAGAATCTAAACCCCAGAACTAGTGGACAGAATTTTGAAATGTTCACCTCATTGGACGGAGTCAGAGTTCTGGACTTGGAACCAGGAAACCTATACTCTCGTCCCAGCTCTGTCACTGACCCATCTGTATGCTCAAAGAAGTTCCTTCCTTCTCTGGGCTTCACTTTCCTCATTTATAAAATGTGGAAGATGGACATGTGAATTTCACGGGTGGCTTCCCAAGTGTCCTGAACACCCTAAAAGGGAAAACAATACTCGGGATGACCCGGTATGATATGGGCTCCACATATAGGACGCAAGACAATATGTGGGCTCCATTGCCCATGTGGCAGCTCTGGGCAAATGCACTGCTCATTCCGTCTGCTCTTCCTTTGGTAACTCAGCACTTGAAGCCACATAGCTACCAGGTCCAGGGAGTAGGGGGCAGAGCAACCATCCTCCCAACCCACAGTATCCTACAATGATGTTCAAATAGAAAAGAGCATATGCTGGGAACCTGGCACAGAATCCAGCACATCAGTGTATTTGCAGAGGAACCAGATTCTGTGAGAACATTTTACCCTGAAATGTAGACTATGACCCAGGAGAGAGTGTGGTGCATGTGGTTCTCAGGCTTCATCCACCTATAGGTAGGTATTCTAGCTTCTCCAGTTTTCTCTTTTACGGAAAGAAAAGCCATAGGTTGGTCTAGGAGGGACCAAAGGCCATATTCTAGAAGATCTTAAAGCAAAAGAATGATTCTAAGGCTGTTGAGGAAGTCAAGGAATATACTGGTAGTGGTTTGAGCAGTGTCACCTCTGTCTGCAGAGAGCCAAGGGGCCAGAACCCCTATTCTGAAGGAGGAATTATTCATGCATTCTTGCACTCAACAAACATTTGCTAACTATATCAGGTGATAAACAGATAGTGAAGAGGGACATACAGAACACAATCTGTGCCCCCAGGAGTACGCAGCTTAGAGGGGAAAGAGATTCAGGGAAGCATCACTGTAGTGTAGTGGATGGAGAAATAACTGTATCACATGCTGCTTCTGCCATGAAATCCCAATGCAGAATTTCTTTTTCAGGCCATGAGCAGCCTGACCTCAAGTGCAGTAAGTTTTCTCGCTGCTGGAGCAGGCCTCTTCCTCCTTGCTGATGGCCTGGCATCCCTGGAGATTGCCTCTCGACGGTGCGACTCAGAAAGGGAATATCTATCCACACTGCCTTATTCGATGTACTATTATTCGATATATGAATTCAAGGACTGTCTCCTGGCTAGTGTCAGTCTAACAGTAAGTAGCCTCAGACTCAATATCCTGCCATGTGAAATCTCAGCTTCTCTCCTTTGCATAATTTCTGCTTTTTCAGCAGTCTGTATCTTGTTGATCTGAATGCCTGGAAGTAGACAGAAAAAAAAAATGTGGTTGAAAGAGTCCTGTCAGCAGACTGCAAAATATAAGTTTGACTTTGACATTGTGCGAAGTCAAAATAGGAAATCAAGAAGGGCTGTGGGTTCAAGATATGTCTCTTCTGGCAAGAGAAATAAGCAAAAATAAACTATTGAGACTACACCCAAAATAAAAAAGCTTCTGCACAGCAAAGGAAAACATTAACAAAAAGAAAAGGCAACCTACTAAATGGGAGAAGATATTTGCAAATGACATATTCTGTAAGGGGTTACTATCCAAAATATATAGAAACTCACACAACTCAACACTGGAAAAACAAATAATCCAATTTAAAAAATGGGCAGAAGACATGAATAGATATTTTCCCAAAGAAGAAATACAGATGGCCGACAAACACATGAAAAGACGTTCAACATCACTAATCACCAGGGAAATGCAATTCAAAACCACAATGAGATACCAACTCACATGTGTCAGAAAGGCTAGTATCAAAAAGACAAGAAACAAGTGTTGGTCAGGATGTGGAGAAAAGGGAACAATATGCACTGTTGGTAGAAATGTGAATTGGTGCAGCCACTCTGAAAAACAGGATGAAGGTTCCTCAAAAAATTAAAAATAGAAATACCTACAATCCAGTAATTCCACTACTGGGTATTGACTCAAAGAAAACAAAAATGCTAGTTTGAAAAGATATATGGACCCTTGTGTTTACTGCAGCATTATTTACAATAGCCAAGATATGGAAGCAATCTAAGAGTCCATCCACAGACGAATGGATAAAGAAGAGGTGGTCAGCAGTCTTTCCTACATAAAAAAATATTCCATTCTCAATAGGTTTAGTTCTCAGGGTGCCCCCTTTGTTGGGCAGGCATTTTTTCCCCCTTGACACAGGCAGAAATATCCCTCTTTATTTGAATTTTATTTGATTTGGGATTAATGTAGCCACATTAAATTAGCTGTAGAATTTGGACTTTAGTTATTATACTTTGGCCCAGCAGGGCTGGCAGAGGGAGAAGGGGATGGGAGATGACCCACCCATGGATTCCACTCCTTGCAGAAATGCCAACATCTCTGGGCAGCATTTTCTTGCCAAAATTCTTCCCAAGCTGGATGGTCATCACCTGTTGACGGTAAAAATCCTGGCTTAGTCAATCCTCTATATTCAGGCTCATAGTTTTAAAACGATAAACTTTGGCCTTTTAAGGAGAAAAATTTCTTCCTTTGTGACTCCACTAGCAGGAGCCAGGGAGACAAATGTAGTATCTCTTATTCCCTTGGATCTGTCTCACAAATCCCAGAAAATGTGTGCAAGTTTCTGCCCATTCAACCTAGAGGTTGTCAAAAGCAACCCCTTTGATCCTGGAGCTTGAGGAAGTGAAAAGGCACAGAAATGCATCTGATTAGAAATCAGTGCAAGGAAGTCCAGGAGACAGCATAACCCTGGTGCAGGCAGACATCAGGCAAAGCCGTGAGGGTGAGGGAGACATCCTTCCTGCCCAGACTTTGACGGTTTAACTCAATGAAAACTACTCTCAATACACCAAACTGTCTCCTACTCCCAGACAACCAGAGAACATCCTACAAAATCAGAGAAGTTGCACCAGGACTGACCCCAAACACCCACTCTTTATTAACACAAACATAACCTGAGCAAAGTAATGCATCAAGACATTTGAAATATATATCTGAGGTTGGAAGAAGAAAGTAAGGGAGGGTGGAAAGAAGGAAAAAAATCAAGGAAGAAAGGTATCTTATATTCCAGGAGCTAAGAAGGATCCTACAGCCAGGTAACCAAACAAGACCTGGGACCAGAAAACAGAGAGGTCTGGGCGGGAACACAGGTGCTACCAGCTGGGATAATAGTATTTTAATGCCCATGACAAATCTGAAGTTCTTCAGGCCCACACTGAGTGACCTGCAAAAACGTTAGAAGCAGAGACTGAATATTTACCCTATGTAGAAAACAGAACAAGGAAAACTCTGCCCAACATCCCACGAAACTTTAAAAACTCTGCCATAAAGGTTTCTAGGATGAATTCATCTCACCAAGCCATGGGCAGGAATGGACGGTATCCAAATCCAAGATTACATATAAAATAAAGGAACCTCAAATACAAGGATTAATGTAAAAACTTCCTGGGTCGTGGAACTCCTGAGCTTCCAGCAGAATCAAATCTATAACTTCCACTAGGGAGGCATCCATAAACCCAACCGATGGGTCTCCTATATATTAAAAAATTTCCCCATCCACCTATATACTGACATCATCTAAGAGTAAAAAATTCTTAAAAACATGAGAAAAAATGGGGAACAGCCCAAAATGGAACAAATATTAAAGTTAGTTGTTCAAGAATTAGAGGTTATATACTAATTTGGAAGATTATAATGAAAATATATTTTAAATGATTAAAGGCATAAAAAAGGAATAAAAACCAAAATGAAAGAACATGACAGTAAGAAAAAAACAAGTAGATTTGAAAAAAAACTAAACAGTATGATCAGAAATGCAAATTATACTCTTTGAAACTAAAAATTTAGCATATCAGTTAAACAGTAGATTCAACATATACAAAGAAATAAATAGTGAGGGGAGGGGGAAAATATGCCAAAGGAGTAGGGGACCCTATTCCAAACGGTCCCCAGAATTGAGCTGGATATCTACCAGACCACTCTGAACAACCCCGAAATCAGCCTGAGATGTAAGAAGATAGATCTGGATCTCTACAAACTGAATATCACAGGCAGTTGGTTTTGAGGTTTGAAGCAGGAAGACGTGATTCCACGGGCAGATATCAGAGGGTAAACGGCAATGGGAGGGAGCCTGGCCGTGGGGATCCTGCACCACCAGTGAGCAATAGCCTCCCGTGCTGGTGACCGGGCACAGACTCGCAGACTGGTAGTGGTGAGGAAAGGACATTAGGGCAGCCCCTCTGATGGAAACCGGATTGGCAGGGTCATGGGTGTGAACTGGGGGCGGCTGGTGGTTTTAGAAACACAAAGGGCAGAGACATGCCCCGACCTGGAGGTGAGGATTGGGAGCCCTGCTGAGGGGCACACAACCCAGGACACTGCAGTTTATAGAAGCACAGACAGAAATGGAGATAGTGTGGCCTGGAGAATTCCCTGAAGAACAGACTGCGATCTCTCTGCTCTGAGGCAGAGGGTTGGAAACAGTCTCTTCTGCTCTGACTCTCGGAATAGATGTGGAAAGCCACCAGGGAAAGCTGCCGGAGAACAAAAGCCCCCCAAAACCAGTTTTCACTGAGCCCATCCCCCACCACAGGGGGCAGGGCAACTTTGCCCAAACAGGGTTGCCTGAGTAACAGCATAGCAGGCCTCTCCCCCAGAAGACAGGCTGGGAAAACAAGAGGCCAGCAACCTTAAGGTCCTTAAAAAACAGGTGCATCTTGCTTGGGTTGTGGTCAATAATTTGGACTCTATACATTCCCTCAAACACCCCTCAACAAAATGACTCGGAGGAGGAACCCCCAAAATAGGAAAGACTCAGAGATTATGACTTATGTCATAGATTTACAAATGGATTCAGATAGGGTGCCTGGGTGGCTCAGTTGGTTAAGCGACTGCCTTCGGCTCAGGTCATGATCCTGGAGTCCTGGGATCGAGTCCCGCATGGGGCTCCCTGCTCAGTGGGGAGTCTGCTTCTCCCTCTGACCCTCTTCCCTCTCGTGCTCTCTATCCCTCATTCTCTCTCTCTCAAATAAATAAATAAAATCTTAAAAAAAAAAAAAAAAACAAATGGATTCAGATATAACCAAGATGTTGGAGATGGAATTCAGGTTAGCAATTGTGAAGACAATAGCTAGAATGGAGAAATCAATTAATGGCAACATAGAGTCTCTAAGGGCAGAAATGAAAGCTGAATTGGCAGAACTTAAAAATGCTATCAATGAAATCCAATCTAATCTAGATAATCTAACAGCTGGGGTAAGCAAGGGAGAAGAACGAATTAGTGACCTGGAAGACCATTTAATAGATAAAAAGGGAAAAGAGGAGGCCAGGGAAAAACAATTCAGAATCCATGAAAATAGAATGAGAGAAATAAGTGACACCATGAAACGTTCCAATGTCAGAATTACTGGAATCCCTGAGGGGGTGGAGAGAGAGAGAGGACTAGAAGATATACTTGAGCAAATTGTAGCTGAGAACTTCCCTAATCTGGGGAATGAAAGAAATATTCATGTCCTAGAGGCAGAGAGGACCCCTTCCAAGATCAAGGAAAATAGGCCAACACCCTGGCATGTAATAGTAAAACTCGCAAATCTTAGAACCAAGGAAACCATCCTAAGGGCAGTTAGGGGGACGGGATTCCTTAGTACAGAGGAAGGAACATCAGAATAACGTCAGACCTATCCACAGAGACCTGGTAAGCCAGAAAGTCCTGGCAAGACATATTCAGGGTACTAAACGAGAAGAACATGCAGCCAAGAATACTTTATCTGGCAAGGCTGTCATTTAGAATGGATGGAGAGATGCAGAGCTCCCAAGACGGGCAGAAACTGAAAGAATACGTGACCACTAAGCCAGCCCTGCAAGAAATATTAAGGGGGGTTCTATAAAAGGAGAAAGACTCCAAGAGTGATATAGAAAAGAAATTTACAGGGACAATCAATAAAAACAAGGTCTTCACAGGCAACATGATGACAATAAATTCATATCTTTCAATAATCACTCTCAATGTGAATGGCCTAAATGCTCCCATAAAACGGCACATGGTTGCAGATTGGATAAAAAGACAGGACTCATCCATATGCTGTCTACAAGAGACTCATTTTGAACCTAAAGATACATCCAGACTAAAAGTGAAGGGATGGAGATCCATCTTCCATGCCAGCAGACCTCAAACGAAACTGGGGTAGCAATTCTTATATCAGACAAATTAGATTTTAAACTAAAGACTGTAGTTAGAGACACAGAAGGACACTGTATCATTCTTAAAGGGTCTATCCAACAAGAAGATCTAACAATTGTAAATATCTACGCCCCCAACATGGGAGCAGCCATCTACATAAGCCAACTGTTAACCAAAATAAAGAGTCATATTGATAACAATACGTTAATTGTAGGAGACCTCAGTACTCCACTTGCAGCAATAGACAGATCATCTAAGCAGAAAATCAACAAAGAAACAAGAGCTTTGAATGACACACTGAACCAGATGGACCTCATAGATATATACAGAACATTCCACCCTAAAACAACAGAATACTCATTCTTCTCGAGCACACATGGAACTTTCTCCAGAATAGACCACATACTGGGTCACAAATCAGGTCTTAACTGATACCAAAAGATTGAGATTATTCCCTGCCTATTCTCAGACCCTAATGCTTTAAAACTGGAACTCAATCACAAGAAAAAATTTGGCAGAAATTCAAACACTTGGAAGCTAAAGACCACTCTGCTCAAGAATGTTTGGGTCAACCAGGAAATCAAAGAAGAACTTAAACAATTCATGGAAATCAATGGGAACGAAAACACATCAGTCCAAAACCTATGGGATACTGCAAAGGCGATCCTAAGGGGGAAATACATAGCCATCCAAGCCTCACTCAAAAAAACAAAAAAATCCCGAATTCACCAACTAACTCTACACCTTAAAGAACTAGAGAAAAAGCAACAAACGATGCCTAAGCCATGCATTAGAAGTGAAATAATTAGGATTAGAGCAGAGATCAATGAATTAGAAACCAGAAATACAGTAGATCAGATCAATGAAACTAGAAGCTGGTTCTTTGGAAGAATTAATAAGATCGATAAACCACTGCCCAGTTATATCCAAAAGAAAAGAGAAAGGACCCAAATTAATAAAATTATGAATGAAAGGGAAGAGATCACGACTAACACCAAGGAAATAGAAACAATTATTAGAAATTATTATCAACAACTTTATGCCAATAAACTGAGCAATCTGGATGAAATGGATGCCTTCCTGGAAACCTATAAACTCCCAAGACTGAAACAGGCAGAAATTGACAACCTGAACAGACCAATAACCAGTAACGAAATTGAAGCAGTGATCAAAAACCTCCCCAAAAAAAGAGTCCAGGGCCTGATGGATTCCCTGGGGAATTCTACCAAACATTCAAAGAAGAAAGAATACCTATTCTACTGAAGCTGTTTCAAAAAATAGAAACAGAAGGAAAGCTTCCAGACTCATTCTATTAGGCCAGCATTACCTTAATCCCTAAACCAGGCAAAGACCCCATCAAAAAGGAGAATTTCAGACCGATATCCCTGATGAATATGGATTCCAAAATTCTCAACAAAATCCTAATAGGATCCAACAATACATTAAAAGGATCGTCCACCACGACCAAGTGGGATTTGTCCCCAGGATGCAAGCGTGGTTCAACATTCGCAAATCAATCAATGTGATAGAACACATTAATAAGAAGAGAGAGAAAAACCATATGGTCCTCTCAATTGATGCAGAAAAAGCATTTGACAAAATACAACATCCTTTCCTGATTAAAACTCTTCAGAGTATAGGGATAAAGGGAACATTCCTCAAGTTCATAAAATCCATCTATGAAAAACCCACAACGAATATCATCCTCAACAGGGAAAAGCTGAGAGCCTTTCCCTTAAGACCAGGAACACATCAAGGATGCCCACTCTCACCACTATTGTTCAACATAGTACTAGAAGTCCTAACAACAGCAATCAGACAACAAAAAGAAATAAAATGTATTCAAATTGGCAAAGAAGAAGTCAAACTTTCTCTTTTCCCAGATGACATGATACTTTATGTGGAAAACCCAAAAGACTCCACCCCTAAATTACTAGAACTCATACAGCAATTCAGTAATGTGCCAGGATACAAAATCAATGCACAGAAATCAGTTGCTTTCTTATACACTAACAATGCAACTATAGAAAGAGAAATTAGAGAAACAATTCCATTTACAATAGCACCAAAAACCATAAGATACCTCGAGAATAAACCTAACCAAAGAGCTAAAGGATCTATACTCTAGGAACTACAGAACACTCATGAAAGAAATTGAAAAAGACACAAAAAGATGGAAAAATATTCCATGCTCATGGATTGGAAGAATAAACATTGTTAAAATGTCTATGCTACCCAGAGCAATCTATACCTTCAGTGCCATCCCGATCAAAATTCCAATGACATTTTTTCAAAGTGCTGGAACAAACAATCCTAAAATTTGTATGGAATCAGAAAAGACCCCGAATCGCCAAGGAAACATTGAAAAAGAAAAACAAAGCTGGGGTCATCACGTTGCCCAATTTCAAGCTATATTACAAAGCAGTGATCACCAAGATAGCATGGTACTGGCACAAAAACAGACATATAGACCAATGGAACAGAATAAAGAGCCCAGGTATGGACCCTCAACTCTGTGGTCAAATAATCTTTGACAAAGCAGGAAAAAATATGCAATGGAAAAGACAGTCTCTTCAATAAATGGTGCTGGGAAAATTGGGACAGCCACATGCAAAAGAATGAAACTCGACCATTCTGTAACACCATACACAAAGATAAACTCAAAATGGATGAAAGACCTCAATGTGAGACAGGAATCCATCAAAATCCTAGAGGAGAACATAGGCAGTAACCTCTTTGACATCAGCCAGAGCAACTTCTTTCAAGATACATCTCCAAAGGCTAGTGAAACAAAAGCAAAAATGAACTTTTGGGACTTCGACAAGATAAAAAGCTTCTGCACAGCAAAGGAAAGAGTCAACAAAACAAAGAGGCAACCCACAGGATGGGAGAAGATATTTGCAAATGACACTACAGATAAAGGGCTGTTATCCAAGATCCATAAGGAAATTCTCAAACTCAACACCCAAAAAACAAATAATCAAGTCAAAAAAAAATGGGCAGAAGACATGAAAAGACACTTCTCTGAAGAAGACATACAAATGGCTAACAGACACATGAAAAAATGTTCATCATCATTAGCCATCAGGGAAAATCAAATCAAAACCACATTGAGATACACCTTACACCAGTTAGAATGGCAAAAATGGACAAGGCAAGAAACAACAAATGTTGGAGAGGTTGTGGAGAAAGGGGAACCCTCTTACACTGTTGGTGGGAATGCAAGTTGGTACAGCCACTTTGGAAAACAGTGTGGAGGTGCCTCAAAAAATTAAAAATAGAGCTACCTTATGACCCAACAATTGCACTCAAAGACACAGATGTAGTGACAAGAAGGGCCACATGCACCCCAATGTTCATAGCAGCAATGTCCGCAATAGCCAAACTGTGGAAAGAGCCGAGATGCCCTTCAACAGATGAATGGATAAAGATGTGGTCCATATAGACAATGGAATATTACTCAGCCATCAGAAAGGATGAATACCCAACTTCTACATCAACATGGATGGGACTGGAGGAGCTTATGCTAAGTGAAATAAGTCAAGCAGAGAAAGTCAATTATCATATGGTTTCACTTGTTTGTGGAACATAAGGAATAGCAGGGAGGACGCTAGGAGAAGGAAGGGAAAAATGGGAGGGGGGAACTGGAGGGAGAGATGAACCATGAGAGACTATGGACTCCAGGAAACAATCTGAGGGTTTTAGAGGGGAGGGGGGGTGGGGGGATGGGTTAGCCCGGTGATGGGTATTAAGGAGGGCACGTACTGCATGGAGCACTGGGTGTTATATGAAAACAACGAATCATGGATCACTACATCAAAAATTAATGTTATATTGTATGGTGACTAACATAATACAATAAAATTAAAAAAACAGTGAGATGAAATTTAGGTCTGATTAAATAACACAAGAGCACAACACATTATAGTAGAAATCTGACAAATATGAGTGACTGGTTAACAGAGAGGGAGGACAGAGTGAAGCAAAAAAGGTCAATACACATCTAACATGAACTCCAGGAGGATGGCCAGGGAGAGAGGAAATACGCAAAGAGAAATAACCAGCAAATTTTCATAATTAAAGACATGAGATTTCAGATGGAAGGTATGAACGGAGACTGTTCCTGGATAAATAAAAACAAATCCACACTAGAAACATCATAACAATAAAAACAACAGGGTTTACTTCTTTTATCTGTTGCTGCGTATTTCCCTGCTTCTGTCCACTGCTAGAGCTCTCACCCCCCAAGTCTCCTTGCTCTAGTCAGACACCAACCATCCCTGGTTTGATTCACAGGGGGTGCTGGTGGTGATGCTGGTCTTCACTGTGCTGGAGCTCTTATTGGCTGCATATGCTTCCATCCTTTGGTGGAAACAAGTGTACTCCAACAATCCTGGGGTGAGTATTCGACATGTCACATGACACCTATTGGGTCCCAATATGTGAGCTGTGATGATCCAGGTTGAGAAAAAGTGTCAGAAAGAGGAGTCAGTTATTGATCATGTGGTTCATGTAGGTGACTTTCATAGTGAGGAGAGAGTTCTATGAATGGGTTCCTTCATGATGACCCTGGTATCTGAGATTATTAGTGGGTGCCTTCTGGCCAGCAAGCCAGTTAGAGAACTGCTTAATATGAAGCTGGAATGGCTTTAGAAATTGCCTGCCCCAGATGGGTGTGTGGTTCAGTTGGTTAAGTATTTGCCTTTGGTTCAGGTCATGATCTCGGGGTCCTGGGATCAACCCCTGATTCGGGTTTCCTGCTCAGCAGGAAGTCTGCTTCTCCCACTCCCTCTGCCCCTCCTGTGCCTGCCCCCACTTGTGCTCTCTTTCTCTCTCTCAAATGAATAAATAAAATCTTAAAAAAAAAAAGAAATCACCTGCCCCAATCTCTTATGAAAGAAAGAACTGAGGCTTGGATAAAATCACTTGGAGATTGAGTGATACAGACCAACAGGCTGAGAATGAAAGCTTGCATCTCCTCCTTCTTGTCATGGACACAGCCACCTGCCTCCCTAGAGTCTCCATGGCCCCATTCCTTTGTTAATGTGATGAGATCTTACTAGGGCATCTCTGTTCTGTTTATGCTTTTCTGTGTTCTTTCGTAAACCCTCTTAGGGCATGTCATCACAATTTAAAAATCCTTGCCTTTCCTCTAAAAGCCATAATGTTTTTAAAAAAAGAAATTATTTAAAGGGACAGACTAATGATTCAATTATGGTCTTATTAGTAAATGGTAACATGATTAACAGATCGAAGAATGAAATTTGTTTGAAACTAATATTGATGCAATCATATATTTTGGTAAAGTTGGAAAGGCCACTACTGTACAACATGTGGGGGGAATGCATTCTAAATATGGATCAAAGAAAGCCTCCAAAATCAGACTTTTAATATCTGCTAATACACTTTCTCTTTTCTAGAGTGAATTTCCTTGCCAAGGTTATATCCAACACGTCAAAAAGCTCTTCAAGGTCATATCCAACACGTCAAAAAGCTCTTCAAGGTCATATCCAACACGTCAAAAAGCTCTTCAAGGTCATGGATAGAAGTAACGCCTCAGAAGAAAAAGGAGAAATGCAGTGCTCCTGGCAAAGTGTGATTAGACTTTCCTGAAATTTCAGCTACTTTACACACTGAAAGAAACTTTCAGAAAACAGCCTTTGTTTTGCACTAGCTCACTCTTAGTAATTTCATCGCTCTTGAAAACAATCTCTCAAAAGCCCAGGTGGGTAAACTGAACAGAAAGCAATTCATCTACCCATGAATAAGAAAAGAAAATGTGCACTCTTGTGCTAGTGTGAACTGGCTGAGTCTCGTGGCTATGCACGCCCCACTCCTGTAGTATTTTCACACTTATATTGCTTAAACATTGGATATTAGAGATTGCAAAAACTTTTAAAAGTACTTTAAACATACATGGCTCCATTTCTGCCAATTGAATGAAGTGAATTTCTGTCAACTGAATGTGGCTCAATATTCTGTCTCATTTAATGACTTTAATCTGGCTTCAAAGATTATTATTTATCATAATGCTCTTCCCCACCTAAGTTCTAGACCAAATAAGTAATTAGCCATATAGAAATAATATCTACTTTATTACTGTATTGGAATAAACAACATGACCTACCCAATAAAAAGGGTCCCAATATTGTCCCCTGGGTCTAGGCCTTGAGTCCTTATCCCAAGGGGAGGGTGCAGCAGCCATATAGATAAATCCCACAAACATGATGTTCAGGGGAGAAAAGGTCATGTATAAAAGAGTATATCCTGTATGTGATTCTATGTGTATAAGGTTTAAACACAAGCTAAACTAGTAGATAGTGTTAGAAGCAGGATAGTGGTTACCCTTGGGGGGGTAGGTAGTTACTGGAAGGGAACCCAGAGGGTCTATGGGCTTGCAGAAATGTTCTTTTCCTTGATCTGGATGCTGGTGTCATACATATATGACTTGTGTTCACTTGCTTCTATGTTATAACTGAATAAAAATGTTTTTGTAAAAGTTACTTTTGACCCCCTTGGTCTATCTAGTTATTAAGCCATCCCTCACTTCTCCATAGTCAATTTCCTTTGAAACATCATCTTCCAAAAACCTTGGAGTCATCTTTGGCTCTTCTATATTTTTCACACACCATTATCCAGTCTATCATTAAAACATCAAAAAATACTGAGTCTGATTACTT
Organism: Eumetopias jubatus; assembly: GCF_037043125.1. Classification (NCBI taxonomy): domain Eukaryota; kingdom Metazoa; phylum Chordata; class Mammalia; order Carnivora; family Otariidae; genus Eumetopias; species Eumetopias jubatus. The sequence goes on along the minus strand of NW_028274819.1, from coordinate 11,118,355 downwards.
CTCACCATCTCACGAGTACTCTGGCTCATTTGTCTCCCATTGGCATTATTGCAACAGGCGACCAGCTGGGCACCCACACCACTCGGTTTGTTCTCTGTATAGCAGACAGCAGATTTTTTTTTTCCCCATCTAAAATCAGACAATGTCATTCCTCTGCTCAAACCCATTCCATTCCATTCCAAATAAAAGCTAGAGTCCCTAAATGTCCTTACAGGATCTGAACTCTCGTATCTGCTCTGACCTTCTGACTACTCCCCCTTGCTCCCTCTACTCCAGTCCCAGTCACATGGGCCTTTTGCTGTCACTTGACACATTTCTTTAGAAATTTTACCCTGGCGGGCTCTCTACCTGGAGTACTTTTCCTGCAATTACTTCTATTGCTTTATTTCTCACTTCTTTCAAGTCTTTCTTCAAATCTCTTAATTGCAGTAAAATTTCCCCCACCCACCTACATAAAATTATGGGCCTCTCTCCCAGTCACTTGCTTATTTTTTCCCCAAAGCACTCACTACCATCTGACATACTATGTATTTTCTTTGTTTGTTAATCGTATGCCTACCCCCACTAGTCTGTAAGCTAGGACACTCACTTACTACTCTCCACTGAGGTTTTCAGCTCCTGTTTATGTGTTTTCAAATGTGTGTGTGTGTGTGTGTGTGTGTGTGTGTGTGTGTGTGTGTATTAGTATCTTACACTGGGGGTGGAGGGCCTTGGAGATTCCTCCTCATTCTGTAAGCCAAGCAATGCAATAAAATATTTAATCCAGGACCTATTTCTTGTTTGTTTCTCTGTTAATAGGAAGGCTCTTCAGAATATCTGAAGAATTATATTTAGAATTATCTGGAATAATACTTCAAGTAATACTATCTGGAATATATTCAGAATTATCTGGAATAATATTCCAAACTGATAGTAGGTGCAGTAAGGACAACGAATATTTCATTTGCAACATCCCTACACTCCCCCAGCCTGGCTGTCTTTCATAAATGGTATGTCCATCGACTCAATTTCTAAAGTCAGAAATTTGGGAGCCATTTTTGACTCCGCCTTTTGCCTCACTACCATATTCCCTTTGGGGACCCAATTAGGCAACAACCACTGACAAGAAAGGTGAATAAATTCATGGCAAGAAAAGGAATGAAGAGTTTCACCCAAGTCCAAGCAGACACTGCAGATACTGAACATACATACTAGAATTCTGTGTACTCTCAATGTTTTAGAAAAAAATTGCAGGTTCCCCAAAAGGCAACTCAAAATTAGTGGCTGAGCCGCACATACCCAAATCCTTATCACAAACTCTCTGTCCTTCCTCCCATCTTAATGAATAGGGGGTGAAAGATTCTCCCTGCTGGCCTGATATAAGCAGTCATGTTGAGAAAGCAAGGAACAGGGCATTCAACTGGCAAAACCCAGGGCCCTGAGTCATACAAGGACAAGGAAATGAATTCTGTCAATAACCTCACTGTGCTTGGAGGTGGATCTTCCCCACTTGAGCCTCTAAATGAAGATACAGGCTGTCTGACACATTGATTTTAGACATCCCTGTGAGACCCTGAACAGAGGGACCCAGCTAGGCCATGCCTCAACTCCTGATCCATGAAAATCATAAGATAATAAATACATGTTGTTTTGAGCCACTAAATTTGTGGTAATTAATAGCAAACAAACGAACAAAAACTAACACACACTAGATTGTTGCATGGAAAATGAAAGGGGGTAGGCCACGCTCAGTTTTGGCTTCAACCCTTACCAGCAGTAACGGTGGACCTCAGTTTCCTCTTCTTTAAAATGGATGTGACAGTATATGCAGAAGGAGTTTAGTGAGGGAGTAAATACCTCATTTTATTTAAAGCAGCATCGGCACATGCTAGGTGTTACCTGTCAAATGCTAAGTGTGGTCTTCTGCCGGTGGAAAGCAAGAGGGAATGCCATTTCCACCCAAAGAGTATCACCCAGCTTGCAGCTGTCCCACAGAGATCCTGTCATTTCACCTCTCCATGGAATAGCCTAGTTCCTGCCTTCTGGTTTGAGTCTGTGGACTGATATTAGCGGACCCATCTTTAAGAAGCTTGAAAGTCAGAAGCAGGGGCAAAGGGCTGAGGCTGACAACTATAACCTAGTTGAAATAATAAAATGAGATGCATTTTTGAAATAACCAAGGCAGATGAAATCTTAAGTGTCTCCTGCTTAATATCACTTATTCTTTCCTAAAAATCAGGTATTCTGCACGAAGACAGTTCTTTCCCACCATTTTATTTTTATTTTTTTTTCAACTCAATCATGAAATAAATTTATTTACAAAGAATCTACCACCATGAGAAAACATTTATGAAAATCTTAAACAGCACAAAGCTCTGAAGCTCCACTTAGGTGCAACAAACATGGCTATGAGACTAAGCAACTCTAGTCTTTTCCATAGTGAGTAAGATGTAACTCTGACAGAGTACATTGATCCTTGAAGCAGCAATCCTCAGATTTCAGTATGGCCCTGTGTATTTTTAAGGCTAGAATGAGCAATAGAGTTTTTAAGAATATATTGAGTGACAGAGGGCAATTCCATCAAGTGATTGGAACAAATGTGCATAGGTAACAAAACACTTCACATAGGTAGAATATTTATGCCATTACCAACCCATTTGGTTCCCTGTTTCATTAAGACAACTCGATTCTCTGGAGGAGGATGAGGTGACTTTCTCAGCTTGTTAGTGGTTTAGGTTCTACTAAAGCTTGTGGTAGAACTACCTACCCTCAGGTAAATGCTTCTGTCTAGAAGAGGATTCCAGTTCTGTCAGCAGAGGGAACTTGACATTAAAAATCTAGGTCAAGAATCTATAGGATGAGTCTCATTAGAAAACTGAAATGTACAGAGACTTAGGTAAACACCATTTCAAAGAATTCGTGAGCTTTAAGGTCAATAACATCTTTTCAGGGATGTAGTATGTGAAAAGAACCACCAACGCTACGTAGATAGTGAACAAAGAGCAGAAAAAAGTCTTTTGACTAAAATGGGGAAGACGGTAGAAAAATATTTACAATAAAGAATGGGTTCAGAATAAAATACTTTTTACAGGATGTTAAAAAATTAATCTTCAGCCATAATGAGGCCTCTCTGAGCTCCTAAAACCTTTGCTTTCTTCTCCTTTTGTCTTTGCTCATATTGTTTCGTTGTTCCTCCCTAGTCTGTAGAGGAGGCTGTTCTTAAGTTTTCTTGTGGAAGGTAACTCTGTTTACATGCGCCCTCAGAGAATTATTTTCTTTAGACTGACCCCATGGTTTCAGCTTGCCTTTGTGTGGCTCATAGTTGAGGGGGCGAGACAGACTTGCTTTGAGATCAAACACTGGCTTCTTGCTGGAGACCGGAGTCTGTGCTGCCTGAGTTGTCAATTTTAATGGGCTAACAACAGAAGCAAAATTTCCATTTGTGGTCTTTAATTTGTACGTCCCGAGCGCAGCCTGGCCTTTTGGAGTACTCCCAAAGGTATGGTCACATGTGGAGACTTTCTGGCTGGAGTCTTGGTCAGTGAACACTTATGCTCATTATCTTTGGTAGCAGCTGAAAACCTGACGTTCATTTTAGTCGCTGAGAGAAGGGATTGCTTGGCGGAGCCCTTCCCACACAAGGTGCTCCAACCTGCAGCGGCTAGGGGCCGGCCCTGGTACAAGCCGCGGGGAGCCTTCCCCAGGGAGGAACTGGAGTCACCACTGCCCCCTCGGTGACCGGCTGCTTCTTCAGTTCATTAAATGAACTGTGTTCTTCAAAATGTTTCTTTTTTCTCTCAATGTATTGATCAATGGACTCCATTTCCTTAAAACGACCCTCATGAAGCTTCTTAAAGTTTGGAGTAGTGCTTATATTTCTTTTGCTTTTTCCAGGTTTCGAAAACCCATCTGTGTAGAGAGGCTTCTTTCTTTCTGAAGGTACCTTTGAATCTTCATTACCATTTATTCTTCTTTTTCCTGAGGAAACAGCATTCTCCTCTCCTTGGCTCTCCTTGGTGGTGGAGGAACTTCTGCAACTGTTCTGAGATTCTGGTTTTCCTGCTTCTCTTGATTCTGCAATTCAGCGTGATCACTTATTTTGATCTCTGAATCATGCTGCTGGGAGTCCGGGTTCCTGTGGACCGTCCTGCACCTTCTCCTGGTTTTGGTGCCATGGCCAACCGGCTCCCTCTCAGCTTGTTCCTGGCTGCCGCTCTGCATCTCAGCCTGGTCACAAGACGATGCGGAAGTTTGACTTCCATCCCGATTATCATTTTCTTTTTTTACCTCGTGTTTAAGGCGGGCTTTCAAGGCTTTTAACAACTTGTGTGCCCTCAGGTTAGCCCAGAGGCCCAGATTCTTGGCCAAGTTCTGCAGGTGGCTGTACTTGAAGGAGTCCAGCTCCTCAAGGGAGGGTCCGGCCACGGCGAGCTGCATCCAGGCGACCACGCAGAGGACGCCTACTCCAGCCTCGGCAGTGCAGTTCAAAACTCTGGTGCCTCTTTCCCACCATTTTAAAGGAAAAACCATATGCTATTAGTCAACCCAAACTCCCATCCAATGTCCCAAAGTGTAAGTAAGAGGCAGTAAAATATCTAGTCATAATAAATATTAAATAGTAATATTTAATAGTAAATTAACACATCAGGTTATAAAAATGCTTAAAGTACTATAATTCCTTGATCACCAAATAATCACAATGGTTGGTAACAAACTGATGCTTTTTTTTTTGCAGTGCATGGCTGCAGTTTGAGTCAGTACCATCCTGGGGACACTACCCCTTTATTGACACAGCATGCTTTTCAAAACTTCTCCACATGATTCTGATGATCTATCAATTCTGCTTACAATTTAAATACAGACTTGTCCCACACTTTGTTTTGTTTAAAATGCTGCCTTCAGGGTGCCTGGGTGGCTCAGATGGTTAAGCGTCTGCCTTCGGCTCAGGTCATGATCCCAGGGTCCTGGGATCGAGTCCCGCATCGGGCTCCCTGCTCCTTGGGAACCTGCTTCTCCCTCTGCCTCTCTCTCTCTCTGTGTCTCTCATGAATAAATAAATAAAATCTTTAAAAAAAATTAAAAAAATAAAATGCTGCCTTACACTTTGGGTACCTAAATTAAAATTTACTTGAATAAATGTTGGTAGAAAAATGTTGTATTGAGAAATATGTACCCTCTCTGAAGTCTGGATGTGAAAACAAAGAGTCATTCTATCAGAAAAAAAAAATTAACGAGAACACTGTCTGCAATTATTTCTCTACATCAGGGGTTCTCAACCTGAAATGATTTTGCTCCCCACCCCCAAGGGACATTTGGCAATGTTTGGAGACAATTTTGGCTGTCACAACTGGGGATGTGGTAGTAGCATCTAATGAGTAGAGGCCAGAGACACTGCCAAATATCCTACAATGCACAAAACAACTCCTGACAGCAAAGAATTAGCAGACCCCAAATGCCAGCAGGGCTGAGGTTGAGAAACGCTGCTAGCCATGGTTGCCACAAACTAGGAAATACTCAAGATAACATGTGTACATATAATTTTTTTGGATTTGTGAAACCATTTACCTTTGTGGTTTGAGAGTTAAAATCATAACAAATACAGGATCATAAAGGATTAAATGTGGGAAGCAAAATTCCAAAAGGCACTTTCTGTTCTTTTCATTGTACTTGCGTAGTTTAAATCAGGAGGGCTTTCAGCAGCATTAGCTTTACCTGTCTTTCTGAAAGCTAAAATATTCTCTGTTAAAGTGGCAACTACATCTGGTCCTATACCTCCTTAAATATGGATTTTGACACTACAAGGGAATAGGATTAAACAGCAAGTGAGACAATTCATCAACAAGTGGGAAACTCCTTTCGAAAGAGGGTGGAAGAAACACAGATTTTAGAGACAGGTGGAGTTTGCTTCCTTTCCCAATCCCTTAGTATGTTACCGTGGGCAACGTAGTCTTTCCGTACCTCAGTTTTGACACTACAGAATTGTTAACAGGGTTAATAGATATCAAAACAAAACACTCTCTACAGTACCTAGAACATAATGGATATTCCATAAGTTTCAGTTCCTTTATATCTCATGAACATAGGTACTGGGATTTGTTTTCAAGTACATCATCTATTTATTTTGTGTTTACCAACTGCTTCTAATCAAATTGACAAGAAAGTAGGTCTTCTGGAAAACCAGACTGATCCTTTACCAGGATCCAGGGCCTGGATATGCCCTAGAATTCTAAGACTCTATGACTCAATGACTGTGATTCTGTGGTTCTAGGAGTGAGGAGAGCAATCACTAAGACTCATTGCTAAGGACTCCATGTGAAACTGATGGAAGACCATGATTTTAGCTGCAATGTTCAAGCACTCACTCTTCTAACAGAGTTCTACCATTGAATCATGGAGTCATCATCCGAGGTCAAAAGATCGACCCAAGTCATCACTATACAACCAAATGATACAGTACTGACTGCATTTCCCTATGAACCTCATACCTCTCTGTTGGATTTCCTGAAGGGAGAACCAAAAGTCTTAGGGGTAAGTCCTCTCCCATCCATGGGTTTTCCTGGAAGGGAGAAAAGAAGATATTTTTCCAGGTGTGTCTGCGTGGGTACTTTTTCAGGAAGGGATTTGATTCCCCTTCTTTTCTCTTACCTTTTGTCTATAGTGTTTCCATCTTGATTAATCATAAAAACCTCTAAGTCACTTGCTTGTACAAATAATTTGATCATCAGTAGAAGAGCCAATATGTAGCCAATAATACCATTTCCTTAGATTTTGATAAACAAGAGAAATAAAAGTTCTGCTTAGAAATGCACACAGTGTGCCTTAGAAATGTCTTATTTATAAGCATGTCTTAGAAATGCTTCTGGGGGATTATTTAACTCTGGGAAATAGAGTGTTTGTTTGTTTGTTTATGTATTTATTTAGAGGGAGAGTATAAGCAGGGGGAGAGGCAGGGGGAGAGGGAGAATCAGACTCCTCGCTGAGCTGGGAGCCCGGCATGGGGCTCGATCCCAGGACCTGGAGATCATGACCTGAGCTGAAGGCAGACGCTTAACCATCTGAGCCACCCAGGTGCCCCTATGTATTTATTTAGAAAGCATCTTTCTTTTTTTATTTAAATTCAATTAGCCAACATATAGTACATCACTAGTTTCATATGTAGAGTTCAGTTCATCAGTTGCACATCACATCACCTGCCCTCCTTAATGCCCATCACCCAGTTACCCCAACCCCCCACCCACCTCCCCTCCAGGAACCCTCACTTTATTTCCTATTGTTAAGAGTCTCTCATGGTTTGTCTCCCTCTCTGATTTCTTCCCATTCACTTTTCCCTCCCTTCCCCTATGATCCTCCACGCTGTTTCTTAAATTCCACATGAGTGAAACCGTATGCTAACTGTCTTCCTCTGTTTGACATATTTCACTTAGCATAATCCCCTCCAGTTCCACCCACGTCAGTGTAAATGGTAAGATTTCATCCTTTTTGATGGCTGAGTAATATTCTATTGTAGATATAGATCACATCTTCTTTACCCATTCATTTGTTGATAGACATCGAGGCTCTTTCCACAGTTTGGCTATAACTTTCTAACAATAAGGAAATCCTCAGGCTACTTCATGAGGAGTTAGTACTGCTCTCTGAATCCTAACAGAGAGGATGCCTGAAACTGGTGTAATTTTTCCAAATATTTTATTGAGGAGGTGACTTCAGGGTGTGGTGGCACCTCCCTTGGAGCTAAAAGCCATTCACGGAGAGGTTAAACTTCCCTTTTGTGCTGTTATAGGCATTGAGACTTCTTTGAAAATTATATTCAAAGCTCCATAGTGAGCCACAAGGTAGACAAAAAATTTTTCAATCATAAATGTACCTAAAGGAGGGCTATACACACAGTTTTCATCCCTGGTACAAGAGGAAAATCACCACTTGTGGTGCAGAGCTATAGAGTTGTGGCCTGGGGAAAAACCCGGAATGCTTGAGGAGAAGCTCTGTCCTGAGAAGAGCTGCCAACCCCAAGACCACCATGGTGCAGACTCCTAACAGGCTGATGAAGCCACTGGATTACTCTCAGCTCTAGGCAGGCCCTTGCCTGAAGAGCAGATGAGACATAGAACTCACCCCAGCTTCTCCACTCTAGATCAGCAAACTTCACACTTTTAGAGAAGTGGGCTGAGCCGTAACTCCAGAAGCATATATTGGATGTGGCAAATGTGTGCGCTGGGGGTGGAGATAAAAGTAGGATGCTGCAGCTACAGAAGGAAAAAAAGGTAAGGGTGAATAGTTTGCAGTCTCTGTCCTCAAGAAGCTTGCAAGTCTATAGTTAAATCTGTCTGGTGCAAGGTAAATTGGTAATACAGGGGATATAATAGGTAGTGAAAGATGACAGTGACGAATGTGAACTTGAAGGACCCATGTAAGTGTGATGAGGAAAGAGACAGTGGACTTTCTGCAAATCTAAAGGCAGTTGGCACACGGAAGAGGAAGGCATTCACGTGGAGGGAGGTGTGACACAAGCATAGCGGGATGCCCCGGGGATCTGGAAGAGTCCAAAGAGGCTGGGGCACTTGTGATCTCATGGACCCATTTCTTCCCTCACAGGCTATCCAGATCCTGCTGGCACTGATCACCGGGGGTGTCGGAACTATATTTGCATTTAATTACATCAATTTCTCCCAGAAATTTCCCCTCGTTTTCTTCACAGGATATCCATTCTGGGGAGCACTTATTGTGAGTACTGTCAGTTAGGAGCTTTTGACAAATTACAGTCAACTGGTTTGAACTGCCTCAGGTTCTAGAATAATGAATCCCATGAATATGGTCCCCAAGGAGACCAGATAACCAGTCCCTTCTGTGGCAAGAGAAGTAACCCCGTTTGGTCATTGTATCACCATCATCGCAGCAATAATGCTCTTAGGTGTACAGTGTTTAAAAGTTTCCAAAGCCCTGTGTGTAGAACAAGTCATTTGCTCCTTACTACCAATGGGAGATCAGATGGGCAAATACCCTACCTTCTCCTTTGCAAATACAGAAATGGAGTTTGAGAGTAGATAATTTTTGAGTGTAGTTGACTCACAATGTTACCTTAGTTTCAGGTGTACAATATAGTTATTTGACAAGTTCATACATTATGCTAGTTCACCACAATTGTAGCTACCATCTGTCACCATGCATCTCTACTACAGTATTGCTGACGGTATGCATTATGCCACGCCATTTATTCCCATGGCTTCCTTATTCCATAACTGGAAGCCTGTTTGTCCCTCTCCCCTTCACCCATTTTCTCCATCCCCCTCCCCCCTCCCTTCTGGCAACTGTTAGTTTGTTCTCTGTATTTATAGGTCTGAATCTGCTTTTTGTTTGTTCATTCATTCTTTTTAGATTCGCATATGAGTGAAATCACATGGTATCTGTCTTTTTCAGTTTGACTTATTTCACTGAGCATAATACCTTCTAGTTCCATCCATGTTGTCTCAAATGGCACAATCTCATCCTTTTTTATACCTGTGTAATATTCCACTGTATATATCACATCTTCCTTATCTATTTGTCTATCAAGGGACACTTAGGTTGCTTCCATATCTTGGTTATTGTAAATAATACTGCAATAAACAGAGGGGTGCATGTATCTTTTTGAATTAGTGGGGTTTTTGTTTTCTTTGGATAAATAATCAGTAGCGGAATTACTAGTTCATATGGCATTTCTATTTTTAATTTTTTGAAGAACCTCCATACTATTTTCCACAGTGGTTATACTAATTTACATTCCCATTAACATTGCGTGAGAGTTCCTTTTTCTCCACATCATCATCAACACACTTGTTATTTCTTGTCTTTTTGATTTTAGTCATTTTAACAGGTGTAAGGTGATATCTCAATTATGGTTTTGATTTGCATTGATTAATAACATTGAGCATCTTTTCATGTGTCTGTTGGCCAGGTGTATGTCTTCTTTGGGAAAAATGTCTATTCAGGTCCTCTGCCCAGTTTTTAATCAGACTGTTTGCTTTTTTTGGTGTTGAGCTGTATAAGTTCTTTATATATTTTGGATAGTAACCTGTTATTGGATATATCATTTGCAAAAATCTTCTCCTATCCGGTAGGTTATCGTTTAAAATTTTATTGATTGTTTCCTTCACTGTGCAAAAGCTTTTATTTTGAGGTAGTCCCAATAATTTTATTTTTGCTTTTGTGAAACCTCTGCCTTAGGAGACATGTCCAGAAAAATGTTTCTATGGCCAATGTCAGAGGAATTACTGCCTATGTTCCCTTCTAGGACTTTTATAGTTTCAGGTTTAGGTGTTTAATCCATTTTGAGTTTATTTTTGTGTACGGTGTTAGAGAAAGTGGTCCAGTTTCATGTAGCTGTCTAGTTTGTTTGTTTTTTTTTTTTACATGTAGCTGTCTAGTTTTCCCAGCATCATTCATTGAAGAAACTGTCTTTTCCCCATTGTTTATTCTTACCTCCTTTGTCACAGTTAATCGAACATATAATCATGGGTTTCTTTCTGGGCTCTTTATTCTCTTCTATTAATCTATAAAACTATTTTTGTGCCAGTACCATACTGTTTTGATTACTGCAAGTTTGTAATATATCTTGAAATCTGGAACTGTGATACCTCCAGTTTGTTTTTCTTTCTCAAGATTGCTTTGGCTATTCAGGGAATTTTGTGGTTCCATACAAATTTAGTACTTTTGTATTATTTGTTCTAGTTCTGTGAAAAATGCCATTGGTCTTTTGATAGGGATTACATTGAGCCAAGACATGGGAGCAACCTAAGGGTCCATAGATAGGTAGGTAGACTCTTTATGTTCCAGATAAAGAAGTAGCTGAGATAACTATACTAGATTCAAGCCCCCATATCAGCCTTTAGAGAGTTCTGCCATGAGAAAGTCTCCTTCCATCAGCTACAGCAGACACAGCTCACCTGTCCCTTCCCTCCAGCAGGCCCAGAGCCCAGAATTATCTTTCTATTTAGAGCCCAGCTGGGCAAAACATCTGGGTGGTATGTTTGGGACCTTAAGGAGGGGCCTGCCTCTTCCAGATGACCCTGGCCAAAGGGGTGTTGTTCAGTGCTAAGTATGCCCAACACAATATTTCATCTTACATCAGTGCCTACTCTTCCTTCTTGATGCTTAGATGGAAAGACTATATGGTCAAGGATAGTCACAGACATATCGACTACAATATAATCTCCAAAGGAAATTATAATATATAATATTGCAATATAATTTACTTTGGAGATTATATTACAAGGGAATCAAACACATCTCCTGTTAACTTTTATTTCTTTTCTTCTTAACAGTATGTTATTACAGGATACCTCACAGGAATCAATGACAAGGAAAAACGTCTGGTAAGTTGCTTTTGTGACTTCTATGTAATTTATGACCTTCTACTTGTTTTACATCATCTTGTATGTAAAGCCTTTAGTAATAAAGGATCTCCCAGGGTGCCTGGGTGGCTGAGTCATTAAGCATCTGCCTTCGGCTCAGGTCATGATCCCATGGTCCTGGGATCAAGCCCCACATCGGGCTCCCTGCTCAGTGGGGAGCCTGCTTCTCCCTCTCCCACTTCCCTCTCTCGCTATGTCTCTCCCTGTAAAATAAATAAAATCTTTAAAAAAATAAAATAAAATAAAATAAAATAAAATAAAGGATCTCCCAAGAAAATCTTTAGACATCAAATTTGCAGTTTAAAGCATTCCTATTTGCCAATGTCACCATTAGCCTTCACCCTTCTACTAGTTTCCATTTCCCTGGTGAAGTAATCTGAAAGAGTTACTTGTTGGAAACCATTCTACATTCTTCTAACTCAGTGGTTCTTAACTGGGAATAATTTTGCCTCCTCCCCCCAAAATATCTGACAGTATCTGAAGACATTTTTAGTTGTCACAACTGGGTTGCAGGGTACTATTGTTACCTACAGGTAGAAGTCAGGAATGTGTCTAAACATCCTAAAATGCACGGAAAAGTCTACCATAACAAAAAATAAATGATCTAGCCCAAAATGTCTGTAGTGCAAAGTTTGAGGAACCCTGCTCTAACCAAAACCAAATCCCTGTAATCTCCCTGCCCCTCACCGCTGCCAACAGAAGCTTTTCTTTGGGACCTGCTCAAAGTCTAAAGGGAAGAGTCTGATACTGATGCCAGAACATTCTGGGATGAGGCCAAGGCTATCACTCATTGCTGTGTCAACCTGAAGGGAAAAGTACCTACTTCAAAGGGTTATTCCGAGAATTTAGTAAGATATTAGGTATAGGGGCGCCTGGGTGGCTCAGTTGGGCGGCTCAGGTCATGATCCCAGGGTCCTGGGATCAAACCCCACATCGGGCTCCCTGCTCAGCGGGGAGTCTGCTTATCCCTCTCCCTCTGCCTCTCGCCCCTGCTTGTGCTCTCTCTTGCTCTGTTCTCTCTCTCAAATAAATAAATAAAATCTTTTAAAAAAAGATATTATGTATAAAAGATACTTAAAAGTTTGTACTCCCTTCTAACAACTTATTTTTTTTTTTTTAAGGCTCTGGAGATAAAAGGGTTCTCTTAAAGCCATTTTAACTGTGTTTTTATGGTCCTTTGCCGTTTTCCTCTAGGGATAGCTATAGACCATAGGAAAGCTCTGAGAGGATGAAAGCTACCATCTTTCTCTACCTGTAGAAATAAATACAGACAATGCAGATAAAGCCTAAATGCTGTTCTTCTCTCCATATCGATTCCCTTCAGAGCTGAGGAATAAACTAAGGATAGGCAGACTGACCCCTGACTCACTGAGCTCTACACAGACAAAGGCAGGCAAGACACCACGGAGGCAGGACACTGAATTGGGCATCGGAAGGTGTGGCTTTCCATCCCAGCTCTTCCACCAACTGCAGGATTACTCACAATCACTTAGTCCCTGAACCTTATTCAGCTGTAATGTGGGGATAACAACTGATCTGCCTACATCACAAAACCGTAACGAGGATCAGATAAGACAAAGCCTGGGTATATTCTTTGTAAACCATGAAGCCCAATACATATGGGGGATTGCTTACTTAGAAATCTTAGTCCATTAAATGTCCTACGGGAGCCAGAACAGAGCCCAGAAAGAGCAAAGGACTGAGGACAGAGATAGAATATCTGTATGTCCCTGTGCATTTTCTACCAAAATGCCTGTCTGTAGTAAAGACCTGTGCTTGGGGTGAGCATTTGTCATAGGTATACTTCCAAGTCCTGCCACACTAAGCCACAGCTGCTCCTGGATAGGACAGGCTGTGTAAATGCACCACTGCTTTACGTATCACAACAGGCATACACAATCAAGATATAGTAAGCATCTACTGAATTGAGATATGAGGCTTTTCTTTGTTTTTCATCTAAAAAAGCAATAGCAGTGCTGGGAGTAGGTATGAATAAGACAGTTCCCCCTTCCTGGCGTTTTCCTTTCCTTAAAGAGTGAGTGAAGGGAATTTGGTGGGGCAATCTGGACTTTTTATAACTTCCATGTTGAGACACTGAAGTCAAGAATGGAAATCATTAAGACCCCAGCCTAAATTTGTTGCCATCAGTAAATATTTTAGTGATTTGGTTGGTTACTGTTTGAATCCCTGGGGGAATGAATGTAAGCCTCACAAAGGGAGGACCTCATCTACTGTGTCGATCTTTGTGTCTTATGGGCCTAATGCAGTGCTTGGACACATAGTTGGGGCACACTAAACACTTGTTAAAATAAATGAATAATTGGATACTGCCCTAAAATGACGTTATTCTCATTTTTGGAGGTAAAAATTGAGAGTTCCAAGAGATTAAGTTACCTTGCACAAGGTCCTAGTTCCAGGACTCAAAATCAGGTCTAATTACAAGGCGAAGATATTTCCTAACACACCGTTTTGCTTGTAGATTACGAAAGACCATGCATTAGGAGAAAATGAATGTTTTCTTTAGCATTAACCATAGAGCACTCCTTCTTCTCTACCTGTTCTCTTTCTTGGCTTCCTGGCTCATTCTAAAATTTAGTTTGTCTTTTGACTTGAATGAATCAGGATTTAACTTATGCCTTTCAGACATACTGACCTGACGGAGCAATTCATCCCTGGGGGGTATCTGGAAAGACAAAGGCACTAAGAATGTCTTACAAGGTATTTTTGGTTCGGTTTGGTTTTTATTTATTTTAATATTATTTTAAAAACTATTTTTCAGAGACGAGGTGTCACGGCCATGAACGTTATCAGCTCCTTCGTTGCAGTGGCTGGGATTACTCTAACCATTATCAGCTACAGATACCAGCACAAGTACTGCCAGATGCCTTCCCTCGAAGGAATATGTGTTATAGGTAGAATTCTTTTCAATGTAAGTGGTCCTACTCTGTATGGTGAATCTACAATCTTACTTGGACTATGTTAATGATGCATCAATTCATTAATTTTGATTCCAATAATGGAAGTTGAGTTAGCATTTGAGCTGACTGTTGAGAAGTATATTGTGATTCAGGATCTGAATCCTGGTTTTGTAAGTTCTCTGAGCCCCAGTTTTCTGTGTGTGGAAAATGAAGATGATAAGAATACATCCTCCATTGGGTTGTCATGAGCATCACTTAAATTAGAACACTGCCCGCTACAGTGTAAACAGTCAACAGGTTTTGGCTATTACTATTGGTACTGACAAGGATTGGATTAAATTTTACCTTTAAAGAATTAGTGAGGAACAAAATGACCTAAATCGCGGCACCTGGGTGGCTCATTTGGTTAAACGGCTGCCTTTGGCTCAGGTCATGATCCCCGTGTACTGGGATCAAGGCTGGCATTGCATCAGTCTCTCTGCTCAGTGGGAAATCAGCTTCTCCCTCTCCCTCTGCCCCTCCCCTAGCCTGTGCGGTTTCTCTCGCCATCTCTCTCAAATAAATAAATGAATAAAATCTTTAAAAAAATAAAGTTTACCCAATTAATACTAAAAAAAAATGTGGGAGCAGATGTTTGAGCCACTTAATAAAGTATTTTAACAATTTTAGAACATAAGTCATTATACACAAATGTAGCAATTTTATTCATTACAGCAGATGAGATGTATCATTGCCAGGAAATACAACTGCAGGTGTAATTTTCAGTATATATCTAATAAGCATTCAATGACATCATTTTTATGCATGTCAATGACTCCAAAAAGCCTTGCCCTTTACTTCCCCAAGTAAATCCTGGGCTTTCATTTTATTTCTGTCAGCCACATCTTGAAGGCTTTGGTCCTAGAACGTTAATGAGGTTTGACCTGTTTGGATGGAAGTGAAAAAGAATCATGTCTCCCCCAATAAAGAAGTAAAGAGAAAAGAGCTATCAGTTCCTGGATATGAGATTTTATTTAATCCTCACAATCACCCATAAAAGCAAGCCTAAGAACACTCTCATATGTTCTGAGATAAACTCCAGAATTAGACTAAAAAAAAGTTACTAAGGAAAGCCAGAAAACTGTATGAGGAATACAACCCTGTCCTAATTGGGCCGAGACATACAATTATAATCCATTACTCTTTTTTCTAGTGGATTGGAGACCACTACTGTACATTATGTTAGTATGTATCAGGAAGAAACTGTATACTGAAAGATTTTTGACTGTGCATGGATGGCAACTGCAGGATTAGTTTCTATATACAGAATCAGGGAGAATCTGTTCCAAGATCTCACGTGTCTGACTCCACAATTCCTTGGTGTAATTTAAATGTCATAAATAAGTTTAAAAAAAAAAAAGCAGAACAGTGGGCTCTAGACATCTGCTGAATGGACCTCTGTCTCAAAAAATCAATCCACTGTCTGCACTATGGCCAGAGCCATCATTTAAAAATGCAAATCTGAGCACATTACACAATGGCTTCTTGTGGAACACAGAATTAAGACACAAATCTTAAAAGGCTTACAAGACTCTACAACACCTACCTTGCCTACATTTCCAACATCGTTCCAGGTCTTTATCCTTCTTACTCCACACATCCGGGACTTCCTCAAATTCCTTAATGTGTTAAATACCCACTGCCCCAGGACCATAAGACCAGCTTTCTCTTGCTTCCAATGTTTCCCAGCCTGGTGCCTACCCTTTTCCACCTCCCCAGTTAAAACTCCTCCTCGTTCTTGAACCTCAGTTTAAACTAAGCTTCATTGAGGAGTCCTTCCTGATTGCACCTCTACCCTTCTCAGTGCCAGCCTGTTTGGATCTCCCATTACAGTAGTACATAGCTCCCAATACTTTTTCATGGCACTTATTCTAACTTAGTTAAGTAAATAATTGTCTAATTATGTCTAATGCCACTGTTTGCCTCCCTTATTATGATATAAGTTCCACAATGACCAGGAGCATGTCTATCTTGTCCAACAGCAAATTTACGGTAGACACCTCATACATTTCAGTTTTACCAATAAATGGGGGAATACCCAAGCTTCTGAATTTGTTGCAGGGAAACCAAGGTTCAGACAGACTCAGTTGCTTGGCCAGGTTAAGTGTGGCCTGACCACACCCAGCTCTTCCAGTCTCCCCAGCCCAAGCTTTCTGGACACCATGCTATTTCTTACCCTGCTTTTTTGGTCTATCACCTTAAAGCAGTGTGCAAAACAGCAATCTGTGGGCTATATCCAGCCTGCAGATATGTTCTATTTGGTTCACACAAGTGAATGAATAGCTGGAAAATTTCACAAAAATATGCATATCCAGGAGCGCCTGGGTGGCTCAGTCATAAAGCGACCGCCTTCGGCTCAGGTCATGATCCTGGGAGTCCTGGGATCGAGCCCTGCATCAGGCTCCCTGCTCAGTGGGAAGCCTGCTTCTCCCTCTCCCACTTCCCCTGGTTGTGTTCCCTCTCTTGCTATCTGTCAAATAAATAAATAAAATCTTTTAAAAAACATGCATATCCAGCTTCCTTAGGAAAGAAAAAAAAAAAACATCATGGGCCCATGTTCCCACGTGGTAACTATTGTTCAGAACTGATTAATGGACACATTCTAGGAATACCCTTATTCTCTACTGTCTCCCCTCCTAACTGTTCTACTCATTTGGGATGGTTGCCTAGCCCCTATAAGCATTGGAGTTTGTTTTCTCTGCTTATCAAAAAGACGTAAGATGAAAATTGTTCACTCACTGATTCACTGATGGCTATAGAAGCATCTAAAATGTGGATTTTCCCCTAGTTGGTCATACAGTGTTAAGTAGTTCTTGGCTTATATCTTTAATATGATACAGCCTTCATTCCAAATGCCATATATTTATCCTCATCTGCAGGGAATTTTGTCAGTCTTACTGATCATCAGCATAGCAGAGCTCAGCATTGCTGTGACTATCGCCTCCTTCAGAAGCAAGTGCTGGACAAACTCCGATGAGGTGCGTTCAGTGTTGTTTTAAGAACGGGTTCCCACTGGGACACTGCAGGATGACCTCTGGTCTATTAGTTGCCAGAGCAGTATTCTCAGATGCTGAACTAAAACTTCTAAGGTGAAGAGGGTCAAGGAGAGATAAGCTTAACATTGATGGCTCACTCCACACTTTGAGATAACTATGCTTCTTTTTCCTGCCCTCGACGGTATCCAGTAGACTCTGTTCAGACATAGCTCCTTATCTCCCTGACAAAATATATGAGGAGAAGCAGACTTAATGGGAACCCATATTACTATGTCATGGGGAGCTTATACCTCGGCCATAAGGATGTGTGAGACAATCCCCTCACCAGAGGGGAAGCAGGGAAGAAAAATACTTAACAGCGATACTCATCAAAACTATCAACACTCCCTTATTTTACCTATGAAAGAACTAAAGCACAAAGAGTACCCTCTCCAGTGTCATACAACATCATAGTTCTGACTAAAATAATGAGGCTCTAGAACCTGCTCTCTAAATCCCAAAAAACAGTTCCATGCCCTGTGTTAGGTGGAGTTTTTTCTTTTTTACATCAATTTTATAGAAGTATAATTTACTAACAGTAAAATGCACCCATTTTAAGTGTACCTAATTCAAGGAGTTTAGACAAATTGTAAACCCCTGTTTAGCTACCATCATAATCAAGATATAGTGAATTCCTGGGGCGCCTGGATGGCTCAGTTGGTTAAGGGTCTGCCTTCAGCTTGGGTCATGAACCCAGGGTCCTGGGATCTAGCCTGACATCGGGCTCTCTGCTCAGCAGGGAGCCTGCTTCTCCCTCTCCCTCTCTGTTGTTCCCCTTGCTTGTGCTCTCTCTCTCTCTCTCTCCTCAAATAAATAAATAAAATCTTAAAAAATATATATAGTGAATTCCTATCATCCCAAAAGATTCTCTGGAACCTCTTCACAGTCACTATCTCTGTCTTGATAGTTTTTACTTTTACAAACTTCATATACATGGATCATAAATAGTACTTTTGTGTCTAGGCTTCTTCCACCGAGCAACATATTCATGAGCTTCATCCATGATGTTGCATGTCTCAATACTATGTTCTTTTTATGTGAGGGTTTATGTGAGGGTACGCCACAATTTGTCTACCCATGTACTTCCTGATGGGCATTTGGTTGCCATGAACATCTGAGTTCATGTCTTTGTGTAGACATATGGTTTCATTTCTCTTGGAGCATCGTATCTAGGATTCGGTTGCTAGGTCAGATGGCAAGTGGATGTTTAACTTTGTAAGAAAATATCAAACAGTTCTCCAAAGTGGTATATCATTTTGCATTCTTATCAGCAATATATGAGAGGTATATAACATTGACGGTTCACTCCACCCTTTGAGATAACTATACTTCTTTTTCCTGTCCTTTCTGCTATCCAGTCGTCTCTGTTCAGACATAGCTCCTTCTCTCCCTGCCAGGTTGCTCTATATAATCACCAACACTTGGAATTGCCAGTTGTATTAATAATTTTGCTCTTCTAGTGGGGAAAAAGTGGAATTTCATTGTAGTTTTAATTTACATTTCCCTGATGACAAATGATGATGAGTTTTTTTGTGTGTTTATTGTCCATTTGTACATCTTTTTTTTTTTTTTGGAGATGTGTCTGTTCAAATTGTTAGCCAACTTTTATTGCATTATCTTATTGAGTTATAAAAACTTAAATGATTCTTAATACAAGTCCCTTTCTGAGATATGTGTATTGCTAATATTCTTCCCAGCTTTGGCTTGCCTTTTCATTTTCTTAATAGTTTCTTTCAAATAACAAACTTGTTGAAGTCCAACTTACGGTATATTTTCTTTTATAGTTAGTCCTTTTCGTGTTCTAACAAAGCTTAGCCTATACCAAGATTGTAAAGATTTTCTTCTCTATTTTCTTGTAGAAGTCTTATAGTTTTAGCTTTTGTGTTTAGGTCTGTTAACAGATTTCAAGCTAACTTTTACATATTATATAGCTGTGAGGTAAGACGTTCATACACCCTCCACCATGGAGATATTCAGCTATGCCAATGCTATTTGTTGAAGATGCATTGTTTTCCCCCACTCCCTTGGCACCTTGGTTGAAAATCAATTGACCTCTTATTTATAGGTCTCTTTTGGACACTATTTTGTCCCATTGATCTGTATGTCTATCCTTCCACATATTCCACACTGTCTTAATTTCTGCAGCTTTAGTATAGTAACCTTTTTTATTGTGGGAAAATATACATAACATACGATTTATCATTTTAGCCATTTGTTAAGTATACAATCTAGTGGCATTAAATATATTCAGAATGATGTGTAACCATCACCATTATCTATGCCCCAAACTTTTTCATCATCCCAATACAAACTCTGTACCATAAACATAACTCCCCTTTCCTTCTCCTTCCAGTCCCTGGTAAAGTCTAGTCTATTTTATGTCTCTACACCTACTTTCCATTATCTACTGATTATTCTAGATAATTCATAAAAGTGAAATCATATAATACTTATCCTTCTGTATTTGCTTTACTTGACTAAACATAATGTTTTCCAGGTTCATTCATATTCACCTATAAAAATTTCATTCCTTTTATAGATGAACAGTAGTCCATTTTTGTGTATATTCCACATTTTATCTAGCCATTCATCTGTTGATGGACACAGTTTTTTTGCACCATTTGGCTATTGTGAATAATGCTGCTAGGCACATTGGTATACAAATATGTTCTAGTCAATTCTTTTTGGATATATATATATATATATCTAAGAGTGTGATTCCTTGGGTCATATGGTAATTCTGTATTTAACCTTTTGAGAAACTGTAAAAATGTTTTGACAATGGCTGCATCATTTTACCTTCCCATCAGCAGT
The DNA here is from genome assembly GCF_037043125.1 of Eumetopias jubatus. Lineage (NCBI taxonomy): Eukaryota > Metazoa > Chordata > Mammalia > Carnivora > Otariidae > Eumetopias > Eumetopias jubatus. The sequence goes on along the minus strand of NW_028274819.1, from coordinate 11,098,183 downwards.
GCACAAGGGTTTCAATTTCTTCACATCTTCGCCAACATTTGTTATTTCCTTTCCTTTCATTATAATAACCACCCTAATGGGTATGCAGTGGTAGATATCTCATCGTGATTTTGATTTGAATTTCCTAGAATTAGTGATGTTGAGTAGCTGTTCATGCACCTATTGATTATATATCTTCTTTGGAGAAATATCTATATAGTCCTTTGCCCATTTTTAATTGGGTTGTTTTCGTTGTTGTTGTTGAATTATAGGAGTTCTTTATACATTCTAGATATTAGCCCTTAGTATATATATGATTTGCAAATATTTTCTGTCATTTTGTAGGTGGTCTTTTCATGTTCTGGCAGTATTTTTCAATGCATGACAGTTCTTAATTTTGATGAGGTTCAATTACTACTTGTTTCTTTTGTTGTCTGTGCTTTTAGTGTCATATCCATGAAATCACTGCCAGATCCAATGTCATGAAGAATTCCCTCAATATTTTCTGAGTTTTATAGCTTTGGCTACTTTTAGCATAAGACCTTTGATCCATTTTGAGTTCAATTTCATATATGGTGTAAGGCAGGGCTCCAAATTCATTTTTTGCATGTGGATATCCAGTTTTCTAGCACTATTTGTTGAGACTATCATTTCCCCCACTGAACGGTCTTGGCAGTCTTGTCAAAAATCAATCTATGATGGGGCATCTGGGTGGCTCAGTCGGTTGAGCGGCTGCCTTCAGCTTGGGTCATGATCCCAGAGTCCTGGGATCAAGCCCCACGTCGGGCTCCCTGTTCCTCGGAGAGCCTGCTTCTCCCTCTCCCTCTGCCTGCTGCTCTGCCTACTTGTGCTCTCTATCTCTCTGTCAAATAAATAAAGTCTTAAAAAAAAATCAATCTATGAGGGTGCTTAGGTGGCGCAGCTGGTTGACCATCTGACTCTTGGTTTCAGTCAGGTCATGATCTCGGGGTGGTGGGACTGAGCTCTGTGTCAGGCTCCATGGTCAGGGCAGAGTCTGCTTGGGATTCTCTCTCCCTCTCCCTCTGCCCCTTCCCACGCACTCTCGCTCTCAAATAAACAAATCTTAAAAAAAAATCAATCTACCATACATGTGAGGGTTTATTTCTTGACTGTATTCGACTCCATTAGTCTGTATGTCTGCCTTTATGCCAGTACCATACTGTCTTAATTACTGTAGTTTTGTATTAAGGTTCAAAGTTGGGAAGTGTGATTCTTTCAACATATTCTTTTTCAAGATGTTTTTTGACCATTTCGGTCCCCTGGAATTCCATATGAATTTGAGAAATGATTTTGCCCTTTTTGAGAAAAAGGCTGTTGGAATTTTGATAGGAATTGCATGTAAGCTGCAGATAGCTTTGGATAGTATTGGCATCTTAACAATGTCAACTGTTCCTATGATGAACACGGGATGCCCTTCCATTTATTTAGACATACTTTAATTAATTTCAGCAATATTTTGCAGCTTTTAGCACAGAAATCTTTCATCTCCTTGATGATATTTATTCCTCAGTATTTAATTATTTTAGATGGAACTATAAATAGAATTGCTTTCTGAATTTTCTTTTCAGAATGCTTATGGCTGGTATACAGGAACACAACTGATGGTTGTGTGTTGGTCTTGTATGTTGTACTTTGCTGAATTTGTTTATTAGTGCTAATAACTTTCCTGGGTTTCCTTGTCATGTTCCCTATATAGGATTATGGCATCTGTGAAAAGAAATATCATTTCCAATTTGGATGACTTCTACTTTTTTTCTTGTTTAACAGTACTGTCTAGAGCTTCCACTACAATATTGTGTAGCAGTGGTGAAAGCCGGCATTCTTATCTGATTCTTGATCTCAGGGGGAAACATTTCATGCATGGTGGGTTTCTACATTCTCCCATAAATACCATTGTTTTTAAATATCAAGAAAACAAAATAAACCAAAAAACCCAAAAAACAAAAATAGTTGGAAGTTGAATAATTTTCTCTAGAAGTGGTTTCAGCCAGCACGGGTTGAAATAATGGCATCTAGCCTCTGTGCCTACACATCAGTGATCAGAAACAGCAATCTGCAATAAGAATACAGAAACCTGATATTTGAGGGGTGCCTGGGTGGCTCAGTCGTTAAATGTCTGCCTTCGGCTCAGGTCATGATCCCAGGGTCCTGGGATCGAGCCCCGCATTGGGCTCCCTGCTCCGCAGGAAGCCTGCTTCTCCCTCTCCCACTCCCCCTGCTTGTGTTCTCTCTCTCTGTGTCTCTCTGTGTCAAATAAATAAATAAAAAATCTTAAAAAAAAAAAAGGAACCTGATACTTGGAAGACATGATCCTAATTGCCCACCCTGGCTCCAGCAACATGGGTTGCCATCTCCCAGCTGCCTGTCAGGGGCTTGGAGTGGGAGATAAGTAGTCACTACCATGCTGAAGGCTTAAATTGACTGACATAACCCATGAATTTACCAGCCAACCTTTCCTCTGGAAGCTGCAAGTGTTCGCATAGACTCCAGAATTGCAAAGTAGTTTATTTCAGAGTGTTTCTGCCAGTACAATTGTTGTCTAGATGAACAGAGATTCCAGGAGCTTCTTATTCTGCTTCCTTCTCTGATGTTCCCCTAGAATAATTCTTAAAATTGGATAGTGTAAATCTTCTAACTTTGTTGTTTCCAAAATAATTTCTGGCTGTCCTACATCCTATACATTTCCATATATGTTTTAGAATTAGTTTATCAATTCTTAAAAAATGTTACTAGGATTTTGATTGGAGTTTCACTAAACTTATAAATGATTTAGGAAAAATTTACTTATTAGTAATATTTAGTCTGCTTGCCCACGTCATAGAATACATCTACATTTTCTTACATCTCCTTTCATTTGTCTCAGCAATATTTTATAGTTTTCAGTGTATAAGTCTTTTGCATATTTTGTTAAATTTATCCCTATTTCATGTTTTTTCTTGCTATCATACATATATTTTAAAACTTTATTTTCCTAACATCCATTCCTACATATAGAAATGTAATTTATTTTTATATACTGGTATACTAAGACTTAAATGAACTTATTAATTTTGTAGCTTCTGTATAGATTTCCTAGAATTTTCTAAGTAGACAATGGTTATACCAGTAAATGAAAACATTTTTATCTGCAAATCTTATTCTTTATTTTTCTTGACTTATTGTACTGTGTAGAGCCTCCAGGAATATGCTGTTTTTTTTTTTTTTTTAATGCTGAGTATACCCAATCTTTTCTTGTTTCAAACCACAGATTGAAAAGTTCTACATTTTACCCTTAAGTATGATGTTACCTATAGGGTTTTCATAGACTAAACTTATCCTCATTTATAGAGAACATTTTATCATGAATGAGTATCAACTTTTATAATTTTTTATTTCAAGCTTGCATTTTTTTATTATATTATCTGAGCCCAGGTATTTGATGTATTGTTCTTTTCTTGATACAACCACAGAAGAGTATGAAACTTTTTAGGAGCAATATTAAAACAAATTACTCACACTGAATAACTAATCAATTTAATTCCACCAAAAGGGCTTTTTAATGGCATAGCAATGTGCAAAGTACAACAGAGAATGCAAAGGTACTATGTAATATGCACCCTGATCTCAAGAAGAAAGGGAAAGGGAACTCTTAATATTTACAGATCAACTTCTCTGTGCCAATCACCATGCCCAAAGCATTATTTTATATAGTCTTCAGTCATAGCCACCCGGAGTAAGGTGTAACTTAAGTGGTTATTATAAAGAAGCATGTATTAGAAATTAGCATAGATTAGATGGAGAGAAAAAAAGCACAGGACCTAGAATTCAACTGCAGTATATGACTCCTAGCTTCACAAGTTAATAGCTCTGTGACATTGGCTGGAACTTCAGTTCTTTCAAATAACCTCATAGGAATACAATAACTATTACTTGAGATGACTTTGGAACCTTGTCTAGCACCTGGTAATCACTGATGAGTACACTTAAAATCTTGAATAAAGTTAAAGAAATTATAATTCATGGTTCCAAATCTTTTAACAGTAATTTAATAATTACTATTCAAATGAAACAAATTTTGAGAGTAAAAATGCAGAAATGTCCCTTAAAGTGCTATTAATCCTCACATAGATAGCCTTCCAATGGCGATAAAATATAGATGTGAAAACCAATTAGGTGGGGAATGACAATGTGTAGTATAACAGAACATGAAGACTCATTTTAGGCCAGCCATCAATCAAATAGGTAAACATAATTAGGTCATTTAATCACTCAGAGTTCCAATCACTTCATCAAATAGAACAAGTAGTCTACTCTGACTCTGTGGATGACCTTAGAAAGGACACAGGCTGACAAGACTCAGTAGATTGGTCTGTAATGACAACCCCTCTCAAAAAAAAAAAAAAAAAAAAGAAAGAAAAATTGTGAAGAATGGGAAGCATTGGCTAAAGGTGGTATCAGTTGCTGTCATTTAGTTGTTTAAAAAACTTTTTAAGCTCAAGCTCAAATTTCCTGGCCTAGTGTCTTGGTACATTCATGCTGCTATAACAAAAATACCATGGACTGGGTGGCTTGAATAACAAAAATTTCTCAGAGTTCTGGAGGCTGGAAGTCCAAGGTCAGAGTGCTAGTCAATTCAGAGCCTGGTGGGTGCCCACTTCTTGGTTCATAGATGCTGTCTTCTCATTGTGCCTTCACAAGGAGGGAAGGGAAAAGGCGTTGTCTGGGTTTCTTTTTATAAAAGTACTAATTCCATTCATAAGGGCTTCACCCTCATGATCTAATCACCTCCCAAAAGCCCCACCTCCAAATACTATCACGTGGGGATTGAGTTCAACTTATGAATTTAGGGGGAACACATTCATTCTGTAGTATTCCATCCCTTCCCGCTCTCCAAATTCATGTCCTTTTCATATGAAAAATATATCATTTCCATCCCAATAGCTCCAAAAGTTTTATCTTGTTTCAGCATTAACTTTAAAGTCAAGTCCAAAGTCTTATCTAAATATCATCTAAATCAGATAGGGGTAAGACTCAACGTTGATATGATCCATCCTGAGGCAAATTCCCCTCCAGTTGTGAACCTATGAAACCAAACATGTTATGATACCAAAATTCCAAAATACAATGGTGTATTCTTCCAAAAAGGAGAAATAGGGAAAAAAAAAAAAAAAAGCTTAAGTCCCGATTAAGCCTGAAACCTAACAGGGCAAAACAAACCTTAAGGCTCACAAACAATCCTCTTTGGCTCAGTGCTCTCACTTCCAAGCTCACTGTGGGGGTGACATCACCCCTATGGCTCAGCAGGAAGGCCCCATGGTAACTCATCACCTGAGTTCTGCCCCTGCAGCAGCTCTCTTCCTGGGTCCTCTGGCTCTTCTGGGCTGGAGTCCTATGTCTATGGCTCTTCTGGGTTGGGGTCCCAAGCCCATGTCTCTGTCAGGCAGCACTATCTTTTGAAATCTCAGTGGAGGTGGTCATGATCCCATGGCTCAGCTGGTCGCAGCCCATGCAGCAGCTCTCTGCAGTGGCCCGCCTCTGAGACACTGAAAGGGGGCATTCTGGCTCAGCTTGAAACCAGAGAGGTGGTCCTATCCTTTGAAACCATTCTTCTCCCAGGGCCTTTTACTCTGGGCCCATGATAGGAGTGGCAGCCCTGATGCTCTCTGAATCACCTTTGGTGTCATTCTTCCACTGTTTTGGAGAATAGGTTCTGGCTATTGTTGAGATGGCCGACCTATACCAATTTCTTCATCAAACAAGTCGCTTGGTCATGCTCCCAGTGTTCTCATTTTTTGCAATATGGTTAGACTGGGAATCTTCCAAACCATTAAGTCCTGCTTCATTTTTGCTTCACAATTCCATGTTTAAATAATCTCTCTCTTCTCACATTTTACTACTAGCTGTCTGAAGGAGCCAAGCCTCACTTTCAACACTGTTTAGAAATAGCTTCAGCTAAATTTTATTATTTATTTCATAAAATACTTATTATTAATTATTAATAATAATATTTACTACACAAAATTTCATCATTTCATTCACTATTGCAAGTTCTACCGTCCATAAAACACTAGAACACAAATACAATTTGGCCAAGTTCTTTGCCACTTTATAGCCACGATCACTTTTCTTCTAGTTTCCAATACCATATTCCTCATTTCTGTTTGAGACCTCATCAGAATGACCTTTATCTTTCATATTTCCACCAACATTTCATTCAGAATTACTTAGGTATTCTCTAAGAAGACTGAGGCTTTATCTATGGCTCTCCTTTTTTCTTCCTGGGCCCTCGCCACAACTGCCCTCAATAGTCCATTCACAGCAATATAAGCTTTATCTAGTATGCACCTCCAACCTTCTCCAGTCTCCAAACATTACCCAGTTCCAAATCTGCTCCTACATTTTTAGATATTTGTTACAGCAGCACTCCCACTTCTTGGTATCTATTTATGTCTTAGTCCATTTGGGCTGCTATACCAAAGACAAAGTGGCTTAAACAACAAATATTTATTACTCATAGTTCTGAAAACTGGGAAGTCCAAGATCAAGGTCCTGGCATATTCAGAGTCCTGGTTCATAGCTGGTAATTTCACTGTGTCCTTGAATGGAGTAAGGGGCAAGGGAGCTCTTTGGGGTCCTTTTATAAGGGCACTAATTCCATTTACAAGGGCCCCACAGCCCCATAATCTAATCTCCCTCCCAAAGAGTCTACCTCTAAATACCATCACATTGGAGATTAGGGTTCAACATATAAATCTGGAGGGACACAAAGATTCAATTTATAGCACCTAGCATAATACCTAACAATATCTAACTGCTTACCATCTGCCATCACACAATGCTGCAACATAACCTGGTGTTTTGGTACCCACTGTTTTTTTCTACCTGGATTTCAACTCTTATCTTACTTCATCTGATCTTTTTGCCTAAGGAATTCCTACTCATCCATCAAGACATGGATCAAATAGCACTCCTCAATGAAGCATTTCCTGGCACTCAAAATTCGGTCATCTTTTACATTCCCATAAAGCACTTAGAATCTATTTCTATAATAGGATTTGCTAAATTGTATTGCTATCTATTTATATCTTGGTATACTTACCATTGTGAACACCTTATAGATGAAACCTACATCAAATTATTTTTTATCTCCAGTATCTAGTTCATCCAGTAGGTGAACAGTAAACCATTATAAAACTGAATATATGGGGACACCTGGGTGGCACATTCAGTTAGGTGTTGGACTCTTGGTTTCAGCTTGGGCCTGATCTCAGGGTCGTGAGACTGGGCCCCACGTTGGGCTCCACATGGAGTCTGCTTGAGTTTCTCTCTCCTTCTTCCTCTGCCCCTCCCTACTGCTCTCTCTTTCTCTCACTGAAATAAATAAATCTTTTTTAAAAAGCAAAAAAAACTGAATATATGAATACCGAGTGGATTATTTTTAATTTCTGAGATGCTTTATAATATTAAGTATGGAAAGAATATCTCAGATAATCTTAATCAAATGCTTCTTTTCAATATTTGAGATAATAGTGGGTGATGACTTGTCCAAAATAAAACCAAAGAGTTGATGGCAAAAGCAGTGCTAATAATGGTATCTGTTTTCTGACTCCTTGTGTAAGGCAGAGATGAAAAATCATTTGGGAATACAAGAAAAGAACATCAAAAGTTGGTTGTTACATTAATGTTTTCCCTACCCCTTGGTTTTATAGATTGTATTTTTCTTGCCTTCGAATGTTACTCAAGATAGTGAACTATCTGCCCCTGAAGAAAATGCTGCAATACAATTTGAGCTTCAAGAACAGTCTTCCACTGATGATTCAACGACAAACAAGCAACATGTTTTCATTGGAGGCTATACTTTCTTCAAGTTAAGAATCTCAAGAAATCCTTTAGCCTTTCAACATTCAAGGAAGAGAGGCAGCAATATTTACTATACATCTTCTGCATCTGTGCTAGATGAACATAAAAATATCCCTCCACCTTCACAACATCATGAAGAACAAACTAAGCTGAAATCTTTGTCTCCCACACCAGAGAAAAAGCCCACAGAAAACACTCCATACACTGAACAACTGAAAGATGAAGACCTAAAATCTGCTATCACACAACCCCCAAGAAAGCAAACCCAAATGGTGCAGTCCCTAGCTCCACCACTCCAAGTTTTTCCATCCTATTCCACAGAAAAACTCCAAGTGTTACCAACCAAACACTTGCTGTCCCAAGCTCTGCCAGTACAAGCCCCAACACCCTATGTCACACAGCCTCGTGGCCAGACATCGGAAGACATGCCATATCAAGACGTATCATCCCAAGACACACAATCCCTAGACATTCCATCTCAAAATATACCATACCAATACATGTCATACCAGAATACACCATACCAAGACATGCCATCTAAAAACATGACATCCCAAGACATGATATCCCCATATCCACCATCCCAAGGCATAACTAACCAAGATCTGCTTTCTCAAGTACCAGCTCTGCCAGCACAAGTCGTGCTATTTGAAGCTCCAACATTCCATGCTGCACAGTCCTCTAATATAAAACGCCTAGATCAGCAGTCCCTTCAACAACAAAACCAGCAATTTATGCAAGTGGCATATCAAGACATGCAATCAGAAGTCAAGTTACTGACCCAAGAATGGAAATCTAAGAAGGAATTCCACAGCAGGAAATCCTCAAAGTGGCAATCCCTAGACTGGCAAAACAAAAATTGTCCATCTCTAAAGTCACATAATTTAGAGCAGCAAAACAAAGTCTTGCAATATCCAAAACAGAAATCCCCAGATCTGCAAATTCAAGGCCAGCAATCTCCAAAAAGGAAATCCCTTGACGAGCACATCAAGGACTGGCTATCCCCGAAGAGGCACTCCATAGATAAGCAAATCCAAGTTAAGCAAGACAGACAGCAACACCCAGATCAGCAAGCTGAAGGCCAGCTGGCTCAATGGGAACAATCCAAAAGGGAACAAACCCCATATGTACAAGGTGAAGATCAACAGGACAAAGAGAAGCAATCCTCAAAGAAACAACACAAAGATAGGCAAGATAGAGCTCTGCAGGTTTATAAGGGGCAATCCCTCATGAAACACACCCAGCAAGCTGAAGACCTGCAAGTCCAAGAGCAGCTACATCAAGATGGGCAATTCCAAATCCAGGAATACCAAGGCTGGCAATTTTCAGGCCAACAATCCCAAGATTGGAGAGTTCAAAGCTGGAGAAGCAAAGATTGGAAAGTGCAGGGAATGCAAGTAGATATGCCACATTCCCTAAAGTGGGACTCTCAAATCCTGCAAACCCAAGATCTATTAGAGAAAGAATCCCTAAAGCAGACAGCTCTACAACAAGAAGCCCAAACTGTGCATGCCATAACTCGACGTCAGCAATTACAAAGCATTCCATTTCAAGACAGTCAGTATCAAGATAAGAACCAACAAGACCTTAAATCCACAGATATCCAAAAAGAAGATATGCAAATAGACACCATGCAAACAAGAGACAACAAACCAAAAAACATGAAACTTGAGAGCCAAGACCTATACAACCTGCAGTCGGAAGACAAAAAGCCAGATTTTAATTGTTCTTCCCGCGAAGGCTCAATACAAGACACACATTTCACTTCTACGTCTGATATAAATTCAGAACAAGATATGCAGAAAAACATTTCAATTTGCTCAACTTCATACCAAGAAGATACTACTTTAACTTCTACCTCATGTTCCCCAAAAGACCAACAGCAATCTGAAGACTCTGACTAACACAAAACCTATCCAAATGCCACACTGCTCCTGATTATGGAACCAAAATAAAGAAAAACAATATAGTCTCCTCCAACCTATGTTCTCAAGTATAGTTGCTACCTTATTCACTCAGCAGAAAACAAAGGGCATGCATAACACTCAAAGAATCCGTCCTTAATTAAAATAAAATGGCAACAAATATTAATGCTATATCAGAATTTTCTGGGTTTGAAGGAGTAATTCACATTTAAACTCTGTTACCAGTGTGAGTGTTTCAACTTATGATCACCAATTCACTTCACAGCTGAATACATTTTTTATTGAAGTATAGTTGACATACAATATTAGTTGCAGGTATACAGTACAATATATCTGACAATTATATACATTATGAAATGCTCACCGCAGTAAGTGTAGTTACCATCTGTCACCATACAAAGTTATTACAATATTATTGACTACACTCCCAATGCTGTACTTTTTGTCCCCATGATTTATTTTAAAACTAGAAGTTTGTACCTCTTAATCCCCTTCACCTATTTCACATTTCACCCACCCCCACAAACCAACCAGTTTGTTCTCTATTTATGAGTCAATTTCTGTTTTACAGTATAATATTTAATGGACCTGCTTTTCTATGGTGCTAAAATTCCTTGCCTCCTCCTCTGTGTATTATAGGGGCTCAGTAAGTCAACCAGGAAGAAGTCTATGCAGGCTCTCAAAGGGCTCAAGAACCAAGAGTCAGTGAGAAATAAAAATCAATCCCACCATGCCCTGCTTTGCTGTTTCCAATCACCCAATTTACTCCTTCCTCCACAAATCTATGTTGAGGATATATACCCTAAGTTTGTTCTGTTATTAATGAGATATAAAGTGGCAATGGGTAGACTGCAGTGTATGGGGAGAGAGTAAAACATACCTAAGGGACAGGAAAGTAGGAGGCAGGGAATGGCAGAGATGCAGATGTAACGAAGTACGACAAACTGATATATCGAAGTTCTACTCACTTCCGTAAGCCTGCACTCACTTCAAATTTATCAAACCTTAAGACCTCAATGGTCAAAGGAAATTGACCTTTGGTAGTCAGTTTTGGGGTCAAAAGCCATCAGTTACCCTGCATCCTCCAAGGCTAATAACATTGTTTCGATCCTCTTTCTCCTCAATTTCTTAAATACATTTGGAGTTGTTAACCATCCCTTCTCTCTGCAATCTTCATCACTCTTGTTGGATTCTGCATTTTTCTTCCCATTTCAAAAAGTCTAAAGTGTTTGCAGGGATCTCTCTCCATCTTCCCCCTTTTTTGAAATCACATACACTCTCATAGTTCTCTCATGTTCTCGTGAATAACCCCAGACCGTGTCATACCTGTTTCTGCAGCAGAATTCCACACAAAGGCTTGCTTTGAGTGGGCGTTCAGTCATTTTTAAAAACATAAATTCTCCACCTCGAGGTGAGTGAACTTATGTGTGGTAGAATAATGAGGCATGGAGCTGGAGAGACTGGCAACCTGTTCCTTGTTGCCTTTGCCTCTGTAGTGAGGATGAGCCGCCTGAACTTCCCAAGGTGATTCAACCTTGGTAGGGTCCTTACCTGACCTGGCCTCCAGTTCCTACATGGTTGCCACTTTGTATTCAACTCACTCTGAATAATACTAATAATTTCCCCTTTTGCTTCAGCTAGATTAGCACATATTCATGTGGTGCTTATATGTTTAACTTTCAGTCCACAAATGCAGCTGTTCAGGAAATCGAGATTTGCAACTCTTAATCATATTCTTTGAGAATCCAACCCATGCAGTCAGTTCTGCCCATTTTTCTCCATACCCATCCAACAAACCAACACACACACACACACACACACACACACACACACACACACACACACAGATGCACCCGTGCACAGGGTCTTGTCTTAAAACAGTGGAAGTCATTGGAGAGGGGATTCCTGCCATTAGTGGCTAGTCCACACCACTTACCACTGAGAAACTCATTATCTCAGTTCCTATTAGACCCTAAGTGTCCTGTGACATTTCTGCACCACACTTGGCATACAGGATTTTTTTCCAAAATTGCAAAAATACAGTGCTTAGGAGCTGGACTTACAATGTGAAAATGTAAGAAAGTTAAAAACCATCCTCTCTGAGGTTTTTCCATTCCACTGAGAACGCTAAGGAGCAAGTCAGAAGCCCCTAATGCCTCCTGGACCCACAGGCAACTTTCCAATCTGCAAGAATTCCACCTTTCTCTGCTTTTCAAAGGCAGTCCCCCTCCCCTTACCTCTTCTTTTTGAGATACCTTGTACTGTCCCATCAATATAATTTGGGTCTAGAGCTGACAAAATCAAATGTGTTTAGGAGCCAATAACGGAATGTAAATGTGTGAAGTAGCCGTTTATAAAACAAAGTGGAAATCACGATAGGGAGCCGGAGAATTTATGGTTTACTTAAGGAGAACCTTTTTTTTTTTCTTAAACTATCTTACTCCTAACTTAGGTTAAGTTTGTTTTGGTAAAACTGGGAAGAGTTGATTTTTCAAGATGCTACCTTATACCTACAGTTCCCAAGATCCTGTGGGAAAAAACGAGCTGACTGCTCACAAGTACACCTTCATCTGCTAGATTAAATCTCCCACTTAAGGATTATAGTAGATGAGGGGGATCAGAGTAGGTGAGGTGACTACCCATGGAATGTTGGTGAGGTGATGCTTACCACACTTCCAGGCTTGGCCCCTTAAATCCCCTGCATTTTTCTCATAATCTCTGTTCCCTCTATACTGGCCAGGACCCAGAAGATGCTCAGATGTGTGGAGAATTGTACCTGACCCATTAATAACTGCATAGATTAAATCCATTGCTGAACATTCAGTTGGATTGTGACCTAAAAGAGAAAACTTTTATGGTACTAGGCCAAGGAAAGCATGGAATTTTTTGTCACCGAAGTTAGCCTACTCTGAGTAATAGGCAAAAAAATCTTGTTCAAAATGGTAAGAACCTTACCTTTAACCCCTTGTATTAGCTACTGTTGTGTAACAAATTACCACAAATGTAGCTTCTTAAAACAGCAGGAATTTATTCTCAGTTTCTGTACATCAGAAGGCCTAAATAGCTTGGTTAGATTAGTTGCTCAGAACCTCACTTAGCTAAAATCAGAGTACTAGCCAGGTCAGTGCTTCTGTGGCTTGGCATCCTCTTCCAAGATCATTCAGTGTTGGAAGAACCCAGTTCCTTGCAGTTGAGGTTAGAGGAACCTGTTTCCTTGCTGGGGCTGCTCTCTGCTCCATTTCTTTTCATCTCCCAACACAATGATGATTTGCCCTTCTCACACTTCGCCTGCTTCTAGTTCTAAGGGGTCCCATGATTACACTGGGCCCACTCAAATAATCCAGGATGATCTCCCTACTTAGAGGTAAACTTAGTAAAGCTCAAGGTAACCTATTCATGGGTGTGATATCTTATCATATTCATGCTCCTGGGAATTAGGGCATGAAATTTTCTTGGGTGCCATAATTCCTTCAATCTCATCCCTGATGTGTAATAAAGGAAGAGAAAAAAGGATTCAGTATATTTTGATGTATTATTTTTCCTTTTGACATATTAACTTACTTTGTCACACATTCAACCAAAGTAGTCATTTTCTGGGGTTCCAATAATCACAGTTACATATTCACATGGTTTTAAAAATAAACTAGTCATGGAAAATTATCTTGAGTAACAAGTAGCTCCATTTGGAACTCTAAATACCTCTAACTCAGACATGCACCAGACAAATATCATTTTCTATGAATACCTTTATGTGATGTAAGTTGAGAAGCACTGATCTTCTTATTGTGGAAGATCAAAATTTAACTCTTTCCTCTCTTCAACCATGATGACACACATAAATGTTCCCCATCCCCACCCTTTCTATAAAGCCCATAATTTGGGCAGAGACTTGTGTTATTTACCTCTTTATGACCATATATGCCATCAGAACTGAGCCACTTAAATTATTATTCTTTCTCCTGCAGTGTTTTCTCCCCCCTCTGGCATGGTGTTCTTTTCTTTCTTGGTTGCCTGCTTTCTTGCTTTTTCTCTTTCTTTTTCACTTCCTTTTCAACCCCAAACCTCTCCCAGTTTTCTAAATCTCTTAACACACTGATTCATGTTATAAATAATATCAATTTTATCATTTTGAAGGAGTTTCTACTCCAGAAACCCAGCCTACTCACCCTCCATTGCTGGTACACAGCTGTCATCCCCAAATCTCTTTCCCATCATCCTTCCCTGGTATTTCCCCAAAGCTTCTCCTTTACTTCATAGCTCCTTTATTTCTCTCTCTTGCTATCCTCCCTTGTTATGAAAAACAAAGCAAAGCAAAACAAAAACAAAACAAAATACTTCTGCAGACTTTTTCCCTTTTGCCATACAGGGGTATAACACATTTATTGATTTTTAAAGACTTTTTGAATATAGTTGATACACAATGTTACATTAGTTTCAGGCAAACAACATAGTGATTCAACTTCTCTATACATTATGCTATGCTCCCCACAAGGGCAGTTACCATCAGCTATCATACAACACTATTAAAATATCATTGACTATATTCCCTGTGCTGTGGCTTATATTCCCATGACTTATTCATTCCATAATGTAAGCCTATATCTATCACTCTCTTTCACCCATTTCCCAACCCTCCACCCCCTTTCTTCTGGCAACCATCACTTTGTTCTCTGTATTTATAGGTCTGATTCTGCTTTGTGTTTATTCATTTGTCTTGTTTTTTAGATTCTATATATGAGTGAAATCATATGGTATTTTTCTTTCTCATTCTTATTTCACTTAGTATAATACCCTCTAGGTCCATCCATGTTGTTGCAAATGGCAAGATTGCATCTCATTTTTTACAGCTTTATATTCCTGTGTGTGTGTGTGTGTATGTATACACATACATACCATATTTTCTTTATCTATCCATCTATCTATGGACCTTTAGGCTGCTCCCATATCTTGGCTCAATGCAATCTCCATCAAAATACCAAAAACATTTTTCACAGAAATAGAACAAATAACCCTAAAATTTATATGGAACCACAAAAGACCCTGAATAGCCAAAGCAATCCTGAGAATGAAGAACGAAGCTGGAGGTATCACAGTTCCAGATTTCAAAATATACTACAAAGCTGTAATAATCAAGACAGTATGGGAATGGGAGCAAGATGGTGGAGGAGTAGGAGCCTAGATTTCGTCTGGTCTCAGGAATTCAGCTGAATAGGGATCAAACCATTCTGAACACCTACGAACTCAACAGGAGATCGAAGAGGAGAGTAGCAACAACTCTCTGAACAGAGAAGCGACCACTTACTGGAAGGTAGGACGTGCGGAGAAGTGAATCCGAGGCGATATTCGGGAGGATAGACGGCGGGGGAGGGGCCTCTGTCGGCCGCTTCTGGTGAGGGATGGAGCCGCGGGGCACAAAATCGGAACTGTTAGAAGTCGGCTCCGCTGAGGGACGTCGCTGCAGTGGCTAAGCAGGGGGTGGAATCCTCCCGGGACAGTGTGGTCTCAGGACCCTTGGGGTCACAGAAAGACCGGGGGTGCCTGAGTGCGCCAGAGCTCCCAGGTATCGGAGCGGGGAAGCCGGCTGCAGAGACGGAGCCGAGGCGTGGGCTCTCAGCTCGGGGTTGCCATAAACTGTGATCCGCGGCACAGTCGGGCCACTGCTTCTCCAGCAGGGACCCAAGAGGCGGCAGATCCAGGGAGACTCCCCTTCCTTCTCGGGGAGGAGCGGCGCGGGAGCGCACCGCAGGGATCTGCTGGGTTTGGAGACTCCACACGGGGTCGGGTGCCAGAGATAGCAACGCTCGGTCACGGGCCGGGTGAGCGCGGAGAGCGGCCGGAGACCGGGGACAAGGGAGTGACCGCTTTTCTCTGTGGGCGCACTGAGTAGCAAGGCCCCGAGTTCTCAGCTCCTCCGGGTGGAGATTGGGAGGCCACCATTTTTGCCCTGGTCCTCCAAGGCTGTACGGAGAGCTTGCAGGGAACAAAAGCTCCTGAGATCAAACCCGAGCAGCTTGCTTAGCCCCGACTCACAAGGGCGGGGCAATTCAGCCTCCGGCAAAGACATTTGGAACCACAGCAACAGGCCCCTCCCCCAGAAGATCAGCACGAACAGTCGGCAAGCCAAGACCAAGTTTACCGATCAAGGAGAACGGGAGAACTCCAGCGCTAGCGGAATACTGCACATAGAATTCATGGCTTTTTTTTTACCATGATTCATTAGTTCATCAAAGTTAATTTTTGTTAACTGTTTTTTTTATTTTTCTTTTTCCCTTTTTCAACCAACATCTTATCAATCTCTTTTTTAAAAAAAAAAACATTTTTTATTTTTCATTTTTAGAGTCATATTTTATCCCTTCATAGTAGTTACCCTTATTTTTGGCATATATATATATATAAGTTGTTCTCTCTTTAAAATTTTGAGATACAGTTTCTTCTAACAGATCAAAATATACCCTAAATCACTAGTGTATGGCTCTGTTCTAGTCTCCTGCCTGATCACATTCTCTCCCTTTTTTCTTTTTTATTTTTTTCTTCTTTTTCTTAAATCTTCTTCTTTCTTTTTTCAAACAACTTCTTATCTTATCAAGTCCTTTTATAAAATTTTTTATAATTTTCATATTTACAGTCATCTTCTATCCCTTCATTGTATCAACCCTTATTTTGTACATATATGTCTTTCTTCCTTTAAAATTTTAGGAGGCACTTTTTTCTAACAGACCAAAATACGCCCAAAATCTAGTGTGTGGCACTGATCTATGCACTAGCCTGATCATATTTGATCATATTCTGTTTTTGTATTGTTCTGTTTTTGTTTTTATCTTTTTTCTTTTTTTTTTTCTCTTTCTTTTTTCTTTCTTTCCCTTTCTTTTCCCCTGGTTTCAGGTCTTTTCTGATTTGTATACCGTATATTTGCTGGGACGTTGTAAACCTGTTAGCATTTTGTTCTCTCATTCATCTATTCTCCTCTGGACAAAATGACAAGATGAAAAAAATCACCTCAGCAAAAAGAAAAAGAGGTAGTACCCTCAGCCAGGGACCTACTCAATACGGACATTAGTACGATGTCGGACCTAGAGTTCAGAATCATGACTTTAAAGATACTAGCTGGGCTTGAAAAAAGCATGGAAGTTATTAGAGAAACCCTTTCTGGAGAAATAAAAAAACTAAAATCTAACCAAGTCGAAATCAAAAAGGCTATTGATGAGGTGCAATCAAAAATGGGGGTACTAACTCCTAGGATAAATGAGGCAGAAGAGACAATCAGTGATATAGAAGACCAAATGATGGAAAATAAAGAGGCTGAGAAAAAGACAGAGAAACAACTACAGGCTCATGAGGGCAGAATTCAAGAGATAAGTGATACGATAAGACGAAACAACATTAGAATAATTGGGATCCCAGAAGAAGAAGAAAGAGAGAGAGGGGCAGAAGGTATATTGGAGCAAATAATAGCAGAGAACTTCCCTAATGTGAGGAAGGAAACAGGCATCAAAATCCAGGAGGCACAGAAAACCCCTCTCAAAATCAATAAAAATAGGTCAACACCCCGACATCTAATAGTAAAACTTACGAGTCTCAGAGACAAAGGGAAAATCCTGAAAGCAGCTCGGGAGAAGAGATATGTAATCTACAATGGTAAAAATATTAGATTGGCAACAGACCTATCCACAGAGACCTGGCAGGCCAGAAAGGACTGGCAAGATATCTCCAGAGCACTAAACGAGAAAAATATGCAGCCAAGAATACTATATCCAGCTAGGCTGTCATTGAAAATAGAAGGAGAGATAAAAAGCTTCCAGAACAAACAAAAACTAAAGGAATTTGCAAACACGAAACCAGCCCTCCAAGAAATATTGAAAGGGGTCCTCTAAGCAAAGAGAGAGCCTAAAAGCAGCATAGACCAGAAAGGAACGCAGACAATATACAGTAACAGTCACCTTACAGGCAATACAATGGCACTAAATTCATACCTTTCAATAGTTACCCTGAATGTAAATGGGCTCAATGCCCCAATCAAAAGACACAGGCTATCAGATTGGATTAAAAAACAAGACCCATCCATATGCTGTCTGCAAGAGACTCATTTTAGACCCAAAGACACCCCCAGATTGAAAGTGAGGGGGTGGAAAACCATTTACCATGCTAATGGACACCAAAAGAAAGCTGGGGTTGCAATCCTTATATCAGACAAACTAGATTTTAAAACACAGACTGTAATAAGAGATGAGGAAGGACACTATATCCTACTTAAAGGTTCTATCCAACAAGATGATCTAACAATTGTAAATATCTATGCCCCAACATGGGAGCAGCCAATTATATAAGGCAATTAATAACAAAAGCAAAGAAACACATTGACAATACAATAATAGTGGGGGACTTTAACACCCCCCTCACTGAAATGGACAGATCATCTAAGCAAAAGATCAGCAAGGAAATAAAGACTTTAAATGACACACTGGACCAAATGGACTTCACAGACATATTCAGAACATTCCATCCCAAAGCAACGGAATACACATTCTTCTCTAGTGCCCATGGAACATTCTCCAGAATAGATCACATCCTAGGTCACAAATCAGGTCTCAACCGGTACCAAAAGATTGGGATCATTCCCTGCATATTTTCAGACCACAATGCTTTGAAACTAGAACTCAATCACAAGAGGAAAATTGGAAAGAACTCAAATACGTGGAGGCTAAAGAGCATGCTACTAAAGAATGAATGGGTCAACCAGGAAATTAAAGAAGAATTAAAAAAATTCATGGAAACCAATGAAAATGACAACACAACTGTCCAAAATCTTTGGGATACAGCAAAGGCAGTCGTGAGAGGAAAGTATAGAGCAATAAAAGCCTTTCTCAAGAAACAAGAAAGGTCTCAAATACACAACCTAACCCTACACCTAAAGGAGCTGGAGAAATCACAGCAAATAAAGCCTAAACCCAGCAGGAGAAGAGAAATAATAAAGATCAGAGCAGAAATCAATGAAATAGAAAGCAAAAGAACAGTAGAACAGATCAACGAAACTAGGAGCTGGTTCTTTGAAAGAATTAACAAGATTGATAAACCCCTGGCCAGACTGATCAAAAAGAAAAGAGAAATGACCCAAATCAACAAAATCATGAATGAAAGAGGAGAGATCACAACCAACACCAAAGAAATACAATTATAAGAACATATTATGAGCAACTCTATGCCAGCAAATTAGATAACCTGGAAGAAATGGATGCATTCCTAGAGATGTATCAACTACCGAAATTGAACCAGGAAGAAATAGAAAACCTGAACGGACCTATAACCACTAAGGAAATTGAAGCAGTCATCAAAAATCTCCCAAGAAACAAAAGCCCAGGGCCAGATGGCTTCCCAGGGGAATTCTATCAGACATTTCAAGAAGAATTAATACCTATTCTCCTGAAACTGTTCCAAAAAATAGAAATGGAAGGAAAACTTCCAAATTCATTTTATGAGGCCACCATTACCTTAATCCCAAAACCAGTCAAAGACCCCATCAAAAAGGAGAATTACAGACCAATATGCTTGATGAACATGGATGCAAAAATTCTCACCAAAATACTAGCCAATAGGATCCAACAGTACATTAAAAGGATTATTCACCACGACCAAGTGGGATTTATCCCTGGGCTGCAAGGCTGGTTCAACATCCGCAAATCAATCAACATGATACAATACATTAACAAAAGAAAGAACAAGAATCGTATGATCCTCTCAATAGATGCAGAAAAAGCATTTGACAACGTACAGCATCCTTTCTTGATCAAAACTCTTCAGAGTATAGGGATAGAGGGTACATACCTCAATATCATAAAAGCCATCTACGAAAAACCTACAGCGAATATCATTCTCAATGGGGAAAAGCTGAGAGATTTTCCCCTAAGGTCAGGAACGCGGCAGGGATGTCCACTCTCACCACTGCTATTCAACATCGTATTAGAAGTCCTAGCCACAGCAATCAGACAACAAAAAGAAATCAAAGGCATCCAAATCGGCAAAGAGGAAGTCAAACTCTCACTCTTTGCAGATGATATGATACTGTATGTGGAAAACACAACAGACTCCACTCCAAAACTGCTAGAACTCATACAGGAATTCAGTCAAGTAGCAGGCTATAAAATCAATGCACAGAAATCAGTGGCATTCCTATACACCAACAACAAGACAGAAGAGAGACAAATCAAGGAGTCGATCCCATTCACAATTGCACCCAAAACCATAAGATACCTAGGAATAAATTTAACCAAAGAGTCAAAGGATCTGTACTCAGAAAACTATAAAATACTCAGGCAAGAAATTGAAGAAGACACAAAGAAATGGAAAAACGTTCCATGCTCATGGATTGGGAGAACCAACATTGTGAAGATGTCAATGCTACCTAGAGCAATCTACACATTCAATGCAATCCCCATCAAAATACCATCTACTTTTTTCAAAGAAATGGAACAAATAATCCTAAAATTTGTATGGAACCAGAAGAGACCCCGAATAGCCAGAGGAATATTGAAAAAGAAAAGCAAAGCTGGCGGCATCACAATTCCGGACTTCCAGCTCTATTACAAAGCTGTCATCATCAAGACAGTATGGTACTGGCACAAAAACAGACACAGAGATCAATGGAACAGAATCGAGAGCCCAGAAATGGACCCTCAACTCTATGGTCAACTTATCTTGGACAAAGCAGGAAAGAATGTCCAATGGAAAAAAGACAGTCTCTTCAACAAATGGTGTTGGGAAAATTGGACAGCCACATGCAGAGGAATGAAACTGGACCATTTCCTTACACCACACACAAAAACAGACTCCAAATGGTTGAAAGACCTAAACGTGAGACAGGAGTCCATCAAATCCTAAAGGAGAACACAGGTAGCAACCTCTTTGACCTCAGCTGCAGCAACTTCTTCCTAGAAACATCGCCAAAGGCATGGGAAGCTAGGGCAAAAATGAACTATTGGGATTTCATCAAGATAAAAAGCTTTTGCACGGCAAAAGAAACAGTCCACAAAACCAAAAGACAACCGACAGAATGGGAGAAAATATTTGCAAATGACATATCAGATAAAGGGCTAGTATCCAAAATCTATAAATAACTTATCAAACTCAACACCCAAAGAACAAATAATCCAATCAAGAAATGGGCAGAAGACATGAACAGACATTTTTCCAAAGAAGACATCCAAATGGCCAACAGGCACATGAAAAAGTGCTCAACATCGCTCGGCATCAGGGAAATCCAAATCAAAACCTCAATGAGATACCACCTCACACCAGTCAGAATGGCTAAAATTAACAAGTCAGGAAACGACAGATGTTGGCGGGGATGCGGAGAAAGGGGAACCCTCCTACACTGTTGGTGGGAATGCAAGCTGGTGCAACCCCTCTGGAAAACAGTATGGAGGTTCCTCAAACAGTTGAAATTAGAGCTACCATTCGATCCAGCAATTGCACTACTGGGTATTTACCCCAAAGATACAAAGGTAGCGACCCGAAGGGGTACGTGCACCCCAATGTTTATAGCAGCAATGTCCACAATAGCCAAACTGTGGAAAGAGCCAAGATGTCCATCGACAGATGAATGGATAAAGAAGAAGTGGTATACATACACAATGGAATATTATGCAGCCATCAAAAGGAATGAGATCTTGCCATTTGCAACGACGTGGATGGAACTGGAGGGTGTTATGCTGAGTGAAATAAGTCAATCAGAGAAAGACATGTATCATATGACCTCACTGATATGAGGAATTCTTAATCTCAGGAACAAACTGAGTGTTACTGGAGTGGTTGGGGGTGGGAGGGATGGGGTGGCTGGGTGATAGACATTGGGGAGGGTATGTGCTACGGTGAGCGCTGTGAATTGTGCAAGACTGTTGAATCACAGATCTGTACTTCTGAAACAAATAATGCAACATATTTTAAGAAAAAAGAAAAAGAAGAATGTAGCAGGAGAGGAAGAATGAAGGGGAGTAAGTCAGAGGGGAGACGAACCATGAGAGACGATGGACTCTGAGAAACAAACTGAGGGTTCTAGAGGGGAGGAGGGTAGGGGGATGGGTTAGCCTGGTGATGGGTATTAACGAGGGCACATTCTGCATGGAGCACTGGGTGTTATGAACAAACAATGAATCATGGAACACTACATCAAAAACAAATGATGTAATATATGGTGATTAACATAACAATAAAAAATTTAAAAAAAAAGACAGTATGGTACTGACACAAAAATAAGACACATAGATCAACAGAACAGAATAGAGAGCCCAGAAAGAAACCCATACTTATATGGTCAATTATTCCATGACAAAGGATGTAAGAATATACAAATGGGGAAAATATAGTCTCTTCAATAAATGATGCTGGGAAAACTGGATAGCTACCTGTAAAAAAATGAAACTAGACCACTGGTGACCTTCTCTAACACCATACACAAAAATAAACTCAAAACGGATTAAACACCTAAATGTTTGAGACCTGAAGCCATAAAAATTCTAGAAGAGAACACAGGCAGTAATTTCTTTGACATTGGCCATAGAAACATTTTTCTAGATATGTCTCCTAAGGCAAGGGAAACAAAAACAAAAATAGACTATTGGGACTACCTCAAAATAAAAAGCTTTTGCACAGCAAAAAAGGCAAAAAGGCAACTGGCTGGATGGGAGAAGATATTTGCAAATGATATTCCCTATAAGGTGTTAATATCTGGAATAAAGAATTTATACAAGTCAACACCAAAAAAGCCCCAAACAATCTGATTAAAAAATGGGCCAAGGACCTCAAATAGACATTTCCCCAAGAAGACATACATATGGCCAACAGACACATTAGAAGATCCTCAACATCACTAATCACCAGGAAAATGAAAATCAAAACCACAATTAGATATCACCTTACACCTGTCAGAATGGGTAAAATAAAAAAAGTGAGAAACAACAAGTTTTGGCAAGGATGTGGAGAAAAAGGAACCCTTTGCACTCTTGGTGGGAATGTAAATTGGTGCAGTCCCTGTGGAAAACACAATGGATGTCCCTCAAAACAAATAAAAATAGAAATACCATATGATCCAATAATTCAACTGTTATTTACCCAAAGAAAAGAAAAACATTAATTCGAAAAGACAGATGCACCCCTATGTTTACTGAAGCATTATTCACAATAGCCAAAATATGGAAACACATTTATTGATTTTAATGTTCCTAACAACTGTTTTCTGGATAATTTTCTAACATAAAAATAAAAAATGAATACACATATATACTTTTTTTTTGTTTCATACTTCAGTGTTTTTACTTTTCAAGCTCTATAAGGTTTTTTTTTTTAACTTTACATTTTGAGGTATTTTTAGACTTACTCAAAATTCTTTGAAGCTGCAAAGGTTAAGTGTCTAATTTATCCTTCATCTAACATCCCCCAACGGCTACATCTTATACAGCTGTAACACAATATCAAAACGAGGAAACTGACACTGATACATTTACAGTCAATTAAACTACAAACCTTATCTGGTTTTTGACATTTTTTGTCCTACATTTGTGTGTGTATGTGCTTGTGTGTTTAGTTGTGTTTAGTTCTATACAATTTTATCCTGGGTATATATTTCTGTAACTATCACAACAATTAAGATACAGAACTGTTTTATATCCACAAAACAACTCCTTCTTGGTACCTCCTTGTTTTAACACCTCA
This sequence comes from Eumetopias jubatus, assembly GCF_037043125.1. Lineage (NCBI taxonomy): Eukaryota > Metazoa > Chordata > Mammalia > Carnivora > Otariidae > Eumetopias > Eumetopias jubatus. The sequence goes on along the minus strand of NW_028274819.1, from coordinate 11,074,718 downwards.
CCACCAAACCTATCTCTGTCTCCTGGCAATCACTATTCTCCCTTTCCACTGCTTTGTAATTTCAAGAATGTCCCATAAGTAAAATCATACTATACTTAAGCTCTTGAGATTTTTTTTTCACTAAGCATAATTCTATTGAGGCCCATTCATGTTGTTGTGTATATCAATTGTCCATTTTTTTAAAATTGCTGAGTAGTATTCCATTGTTGGTTGTACCAGATTTTGTTTAAGCATTCATCTACTGAAGGACATTAGATGGTTGCTTCATGTATTTTTCCATTATGAATAAAGCTGTTAGAAACATTCACATACAGGTTTTTGTGTAAATGTAAAATTTCATTACTCTGGGATAAATGTCTAAGAGTGCAACTGCTAAGTTATAAGAGCCTGCCAGACTATTTTCCAAAGGGACTTTACCATTTTTACATTCCCATCAGCAATGTATGAAAGAGATCCAATTTCTCCACACCCACACTAGCATTTGGTGTTATCACTTTTTTATTTCAACTGCTTTAATAAGTTTGTAGAGATATATAATTGCAGCTTTGATTTACATTTTCCTTAATGACTAATGAGTTTGAACATCCTTTTATGTTTCCAGTAGCCTTTTGAGAAAAAGCACATAGAAGATAAAATTTGGAAATTGTGTATGTCTGAAACTATGTTAATTCATATATCTTCAAAAGTTTGATGGTTTGTCTTGGCTATAAAATTCTAGATTAGAACTTTTTCTTCTGAATGTTTAAGGCTGTCTTCTCAATTCTAGTATTGATGTTGAAAAGTCCAAAGCCATTCTGATTTCTAGTCCTTTATGTGTGACTCAATTTTTTTGCTCTTGGAATCCTAAAGGATGTTTTGTTTGTACCAACTGCTCTAAAATTTATTCATGTGGGTCTATTTTCATCAATTCCTCTGAGTATTTAAATATAAATTTTTAAATTATTTTCTCCCCCTCTGTTCTTTCTCTTTTTTCTGTAACTGCTGTTGAATCTCCTGAATTAGCCATTTTATAATCATTATTATTACTTCATATTTTCTCTTCTATTTTCTATTACCTTGCTCTTTTTTTCTACCTTCTCGTTAATTTTCTCTATTTAACATCCCAACACTTCTACTGAGATTTTCTTTTTGGCTATCATTTTCATTTTCAAGAGATCTACTTGTCCTCTGTTTCCATTTTAGGGTGTTCTCATTTCATGGATGCAATATTTCTTCCTACACTTCTGAGTGTATTAGTGGATTTTTGGTCAAGTTTTTTTCTCTTATATAGTCGCTGACTTTTTAAATTTCTGTTTCTATATTTCATGTTTCCTCACATTTCTAATAATTTTTGGTTGTCCACATGATAGAGGGAAATATAAGAAAATTTTATTGGAAGGTTGGAGCACACAGTGTTTGCCATCTGTGGGCTTCTCTGTTAGATAAACTTACTATGTCATTGATTTAAGAAACCCTACATTTCAGTATCCTTCATATCTTTCTAATTAAGGGCTTTAATTTATTTTTAGGTTCTGATATATTGTAACAATGTTTTTACCTATGTGATATTCTGGGAGATGATTTTATTTCCCCTTTAGTCCACCGTTAAAATAATACCCTTCCCTCATTATCTAATGACCCCTTCTGAAATATACCTGGGAGGGACACTGGGTTTTATCATCATTCATGGAATAAGATATTTATAATTTATTTTTTATTTTTTTAAAGATTTCATTTATTTATTTGACAGAGAGAGACAGTCAGAGAGGGAACACAAGCAGGGGGAGCCTGAGAGGGAGAAGCAGGCTTCCCGCCGAGCAGGGAGCCCGATGCAGGGCTTGATCCCAGGACCCTGGGACCATGACCTGAGCCGAAGGCAGACGCTTAACGACTGAGCCACCCAGGTGCCCCAAGATATTTATAATTTAAAGAGCAAGAGAAATCTAGAGGATCTGCAAGCCCCTAAACAGATGATATCAGGGCACACTAGTTGACTGCTACTGTCTAGAATATGACTATGGATCGTTTAAAGGGGGGAGATTATGCAACAGCGAGAAAGATAAGAAATTTAAAAACAGAATTAAGCTTCAACTGCAGGAAGAGAAGAGAAAGAGAAAGTGCACAGAGAGCCTTTCTTGGAACTTTCTAGCAAGGAAACTGGGGAAGCTGTGACAAGGAGAGGCCTGATCCCATTAACTGTGAATCTGAGAACATGAATCACTTGGATCACTGTGACTTCCCTGGAATAAGCAGCAATAACAGCCTTGAAATAAAGCTTGTTGGGGACACTGAGGAAGACAGGGCTATTACACATTATTCCACAAACCACTTTAGAGTTAGATTAATTCCCATGAAAAGAGTAGATTTTGGCAGATTGGAAGATAAAAAGAAATCTAAAGATATGGGAAAAAGGAAAAGTAGTGCACAAATTTATCTTACCCATGTATCAGTGGAGCTGGATGCTTTCTCAGCAGGAGAGCTATGGAGTTCCACAGCCACCCTGTAATGTAGAAGTGAGGTAAAATGACTTCTGGACCAACTCAGTGTGACATTTCCAAAGTTCCTATAGCTAAGTCTACAAAAATACACTGAACATTTAGCTGATAAAGAACCAACCAAAATAAACTTTGGAAACAATGCAAAAATAAAACAAAGCATTTAGCCACTATGATTAAAACAGTAATAACAATAAAAAATTTTAATTGCTATTATTTTTGTAATTACAACTTATTTAGCATCCACTACACACCAAATACTTAATAATTCACTCACAATAAGGTAAACTTATACTTTATACCTATAAGGTAACAATTATTATTCTCATTTTTAGATAAAAGCTATAATATTTTAATAAGTAGGTAAGTTAATATGAATATATAAATTAATGTATCACTTAGCCAAGACCACGTACCTAGTACATAAAAGGGTTTAGAATTAATTCTAAGTTTCGATGCTCCAAGGATTGAGTCTTTCAGAACTGCATCTCCAGAATTAGCTTGCATGAATTGAAGCATAATAAAAACTTCAAGTAATCTTTCTACCATTTGTCTGATGGCTATTAAAACATTGTCCTAGCCATCATGCTTAGGGAAAAAGAGAAAGAGAAAGAGGAACTGAAAAAGGTTCAGAGGAAAGCAAAAACATGAGTAAATAAGGATGAAATGGTATTATAAAGTATATTGGAATAGAGTTTGCTTAACTCAGAGAACACTAACCTAACAGCAAAGGATTTTCATAAGGGAAGATCACCATTAGGATTCTACATTCATGAAAAATTGAATGCTGGAAGGTAAGGTTGGTCCTTTAATATGTTCTAACTGGCAAGTGGCTAGAGGATGTCTCATCAGGATTTTTTTAATTTAGGAAGACCTGATCTTATTAGGAAACACCAGAGAATGACAAGGTAGAGTGTGTAAATGAATACAAGTTCTTCTCCTCCCTTCATCCATGTCCTTGCAATATGACAGTACAATCTTCCTGTGAAGGTATGGAGTGTTTCCTTACCCTCGAATATGGGTTGTCTCTGCAATTTGCATAGGTCAATGAGAGATTAGCATACATGATTCAGCAAAAGTTTAAAAAACATCTGTGAGTTAGAGAAGAACCAAGAGCCTACCAGCTGCCAGATATGTGACTGAGGCCATGCTAAATCATCTAGCTTTGGCCACTCCACCAAATGACCACAGATGCAGAGAAAACCTGGCACACAAGAGCTGAGCTTGACCAGACCGGTAGAACCACCCACATGACCCACAGAATTCTGAGCAAAATCAAATGCTGGTTGTATGAAGCCACTAAGTTTTGAGGTGATTTGTTCACAGCTAAAGTTAATAAAATCAGGTGGCAAAAACAAAAGTGACAGGCTAAATAGACACTATGTCTACTTCAAGAAGTGGATTATTAATTAATTCTGAGGGCCTGAGAGCTTTTGTCCCCTACCTCCTGAACACAGAGAACTAGAATAAGTATTCGCAATACTCATTTTTTTGGGAACTAAAATGTCTTCACAGATCATCTAGCCCAGTCTGATCAATGTACATATATGGAATCTGAAACCAAGAGAGGGGATGTGACTTGCCCAAGGTCACAGTGAGTTCCTGACTGAACTAGGACTACTGGGCAGGTCCTCTGAGCTCCAGTCCTGGGTATTTTACTCACTAACCTTGAGATCTCGACCAATCCTGAGATTCCATGACTCTGTGACTCTATGGTTCTATAATTCCAAGACAAAGAACAACAATTCCAGTGTTCCAGACAGCCTTGGTACAGAAGAACATGGTCTAGACTTAAGTACCATCAAGAACATTTTTTCATTTCAAAATATCAACTGCACCATCATGGATTCAAACACTGCACACAATCCTGTGTTTCTGGTATTTCCCCCAGATATCAATGTTCCTGACTTGCAGTCAGCAGACCCTACAGCCACAACCTATGATACAAGCAGCCCTCTTCCAAAATTACTTGCTACAAAAATGAAAATCTTAGGGGTAAGTCAGATTTGCCCCAATGTATACTCTACTGAGGGTGTGTTATGGACTGTTTGTGCTCCCCATAATTTATAGTTGAAACCATAATTCCAGTGTAATGGTGTTTGGAGGTGGAGCTTTTTGGGGGTAATTACTTCATGATGGTAAAGCCCTCATGAATGGGATAAGAAGAGGTCAGAGAGGTAGCTAGCTCTCTTTCCACCATGTGAAGTTACAAAAGAGAAGTTGGTGGTCTGCAACCCAGAAGGGGTCTACACCAGAACCCAACCATGCTGGCACCCTGATCTCAAACTTTCAGCCTACAGATCATGAGAAATAAATTTCTGTTTTTTATAAGCCACCCAGTCTATGAACCATGGGCTTAAACAACCACCCCCAGCAGGGTGTCACAGATTCTACCACTTTGCAATAGAAGCTGAACTAAGATGGGGGTGGGGGTGGGGAGAAGAAGAGGGAAAGAAATGTCTGGAGGCAAATGTTTCAAGGTAGGAGCTAAATCCAACTTTTATTTCCATCCAGTTCAGGAAGTATATGTCACATTTCTAAACCAATTATGTACAAGGTTCTATGGAGAGGAAGATATAAAATGAATAAGCCAAAATCCCTAGGCTCTTGAAGATTGCAGTTAAAGTAAAAATCTCCAAACTCACTACCTAGGAGTTTTTTTCATAGTCAAGTTCAGAGAAAAGAAAGAAAATCAAGTAGAAGTCAATAGATCAGATTTTATATCCTGGGTTACTGAGTTCTACAGTTTTACATTTTCCCAGTCAAGACTCAGAATTCAGTTTCACAGTATTATACGGTATTTTTACATGTGGGGTTTTTGAAGAAAATCCCCTGAAGACTGTAAATGTTCATCTCTCCACCCACTTATCCATTTCATGACTATTAATTATTTTTTATTTACCAATCTCCTTTCAGAAAATGTGATTCAGTATGTTTAAGGCTGTGATAGTATCTATATCTTATAAAATATTTGTCATCTCAACCCCAAGCCTTCAAGAGTGGAAAATAGAAAGAAACTGACTTTTCCCAGAAAAAAAAAAAAAAAGTAGAGAAAGATGGCCCACTGACATGCAGAAAAGGGCCATTAGTCTTAAACTGCTTTAGCATCTATTCAAATATAATGGTACTGAAACTTCTGCTAAAGAGTTCAAATTACTTTAACAAATATGGATTGAACTATGGGCAAAAAACTATGTTAGACACTATGGGGGTTACAGAAATAAATACAACCTAGCTTCTCTCATTGAGGAGAGAATACATAATTTCGAAAGAAAAAAATAACAATATTAAATACCACGTTTCACAGTAGCATCTAAAAAGAGCCATAAATGGTTGGGGGTGAGAGGCAGGGGAACCCAGAGAGGGAACAGTTACTTCTATCTAAAAGCAATGGGACAACGTTATGGCAATTTTGGCATTGAGTCTGAACACTAAAGAAGTGATGGAATTTTAATAACTAGATATGAAAGGGGAGGAGGAAAGCAGAATATTCTAGATTGAGAAAGCACCATGAACAAAAAACTCCTGGTAGCATAGTTTGGGAATGACAAAAGAGCCGGGAGGAAGCGCATTAGACTCGAAAGATTAAAGGGGATTAAAAGACAAACAAAAAAAAAAAAAGAAAGAAGAAAAATCAGGATGGATAAATACACTGCAGTACATTCATACAAGGGAATGTTATTCAGTGCTCAAAATAAATAAGCCATCAAGCCATGAAGATACATGGAGGAAACTAAAATATGCATTTCTAAGTGAAAGAAGCCAGCCCGTAAAGACAACAAACTATATGATTCCAACTATGTGACATTCTGGAAAAGCCAAAAAATGGAGACAAAAAGATCAGTGGTTGCCAGGGGATGGAGCAGAGAGGGAGGGATGAATAGGTGGAGGACAGAGGATTTTTAGAGCAGGAAAACTATTCTGCACAATACTATAATCATGGATACATGTCATTACACATTTGTCCAAACCCACAGAATGTACAACAGCAACAGTGAAGCCTGATGTAAACTATGGATTCTGGCTGACAATGATGTGTCAGTGTCGGTTCAATTGTAACAAATATACCACATTGATATGGGATATTGATAGTGGGGGAAGCATTGGGAGAGGGAAACAGGAAATAGATGGGAACTTTGTACTTTTCACTCAGTTTTGCTGTGAACCTAAAACTGCTTTTAAAAAATAAAGCCTAGTGATGCCTGAGTGGCTCAGTTGGTTAAGCCTCCGCCTTCAGCTCAGGTCATGATCCCAAGGGTCCTGGGATCCAGCCCCGCATCGGGCTCCCTGCTTAGTGGGGAGCCTGCTTCTCCCCCTCCCTCTGCAGCTCCCCCTGCTCGTGCTCTCTCGCTGTCAAATAACTAAATAAAATCTTTAAAAAAATAAAAAATAAAAATAAAGCCTATTAACTTAAATAAAATGGTAAGTATGTACCGTAAATTTTGTTATAGATATTTTACCAACATTTTTTTAAAATGTGAAAAATAATATTTTGGGGAGAAAAGGAAACAACCAGGAAGGTAATTTGGAGACCTAATTGCCAAGAATCTTAGAGCCATCCCTACTTAGACTTTACAATATTGACAAGTAGCTTCCAATCTGTAAAATCAACAAATCACCTAAGGAGCTTTATAAAATGTGTATACCAAGTCCCCAGGCCTTGTTCCAGAACTACTGAATATCAATTTTGAGGGAGTTGGGGGGGGTTGAAATCTGTATTTTGTAAACACTTCTCTGAATTTGATGACCACCAGATTTAGGAGCTTCATTTCAAAGAAATTGAGAAGAGTAACCAGACTGGTTCTGTTTTGCAATCTTACTTCAGCACTGACGTAACACTGGAATAGAGAAAAAGGAAGCTGGTGCAGAAAAGCCAGTTAGAAAACAATTTTAATAGTTTAGATGAATGGATAGTGGCTATTGAGTTGAACTTACTCAAATGGACTTGGACTTGAGGAAAAGAATATCCTTCACAATTCACCTACTTAAAGGTCATAGTTGCTATGGGAGTGAAAGAAAGGACTCAGAGAAGGTAGGTGGAGAGTAAGAGGGCAGAGAACAAACACACAGGGTACACCTTCCATTCTTTACGTCATTCTCACCAATCTTCCCTAGCAATCGTCAAACCACTGCTTTACTTTTTTTCATTATTTGTTTTATTTTTAATTTTTTGAGGAATCTCCATACTGTTTTCCATAATGATACATCCCTACCAACAGTGCACCACATTCTTACCAGCATTTGCTTCTTGTCTTTTTGATGTTAGCCATTTTAACAGATGTGAGGTCCTATCGCTTTGTGGTTTTGATTTGCATTTCCCCGCTGCTTGGAGAGTCTGACATGGTCTAATCTGGAGATTCCATTCAGTAAGTATAGGATATAGGTTATAGGGCCTGAGAGTCCACATCTCTAATTCTCAGGTGATCCTAATGTTGCCAATCCATGGGCTACATTTTCCAGAGCACTGATTTAGATCATTTTACCTGTTACCAGATATCAGATAGAGGAATCAAGAAAACACCTGGGAGCATCATAAGGGGTTTCTACTAACCTTCCCCTCTTTATAAAAGAAGGTAATCACCAAATCCTTTTAACCAAAAGAAGATCGTGTATATTTTTGGAAAGGAAACCTACCATTTTGCTTTTTCCTTACCATAAATTTTTCCTCTATTTATAGGCTATGCAGATCCTGTTTGGAGTGATGAACTTTTCTTTTGGAGTTGTTTTCATTTTCACACTTGAAAATCCATACCCACGGTTCCCCTTTATATTTGTTTCAGGATATCCATTCTGGAGCTCCGTTTTGGTGAGTATAGTCAGTTGAGTTCAATTTGAAGCCATGACAACAGGGATACTAGGGAATTCTTAATTACAAAATGAGCTGCATTCAGTTGTAGGATATGCTTTGTAAAGGTAAAATAAAAATCAACTTTATTGAAATTATTTCCCCATTAATTCATCAGACTGCTGATGTTCCCATCATTGGGGCCTAAAGTTCCTTTGGGAATATGTCCTTGGGTCTTGATATCATTTGTCCATTCATTCATTCAAAATGAGTTGCTATCTGTGATAAGCCAGATACATAGTGGAAGGCAATGAGGCTCGAAAGGTTAATAATACATGGACCCTCACTATGAAAGACAGTATGAAGTTTCCTCAAAAAATTAAAAATAAAATGATCATATGATCTAGCAATTCCACTTCTGGGAATATATCCAAAGGAAATGAAAACCCTATGTCAAAGATATATCTGCAACTCCATGTCCATAGCAGCATTAGTCACAAAAGTCAAGACATGTAAACAACCTAAGTGTCCATCAACAGATGAACGGATGATAAAGAAGTGTGTATATATATATACACATACATACAGCCATAAAAAAAACAAGGAAATCCTGCCACTTGCAACAACATGGTTAGACCTTAAGGGCATTATGTTAAGTGAAATAAGTCAGACAGGGAAAGACAAATACTGCATGATCTCACTGATATTTAGAACTTTAAAAAATTCATAGATAAAGAGCTCAGATTTAAGGTTACCAGGGGCAGAGAGTGAGGAGAGAGGGGATGGAGGGTGGTGGTCAAAAGGTACAAGCTTCCAGTAATAAGATAAATAAGCACTAGGGATACAACGTATAACAGGATGATTTCAGTTAACACTGTTGTATGATATACATGAAATTTTTTAAGAGAGTCTCATCACAAAGAAAAATATTCTTTTTCTCCTCTTTTTCTTTTTCCTTTTCTTTTGGGGGGGGTTGTATCTATATGAAATAATTGATGTGAAGTAAAATTATTATAATCATTTCACAATATATATAAGTCAAATCATTATGCATATGCCCTAAACTTATACAGTACTGTATGTTAATTACATCTCAATAAAACTGGGGAAAAAATAAACAAAAATAATAATACATGAGCCCTTCCTTCAAAGGGCTCTCAGTTTAGCAAGAAAGAAAACATGTAAAGAGATCATTTCAAGGTAATGTGATAAATGATATCACAGTGCTTGTGTAAGGAGAGATGAAAGATCAGTTTACTCTTTAGAGAAGTAAAGAAACAGGGAAAGCTTCTTAGATGTACCTTTGAGCTACACAGAGGCATTTACTTAATTACATCCAATAAGCATTATTTTAGCACCTAGTTTAGTGCCAGAGAATGGATGGTGTGTGGGAATTCAGGAAAAAGGCAGTTCTTGGTCTCAAGGTCTCTCAAGTAGAGAGTCAGATCATCACCATATGGTGTGAGGAGTGGTGACAGACATAGGAACTGCCTCTATAGGAAAGGTACCTATAAAAAGGAGGGGAAGACACCCAGAGACACTCCAGCTTGGCTGTGTTTTAAAGGGTGGGTGGTTAATCAGGATGAGAGCACACAGAGAGGAAGGATGGAAGGAATGGTAGAGAGTGGGGAATGGTTGGGCATAAGGGCTAGAGATATCCTGCTGCATGCCAAGGGAGAACCATGAACAAAAGGCTCAAGGTATGGGACAACACTTTCTATCCTGTAAGAGTGATGGTGAAGAAATGAAGCTGAAGAAATACAAGGCAGTGGGACTGGAAACTTAAAAATGCATATGCTGTAGTCCGATTTGGAGTTTCTACCAGATGACGCTATACCACATATGACTCACCTCCGTGGAAATTCTTGGGATTTTTTTTCAGAATGCCCAGCATATTAGCTGGCAGAACATGCTGGACTGCAAACGGGTATGACGGATGTTTCTTATAAGAATGACAGAATCTGATTTTATTGGTTGTGAACTGATTTGACACCAGTGTGGCATGATATCAAAGCTCAGTCCACAATAGCTATAAAAGGAAGGTAGATGAGAAAACTAAAGCCCAGTGAAGCTAAAAAAAAAAAAAAAAAAAAAAAAAAATCTCATGTTCAAATAGATAGTTAAGGCTAAAGCTAATTTCTAGTTCAGTATTTTGTCCACTCCTCATTTGTGGATAATCTTATCAGGCATCTCACCCTGCTCACTGCTCTGAGGATCGTGTGAATTAGGAAGGAAGACATGTGAACAAAGCACATAGAAGTCCATTCTCTGAGAACTTTTTAACATCAGTTAAGCAAGCCCATCACTAAAATATTTATTCTTTTTAATAGTTCATTAATTCTGGAGCCTTCCTAGTTGCATTGGAAAGAAAAACCACAGAAACTCTGGTGAGTTACATTTTCCCCTTCACCAAAAATGTGTAACTTTGAAATAATGATTTTAACCTTGGAAGTGAATTTGGAAAATCATTAACCCACTATAATTCCACAAACTGTCAAGTACTGATACCAACCAACGTCACTGGGCTTTTGTCCATAGAATCATAAAACACTAACGCCAGAAGAGTTTTTTAGGTCATCCAGTTTCTTATTTTATATATGAAAACACTGAGGCATAGAATAAAAGCCAAGTTCCTAAACAAAATGGCAAAATGGGTCTCAGCATTCCAGTAACTCATCCATTCATTCTCTCTGTCATGCCAGACACTTTGAAAGGCACTAGTTTGACTCACATGATAGGCACACTGTGAAGACAACCTAATTAAAAAATAAATAAATAAAATAAAATAAACCTTATAAGCAGAAGTTCAAAATAAATAATAGTGTTAATGAATGCAAAAGTTTAACTTACAGATAAATTATAGTATTTTTACTTTTCTCAAAGAATCAAAAATGTGAGATATAATTAACAAGCCAATAAATTATTTCCAACACAGGACTTCTCCTGTAGGTTTGAAGTTTTAGAAAGGAATAAAAATTGCAAAGAAATACAATGTTTAGTTAAAAAGAGCCATAAAACAAAAATGCAAGTAGGTCATGACTTTTACCAGAGCATCAAAGTGCAGGGCAATGTGGCTACGCCTAAGTACCTCTTTTGTCCAGTGTGCACCCCTCCCCCCAACTAAATGGGAGTTAACTTATTAGGTACAGACTGTGGGGGATGGAAGGGTTATTAAAAGTTCACTGGATTCCCTCATACTCTGGCTGAGTGCCTGAAGCCCAAAGGGATGAAGTGTCTCATATATGATCACACAGCTGCTTTGTGGCATTGCAAAGCTGTGACTAAAACTCTCCCTCCAGTCTCCCCTACCATTGCTTTTTGTCTATAGACTCAGTGTTATGGTCTTCATCTCTTTCAGGTGAAGTTGAGCCAAATAATGAATTCTCTTAGTGCCCTGGCAGCAATAGCTGGAATCATTCTCCTCACATTTGGTCTCATTCTAGATCAACAATTCTTTTGTGGCTATGCTGAAACAATTAGTCAGTGTCAGGCTGTTGCTACCCTATTCACTGTAAGTATACTGCATTTTTATGGGGAGTAATGGGTGTAATCATAAAGATTTATTAGCATCTAATCAGCAAAATCCAAATAATGTTGTGGACACATGTATTTTCTTTTATTTACAAACATTTATAGAAATCATAATATCTGATAGGTTACACCAGGCATTGTGGAATAGAAAATAAACACATTATAACCCACAACTTGAGGAATTCACAGATGAGTAAAGAAGATAAAGCATATATACCAATGAGTCTAATATAAAAGGTACAGTGATATAGGAAGAAAAATGCAGGTATAGCAGTATGGTAGTGATTCACAGTCCCAGATATGTATTAGAATCTTAAGTGGAATACTTTTATGGTTTTGGTTTTGGCTTTAATATTCAGACTGGACTTCTGATAAAACATGGTATATATTGAAAACAGGCATTTATTTCTGCTCTTTCCAAAACACCACTATTATTAAGGGAATGGAAAAGATGTAAATCTACATGGAGAGAAAAATTAGTCAACAAGACCCATCAAAATTTGTCAAGAAAGCTGGAAAGTCATCAGTCACCTAAGGAAAAGGGAGTCTTCATAGAAGTAAAATATCACAGTTGCAAGAGTAGATATCTATCCTCATCTTTTTCCTGTACTTAGAAGGAAAACATCTTGTCTTTCACCATTAAGTATGATGTTGGCTGAGGGTTTTTAGATGGATTTGATCAAGCTGAAGAAGTTTCTTCTCTTCCTAGTTTGCTGAACATATTTACCATGTGTGTTGAATTTAGTGAAATGCTTTTTCTGTATCAACTGAGATGATCATGTGGTTTTTGTCCTTTATTCTATTGTTATGGTGCTTTGCACTGATTGACTTTTTTATCTTTTTTTGTATTATGTTCTGTTAATCACCATACAGTACATCATTAGTTTTTGATGTAGTGTTCCATGATTCATTGTTTGTGTATAACACCCAGTGCTCCATGCAATACATGCCCTCCTTAATACCCATCACTTTTTTATCTTAAATAAAATAAATTTATCCTGGGATAAATCCCACTCAGTCATGCTGTATAATTCTTTTTAAATGTTGTTGGATTCAATTTTCTGGTACTTTGTTAAAGATTTTTGCGTCTTTATTTATAAGGGATCTTGGCCTATACTCATCTTTTCTTGTGATGTCTTTGGTTTTTGTGTCTGGTTAATACTGGCATTGTAGAATGAGTTGGAAAATATTGCTTCCGTTTATACTTTCTGGTAAATTTTGAGAAAAATTATGTTGAGTTTTCCATAAACATCTGGAAGACTTCACTGGTAAAGTCTCCTAGGTCTGGGTTTTTTTTTATTGTGGGAAGTTTTCTTAAATTACTTGTTATCAGTTTATTTAGATTTCCTATTCCTTCTTGGATCAGTTTCAGGAGTTTGTCCCTTATTGTCAGCCTGAGTGAATGAAGGAACATGACAATACTGATTTTCAAAAAGGCTGTCTTGGTAGTGCTGTGTTAGTAGAGTTGTCTACCAATAATCTAGAACCTTGAATTAGCATAGAGGAGATAAAATAGCCAAGAGTATAAGCCCACCACCATCAATGGCATCAGTCATTTTGAGGGAGGGTAGTTTTGTTCCAGTCACCTTGAGTGGAAGCAGTCCAGTTCCTAACTCTGAGGAGCTTGGGCCACCTGTGTATTAGCTGTCCTATCTTTTAGACCATTTGATTTTGTAAAGTTTCTAGAGGACTATACCTTAATGTCTATAATAAGTGTGGTAGTGGTGGTGGTGGTGGTGGTGATTTTAGTAAGATCTTTTCAAGTGTACTCTTTCCCTGATGATAGTTCCAAAATAACCAGTCACCTGCCTAAGGTCACAAAGAATGATTAATTAGATGGCTGGCAAGGAAAAGCAGTCCACATCTGTTAGTGGGAAAAACTGACAAATTTATTATATAATCAGAGTTATCAGAATGAAAGTCAAACCATTCACTGAGATGTAATACAGAATTAATTTCTGAGAATTTAGTCAATGATTACCAGGAAGTAAGAAGAAAATAGGGATAGTGAAGGCCTTGAAAAATCCACCCCTGCCTGCTGACTCAAGAAATCAGCAGCCTCCGACAGGTGGAATATATGAAGAAGAGTCTCTCCTACAGCCAATTTCCTACATATAGACAAGACTACAGAAGGTTCTTAAAAGATTTTAATGAGTAGTCTAAGATAATTGGTCCTAGAAAGGATATTGGTCAAAGAGACATATTACTTATTAGTCCTGGTGGCTGGCTAACAAGACATAACTCTTTTCCTAGGATTTATTCTTATAGATACACAAAAATATAGATAAAAGGCAGATAGACAGACAGGATGGTTAGTGGCAAAGCTTTGGCAGACCATCTATTTCTTCACCCCCACCCCACAAAGGGAAAAGAAAACAAGAACAAGCATGAAGGGATAATGAAAGAGTCCTGGGAAACCTGACTCCTAGGACAAATAAAATAAACCTTACCCAATAAAAAGTGCTAGATCGCCTCATCAACATAGATGTGCAAACCCTGGACAGGGTTGCTCACAGGCAGCCAGTGGATAGCCATTAAGTGAGTCAAAAGACCAGAACTGTAATAGTGAGGGATCTGACAAGACCTCTCTGGGGCCTCTGTGACTGTCTAGCACCTTCAAAGACCACCAGGAAAATCAATGACAGTTAAAAGCTGAATTTATTAAATTTGCTAATCAAGGGAGAGCATGGGTCTCAGACACAATAGGGGGAAACAGAAAAGGGCATTTATAGGATTTCATCAGCTGGAGGAGTCATAAGGTAATTTTAGGGGAGAGTAACAGTAGTCTGGAAAGGAACTGGTTAGATTTGCAAACTAGACAAGTTTTAGAGACAGCCAATGGTCTAATTTTTGGAAAACATGAATTCACATGGAATTACCATTAAAACATCTCTCTGTGGCCATATTTTGAACATAAAGCTCTGAGACATCTTATGTTAAAATCTTGAACTTAGATATTTGGTCTTGCGTATCATGCTTTGATACATCAATTTGCTGAGTCAAAGTACAGTTATTTTTTAAATCATGGTTTCTTTTCATTATCAATTCTCAGTAATCTTAACTAAAACAAAAACTAAAAACTATGAAAATTACCAAAAAGAAAAAGTAGAAGCAACTGGACTGATACCTAACTTCTCAAAAGCAACAATAAAGGCCAAAAGACTGAACAATATAATATCTTCAGCATTCTGAAAAAAATAACTGCCAACCAATAGCCTATCACTCACCACCCATTACTGTGATATAGATACATACATACATACATACATATATACATACACAACGGAATATTACTCAAACATAAAAAAGAATGAAGTCTTGTCATTTGCAATGACATGGCTGAAGCTAGAGTGTACTATGCTAGGTGAAATAAGTCAAAGAAAGACAAATACTATATGATTTCACTCATATGTGGAATTTAAGAAACAAAACTGATGAACAAAGCAGGGGAAATAAAGAGAGAGTCAATCTAGGAAAGAGACTCCTAACTATAGAGAAAAAACTGAGGGTTGCTGGAAGGAGGTGGGCAGAGGATGAGCTAGGTGTGTGGTGGGCATTAAGGAGGGCACTTGTGATGAGCACTGGGTGTTGTATGGAAGTGATGAATCACTGAATTCTACCACTGAAACCAATATTACACTATATGTTAACTAACTAGAATTTAAATAAAAACTTGAAACAGAAAAAGGAGAAGAAAAATATCTTACAAGAATGAAGTGAAATGAAGAATTTTTAGAGATACAAAAATTGAGCTTGCCTCCTGCAGACCAGAATTAAAGGAATAAAGAATGAACTCCAAATAGAAAGAAAACGATAGCACAATGAGATGCAAAAAGGAATGAAGAACAAAGAATGTGATAAACATGTGGACAAATACAAGTGAATACTGCTTGTGTAATGCAGTAATAATATATATTGAGATTAAAAATACAGTATTTAAAATACCAGTCAGCATTAACATATAAGTAGAGAAGGGAGAAAATGGTGTTTTTGTTAGTTGTGTTTGTTAAGGACCTGAGTTTTCTCTGAGAAGAGCATGAAGGTTTGAAGAACTTTTAGACTTTGATGTGTTTTAACACTTAATGGTACCATCAAAAGTAAAAAACTAGAACTAATAGATATATTTAGTCTATTATATCCAACAACAAAGAATACACAATTTTGTAACACATACCAACAAAAGATGACTATATATTGGTAAATATGACAATTCCAGATTAATACCAAAGATTGAAGTCCTAGTGTATGACCTATGCAATAAAACAATAAGCAATGATAAAAATAATTTTAACCTGTGGTTGGATATTAAGCAGTAGGTTTCAAAGGAATTATTGGATCAGGAAAGAAATCATAATATGAATCCAAAGATGTTCTGAAATGAAAGCTCAAAAACTTGAGGGCGAAGGTAAAGCAATACTTTTAAGGCAATTCATAGCTTGGAAATGTAGATACTATAAAATATGAAACTTTGAAAAATAATGGCCCAAATATTAATCTCAGGGATTAAAGGAGAGAAAATTAGTCCAAAGAAAGAAGAACAAAGGAATTAATATACAATGACAAGAGAAGAAATTAGTAAAAACAAAACAAAACAAAAATCACGCACACATTAGACAGGATCAAAATAGCCAATGATTGGCTTACTGAAAATACTAGTAAAGTATACAAATCCTTTTTTTCTGGTTATGACAGAGTAATTTATATCAGAGCATCTCTCTAGTGAAAACCACTTTTATTAAAAGCTTATTAAAATAACAAAAAACTTCCAAATGTTTGAATATACACAAAAGAAACCATGGCAGCCAGGATTTAAAGTGCAAGGATCCTCTGAGAGTTGTACACATTGAATGAACTAAACCCAAAATTCTCCATCACTTTTCTCCACAAGTTATTTGCTGACACCTAAGATGTGTAGGATGCAAAGCTCAGAAGCCAAGTTGATAAGAAGCTAAGAGGCTAAAAGGCCAAGAAGAGATTTCGGCAGTCATGCAGTACGGCAGACACAAACACATTGTTCAGAGTCTACCATGGAGTAGTGGGGTCTGGTAAACACCCCAAAATTTCACTTCTGAAGAAAGACTACACCCTAGAATTAAGGACAAAGGAAACAGACCAGCCTCACAAAACTGAAATTCGTCCTTGAATTATTTGGTCATGGTAACCTTCTCCTAATCTGTCTGATGGAAGAAAATTAATTCATCCCTAGAGGAAGATAACATAATTTAGAATTTCTACCATTTCTTGCATACTACATTTGTTATTAAGTGTAAAACAAAACAAAACAAATTAGTCATACCAGAAGATAGGACTGAACATCTAAAAAATAAAAACAAAATAATCAAGGCATCTGGGTGGCTCAGTTGTTTAAATGTCTGCCTCTTGATTTTGGCTCAGGTCATGATCTCAGGATCCTGGGATCGAGGCCCAGGTCAGGCTCTGTGCTCAGTGGGGAGTCTGCTTTAGGATTCTCTCTCTCCCTCTCTCTCAGCCCCTTCCCCCACTCTCTCTCTCTCACTAAGATAAATAAATCTTTAAAAAAAATAATCAATGATTGAAACCACCTCAGTGGTAACCCAGATGGTAAGGTCATCAGATATAAACTTGACAATAAACATGGCTGTTCTATCCAAGAGAGAAGAGAATGAGTTGGAGAATATTATGGGACACTGAAACCCATTAGAAAGAAGTCATTGGAATTTATAGAACTTCAACTAAGCACTCAGTAGATGGGGCGAACAGCATATTAGACACTTCAGAAGTGCACAGGAAGAGAATCAGTGTAAAATATGAAGACTAATGCCCAAAGAGAAGAAAATGATATAAAATATTAGAAAGAACAAACATAAGGGACATATGGAGCAGAACAGAAAAAAAAGGTGCCCCATATACAACTGAAGAACCACAAGAGAGAAAATGAAAATGCAGCACAGAACAATGCTCACAGAGAGAATGGCTGATGATTTTGTAAAGGAATCAAAGATAAGACATGAACCACAAACAGGAAAATACAAGGAAAACTACATAAAGCACATGATACTTAAATTTCTGAGGGAAAAAAATGTATAAAGAGCAAAACCTAAAAAGAAGCTGGGGGTGGGGGCAGAGGTGAATACATTACATTCAAAGGAACAAAGGTAAACTTCCAACTGACTTTTCATTTGGAGGCCTGACAGAGGCCAAAAAACATTGGAATGACATTTTAAACTGCCGAAATAAAATACTGCTAATCCAGAATTCAGTGTTCAGTGAAAATGTTCTTTAAAAGTAAAGTTGAAGTAAAGATATCAGACTAACAAACCTGAAAACAATTGGTATTGGCAAATTAGTCCTGAACACAGTAATTACTAGTAAGAATACTGAATCAGTAATCAAAAACCTCCCCAAAGAGGAAAGTCCAGACCAGATGGCTTCACTGGTGAATTCTGCTAGAAATTTAAAGAAGAATTAACACCAATCCTTAAGCTCTTCAAAAAAATAGAAAAGAAGGATCCAAATTCATTTTATAAGCCCAGGATTACCCACACCAAAACCAGACAACTATGCTACAAGAAAAGAAAATTTCAAGCCAATATCCCTGATGAACATATATGCAAAAATCCTCAATACATTGTTAGCAAACTGAATTCAATAGTATATTAAAAGTCTCCTACACTATTATCAAGTGGTATTTATTCCAGGGATGCAAGGATGGTTCAACATACACAAATCATTAATGTGATATACCACATTAACACAATGAAGGATGAAAATCATATGACCATCTCAATTGATGCAGAAAAAGAATCTAACAAAAGTCAACATGAAAAAATTTAAATTCTCAACACACTGAGATAAAGGAGCATACCTCAACATAATAAAGGCCTTATATGACAAGCCCATAGCTAACATGATACTAAACAGTGAAAAGCCAAAACTTTTCCTCTAAAATCAGGAACAAGACAAAGATGCCTAGTCTCGTAATTTCTATTCAACATAGTACAAGAAGTCCTGGCCAGAGCAACTGGGGGAAGAAAGAAAGAAAAAAAGAATGAAAGGGAAGAGGAAGGGAAGGGAAGAGAAGAGAACAAAGGAAAAGCATCCAAATCAGAAAGGCAGAAGTAAAAATATCTGTTTGCAGAGGACATATACCTAGAAAACCCTAAAGACTCCACCAAAAAACTATTAGAATAAAATAAATTCAATAAGATTGCAGGATACAAAAATCAATATACAAAAATCAGTTTCAGTTGCATTTCTACACACTAATAAAGAGCTATGAGAAAGAAATTAAGAAAACAATCACATTTGCAATTGCATCAAAAAAGATAATGTACTTAGGAATAAATTTAATCAAGGAGGTGAAAGATCTGTACACTGAAAACTTTAAGACAACGATGAAAGAAATTGAAGACACAAATAAATGGGAAGATATCCCCTGTTCATGGATTGGAAGGATTAATATTGTTAAAATGTCCATACTACCCAAAGCAATATACAGATTTAATGCAATCCCCATCAAAACGCCAATGGCATTTTTCTTAGAAATAGAAAATAGTCCTAAAATTTTATGGAACCACAAAAGACCCCAAATAGCAACAGCAATCTTGAGAAAGAAAGAAAAACAAAGCTGAAGCCATCACATTTCCTGATTTCAAACTATACTACAAAGATATAGTTATCAAAACAGCAGGGTATAAGTATACAATAGACTCAGATCAGTGGAATGAATAGAGAGCCCAGAAATAAGCCCATGCATATATGGTCAATTAATTTACAACAAAGGAGCCAAGAATATATGACAGGGAAAGGACAGTCTCTTCAATAAATGGTATTAGGAAAATTAAACAGCCACACACAAAGAAATGAAAGTAGACTACTATCTTACACCATACACAAAAATCAATTCAAAATAGATTAAGGACTTGAATGTAAGACCTAAAACCATAAAACTCCTAGAAGAAAACACAGGTAGTACACTACTTGATATCCATCCTGGCAATGATTTTTCGGATTTGACACCCAAAGCAAAAGCAACAAAAGCAAAATAAACAAGTGGGGCTACATCAAACTAAAAAGCTTCTGCGCAACAAAAGAAACCACCAATAAAATGAAAATGCAGCCTATGGAATAGGAAAAAAATTTACAAATCACATATCTAATAAGCAAAATATATAAAGAATTTGTACAACTCAATAGCAAAAAAAAAATTAAAAAATGGACAGAGGATCTGAAGAGACATTTTTCGAAAGAAGACATAACAAATGGCTAACAGGTACATGAAAAGATGCTCAGTATCATGAGCCATCAGGAAAATGCAAATCACAACCACAGTGAAATATCACCTCACATCTGTTAGAAGGTTATTATCAAAAAGACAAGAAATAACAAGTGTTGGTGAGGTTGTGGAGGAAATGGAACCCTTGTGCACTAGTGGTGGGAATGCAAGTGCACTTGTGCAACCACTATGGAAAACAACATGGAGCCTCCTCAAAAATTAAAACTACTATATAATCCAGCAATTCCACTTCTGAGTATTTATGAGAAAGAAAACACTAACTCAAAAAGATATGAACATCTTCATATTCATTGCAGCATCATTTACAAAAGCCAAAACATGGAAACAAGCTAAGCATCCACCAATGGATGTATATGTGGTACATTTACAATGGAATATTATTCATTGCCAAGAAAGAAGGAAATCCTACCATTTGCAAAAACGTGAAAGGACTTTAAAGATACTATGCTAAATGAGATCTCCATCTGACTAGATGGAGAAAAACAAATACTGTATAATATCACTTACATGTGGAATCTTAAAAAAGCCACATTCATAAAAACAGAGTGGAACAGTGGTTACCAGGGGCTGTGGGGTGGAGAATTTGGACTGATGTTTGCCAAAGAGTACAAACTTCCAATTAGAAGATGAAAAAGTTCTGGAGATCTAATGTACAGCATTGTGCGTATTGTTAGCAATACTGTATTATATACTTCAATGTTGCAAAGAGATTAGATCTTAAATTGTTCCCATTACAAAAAGTGAAATGATAATTATGTGACATGAGAGAGGTGTTATCTAATGCCACAGTGGTAATCATATTGCAACATATAAATGCTTCAAATCAACACACTGCACGCTTTGTGCACACAATGCACACACACAATGTTATATGTCAATTATATCTCAAGTTAAAAAAAAAAAGCAAGGCACAGAATGGGAGATAATCTCCTCAATGCATATATCTGACTAAAGACCCATGTCCAGAATATATTAAGCACATGTGAATATTAATAATAAAAAGACCAAAAAAAATGAGTAGGACTTGAACAAGCACTTCACAGTAAAAGATTTGCCAACAGCCAGTAAGCATGTAAAAACGTGCTCAACATTATTAGTTACCAGAGGAATGCAAATTCAAAATCACAATGTTTGTATGCACAGCAGAATGACTTTAATGAAAAGGACTGGCAAAAGAAAATCTTGGCAGGAATGTAAAGCACATGGAATTCTTATACATTTTTGGTGGGAATGTAAAATGGCTCAGCCACATTGGAAAACTCTTTGGTAGTTTTTATCAAAATCAACAAGGCCTATTTTATGTCTTAGCAATATATACAAGAATGTTCACAGAAAATCTATTCATAACAGTTAAAAACTAGAAACAATTCAAATGTCTATCAAGAACAGAGTGGCTAGAGAAACTGGTTATTCAAAGAACAGAATACTACTTAGCAACAAGAAAGAAAACACACTACTGATACATGCAACAGCATGGATGAATCTGTCCATTATACTGAACAAACAAATTCAGATACAAAAATGAACAAGCAAAGTTATTAAATGGTGTTAGTAATCAGAACAGTGGTTGCCTCTGGCTGGGGTAGGGGGAGTGACTGGGAAGGGACACAAGCGAACTTACTGCGGTGATACATGTTGATATGGAAATCAAAACAGGGTAAAATACATATATATTTACATATAAAATCTGATATGGTAAAAGAAGTGGAAAATATTTTTAAAGCAGATAACAGCAGTTTCAATGCTTTTACAAACAAAGAATGAATATAACTAACAAAAAGTCAAAAACATAATTTAAAAACTGGACCAGATTATGAGGAAGGAATTTACAAAATGCAAATGTGGTGGCCACTCGGAGTGATGTTTGAATTCACCAGAAGTCAGGGAAATGCCAATTAAATTAATACTGGACTAGGATACATTTATTAGATTGGCAAAAATTAAAATTATAAAAATTATCACAGGTAGGGAAATGGTGACAAGGATGTTCCTGTGTATTGGTGGCAGAAATCTGAAATGTTACTACCATTTCGGAAAGGAAGGAGGCATTTATTTATATGAAAGATATCCAGGTAGCTATCTCCATAGCAATTAAACACCTACATATAAGGGCATGTGTACAAGAATGCTTATTGCAGCATTATTCAGAGCGTTAAGAATGAACAAACGTGGGGCGCCTGGGTGGCTCAGTCCTTAAGCATCTGCCTTCAGCTCAGGTCATGGTCCCAGGGTCCTGGGATCGAGCCCCGCATCGGGCTTCCTGCTCCACGGGAAGCCTGCTTCTCCCTCACCCACTCCCCCTGCTTGTGTTCCTGCTCTCACTATCTCTCTCTCTGTCAAATAAATAAATAAAATCTTTAAAAAAAAAAAAAAAGAATGACCAAACACAACAGAAGAAGAGGAAGAGTAAATCAATTATTTCCTGTCACTAAAGAATAAATGAATTATGGCAACTATACCAGGAGATATTATTATGTGGCCATTAAAAACCATGTGACTCTAAAATAAACAATATTTTAACCTATACTCAAAACATGTAGAAAGATACAGTTGCAGAACAGAATGTTAACCATATATATGACCTTCACAAACTTTCACTGGCAGAACACTTGTATGTCCAGCCTCTGGGTTCCTAACAAGGTGTGTATCCTGTTCATGCTCTCTGTTGCCAAAGCAAAGAATTTTGAAATTGGTCTCTAGCAGTGATAAAAAGAACAGAAGATGGTCCTATTCGCCTATGCTTCTTTCTGTGTGTGTTTTTCTACACGTTCCTCTTTTGTCCGTGCCTTTAGGGTTTTTACCCTCTTTTTCTTTCCTTTTCTATTTCTGCTTCTATTTTTTTTCCTATTTCTTAACCTTTCTTTCTCCTTCAACAGACCACTTTTTCACATTATTTCTTTGTATTGTATATATTTATGAAATGGAACATTTCTGCATATGATATAGAAAGCGGATTGTTTTGTATGACTTTCTCTAAGAAAATAATGTGCTGTCCTGTGCTGAAACAGCTGTATGCTCTCGTGATCCTCCACTATTTACTTCCTAAGCATCCGATACAGTTGAGACATGTGGGAGAGATTTTCTTAAATGGGCATTGCTACCTCACTGTCATTAGAAAAACCATTATTGTGCTAATACCGTGATTCTTTTTTCTTCTTCTTCTTCTGTTACAGGGAATTTTGATTATGTTGATGGCCTTCAGCATTATTGAATTATTCATCTCTCTGTCCTTCTCAGTTATGAGGAGACCCTTTTAATGTTGTGACTAATGGTGCTGAATATCACCATGGGAATAAAGAGGTGTTATAATATCACCAAGAAGTGAATTATGTTTGTGAGAAAAAGCCAGAAGGAACATAGAATCTTAAGACTGGCAACTGTTGGAAGCAAAGGGGAGTGACTTAAGAGAGTGGGGTCTGGGAACACTTTTGGCTGATAAAACACATCCTGCCTCTTTGCAATGCCATCTCTTCCTCTCCCCAAATCACATCGTCATCTTGGTGCCACCTCCTCTGTTAGTCATGCATGCACTGAACCGAAGGACAGCAATGTAGCATTGCCACTGTACAAACAGAGAAATGAACCAAAGCCCACGATGTGAAGTGACCAGGTCTATGACATCTCCTGCTGATTTCTCTAAGAGACTCAACCTCGTGGCTCCATGGTTGTGTGGAAAAATGAGTTGGTTGGAAGAATGGCTTGGCCCACAGATTTTGCATTGATACAGCAAGATCATCAATGTGAGCCACTCATGACAACTAGAATAGTAACAAGGAGGACATATGTTGGTTGAAAGCCACTATAACGTTCCAGGAACCATGCTAAGTGTTTTTTGTGTATTACTCATTTAACCTCACAAAAAGTCTAAGAGGTACTAAGCATATCCATCAGCTCCAAAATTTTCTTGTGCCCTTGTTTTGTTTCTTTGTTTTTTGATGAGAACACATAACATGAGATCTTCTTAACATATTTTAGTGTACAATCTGTATTAGTAACTAAGTACTCTGTTGTACAGTAGATCTCTAGAACTTACTCATTTTGCATAACAAAAACTTTATACCCATTGAAAAACAAAGGCCAATTTAACTTTACTGCACATTCAAATCACCAGAGGAACTTCAATAACCCACGCTGCCCCCCCGCCCCCAAATGCACCAGACACCACCCAACAGCAATTAAATCAGAATGTGGTGAGAGCCTGGCATCAATAGTTTTTAAAGATCTCTAGGTGATTCCAATGCAGAGCTTCTCTCGAGCTTAACGGAAGGCAATTGGATTCTGGTAACTGCTTTTGCATTCAGTCTGATGTGATATCTCATGTTCTGTAGCCTGTGGAGATGATAGACGTAAACTTGTGGAAAGGGAAACTAAAGTCTTGGTATTATTATGAGAGCTGTCTTGAGATCACAGACCTCCTGAGAGAGCCTCAAGAACTCCGGGAGATTCCCAGGCCTCACAGGGAGACGGCTGCCTTACGTTGTATTTCCTTCCGCTGACTGAATACCTGCTAAGTATTAGGGATCTTCCTTCTGTCATCCCAGCTGTCATGACAGCCCTCTGAGGTAGGTACATCTAGTCTGTGTCCACAGACATGAAAACTGAAGCTCAAAGTGGTTGATTTTTCTGAGACCACAAAAGGGAGTAAGATTTAGAACCAGGATTTGAGTCAAGATGCCCAACTCCAAATCTCGGCATCCTTTGCTTCTTTTGGCATAGAAAACATTTAGCATATGCAAAGAGATAAACTATCAGATTTTCATTTCTGCCATAAGCTGGAAGGAGAAAGGCCTATGGGTACATATGTGAGGGCAGGAGGCAGGGGAGTGAGATTCTAATGAAAAATATTTATTTAAAAAATTTATTTCCAGTGGAATCATGTTCTGATGAAAAATATCTGGTGCCTGAGTGAGGCTGAGATGTGTGGGTATGTGAGATAATTAAGGGTGAGAATCCCCATCACCTAACAGTAAGGGCTTTTAAGTCAGACCTAGGTCTAAATGTCAGTTTTACAATTTAAAGCTTAGTGACTTGAACAAGTTATTTAACCTTTGTGAGCTTTAAACTCCTAGACTAAAATGCAATAATATTACCTACCTAATGGGTTTACCATGAGCCTTAAATGAAATGTGAACTAATTTAATCAGTGCCTTGAACTTAAAAATCACATGGTAAATGGTAGGTTTTCTTTTAAATTTATAATTGAGGTTTTTTTTTTTTTTGCTTTCCAAGCATCACTTTTTATCACATATGTGGCTTTGGGCCAGTTTCCCTCATTTCCTGATTGTTAGTCCCCACAATTATAAAATGGAATCAATACTATAGGTGTTATATGGACAGTGCTTGGCATATAAGTAGGTGCTCAAATCATTTTATTTGCCTGTTAAAAATATAAAATAGTCCCTCAGGACAGAAGGAAGGCCTCGTAAACTACAAAGCTCTCCTGATGCTGGGTAGCACTGTGATAATCATCTGGATGGGAGAACTAAAGCAGAATCACAATCCCTCACAGCAATCAGAAAATCCAGCCCCACTTTAAAGGGACATATAGACAAATGGCTGAGTGAGGCAAGGACACAAGTAATTATGATGTAGAATGTAGTTTCCACAGGAGAGGCAAAATGTTCCAAGGACAAAAAAAAAAAAAAAAAAAAATGGAGTTTGGAGGTAGAGTTCGGAATAAAAGGAAGGCAAATATGAACTAAATTAAAGTTTAGTTAATAAAATTTTGTGTAGACTTTAAGAAAGAGATCATCGTCTGGAAGCAAGAGGGCCACTAGGTAATGACAAGAGGGGGAGAGATTTTAAATGTGTAAATGTTTGACCTAATATCCTCAAACATTACAGAGAAAAAAATATTATGAAACACAGGAAGTGCTACTGACAAATCCAGACTGTAGTTGGGATTTCAACACACTCAGCACTGCAGTCAATCAATCCAAACCAGCAAAGACAAAATGAAAGTTTGTTTGTTTATATAAATTCAAATTCAAGTTTATTCAGGAGGACTCACCCAAGAGCTGCCTAACTGATCTCACTGGCCACACACACACAAAAACAGAGTAACAAACATTTTAAGACAGACTTGGAAAAACAGGGCCTACATAGAGAAAAGGATATGAAAATTCAGGTTGTGTGAGAAAAGGATATGAAAACTCTGTCCAAGCCTCACTGATGCCAGGCATTTATTAAATTCCCACGCCAACTAACATGATGGCACATTCCAGTGACCACCCATCATCCTGGACTCCAACCTCTGGCCTCACAATCACCCACAGCTCAGATCTCCTGTAATTATCATCCCTGTCACCAACATTCAAGCACTCCAGCAGATCATCAGACCTACAACCAGATGCTTAAATAGCCAGCAGATCTTATGTTTCTGCTCCTGTTCCCTCTATAAGATTTATGAGAGGTGACCGTATGCCTTTTACTTGTATATACTTGATGACAGCAAGTTCTCTATTCAAATGGTAGCCTGTTCCACTAATGAACTCTTTCAATGTTGGGAAGGTGGCATTTGTTTTGATGTTACCCCAAAATCAGGCACTCCAGAACTACTACTACCCATCGGCTCTAACCCTCTGATCCAAACTGTCATCATAGAGAGAGGCAGAGGGAGAAACAGAGAACAGAGGAAGGAGGTGGGGAGAGAGAGAGAGGGATAGAGGCAGAGATGGAGGGAAGACAGGAATTAACCTCAAATTTGTCAGGAGAGCTGCCATATTTTTAGATTAGGCAAACAACTACCTAATTACAGCCCTGGGTGTCTCATAAAATAAAGCAAGGGACAAGTAAATTAAAAGCAATGAGAAATCCAACATATGAACAAAAAAGTTGGGGGCAGGGGAAACAGTATCTTTGGGCAAAACTTCCTCTGATTTTTTTCCCAAATATTTACACTTTCCTGGCTACCGGCTTCCTCCATTCTCTCACTTGATCTAGCAGTGGCACAGCTCCAGGCCAGACTGAAAAGAGAGGGGACACAAGGGAATGAGACAGATGGAAGAAAAAGAGGGGGTTTGTAGGTAAAAGGGCTACTTCCGTTTGTATCCCAAAACATGGAACTCTTGCCTCAAGCTTCTGAGGATGTATTCTACAGCACCAACGTATACTTTTGGGCCATTTCTAGTAAATCCCACACAAGACATACATGGTCCCACTAGAACCCTAAGTGTGGGTAAATGTGGACAATATTTGGAGAGGGATACCTACAACCCTCCCAAATGACCGGGCTTAATGATTCCTGAATCTCTCCACTTGGATACCTTCTTCCTACCTACTCACTCCTAAAAGTGAAGCAAAAAGGTAAAAGTCCTAACAGCCCATCTTTAGAGAATTTCTAGAGCCCTTCTTGCCCTTGGGGATCCACCATCCACACCTGCTTACAGGGTGGGGGCTGCAAATTTCTTCTAATTAGGGTAGCGTAAAGTACGCCAGGCAGTCCCCTGGGGTCCTTTTCAAGAAGTGAAACCTCCTGGTAAGGCAGAAACTTTTTTGTATATCCTTTGGCTCTGGTAAGTGTGCATTAAACCAAAGTGATTGGGGCAAAGGCCAAGGTAGCAGAAGCCACTGATTTCCTGTCACCTGGTATCTATGAGAGGCCCCAGACCTGCCTTATGTCACTCACTCTGTGTATGTGAGACACCAGCAGTGGAAGTGAACTCAGCAGGAAGCATCCGAATCAGCCACGCGCCCGAAGGCCTCGGACACTCAGGTAAGGAGCCAGTTCGCTTTGTTTAAGTGACTAAAACAGAGTGACGGGTAAAGCGTTGGATGGTTTTGGAGACTAGATTCTTGGCTTTCCCTCAAGGGTTTCCCTGGTCAGGTCTTCTGGTATTGTCACAATGTGAGGAGGGGTACCCGGGCTTGCTGCCCACCCACTCCCTTAACCACTCCCTCTCTCAAGAGAGAGCCTGGCCAATGAACTAGGAGCCATTCTGCAAAAGCAGCAGTTTGCAGCATGTAGACAAGAGAATTGTTACCAAGCTCCTGGGCTCAAACCGGAGCTCCACCACCTACAGATCTACAGGCAAGTTACCAAACCTCTACATTCCTCGGTTTGCTCACCTCTAAGATGGGTACCAATGTATTACCCCCTGCCTTATATAAGATTAAACGAGCTAAAATCCTAAAGGTCTTAGAACCACCTGGTTCTACAGAAGAAAATAATCAGCCATGGCTATCATGAAAATATTTCGACTTCTCTTGTTCTGAATGTTTTTTTCTCCAAAGATATCCTGCTAGAGGTGAATACCCCGAGGTGTTGTTAAACATCACAGGCTAACATTTTCTGGAGGGGGACTCGGGGGACATCAAACTGAGCACAAAATTCCTGCCTCAAATCTATCACAGAAGTCTACAGTGAGAGTGCGTACTGTAGACGAGGAAGATTTAAGGAAGGGCCACAAAGATGAGTTTTAGCCACATCATAATTGTTTCCTAAAACCAATATATAATGTGATTACCTTTCCCATTTCCCACAAAATGGCTGGATCTCACTGATCATCAAGCGAGGTGAAACGATCACCTTTTGGTCCAACATCCTGAGCATTTATGTGTAAATCTTCCCTGAGGAAGAAGTTCAGTTTAACATTTATTGAGC
The DNA here is from genome assembly GCF_037043125.1 of Eumetopias jubatus. NCBI lineage: Eukaryota > Metazoa > Chordata > Mammalia > Carnivora > Otariidae > Eumetopias > Eumetopias jubatus. The sequence goes on along the minus strand of NW_028274819.1, from coordinate 11,046,051 downwards.
TCATAGTACCGGAGAAAACAGGTTCTCTATGTAACCCTAGCAGGACATCCCTTAAGAAATGTACACCCCATTAGAAAAGTTACAGTATTAGCTCATGAAAAAGAAAACAGTTGGTGACAAGGAAGGAATGCAGAGAGCTGGGGGCTTTGAAGAAGCCATGCGAGAGTCTCAGGTGATGTGAGTGTCTAATGGGGATTCTGGCCCTGAAGGAGGCAGGAGGGGAGCATTTCAGTGTGGACAGGGTTCCAAGAAGAAAGCAGGAGATGCGTCCAGATCAGTGGCTCCAGTGGGGAGCAGTAGGGTGCAGCTTCAGAAGGGCTGTAGACCTGCACCTTGAAGGCCGTGGGGGGTCCAGGTACAGGTTTCTCCCAGAGGCAATAACAGCCCAGACAGAGTTCAAGCTCAGAATGCGCAGGCCTTCAAGTGGTGATTTGGCGCCTGATCTAGTGGCTCTACAGAGGATGGATTAGACAAGAGAAAGACTGAAGGCAGAAGAGTAGGACTTTTGTGCTAACCCAGGAGGGGAAATGAGAATCAAATTCATGGGGTGACACTGGGAGTAGAAAATGGTCCACACACCAAGACCCCTTACAGAGGAAGAGGCGGCACGACTGACCGAACATGGAGATGAAGGAGCTGGAGAGAAACATGGCTCCCGCTCTTTAAGCCTGGGGGACAGAGGAACAGAAATAAAGCAATCTGAGTGGTCCTGCCTGAGGAAAGACCACAGACTCTGCAGCACAGTCCTCGGACACAGCAGCCTCAGCTGAGTGGCTCTGGCAGCATCCGGCAGGCAGCGAAGCTCAGGGAGCGAGTGGGTGGTGAGGAGGTGGAGGCGACAAGCTTGGAAGAAGCTGGCACTAAGAGAGGGGGGACACTAGACAGCGGCTGGGGACATTGCCAGATTGAAGGAAGGGGGCTGGGAATGGGGACACTGCAGCACATTTTAATCACCAAAAGGCCCAGTAGTAACCGTTCTTATTTGAGTGTTTAGTACATTATAAATTGCAAATCACCTCACGTTCCCAAACAGCACTCTGAATAGTGAGGCAAGAGAAGTGGCAAGCAGCAGAGCCGGGACTAGCACTTTCCGTGGCACAGCACCGCAAATAAAGACTGAAGGTGCAAGAACCACTTTCTCTGAAGGACTGACGTCCTGGCAGATGGGGATGGCTGAGGAGCACAGGCAGAGGGAAAGGAAGTCAGAACATCCTTCCTCAGAGATAATACGCACCTGAGGCCAGAAAGGATAAAAATGCAGAACTATTTTGAGTGGCAAAGGAGGAAGTTGAGGTAACAAAACCTAGGCAGCTTTGACCTTCTCATTATATGATGTAATTACTGGACCTAAAAGTCATTATTTGAACCAAAACCCATAAAGGCTGTGAGATTTTCCGCAGCGGATGCACACAGAAACAGTGGTGCCTTTTAAAAACCAAAAAAAGATTTGCAGAAGTCACTGTAATGAAATATGGGGCAGTGTCTGATCGACTGAGCCCTGATGGTAATATAGTTTAGTGAAAACAAAATCCTACTGTGATCACATTCTGACCAATGTGCCCAGTAACCCTTGCTAATGGACCAACTAGGCTTTGAGCACAACTGTGTGTTGGGCACTTTAAGTCATTGTGAAAAATTAAAAAACAATGATAGGGCAAAGCTGCAGGAATCTATGATATCCTTAGGAGTATGTGCTCTAATTTTATATATTCCCATACAACAAAAATTTGAGTACTAGTCTACAATGCTCTGGCATAAAAATATGTATATATTTTAGAGAGATTATTTCCATAAAAAATGAAGTAGCATATCGAAACGGGTATGTTTATGTTTATAAACTACTATTTTACATAATACGTGTTGAAGGCTTCATAGAAATAGAGTTGCCATAGTGAGACATCAATTTTAATAGTGAAATAAAATATTTCTCCCCAACGGTCATTACTGCCACTAGCCATTGCAGACATGGCCCCAGTAGAACTCGGCTTATACGGAGGTTTATCTCACCAATAATACAGACACAGCCTCAGGCAGTTGAAAAATAAGGAGAAATTAAAACAACAGTAGTCCAGTTGTCTTCGTCTGTCCAGAGAACTGATGACCCTTTGCTCTTTAAGTTGTCCTCACTAAAAAGAGCCCTCTGGAGAGGAATGTGGGGGCTCCAGCTCATTCCCTTCTTACCAAGGGGAAAACTAACCTCTCTGGGCTTGCACTTCCACATCTGCAAAAAAGACAAAATGACTACTTAGTAAGGCAGGCGGCTTGGCACTATATGCATGACATCCCAGGCATGCAGAGGGTGCTCAGTAAACAACTGAACTACGTGGTCTGGCCGCGAGGCAGCAGAAAGAGCGCCAGCCTCAGAGCCACAGTGACTGTCTTCTGGTTTGTCACCGATTGCAAGATCTGTAACGAGCCACAGCCCATCCCTGGGCTGCAGCTTCCTCATTTGTCAAATGAACAGAATGGTTTCTCAGGTTTTAACCAGTTCCAAAAATTCTGCCTGGTGATAAGAATCAGTCTGTAAACTCCTTCATGGGCTATATTAATACATTCCTTTTCGTCAGTGATCTTGTTGGTTGGTTTGTGGTGCAAAGCACCAAAACCTCCAAGACCACATGACACCTGGTAATTGAGAGGTGAAGCAAAATCAAGTGCAAAATACCCAGTTGAAGTCTCCTCTCTTCCCTTCAGCCCGTGGTCCTGAAAAATATTCTGATTTCAATTGCTTTCTAGTCACCCAAATAGCACATCCATCTGAAGAGGGGAGAGGTTCATAAGTGAAAGGCTGAACCCCTGTTCTGCACAGGGGCCAAAGTAGCCACAGATACCTTGTTAGGTAAGTCCAAGCCCTCATTTTCAATCTCTAGTAGCCATGTAACTGGAACAAGTGACCTAACAATTTCATGCCCCTATCACCTTTTCCACACAATAGAACCAACAATTCATCCCTTGTCCACTCTGTGAGGCTTAAATGAACTTCAGATGTGAAATCTCTTTGTCACTATAAGGTGGGTGCAAACACGAGACCTGGGAGACTCCCAAGCACCTGTCCCACAGCACACCTACAGGCACCCAGCTCAGTGTGACTTCAACAGGATAAGCAAGCTGGGCAGACAGTCTTGGTCTCCAAGGCCCCTTACATGACTTACAGTTGACAAAGATGAGACCAAACATGTGTCCCTAAAGAGAGATTTCCAGGGCCCAGGAAAGATCCAATGGAATTCATGTAAGTAATTGACATAAACAAATAAATGCCAAAAGGAAGCACAGATGAAGACAGTTGAACAGTCTTACAACATGAGAACTGGGAAGGGTCTTGGTAATAATCACTAACTTCAGAAATGAATAAATCATGAAATCTAAGAACAGACAGCACTTCCTACTTTCTCCCCATGTATGAGGCACTTTCATATGCGAACTTACTTATTTCTCACAATGTATCTGTGACAGGGGTACTGGTCTCATTTTTCCAATGGGAAGAACAGGAACTAATGCTCCTAAAGGTAATAATACCAAGAACTAGAACAGCAACAAAAACAAGTAATAATTATCCAGACACGAGTGCTTTACATACATTTATTTCCTCAGCAACTCAATCCACATAATTTAGATACTGAACAAGAGGGTCAAAGTCTCTGCTTTGATAGAATTTATATTCTAGTGGGGAGAGACTGCTAATAAACAAGCAAGCAAATAATCAAGGTAATTCCCCATAGTGGTAAGTGCCATGATGCAAAGAACTGGGGTGCTGTGAATGAGGATCACTGTGGACTAAGGATTCAGGCAAGGCTTTTTCTGAGGAGCTGACATTTGAGCTACACCCGAATGAAAAGACACCAGCCATGCACAGACCATGAGTCCATTGAAGTCTTACAAAAACCTTATACTGTAAGACAAGAACGATAATTCCCATTTTGCAGTTGAAAAACTTGAGGCCCAGAGAATTTAAAGAACTTGCCTGTAGTTTCACAGCAACAGAATAATCACAATTTGAACCCAGGCAACCTGTCTCAGGAGGCCACGGTCTTACAAACAACCGTAGAGAGCCTCCTCAAAGTGATTTATTCTAGGTTACAGAGTTGGTGGTAGAGGAGACTAGAATCAGCTCCTACTGACTCTAACAGGCCTCACCATACTCCTTCATGATGCCTCTGGCCCATCACAATGGACAAAAGCAGATAAGCAAAAGGCTGAGGATAAGGCAATGACAAAATACATTTTCCAATATGAGAGTATAAGAAAAGCATCCAGGAATGAGAGACACACGGGACATGCAGACAGACAAACATGGATTTCTCTACAATGATAAAGCGTGCCCCAAACATTGTCGTCAAGAATCCCGGCAGGGAAATCAGTTCACTTTTGTGCTACGTGTTGCCGGTGTCTGAGCAGTTGGCTGGCAGGCATCATGGATCAGGTAATGCAGTTTGTTGAGCCAAGTCGGCAGTTTGTGAAGGACTCAATCCGGGTGGTTAAAAGATGCACTAAACCTGACAGAAAAGAATTCCAGAAGATTGCCATGGCAACAGCAATAGGATTTGCTATAACGGGATTCATTGGCTTTTTTGTGAAATTAATCCTTATCCCTATTAATATCATCATTGTTGGCGGTTGAATACCTTTTTAGAAGAATTTTTCATCTTGGAATTAGTGAATAAGTGAGGGTTTGAGAAGCTCATGGAGTAAAAATTTGCCTATATGTTTTGTGTTTTTCTTTCATTTTTTTGTCTTCCACGGTGTTTTGTATTTGTAAATTAAAACAATTTCAAAATTAAAAAAAAGAATCCTGGCAGGGATCCCTGGGCGCGTGGGTCCTTGCCTGAGATGCCCCCTTCAGATCCTGTCTTCAAACACAGCAGTAGGCTTTGCCCCAGACCCAAAGCCACTGGGAAGAGGCCATGTCTATGTACCCTCAACAACACTCATGGAAGGAATACGGAGAAAAGTATTCAGATGCACGAGACAAGATAAAAGACTGCTGAAAATCCCATTCTCTCTCTCTCTCTCTCTCTCTCTCTGCCCATTTTATTATTTATTTTTAGGAGTTCTAAGCGTGAAATGACGACACCCAGAAATTCAAGGAGTGGAACTTTCCAAGCAGATCCTATGAAAGGTCCTACTGCCATGCATCCTGTTCAAAAAATAATTCCCAAAAGGATGCCTTCATTGGTGGGCCCTACACAAAACTTCTTCATGAGAGAATCTAAGACATTAGGGGTAAGTCAGCTGCACTCCATTCTGTATCCTAGAGACTTTCTGGCCTACAGAAGCAGATGCTGTAGGCTAGGTACAGACTGCAATCCAACTAGAAGGTATTTGACCCAACCCGAGATGTTCTTTACATCTGACACAATGTGCCAAATCAGGGATGTGCAGAGAAATTACCACAGTGATCTTTCTCCTTTTGATTTTGTGGTTTGCGTATTTAGGGGTCTCCCATCCAAGTTTTTCACCAGCATCCCAGACATATCTGCCTTGGAAATGCCCCAGGTGGTGGGGAAAACGGATCTGAACAAGACAAAGGTCTTGGCACCTCCGCCACTTCCTTTAGGCATTTTACGCAACCCCAAGTCAGGAGCTTCTAGCCTTACCTTTGTTTTCTGACTTGATGATGACTTCAGTTCATCATCAGTGCCCCCATTCTCTCTCCAGGCCGTCCAGATTATGAATGGGCTCTTCCACACTGCCCTAGGCGGCCTCCTGATGATTCACACGGATATCTATGCACCTATATGTATAACTGTGTGGTACCCTCTCTGGGGAGGCATTATGGTGAGTAAAAGCTAACAACCATTTGGGAAGTGATGCAGACAAAAAGGCTGAGGAAAGTACATGGCTGGGAAATAGGTTATGAGGTTAAAATAATTTACTGGAAAGAGAAGTTGACTAAATTGAGCATGAATCCCATTGAAAGTCAGTGGTTATGCTTCACGTGAATTCAGAGGGAAGATTGTCCAATGTGGGACCTCTCCAAAGTCAATGTGGAGAGGGGGGAGAAGGGCACTAAACATTTGGACCGTACAGCATGGTGTTTCAGAAAGCAGGAAGTCAGAGGAGCATCCCATTTCCTCCCACCTGGTCCTTTCTCCTAGAGTTCTGTGTAGCTGTGTCGCAGGTGGTAAAAATCAGTCCCATCCCAAATGACTCTCCTCTGGCTTATCAGCAGAGCAGCAATCCTTATGGCTCTTTCATGTACATGTTTTCCAAGCTTGTAACCTTGTCTGGGTGTGGTATGGGGTAGCCATGTTTATACCATCATGATACTTCCATAGTTGCCACTATAAAGATGTGTCCAGGATTGAAATTTTCAGAACAAAGAGAGATGGATTAGAACAAGAGTTTCCTCCATTTTATGGCCTGAACAGTAGACAAGGAAGATAAGAAATAATCGCCATCACTTCCTGCAGTGGCCAATGTTTTAGTGGAGCGCCTATGGTCTTCAGGCCACGTATTTCCTTCCACACTGATTCACTCTTCATTGGCATCAGTCCTTTAAACCACCATGAACTCCAAAGAGAAATTCCACGAATTTAAAAAAGAAAAACTAAAAATAAAACTTTCAAATTCACAGTTGTTAGTATTCATTGACCTGAAAACATGAGTTCTGCCTCTGGTCTTACTATATTCCTAGTCACAGCTCCCCAGTTAGTTGAATAAAAGGCATAGACTGAATATAGCTGAGCATGAATAAAGGAGAAATGTGACTGCTGAAGAATGAATACTGTAAAAATGGCTGGACAGTTTTGTGAAAGTGGCTGGAAATGTGGATAGCTTTTTTACAACCAGTTCTCAATGTGAAAAGTGACCTCTCTCCCTCTCTGCCTCTCTTATCCCATGTCCCCCACACCTTCCCCACCCACCACCTCTTTTTTCACAGTATATCATTTCTGGATCACTCCTGGCAACAGCAGACAAAAACCCCAGGAAGAGTTTGGCAAGTAATCGTATGTCCTTCTTTCCCCACAATAGAGAAATATCTACTTTCTCAGTTGAAAACAAAAAGACCTATGGGATCACAGTAGCACTGAGTTATCTCTCAATCCCCAAAAGCAAAAGATTCTCTAGAGAGCTGCTGTGATGTTATTCATAATAAACTTGGAAATGAGACCGACCTGAATTATGTCCATGGAAACAGAATTATAGGCTGACCCATGAACAGCAACATGCTATGGTCTAATGAGTGTTAAATGTGTGAGAGTAACAGATCTCTTTGAGAACTGTGTCATTTCTCTTAAACCACCATTTAGGAAAACTCTAATCAATACTGTGATTCACTTAATCCTCGTTAACTTTGAGCAAGTCAGTTTACCTCTATGTACCTCTATAAAATGGTGCTACCATATTGTCATGAGGATGAATGGCCTGATATACATGAAAGTGCTTCAGAGGCTTCAAGAAGCTACAAAGGGACTTACTCTATAACACATTTACACCCTACAACACATTTACACCCAGGGTCATGAGCTTACCAGCAAGTTCCTCCCCCAAGTTTTTTATACTTACTAACAAGTTATTACTAATTTGTGTCACTTCCAAAGTCAGTGAGGGATTGAATGAATGGAAATGGCTCTTCTCTAGAGTGGTCTGACAAACTCAGTTTTTTTGGGGGGAACAAGTTGTTTTATTCTCCAGATATAGCCAGTCCTACTGACTTGCCATCTGTAGGTCTTATTGCCAGGGATGAGCTATGTATGTCTTAAAATAATCATCAATAATCCTATACTATTAGGTACTTGCCATATATATTTTCCTGTTTTGACCTTTTATCATTCCTGCAAGTAGAACACTCCCTCTGACACCCTTTACCTACGCTACCTAGAGACATCAGCCCTAATGACATTTTGAAAGATGGCAGGCTGAGGCTGATTGCAACCTGTGTCAACAGGGAGTAGGTGGTGGTGTTCTTGCCACTGTTTGTTTCCACTTGTTGGTATAGACCCAGAGGGTTCTATCTGCTCCTTCCCTCCCTAAACCCACAGAACCATCTCACCTCATTGTGATAGAAGAAACTCCTTCCCCCCTGTTCCCTCTACCTTCCTATGCAGACATAATCTGAATACTATTTATAGTCACTTACTCAACCAATATTTACTGAATGCCTACCAGGGTGAGGGCAGTGGCAGTGAAAGCAAGTACAGGGGTACAAAATAGAAGGATTTAGGATGACTCTTAGAATTTTCTCTTGATAAACTGGATATGAAGGGTTAAAATGAGATGGGGAAGACCAAGGAAGGAATGCAAGTTAGAGATGAAGGTTGTCATTACAGTGACAAGGACACTAAAACCACTGAGAGAAGTATGGTTTAATATGATGTAGGTGTAGTGCCCTTGTGAGTCAGAGGAATGGGATCTGGAATTCCTTCCTAGCTTAGATTCACCAAATGAAATCAAACCCCATTAACAAATCTTCGTGTCTCCATTTCAGGTCAAAGGGAAAATGATAATGAACTCATTGAGCCTCTTTGCTGCTATTTCTGGAATAATTTTTTTGATCATGGACATATTTAATATTACCATTTCCCATTTTTTTAAAATGGATAATTTGAATCTTATTAAAGTTTCCACACCATATATTAACATACACAACTGTGAACCAGCTAACCCTGCTGAGAAAAACTCTCTGTCTATACAATATTGTGACAGCATACGATCTGTTTTCTTGGTAAGTGTGAAATCAGGTTTCTTTTCAGGGAAGAAGTTTACTGTTTTTATTATGAGTGTCAACTCTGGATTAAGATATCTGCCACTTACTGCCTATACAGCTTTTGGGCAAGAATTTTAACCACATTCTGCCTCAGTTTCTTCAGCTGTAAAATTGAAATTAACAGTACTTATCTCGTAGGGCTGTTTTGAGTGATTAAGTTAACATATGCAAAATGCTTAGAACTGGTACACAGAAAATGTTATGTGTTTGCTTTAAAATTAATTATTATTATTATTAATCCTGGTTAATAATTATTAGTATGATTAAGATGGACACTGAAGAAGTACCTACGTTATTATGAACATCTTTTGCCTCAATGAGTTTTTTGGGTAGAGTTTGAAGGCGGAAAATGTATCTTCCAAGTATAGATAGGTTTCCTTCACTGTGATACCATACCACCTAAAGCTGGATACAACTTAATTTGGGATTCAGTGGTTAATTTTTCCTACATAGGATTGATTCTGCAACTAATTACCGTTGCCTTATTTTCTATCAGCAACATGCATTAACTATCTGTGGTGTGCCAGTTGTGCTAAGCATTAGGGTTTTAAAGATAATAGTAGTTCTTATAGTTGATCATTACCTAAAGAACTGAACTTCTAATCTTAATTTTAGCCAACAGTCACTGACCGAGCAGCAACCATATTTTTTTTTTTAATATTTTTTAAAGATTTTATTTATTTATCTAATTGACAGAGAGAGAGAGAGAGAGACAGTGAGAGCAGGAACACAAGCAGGGGGAGTGGGAGAGGGAGAAGCAGGCCCCCCGGGGAGCAGGGAGCCCAATGCGGGACTCGATCCCAGGACCCTGGGATCATGACCTGAGCCGAAGGCAGACGCTTAACCGACTAAGCCACTCAGGTGCCCCCTGAGCAGCAACCATATTCTTTGAGCTACTATTATATTTTTGCCCTTGTTTTTTCTGTCATTCTTCAGGGCATTTTTGCTGTGATGATGATCTTTACCTTCTTCCAGAAACTTGTGATGGCTGGCATTGTTGAGCATGAATGGAAACAACTGTGCTCCAAACCTAAATCTGTAAGTAGTAGCCACCCTGTCCACTAACCCCCTCTGGGAAATCATATCTACATAAAAAATCATTTACGGCAAATGTAATCTAATATATCTTTGAGACTAAGAGCTTCATGAAAAATGGTCTTGGCAGATTTCTGGAAAGCAGAAAATACCTAATGAAGCAAAAGTGTCTTGAAATTTGAAATAAGCCTAAAGTTTAGACAGAGGATACAGCCCTCTGATATGTGCACTTACTGACCCTGAGTTCCTCTTCACTCCACATGCCCATCTCGATTTCATGATTCCACACTGACCGTGTAAAAGTGGGGTGGCTGCAGGTTGAAGGCTGATAAAAGCACTGGTTCATCCACTTAATTTCTCACTATTCCCTCCCCTGCCCACCTGCACCTTTTCATCAAATCTCTCTTCCAAAACAATAGGTTCAGAGAGGCTCCACATTTGGGAGATAGGAATATCCCAGTGACAGACTGATTATCAACTGCTCCGAACTACAGAATGTTAGCTTAAAATTTAGAAATCATCACAGTTCCTTCATTTTACAGATGAGAAAAACAGGATTCGAGGGAAAACAACCTTCCCAAGGTTATATCCAATAAAGGCAAATCAAAACTAGAATCTAAATTCCTCAATCACTGCAGTGTTCTTTTCCCAAATACTGTGTGATCATTCCAGGCAATGTGGCAAGTATCTGCTGACCTTGAAGATGAGCTTTGATAAGTGACTTGATCCCTTGGGAAATCAGTCCTGGTATTTGGAGATATATAGGAAATAACATAAACAGCATAAAAACCAGGAGGTATTTGATAGATATTCATAGTTTGTTGACGAATGTGCCAATATAAAAGGTCAAGAAACGTTTGTTTAATTTTGTGTCCTAGGATGTAGTTGTCCTGTTAGCTGCTGAAGGAAAAAAAGAACAGCCAGTTGAAACAACAGATGAAATGGTTGAGCTGACTGAAACATCTTCCCAACCAAAGAATGAAGAAGAGATTGAAATTATTCCAGTCCAAGAAGAAGAAGAAGAAATGGAAGTAAATTTTCCAGAACCTCCCCAGGATCAGGAACCTTCACCAATAGAAAATGACAGCATTCCTTAAATGATTTTTTTTTCTTTCTGTTTCTTTTTCTTAGGCATTAGAAACTAGTGTTCATAGCTTCCAAGAGACATATCCACCCCCATTTCCTGAGGCCTTCTGCAAGTATCCTCCATCTGTCTCTCTGGCCTTTGCACAGAGTGACCACAGCTCACTCACGCTCACTCTCTCTCTCTCATGCAGATAACACAGCCACTGCAGGCAAAGCATGTCAGCATGTTTCCTGTCTGGGGCAGCTTATTTACATTACAAGGCAGACTAGGTGCTGCGCTGCATGATTTCTCACTAGCCTTTTCCTTAGATAAGACTTTGTAGTAGTGGTCAAAGTGGCAATTCCATCTCTGCCCCTAATGAGAAAGATAAACGTGGGCTCCAGGCCATCCTGAAACTATCTTTAATTCCTTCCACATCTACATATTTTGTGGAGTCTCTTTTGCACCACTGTCTTAAGGAAAGTAAAAAATCGTAATACTGAGGTGCAATAAGGAACTATTCCATCTTTCTATGGGGCTGACACTGTGGTACATTCTTAGAGCATCCACACCCCATCACGGAAGCTCTAAGTGGCCAATACCAACCCTTTCTTTGTACAAACAGCACAGCTTATAAATGGACATGTCTGTATCTGTCTTAACTTTTCTTAGCTCCTGCTCTAGGCTCTTGGTTGCACTGTCTACCTACTTTTAGCCTTTAGGCAAGAGAAGAATCAAAGAAAATGCCATAATGAGTACCCAAATCTTAAATGATAATCAACAGTTGTATTTGTAATTTCCAGTTCACAAAGTAGTTTATCAAATAATTACATTTGATCTTCTATAATCAAGAAAAAAAAACCCATCCATATTTTACAAATGATTCAAAGAGGCTAAGTAATTTATAAATAAGTAAAGGTAATTTGTCAGTGGTCACAGCTAGTAATTTTGAGAGCCTTTTTTCAGACCCAGATCTTCTTACTCAAATCCTATAATGTCTGAAATAACCAAACTGCCTGCATAAACTACTTGAGCAAAGTCAACAGGTTTTAATAAGCACCTGCTCTCTGACCAGCATGAGATAGGTGTTGAGAGAAACACAAAAGAGTCAGGAATCAAGTTTTACTCCTTGGGGATGAAAAAATTTAAACATTCACAACATTTGGAAAACTACTTACATCATTAATATATACTTAGCTGTAGATTACATAATGCAGACACTAAGTGCTATGGACATTTTCAAAAAAGAAGATCATGCTTGAAAATAATATAATTAGTTATGATGCCAAATCTCAGGCAATAGCTACCTTACTTCTCAATTCCTGTTTATGTTAAGACATACTAGTACCCTACATAGAAAGAATGTTAATATAATCTATCAATTACATTTGAGCATTTTCGATATTTAAGTGCTGCCAGATTCTGGCAGGTATACAAAGAGATTTCTACTCCTTGTGATATTTCTACTTTTTTAGGGACCACCAATAGAAGATATTTTCTGTGATTAGAAAAAAAAAAGAGATGAGACATTTCTCTATGTAAAGTCCTCAAAATTAGCTTTAAATGAATAAAACTGTATTTGTGTTCTTGTCTGAAACCGATGATTCCAATATGGTGTTTGCCCAGTCTTCTGTGTTCTTGTGATGTCAACCCATGAGGGAAGCTCCCATAGCCTTAACTTCATATTCACATAAGCTCAATCTGAGTTTGAACTGTGTGATGTCAGGACTTCAGCTATTTATGCCAGCGTATTCTTACACACAGATTCCCAAGGAAAATTTTCATGGAAAATTTAATAATTGAATAACAGATTTCTCCCACTTAGCACTCCAGAATGTGGCTAAAATATAAAACAGGCAATCTTGCCTTGAACTAGAAGAAAGGGACAAGAGCAGTGGCAGACCAGAGGAAAACAACTGATGAGAGGACCTTCAAAGAAGACAAGATCTCACCTCTATCTTATTTTCTCCACTTCTGAAATATATATTGAGGATCCCTCTCCGAATCCATTGTCTTTAATATATAGTTTTAAGTATATTTTTTATTCAAGTATAATTAGCATACTGTATTATATTAGTTATTTTATTCATTTTTATGATCTCAAATAATTAGTTTTTACTGACCTCATGTAACTCCTTATGAGACAGCACTAATGTGTATTGTTGAAGAAGAATGAAAGTAATTGCTATGATTTCTCCCCAATTATCCCTTTGGCAATTTGTTCCTAATGGGGTGACTAACCACCCCAGTCAATCTGGGACTGAAGGACTTCCTGAAATGCAGAACTTTCAGTGCTAAAACCCAAATAAGTGAGAGGCAAACCAGGATGGTTGGTCACCCCAGTTCACAGTGATACATAATTGTACCTAGTTGCAATCACTACATAATCTGCTTTTCATACTTAACATTATATCATACATATTTTTACTTATTGATATATAATTTTCATAAGTTATTTTTCATGGTAACTTAGTACTTCATTGCGTCAATATAGAATAATTCAATATTCCTCTATAGTTGGGTACTAAGGGCCTTTTTTTCCTTTGGAAATGTTTGGAGCTACATAAAACATGAGCAAGATACACATTTCCTCTTCTCATTATTCAAAATGTGGCTTTACACTTCAAGCATTGTCACAGTCTGTCAATAGGAAGTAATGAAATCAAGCCAGGAAATTAATTTTACACTTTGACAAGAGAATAGTCAAAGATTCAATACATCGAAATGGTAGCTTCAGACTGATTTAGCATGAGTTCACTCATAGATCTGATATGTTTTAAATTCTTGGTGCAAAACCTAAAACATTGATGGGGAGGGCTGAAATTGGAAATTTTCCTAAGTCTAAAATTTTTTTTAAATTTTTATTTATTTAAGTAATCTCTACACCCAACGTGGGGCTCAAACTCACAACCCTGAGATCAAGAGTTGTGTGCTCTTCTGACCAGCACAGCCAGGCAGCCCAAGTCTACAGTTCTTTAATTCAAAACTTGGTTGTGTGTTCTGAACTAAAGAGGACCACGCAATATAAAATGAATATGGTAGGATCATATGGTGGCAAAATCAAAGCTAACTTAAGGTTTTCCTCTGGAGTCATGTTTGCCCTTTACTCACCTCTTCCCTTGGTGACTTACTGTAACTCTTACCTAGTATGTATTCTGCTGCAAGAAAGAACAAAAATCTTAAAGTAAGACACAAACCAATCATTGGGAAATCATTCATTCATTCATCCAAAAATATCTGTTGATCTCAGCCTACTGGTGAGCAAAAATGAGCAGAGATCTCTCCTCTTAGAGCTTATTATCTGGTTAGAGAAAGAGACATTAGCAAAATATCCGCAGGGCACCTACTATGGGTAAGGCATACTGTTAAGTACAGAGGGGTATACCTAAAGATAAGAGAAGCCCCCAGCCCTCAAAAATTTTAGAGGTGATTTAAAAATGTACATATTAAAAGATAAGCAAACTCTCAACAAAGTTAGTACAGAAGATATATACCTCAACATAATAAAGGCCATATATGGCAAACCCACAACCACAATCATACTCAAAAATGAAAGCTTTTCCTCTAGGATCAAGAATAAGGATGCCCAGCCTAACCACTTTTATTCAACATAGTATTGGAAGTCCTGGCCATAGAAATTAGGCAAGAAAAAGAAATAAAGTCACCCAAGCTGGAAAGAAAGAAGTAAAACTGTCACTATTTAAAGATGACATGATACTAGATATAGAAAACCCTAAAAACTCCACCAAAAACTCTAGAGCTAATAAATGAAATAAGTAAAGTCACAGGATACAAACTTAACATACAGAAATCAGTTGCATTTCTATACACTAATAATGAGCTATCAGAAAGAGAAATTAAGAAAACAATCCCATTTACAATTGCATAAAAAAGAATAAAATACCTGGGAATAAATTTAACCAAGGAAATAAAAGACTTGTACTCTGAAAACTGTAAGACACTGATGAAAGAAATTGAAGTGACACAAATAAATGAAAAGATATGCTGTGCTCGTGAACTGGAAGAATATTGTTAAATGTCCATACCACCCAAAGTAATCTACAGATTCAATGCAATCCCCATCAAAATACCAAAAGCATTTTTCACAGAACTAGAACAGAGAATCCTAAAATTTGTACGGAACCACAGAAAAACCCGAAATAGCCAAAGCAATGTTCAGAAAGAAAAACAAAACTGGAGGTTATCACACTCCTTGATTTCAAACATTACTACAAAGCTATAGTAATCAAAACAGTATAATACTGGCACAAAAACAGACACATAACATCAATGGAATGAAATAGAAAGCCCAGAAATAAACCCACACTTTTAAATAGTCAATTAATCTATGATAAAAGGTGCAAGAATATACAATGGGGAAATGACAGTTTCTTCAATAAATGGAATTGGGTAAACTGGACAGCTAACATGCAAAAGAATGAAACTGGACCACTATCTTACACCGTATACAAAAATAAATTCAAAATGGATTACAGACTTAAATGTAAGACCTGAAATCATAAAACTACTAGAAGAAAACATAGGCAGGAAGCTCTTTAACATCAATTTTAGCAATATTTTTTTGTACCAGTCTCCTCAGGCAAACAAAATAAAGGCTAAAATACACAGATGGGATTATATCAAACTAAAAAGCTTTTGCACAGCAAAGGAAACCAACAACAAAACAGAAAGGCAAACTACTGAATGGGAGAAGATATTTGCAAATCATATATCCAAAAAGAGGTTGATATCCAAAATATATAAAGAACTTACACAATTTCATGTTTTAAAAAACCCAATTAAAAGATGGGCAGAGGACCTGAATAGACATTTTTCGGAAGAAGACACACAGGTGAGCAACTGGCACACGAAAAAATGCTCAACATCACTAATTATCAGGGAAATGCAAATGGAAACTACAGGAGATATTGCTTCACACGGGTCAGATTGGCTATTATCAACAAGACAAAAAAATAACAAGTGTTGGTGAGGATGGAGAAAAGGGAATCCTCATACACTGTTGGTGGGAATGTAAATTGGTACAGTAACTGTGAAAAACAGTATCGGGGTTCCTCAAAAACTAAAAATAGAACTACAGGGGCACCTAGGTGGCTCAGTCAGTTAAGCATCCACCTCTTGATCTCAGCTCAAGTTTTGATTCAGCGCTGTGAGTTCAAGCCCCACACTGGGCTCCAGGCTGGGCATGGGGCCTAGTTAAAATAAAATAAAATAAAAAATAGAACTACAATACAATCCAGCAATTCCACTTCTGAGTATCCAAAGAAAATAAAAACACCAATTCAAAGAGATATATGCAACTCTTATGTTCACTGAAGCATTATTTATAATAGCCAACATATGGAAGCAACCTAAGTATCCACTGATAGATGGAGAAAGATGTGAAGTGTGTGTGTGTGTGTATGTGTGTGTGCGTGTGTGTGTGTAGTGGAACATTACTCAGCCATAAAAAATAATGAAATCTTGCCGTTTAAGATGACATGGATGGACATGGAGGGTATTATGCTACATGAAATAAGTCAGACAAAGAAAGACAAATACCAAATGGTTTCACTTACATGTGAAATCTAAAAGACAAAACGAATGAATAAACAAAACAGAAAGACTCACAGATATAGGAAATAAGCTGTTGGTTACCAGAGAGGGGAGGCGTTGGGGGAGGGAGGAGCAAAATCAGTGAAGAGGGTTAAGAGGTACAAGCTTTCAGGTATAAAATAAGTAAGTCATGGGGATGTAATGCATAGCACAGGAAATGGAATACAGTCAATAGTATTGTAATAACTTTATATGGTGACTAATGGTCACTAATTTGAGGTCATTTCAATATGCATAAAAATACTGAACCACTGGGGCGCCTGGGTGGCTCAGTCGTTAAGCGTCTGTCTTTGGCTCAGGTCATGATCCCAGGGTCCTGGGATCGAGTCCCGTATCAGGCTCCCTGCCCAGCAGGAAGCCTGTTTCTCCCTCTCCCACTCCCCCTGCTTGTGTTCTTGCTCTTGCTATCTCTGTCTCTGTCAAATAAATAAACTCTTAAAAAAAAAAAAACTGAACCATTAAACATACACCTGAAACTAATAGGATATTGTATGTCAATTTTACTTAAGAACATACAATAAAAATTTATTTTATGGGAAAAAATAAAAGGAAACCAGTAGAGGTTCAGGAACATTCAATGGGAAAAGAATAATCTTTTCAATAAATTGTGGTGGAAAAACTGATAGACACATGAAAATGAAATTGGACACTTACCTCACACTACACACAAAATTAGCTCAAAATGGAGCAGAGGCCTAAACTTAAGAGTTTAAACTAGAAAACTCTTAGAAGAAAACATAAGTGGAAACTTCACGACATTGGGTTAGGCAATGGTTTCTTAGGAATGACATCAGAAGCACAAGCAAACAAAGAAAAAATAAATTGGACATCACAGAAATTAAAAACTTCTGTGCTTCGAACAGCACAATAAAGAAAGTGAAAATACAATCCACCAAAGGGGAGAAAATATTTGTAAATCATATATCTGAGAAGAGTCTAGTATCTAAAATGTATAAAGAAAGCTTATAGCTCAACAATTAAAAAGACAAATACCCAATTTAAAAAGTTGACAAAGGATTTGAATATGTATTTCTCCAAGGAAAACGTACAAATTACCAGGAAGCACATGTAAAGATGCCAGCATCATTAGTCACTAGGGCAATGCAAATCGAAACCACAGTGAGAAACTACATCACCCCCACAGGGATGGCTATAATCAAAAAGAAAGTAACAAGAGTTGGTGACTACTTGGAGAAACTGGAACCCTCATATAATACTGCTAGTGGTAATATAAAATGGTGTAACTCCTTGAAAAATATATGTGGCAGTTCTTCACAAAGCTAAATGTAGAGTTACTAAAATACCCAGTAGTCCACTGATAGCTATATTCTCAAGAGAACCGGAAACATATGATCACACAGAAATCTGCACTCAAATGTTCTTGTATACCAAAAGCAGAAACAGCCCAAATGTCTATTAACTGATGAATAAAGAAAATGTGGTGTATCCATATAATAAAACATTATTTAGCCATCAAAAGGAACGATATTCTGGTACATGTCACAATATGGATGAACCCTGGAAACACCTCATTAAGTACAGGAAACCAGAAACAAGAAGCCACAAATTTATGATTCTATTTATACAAAATGCCTGTCATAGGCAAATCGATAGAAACAGAGCCAAGGTCAGTGGTTGCCGAGGCTGGGAGCTGGGGAAAAGGGACAGTGACTGTTAATTAATTCAGGTTTCCTTTGGAGGTGATGAAAATATTCTCGAATTTATAGTGGTGATGGCTATAAAACTTTGAATATATTTAAAAACGCTTAAAATGGGTGGGTTTTATGGTGTGTGAATGTATTCCAATAAAAATAATTTTAAAAGAGATAGAAGATGGCCGGGAAGGACTAAATAACAGTAAAGTGCCTAGTGCATAGCACAAAATAGTTGCTCAAAAGTGTTAAGGAGGGGCGCCTGGGTGGCTCAGTAGGTTAAGCGTCTGCCTTCGGCTCAGGTCATGATCCCAGGGTCCTGGGATCGAGCCCCGCATCGGGCTCCCTGCTCCATGGGAAGCCTGCTTCTCCCTCTCCCACTCCCCTACTTGTGTTCCCTCTCTCGCTGTGTCTCTGTCAAATAAATAAATAAAATCTTTAAAAAAAAAAGTGTTAAGGAAATGAGTGAGCTCTATGAGGGCTTAGAGCATCACAAGGAAACCTCATGGAAGAGGAGGGATTTGAGATGAATTTAGAATAGGTAGAATCTATAGTAAGAGAATAAGGAAAAAATATTCCAGGTAGGTAGGGCAATACCTATACAGGATGAAAATGGAAACATTCTAGTTGTATTCAGGGGCAATAACAGAATCACCTAGATGGGTTCTGGTTAAATTAGTAGATAATTAGACCCAAGGCAATAAAGGCTGGGACCACAGTATGCAGAATCTCCAATGCCCACCGCATCTGGACTTGGATTCTTAAGCATTAGGGAATCACTGGAGGTGTTTGAGTCGGGAAGCAAGAAATTACAGAAGTGAGACAACAGGAATAAATAAGAAAGTAGACCTGAATTAGAAACTAGAAAAAAAAGGGGGGGTAGTGTACATAAAGATATTCTGGAGTAGACAGAACTTAATGGATATGAAGGACTTTATTAGCTATAAAAGGGAAGAAATCAAAGATCTCTCTCAGCTTTGAGTCTGGATGACAGGATGAGATGGGGATGCTGCTAATGCAGAGAGATGGGAAACTGAGACACTGCAGGCACAAGAATTGGATCATGAGCTCAGACCAGACTGGTTCTAGAATTTCACACTATAGACTAAAGATTCATTCTGATATGCAAACACCTGCAAGTCCAAGTTGGAAAATCAGATGGGAGAACAGCACTGAAAATGGAATTGCACGAAGGATTCACCTAAAACCGATAGATTTAATGAATGGGAGTTCCTGGGGGAGGGTGACACTTTGGAAGGAATGCCCACACTTTGCCGCTGCCGGAGAAAGTGAAATCAGTAAAGATGAAATTGAGGATGTCGAGGAAAGCAGGAGAGGGACTTAAGAGAGTGTCCTGTTTTGGAAGCTGAGGAAGGACATGTGTCTCAAAGGGCAAGGAGGCAGCAGAGCGGTGTCGCTGAGAAGTCCTAAACACGAGGACTGAGCAGAGGTTCAGGAATCAGGAGGTCACTGGCCGCATTAGGACAAACAATCGCAGAGGGGTATTCAGGAAAGAAGACTCACTGCGATTCACTGAAAAGTGAATGTGGCAGGAAAACATTTAAACCGTAAGAGCATCTGCTTTGGGTTGTTTAGTCGTTAAGGCAAGGAGAGAGATAATTCAGGGGTTTGGGAGAGAAGCAAGGAGGGAATTACCCAGAATGCTGGGCAGCCTAAAACCTGCAAGTACAGACAAGTATGAGGCTACACTCATTTAACAAATTCAAGTATGTGTTGAGCACCTACTATGTGCTTGGTACTGTTCTAAGTGATGAGGATGTAAGCAGTGAACAACACGGAAAAAAATTCCTGCGCTCGTGCAGTTCACGTTATGCAGATGTATTAACCTGCGTTTACCAGGGAGTGGTGAAGAGGATGTAGCCCCAGTGTGGACACTTGCACTCGCTTAGCAGCTGGGGTTCAGTTGTATCACTTCTAACTTACGTTCTGACAACTTACAATTATGGGTGGCTTTCACAGTGTCCCTGATCTTCAAACCAGTGTGTTCTTAGCTTTGATAGGAATAATCAACATGCAGCACAGTCAAAACAAATCCATGGGCTGCAGCATCAGTGACAAGAGCAATAGTCTTTGGGGTTAACCAGGTGAGATGAAGGAAGAGAGAAGTCGCTGGCCCTAAAACACCTAGACGCTCTCATCATGTAAGTAACTCTGGCACCATTTTTCAACAGCTCCTGCAGTAAAAGAGCTGCTGAGAGATCCATGCCCCCTCTCTGTGCTTTCATCTTCGTAGGAAATGAAACTTGTTAAAGTTCTGCTTTTACGTTTGCAGGAAACAGCTGCAGTAAATCTAGGTTTATGGCAGGAACAATCCAAGTCACAAGACGGTAGAAAACTTTATTAAAACTTATTATATGAAGCAGACACATGCATTTTTTTCTTTTAATTAAAGTTGAAATTTTAAAAACTCTCATGTGATTCTAAGGTGCTTTGGTTTGAGGACCACTGGTCTAAATTCCTTCTGTGGAATCCAAATAATTATTTGGATCCAATATAATTATTATCTTAATTAAGATAAAATTTAGGTAACTTCTTATCACTTTAAGCAGTTCCTAAAATACACTTTGGCATCATAAAGACATTATTCCAAAAATTTTGAAGAAATGATGGGAAAAAAGACAACATAAAATTTAATGGTCTTTTCTGACCAATTTTCACCTTGTTCTCTAGATACTTCCACTTCATTGTAATTCTCTGCCTGGCTCCCGTTTGCCACAATCTGATGTTCCTTTGTTTATTTGTTCATTTCTCCTTCCAAGAACACAAGTGCCTGAGAGCTGGGACTTGACTGTAGTGTTCATCACTGAAACTCCAGCATGTAAGAGTGTGTGCTACAGAGAAGGTCCTCAAACAATATCTATTAAATAATGATGGCTGAAAAGCAGTTCTGTATATGGTTACTTGGATTCACATTAATCAAGAGACATACTCTTTTCTCTATATAACATTCATAATGGATTTCTTTTTAAAAAAAAAAGATTTTAGTTATTTGGGAGAGAGAGAGCATGAGCAGGGGGAAGGGCAGAGGCAGAGGGAGAAGCAGGCTCCCCACTGAGAAAGGAGCCTGATGCGAGACTAAATCCCAGGACCCAGGGATCACGACCCGAGCCAAAGGCAGACGCTTAACCGACTGAGCCACCCAGGCGCCCCTATAATGGGTTTCATGTGTGTATGTTTATCTTTCCATATCCTTATTTTAACAGCTACGTAATAGCTGTAATCAGTACCCAGCTGTCTATATATCTAGGTATCTGTTTTCTCATTTAACTACTAAAATATGTTCAGTTTTATTCTTCTTTTATCCATTTATTAAAGAAATTTGCATTAGAAGTCAGTGAAATATTGAATCAAAGGAATTTCAATATTTTTTCATGTGTGACAATTTGTTCTATATAGTTTATAGATAAGATGTACTGTCCCAAGATAGATGTGTAAAAATTTTAATAAATTACCACTCTCTCTTTCACACCCTCTTCCTCATTAATTCATCAAGCAGAGAACTGCATGTCATCGTGATAATTTCTTATTGCTAGTGAAATGAAACAGCATTCTAATATATTAATTGAATTTCCCTTTTTTGTTTTATTTGCCTGCTAAAATGTTTTCCCTTTGTTTATGCTTTTAGTAAATTATAATATCAAATATTTAAAACATAGTGGAAATGCAAGACATAACGAACCACAAGACCCAAATAGTGTGGAATAAAACTATGTTCCTTTTTTTCTCTCTCTCTACCTCTCTTTTTCTTTCCTTCTTATTTCTTTTGTTTTTCTTGGCTTTTTTTTTTTTTTGGAGGGGGCACCTTTAAAGAAGGTGGATGCTTTAATTTGTGAATAAATGAAATAAAAGAGATAATGAAGAGATAATTTAATAGATACAATGAGTTAAAGAAGATAGGAGTAGAACGTTATCAGAGAAAAAACGGGAAGGCAATATTTAACAGCATTCTATAGCATTATCTAAGAAAGAGGAAGATACTCAATAGGGGGGATAACCTTGCTGAGCCAAGCTACTGTCCATCATAGAAGAAATGAGAATTGCTCTTTTTGGATATTCAGCAGAGAACGAGGTGCTGCAAGAGATTTTACAGACAATCAAAGATGACGATAGAAGCAAAAAGTGTCTTAAACAAGAGGAGGTGTAAAACCAAGGACTAGATGAGACATCCATAAGCAAGTGAGCTCATCTTGCTTATGTCTAGATGCGAAGCAGTTCAGGTAATGATTCTGTCAGGTAATGAATCACTGAATTCCATAAGGAATCAGTCAGGTGATGAATCACTGAGGTCTACATTTCAACCTGCAGGGCAGGAATGAGAACAAAGAGCAAAGGGACAGCAATGGCAAGAGAGAGCGATGCTCTGCTGGAACAAAGACTGCTCTCTATAAGGCATCTCAGTTTAGAACTTTGCCTGCAAATGAGAGGACTGAAATGGGGAAATGGATTTAAATCAATACAAGAAATATATTGGTTTAAATAAGGGGAAGAGAAACTGCTTTTTGTTAAATATACACCATGTCACAGGCATTAGGGTAGAAGCATTATAACCAGTAAATTATGTATTCCTACCCCCAACCAGTTGCAATGGGTGTGATTCCATTTTACACATGAAGAAATGGGAGTTTAAAGAAATGTCACTTCTCAAAGTCACAGGGCTAGTAAGCGGGGCACTGGGATTCACAGATCAGTTTAACAACAAACTCCTCAACCATTCTCCTACTGTCTCTCTTAAGGCTAAAAAGGAAAATCTCTGTCTTCCTCTAAAGATGCACCATCTTCTATCAATTCTATAATTCACTTTTTTTCACATTATAATATCTTTGAAATCTCACAGTGTTACAGGTTAAGGACACCACTTTACTTTCTTAGTGTTTTATAAAATAACAGTGCATCCTACCAACAATGATGTGACAGAGTCAATGAAATTAGATATATAACTGGCTCTTGATAGAAGTTCTGGCAGATACATTTTTACAAATAAAAAAGCAGTTTAGATTTGGATATTCACTCTTAGATGGATGGCAGGTGTCTGGAACAGAAAATTTCTTTTTTTTTTAATTTTTTATTGTTATGTTAATCACCATATATTACATCATTAGTTTTTGGTGCAGTGTTCCGTGATTCATTGTTTGTTCATAACACCCAGTGCTCCATGCAGAATGTGCCCTCCTCAATACCCATCACCAGACTAACCCATCCCCCTCCCCCCTCCCCTCTAGAACCCTCAGTTTGTTTTTCAGAGTCCATCGTCTCTCATGGTTCGTCTCCCCCTCTGACATACTCCCCTTTTCTTCCTCTCCTGTTATCTTCTTCTTTTTCTTTTTTCTTAAAATATGTTGCGTTATTTGTTTCAGAAGTACAGATCTGTGATTCAACAGTCTTGCACAATTCACAGCGCTCACCGTAGCACATACCCTCCCCAATGTCTATCACCCAGCCACCCCATCCCTCCCACCCCCAACCACTCCAGTAACACTCAGTTTGGAACAGAAAATTTCTAAGAGGTATCTTCTTTGTTTGGCTATGTTCTTTACACTTAAATGATGGCTCTTATCTCTCAAATATTCTATCTTCCAATAATTGGCAGAAATCATTTTCTACAGAAGCTCTTTTGCTTTGCTTGTTTGAAAAACATGAACATTCTGTGATAGACTACACTCACGAAAAGAGTCTTTTATTAATAATGCAAAAGCTAAGGTGTGCTTGGGGGGGTATCCTGTAAAATCACAGAAGGATCATGGAGGAGAAAGCTCAGGGCCCTCCCCCCATAATCAAGAGATTGGGCCCACACTGCACCGCCTTCATCTCCTACGCCAGAAAGCAATAACTCATGGGGGGGTTGCAGAGAGTGAACAGGATGTTCATCTGGGGATGGAGCCAGGAGCTGGCCAGTCTTGTGTTCCCCCACATCCATAACCCTGTTTCCTAACCTGGGGAGAGGGTGGGCTGCATTTCTCCCACTCAAAAACTCAGGGGAGGATATGAAAGGTGACCACCAAACATGGCCACTCATCCGTTTTAATTGATTCTTTTGGGGGAGAGTCAGTGAGAGAGAATTTAGAGGCCACTAACAGATGCCAGTATTGGCCAAAGTGACATTCTCAGGCCGATGCTTTTAAACCAAAGACTGCTTCTCAGCCCCAGAGATCCCACAGAGCGCTTACCTCAGAGGAAATCCTGCTCGAAGGCAGGGTCAAGGATGAGTTGGTGAAATCCTTCCTCACCAAGCACTGTAAATTCTTCTCTTATGAACTGACTGGATTGCAGAGTAACCTCACATTTCACTGATTTTCATTCACTGACTCTCTCATTAGGATATCAGCTTTTCCATTCCCCTCAGCATCCCCAGTTCCTGCTCAATCCTTTTTGAATAATTACGTTAGACTTATTCTTTAAGAACCTAGTGAAATCACCTCTGACATAACTTCCATCAGCAGCATTAACTTCTCAAGGCACTCAGATTAGAACAAAAATAAATATGTCTTTATCTTCTATGCAACTTTCCTTTCCTCCAAATACCCCCCAAACATCAGTTCCAAGTACTTCAGCTTTTATCTCTTGGCTCAAACTTTCTGAGAGGGGAGAGGCAGTTCAAGTCACGACTGTAGTTAATTCTATTGTCTCTAACTTCTGGGCCAACGGTGAGTCCCACCTACGGATTTCTATGGATTCCACGCGCAGGCCAGGCTGTCCTCCTCCCCCGTCCCTGGGTTTCTGGGGTCCTGCACTTGCCCTTGCTCCCACAGCCACTTTAACCCCCATCCTGATGTTTCTTTCCCCACTTCTCTAAGCAAATGAGGAAGGTCTCTGAGTCTTTCCTATGTATCAAACACTATACAGAGCGTTTTGCATACATATTCATTTCCCCATCGCAACAAGCCTTTGGCACAGATACTGACTGCCATTTCCCCTTTTCAGTGATGAGCTCACTGAGGCAGAGAGGCTAACCTGCCCAAGGTCACAACTAGCAAGAGGGAAAACAGGAATCTGAACCCAGGGCATCTGCATTAGATCCCACCTTAGGCTAGGCCTTCCTTTTTTTTTTCAGGTTTTATTTATTTATTTATTTATTTATTTGAGAGGGTGAGCATGAGCAGAGGGAGGAGCAGAGGGAGAAGGAGCACCCTTTTCTCTTT
This sequence comes from Eumetopias jubatus, assembly GCF_037043125.1. Lineage (NCBI taxonomy): Eukaryota > Metazoa > Chordata > Mammalia > Carnivora > Otariidae > Eumetopias > Eumetopias jubatus. The sequence goes on along the minus strand of NW_028274819.1, from coordinate 11,020,821 downwards.
TCAAACACCATCTTTCACCTTTACATTTATAACCTCACATCCACGTAGGTTTATTTTGTTGTTTGTTTCTACTTTTTATCTTGAAATCATTTTAGATTCACAAACAGGTTGCTAAAATAGTACGAAACCTCCTGGGTACCCATCTCCCAGCCTCCCCCCACGCTCACCCCTTCCATAATCATAGTATAATTACTAAAACCAGGGAACTGACATTTGTATACTATTAACTAATAAACCTTAGAACTTATTTCACCAGTTTTTACATACAATATTTTTACGTGTATATAGTTTATTTATCATGTGTATAGATTCATGTAATGACCACCACAGTCGAAATTCAGAACGGTTCTACCACCCCAAAAACACTCCTTTGAGAATACAGAACTCTTCATAATCACACTCTAACTCCCCCGTTATCCCTTCATAGGCATACCCTCATCGCTAACCCCGGCAACCATCTGTTCACCATCACATATATTTTGTTATTTTAAGAATATACTATAGATAGAATCATACAGTATGTAACCTTCTGAGATTGGCTTTTTTCATTCAACATAATACCCCTGAGATCCATCAGTTGTTGTATGTATCAAAAGTTTATTACCCTTTATTACTTAATAGTATTCATTGAATGAAAACTATTTACTTTGCTTACCTGCCTCTATAGCTTTTTCTAGCTTCCTATGCTTCCTCTACTATAATAATCCAGTGATTCTCAAAATATGGTGGTTACCCTCAACTGGGAATGATGATTAAAAATTCTGAACCCCATGTCAGATCCATTCAATCTGAGTATCTGTGGGTAAGGACTAGGGCTACAATATCCATAATTCAAACACAACAGTGCAGTGTAATAATGGTTACTTTTTAGCCACGTTAAGCTAGAAACCAATGTGGCCACTATTTAAATTAAAAATGGTGATGGTTAAATAGCATTCTAATTATGAAACCCATTCTCCAGAGGCAATTAGTTGTAGTGATTGACGTTAGACACTTTGCTAATTAGAGCAATAAATGTCATATTTTTTTTTGAAAATGGGTGGCTTCTGACATAGTACTGGTGCTGAGGGAGCAGAAGGCAAGCTGGGGACAAAGCACAAGCGGACATCCTGCAACCCCCTACCCCAACTCCTGGGTGGGATATGTGTGACATTCCTCCAGGAAAGTTCCAACTATCTTAATATTAATGCTTTGCTAGAGGGAAAAACCACCTTAGCTTGATAATAGTCAGGCCTCCAGTAACCTGAAGGGTCTTCTTTAGCATAGGAAAGTCCTTTTGGACACCTCCCTTTTTCCTTACCTCTCCCAACTCCCAAGTATATAATCAGCCATTCCTCATAATGCCAGGGCAGCAGCTTTTTGTCCCCATGCTTTAATAAAATCACCTTTTTGCACAAAGAGGTCTCAGGAATCCTTTCTCACCAACATCCCAAAACTATGTCAGTGGCATGGTAGAAATGGGTTTCCACTGGTGAAATGGAAGGTACTAATATTTCAGAAACATCCTCCACCCTTACATGAACACGATATAAGTATCTGACTATGTCTGTAGCCTTTACCCTTACCTATGCATTGAACCAGAGGGCTCTGATGAGAGAATCCTACCTTAGGGTACTTGCGTCTGCCAGCTCAGTTGAAGCTTTCATGCAGAACAGCAGAAAGAGGAGCCCCTAAAAGACACAGCCCCTAAAGTGTGAAAGTACTTTCTATCCTGTTCACTCATCAGAACATAAGGCAGTATCTGGTACTGAACTACTGAACTGGCCCTCAGTAAACATCTAGTGAATTTTAAAAACATATTCTGTTCTTCTGCACTTTCCTAGTGTTGACTAGCGTCACTAAACCAATTAATCCATACCTAGTAGAATTCAAGGCCTTTAGCAGACAAATACTTTCCTTAGGATCAAGATATTTGACCCAGGGGGGCGGAGCAAGATGGCAGAGGAATAGGAGACCTGGATTTCGTCTGGTCTCAGGAAGTCAGCTGAATAGGGATCAAACCATTCTCAACACCTACGAGCTCAACAGGAGACCGAAGAAGAGAGTAGCAACAACTCTCTGAACAGAGAAGCGACCACTTACTGGATGGAAGGACGTGCGGAGAAGTGAATCCGAGGAGATATTCGGGAGGGTAGACGGCGGGGGAGGGGGCCTCCGTCGGCCGCTTCTGGCAAGTGATAGAGCCGCGGAGCACAAAATCGGAACTTTTAGAAGCCGGCTCCGCTGAGGGACGTCGCTCCAGTGGCTAAGCGGGGGGTGGAACCCTTGCGGGACAGTGTGGTCTCAGGACCCTCAGGGTCACAGAAAGACCGGGGATGACTGAGTGCGCCAGAGCTCCCAGGTATTGGAGCAGGGAAGCCGGCTGCAGAGACGGAGCCAAGTCGCGGGCTCTCAGCTCGGGGTTGCCATAAACTGTGATCCGCGGCACAGTCGGGCCACTGCTCCTCCAGCAGGGACCCAACAAGCAGCAGATCCGGGGAGACTCCCCTCCCTCCCCCAGGAGGAGCGGCGCGGGAGCACACCGCAGGGATCTGCTGGGTTTGGAGACTCCACACGGGGTTGAGTGCGAGAGATAGAAACGCTCAGTCACAGGCCGGGTGAGCACGCAGTGCGGCCGGAGACCAGGGAGACGGGAGTGACTGCTTTTCTCTGTGGGCGCACTGAGGAGCGGGGCCCCGAGTTCTCAGCTCCTCCGGGTGGAGATTGGGAGGCCACCATTTTCACTCTGGTCCTCCAAAGCTGTACCAGAGCTTGCAGGGAAAAAAAGCTCCCGAGAGCAAACCCGAGCAGCGTGCTTATCCCGAACTGACAAGGGCGGGGCAATTCGGCCTCCGGCAAAGACATTTGGGAACCACGGCAACAGGCCCCTCCCCCAGAAGATCAGCACGAACAGCCAGCAAGCCAAGACCAAGTTTACCGATCAAGAAGAACAGGAGAACTCCAGCGCTAGGGAAATACTGCACATAGAATTCATGGCTTTTTTTACCATGATTCATTAGTTATTCAAAGTTAATTTTCTTAACTGTTTTTTTTAATTTATCTTTTTTCCTTTTTCAACCAACATCTTTATCAATCCCTTTTTTAAAAAAAATTTTATTTTTAATTTTTAGAGTCATATTTTATTCCTTCATAGTAGGTACCCTTATTTTTGGCATATATATATAAGTTGTTCTCTCTTTAAAATTTTGAGATACAGTTTCTTCTAACAGATCAAAATATACCCAAATAACTGGTGTATGGCTTTGTTCTAGTCTCCTGCCTGATCACATTCTCTCCCTTTTTTTTTCTTTTTTTTTAAAATCTTCTTCTTTCTTTCTTCAGACAACTTCTTATCTTATCAATTCCTTTTATAAAATCTTTTATAAGTTTCATCTTTACAGTCATCTTCCATCCCTTCATTATATCAACCCTTATTTTGTACATATATAAGTCTTTCTTCCTTTAAAATTTTAGGAGGCACTTTTTTCTAACAGACCAAAATACGCCCAAAATCTAGTGTGTGGCATTGATCTATGCACTAGCCTGATCATATTTGATAATTTTCAGCTGTTTTTTGTATTGTTCTGTTTTTGTTTTTATCTTTTTCTTTTTTTTTCTTTTCTTTCTTCTTGCTTTTATCTTTCTTTTTTCTTTCTTTCCCAATCTTTTCCCTTGGTTTCAGATCTTTTCTGATCTGTATAGAGTATATTTGCTGAGGACGTTGTTAACTTGTTAGCATATTGTTCTCTCATTCATCTATTCTCCTCTGGACAAAATAACAAGACAGAAAAAATCACTATGCAAAAAGAATAAGAGGTAGTACCGTCAGCCAGGGACCTACTCAAAACAGACATTAGTATGATGTCAGACCTAGAGTTCAGAATCATGACTTTAAAGATACTAGCTGGGCTTGAAAAGAGCATGGAAGTTATTAGAGAAACCCTTTCTGGAGAAATAAAAGAACTAAAATCTAACCAAGTCAAAATCAAAAAGGCTATTGATGAGGTGCAATCAAAAATGGGGGCACTAACTGCTAGGATAAATGAGGCAGAAGAGAGAATCAGCGATATAGAAGACCAAATGATGGAAAATAAAGAGGCTGAGAAAAAGAGAGAGAAACAACTACAGGATCACGAGGGCAGAATGCGAGAGATAAGCAATACGATAAGATGAAACATTAGAATAATTGGATTCCCAGAAGAAGAAGAAAGAGAGGGGCAGAATGTATATTGGAGCAAATAATAGCAGAGAACTTCCCTAATGTGAGGAAGGAAACAGGCATCAAAATCCAGGAGGCACAGAGAACCCCTCTCAAAATCAATAAAAATAGGTCAACACCCCGACATCTAATAGTAAAACTTACGAGTCTCAGAGACAAAGGGAAAATCCTGAAAGCAGCTCAGGAGAAGAGATATGTAATCTACAATGGTAGAAATATTAGACTGGCAACAGACCTATCCACAGAGACCTGGCAGGCCAGAAAGGACTGGCATGGTATCTTCAGAGCACTAAACGAAAAAATATGCAGTCAAGAATCCTATATCCAGCTAGGCTCTCATTGAAAATAGAAAGAAAGATAAAAAGCTTCCAGGACAAACAAAAACTAAAGGACTTTGCAAACACGAAACCAGCCGTACAAGAAATTTTGAAAGGGGTCCTCTAAGCAAAGAGAGAGCCTAAAAGCACCATAGATCAGAAAGGAACACAGACAATATACAGTCACAGTCACCTTACAGGCAATACAATGGCACTAAATTCATACCTTCAATAGTTACCCTGAATGTAAATGGGCTAAATGCCCCAATCAAAAGACACAGGCTATCAGATTGGATTAAAAAACAAGACCCATCCATATGCTGTCTGCAAGAGACTCATTTTAGACCCACAGACATCCCCACATTGAAAGTGAGGGGGTGGAAAACCATTTACCATGCTAATGGACACCAAAAGAAAGCTGGGGTGGCAATCCTTATATCAGACAAACTAGATTTTAAAACACAGACTGTAATAAGAGATGAAGAAGGACACGATATCCTACTTAAAGGGTCTATCCAACAAGAAGATCTAACAATTGTAAATATCTATGCCCCTAACATGGGAGCAGTCAATTATATAAGGCAATTAATAACAAAAGCGAAGAAACACATTGACAACAATACAATAATAGTGGGGGACTTTAACACCCCCCTGACGGAAATGGACAGATCATCTAAGCAAAAGATCAACAAGGAAATAAAGACTTTAAATGACACACTGGACCAAATGGACTTCACAGACATATTCAGAACATTCCATCCCAAAGCAACGGAATACACATTCTTCTCTAGTGCCCATGGAACATTCTCCAGAATTGATCACATCCTAGGTCACAAATCAGGTCTCAAGCAATACCAAAAGACTGGGATCATTCCGTGCATATTTTCAGACCACAATGCTTTGAAACTAGAACTTAATCACAAGGGGAAAGTCGGAAAGAACTCAAATACATGGAGGCTAAAGAGCATCCTACTAAAGAATGAATGGGTCAATCATGAAATTAAAGAATTTAAAAAATTCATGGAAACCAATGAAAATGACAACACAACTGTTCAAAATCTTTGGTATACAGCAAAGGCAGTCCTGAGAGGAAAGTATAGAGCAATACAAGCCTTTCTCAAGAAACAAGAAAGGTCTCAAATACACAACCTAACCCTACACCTAAAGGAGCTGGAGAAATCACAGCAAATAAAGCCTAAACCCAGCAGGAGAAGAGAAATAATAAAGATCAGAGAAGAAATCAATGAAATAGAAACCAAAAGAACAGTAGAACAGATCAACGAAACTAGGAACTGGTTCTTTGAAAGAATTAACAGGATTGATAAACCCCTGGCCAGACTGATCAAAAAGAAAAGAGAAATGACCCAAATCAACAAAATCATGAATGAAAGAGGAGAGATCACAACCAACACCAAAGAAATACAAACAATTATAAGAACATATTATGAGCAACTGTATGCCAGCAAATTAGATCACCTGGAAGAAATGGGTGCATTCCTAGAGATGTATCAACTACCAAAATTGAACCAGGAAGAAATAGAAAACCTGAACGGACCTATAACCACTAAGGAAATTGAAGCAGTCATCAAAAATCTCCCAACAAACAAAAGCCCAGGGCCAGATGGCTTCCCAGGGGAATTCTATCAGACATTTAAAGAAGAATTAATATCTATTCTCCTGAAACTGTTCCAAAAAATAGAAATGGAAGGAAAACTACCAAACTCATTTTATGAGGCCACCATTACCTTGATCCCAAAACCAGACAAAGACCCCATCAGAAAGGAGAATTACAGACCAATATCCTTGATGAACATGGATGCAAAAATTCTCACCAAAATACTAGCCAATAGGATCCAACAGTACATTAAAAGGATTATTCACCACGACCAAGTGGGATTTATCCCTGGGCTGCAAGGCTGGTTCAACGTCCACAAATCAATCAACGTGACACACTACATTAACAAAAGAACAAGAATCATAGGATCCTCTCAATAGATGCAGAAAAAGCATTTGGCAAAGTACAGCATCCTTTCTTGATCAAAACTCTTCAGAGTATAGGGATAGAGGGTACATACCTCAATATCATAAAAGCCATCTATGAAAAACCTACAGTGAATATCATTCTCAATGGGGAAAAGCTGAGAGCTTTTCCCCTAAGGTCAGGAACGCGGCAGGGATGTCCACTATGACCACTGCTATTCAACATAGTATTAGAAGTCCTAGCCACAGCAATCAGACAACAAAAAGAAATCAAAGGCATCCAAATCAGCAAAGAGGAAGTCAAACTCTCACTCTTTGCAGATGATATGATACTGTATGTGGAAAACACAAAAGACTCCACCCCAAAACTGCTAGAACTCATACAGGAATTCAGTCAAGTAGCAGGATATAAAATCAATGCACAGAAATCAGTGGCATTCCTATACACCAACAACAAGACAGAAGAGAGACATATCAAGGAGTTGATCTCATTTACAATTGCACGCAAAACCATAAGATACCTAGGAATAAATCTAACCAAAGAGGCAAAGTATCTGTACTCAGAAAACTATAAAATACTCATGAAAGAAACTGAAGAAGACACAAAGAAATGGAAAAATGTTCCATGCTCATGGATTGGAAGAACAAACATCGTGAAGATGTCAGTGCTACCTAGAGCAATCTACACATTCAATGCAATCCCCATCAAAATACCATCCACTTTTTTCAAAGAAATGGAACAAATAATCCTACAATTTGTATGGAACCAAAAGAGACCCCGAATAGCCAGAGGGATATTGAAAAAGAAAAGCAAAGCTGGTGGCATCACAATTCCGGACTTCCAGCTCTATTACAAAGTTGTCATCATCAAGACAGTATGGTACTGGCACAAAAACAGACACATAGATCAATGGAACAGAATCGAGAGCCCAGAAATGGACCCTCAATTCTATGGTCAACTCATCTCTGACAAAGCGGGAAAGAATGTCCAATGGCAAAAAGACAGTCTCTTCAACAAATGGTGTTGGAATAATTGGACAGCCACATGCAGAAGAATGAAACTGGACCATTTCCTTACACCACACACAAAAATAGACTCCAAATGGTTGAAAGACCTAAACGTGAGACAGGAGTCCATCAAAATCCTAAAGGAGAACACAGGCAGCAACCTCTTCGACCTCAGCCACAGCAACTTCTTCCTAGAAACATCGCCAAAGGCAAGGGAAGCCAGGGCAAAAATGAACTATTGGGATTTCATCAAGATAAAAAGCTTTTGCACAGCCAAAGAAACAGTCCACAAAACCAAAAGACAACCGACAGAATGGGAGAAAATATTTGCAAATGACATATCAGATAAAGGGGTAGTATCCAAAATCTATGAAGAACTTATCCAACTCAACACCCAAAGAACAAATGATCCATCAAGAAATGGGCAGAAGACATGAACAGACATTTTTCCAAAGAAGACATCCAAATGGCCAACAGACACATGAAAAAGTGCTCAACATTGCTCAGCATCAAGGAAATCCAAATCAAAACCTCAATGAGATACCACCTCACACCCGTCAGAATGGCTAAAATTAACAAGTCGGGAAAGGACAGATGTTGGCGGGGATGTGGAGAAAGAGGAACCCTCCTACACTGTTGGTGGGAATGCAAGCTGGTGCAACCACTCTGGAAAACACTATGGAGGTTCCTCAAACAGTTGAAAATAGAGCTACCGTACGATCCAGCAATTGCACTACTGGGTATTTACCCCAAAGATACAAATGTAGGGATCCGAAGGGGTACGTGTACCCCAATGTTTATAGCAGCAATGTCCACAATAGCCAAACTGTGGAAAGAGCCAAGATGTCTATCGACAGATGAATGGATAAAGAAGAAGTGGTATATATACACAATGGAATATTATGCAGCCATCAAAAGGAATGAGATCTTGCCATTTGCAACAATGTGGATGGAACTGGAGGGTGTTATGCTGAGTGAAATAAGTCAATCAGAGAAAGACATGTATCATATGACCTCACTGATATGAGGAATTCTTAATCTCAGGAAACAAATTGAGGGTTGCTGGAGTGGTGGGGGGTGGGAGGGATGGGGTGGCTGGGTGATAGACATTGGGGAGGGTATGTGCTATGGTGAGCGCTCTGAATTGTGCAAGACTGTTGAATCACAGATCTGTACTTCTGAAACAAATAATGCAACACATGTTCAGAAAAAAGATAAAGAAGAAGATAGCAAGAGGGGAAGAATGAAGGGGAGTAAGTCAGAGGGGGAGACGAACCATGAGAGACAATGGACTCTGAAAAACAAACTGAGGGTTCTAGAGGGGAGGGGGTGGGGAGATGGGTTAGCCTGGTGATGGGTATTAAAGAGGGCACGTTCTGCGTGGAGCACTGGGTGTTATGCACAAACAATGAATCATGGAACACATCAAAAACTAATGATGTAATGTATGGTGATTAACATAACAATAAAAAATTATTTTAAAAAATAATAAAAAATAAATAAATAAAAAATGCAGGGGTACCTGGGTGGCTCAGTCGGTTCAGCGTCTGCCTTCAGCACAGGTCATGATCCCAGTGTCCTGGGATCGAGCCCCACATCAGGTTCCCTGCTCAGTGGGGAGCCTGCTTCTCCCTCTCCTTCTGCTGCTCCCCCTTTTTGTGCTCTCTCGCTGTCAAATAAATAAAACCTTAAAACAAAATCAAAAGTTCATGCTAAGAGAGGTGACACGTAGGAGGTTCAAATGTATGCCATTCCATGAATATTAATCAACAAGGGGAAGCAATGACCCAATGCAAGCAATGTGGTGATAATGTGGCTACCACAGGACTACAAAGCACAGCAAAAACACTGTAGTACTGCTTTTGTAATATATTTTAATTAAGGTGCTTTGTTATGGGGGAAAAAACAAAAATAATTGGGGAATATCACTGATTCTCACTAAGTTGGTATTTTTATTCATGTATGTACTTGGGTGACACAGTAGAAATGATTTGGTATTATGCTCCCCTGAATGCTACCTCTTCTCAAAGACAGCAGCCATCTTCACCCTATCATGTTAAAAGTGAAATTCATATGGAAGGGAGGAAGAAAAAAACGAGAATAAATTATTACAATTTTTATTTATGATAGCCCTGTCCTTCTGATCTTATCAGACCTATCTTTTGATGTGTTTCTTGGGTTTACAAATAATTACAGTGGCTCTCATTTTTAGATGAAAAGACAAATGATAGCAAGGATTTTACCAATGGTCAAGAAAAAAATTCCACAATAGGTGCAATCAATGAAAACAGTCTATTCGTTGGTTTCCCTTTTCTTTTTTAAGATTTTATTTATTTATTTGACAGACAGCAAGAGCAGGAGCACAAGCAGGGGGAGCGGGAGAGGGAGAAGCAGGCTTCCTGCCGAGCAGGGAGCCCGATGCGGGGCTCGACCCCAGGACCCTGGGACCATGACCCGAGCCGAAGGCAGACGCTCAATGACTGAGCCACCCAGGCGCCCCAGTTTCCCTTTTCTTTCATCATTTCCAGGATTATCCTCATTTCAACTACATAATTATTTAGTTATTCCTGCAAGCCTTTTTCCCTCCCCTTGTACCAAACTGTGTAACCAGTAGAGCTGTTTGCACATTAAGTCATTTTGGTATAAAGTCAAAGGATCGAGACTGGCTCAGCTCTTTAAGTCTTTTTATAAAACCAGAACTTGACCTGTAAAAATGCATCTGAGACTAGCATAATCATTATAAACTATTAATAATCTGGATTCTATATGGAACTCACAGGATAGGGCTTAGTCCAGAAAGGAAATAGCAGATATTAAATTTAAAAATGTTGATAAATAGGGCGCCTGGGTGGCTCAGTCGTTGAGCGTCTGCCTTCGGCTCGGGTCATGGTCCCGGGGTCCTGGGATCGAGCCCCGCATAGGGCTCCCCTGCTCGGCGGGAAGCCTGCTTCTCCCTCTCCCACTCCCCCTGCTTGTGTTCCTGCTCTTGCTATCTGTCAAATAAATAAATAAAATCTTTTAAAAAAATGTTGATAAATGAGAAGTCTTAGTTTTCGTATTAAATTTCTCAATGAAACAAACAAAACTGACAATAACAGGAAAGGAAGGAGGTAATGAGATCATATACATGCAGAAATTATTTAATTGCTTTAATACTTTAAAAAAATTCAAGAAAAATCTTGTTCTGGTTAATTTCTGTACCCTGAGCTCTCATCTCCCATCTCCCTGGTGTTGAAATTAACCTTTTGAGTCCAATCTCCATTATAAACTTTTCATATGCCTACATCCACTTCTGAAAGCTAGCCTTTGGGCTCTGATAACAGAAGGATAGCTACCTTTTATCAAGCTCTTGCCATAGGCTGGGCAGATTTAACAGCTTAATAGGAATTAGGATTATCCTATCTTCATACCAGCCACTGAGTTTTTTTTCTAATTTATTTAAATTCAATTTAGTTAACATATACTTATTATTAGTTTCAGGGGTAGAATTTAGTGATTCTTCAGTTGCATATAACACCCAGTGCTCATTACTTCAATTGCCCTCCTTAATGCCCATCACCCAATTACCCCAACCCCCACACACCTTCCCTCCAGCAAACCTTAGTTTGTTTCCTATTGTTAAGAGTCTCTCATGGTTTGTCTCCCTCTCAGTTTTTATCTTATTTTTATTACCCTTCCCCTAGGATCCTGTTTTCTTCCTTAAATTCCACATATGACTGAAATCATATTGTATTTGTCTCTCTCTGACTGACTTATTTTGCTTAGCATAATACCTTCTATTTCCATCCACATCATTGCAAAAGGCCAAGATTTCATTCTTTTTGATGGCTAAGTAATATTCCATTATATACATATACCACTTCTTTATCCATTCACCTCTCAATGGACATCTTGGCTCTTTCCATATTTTAGCTATTGTGGACATTGCTGCTATATACATCGGTGTACACATGACCCTTCAAATCACTATGTTGCTGATTTGGATGCCTTTTATTTTTTTGTTGTCTGATTGCTGAGGCTACAACTTCAACATAGTACATAGTACTATGTTGAACAACAGTGGTGAGAGTGGACATCTGTGTCATGTTCCTGACCTTAGGGGAAAAGTTCTCAGTTTTTCCCTGTTGAAAATGATATTTGCTATGGGTCTTTTGTATATGGCTTTTATGATACTGAGGTATGTTCCCTCTATCCTTACACAGCAGAGAGTTTTTATCCAAAGGAATGCTGTGTTTTGTCAAAGCTTTTTCTGCACCAGTTGAGAGGATCACATGATTCTTGTCCTTTCTTCTTTAATGTGGTGTATCACACTGATTGATTTGCAGATGTTGAGCAACCCCTGAAGCCCAGGAATAAATACCACTTGGTCGTGGTGAATAATCCTTTTAACATACAATTGGATGCTATTAGCTAGTATCTTGGTGAGAATTTTTGCATCCATGTTCATCAGGGCTATTGGTCTGTAATTCTTTTTAGTGGGGTCTTTGGTTTTGTGATCAAGATAATGCTGGCCTCATAAGAACAAGTTTGGAAGTTTTCCTTCCATTTCTGTTTTTTGGAACAGTTTCAGAAGAATGGGTATTATTTCTTCTTTAAGTGTTTGAGAGAATTCCCCTGGGAAGCCCTCTGGCTCTGGACTCTTGTTTGGTGGGAGATTTTGGATTACTGCTTCAATTTCTTTGCTGGTTGTGGGTCTGTTCAGCTTTTCTATTTCTTCCTGTTTCAGGTTTGGTAGTTTATAAGTTTCTAGGAATTTATCCATTTCTTTCAGATTGCCTAATGTGTTGGCAAACAATTGCTCATAATATTCTCTTAATTGTTCGGGGGCGCCTGGGTGGCTCAGTGGTTAAGCATCTGTCTTTGGCTCAGGTCATGATCCCAGGGTCCTGGGATCGAGCCCCGTGTCAGGATCCCTGCTCCACGGGAAGCCTGTTCTCCCTCTCCCACTCCCCCGCTTGTGTTCCCTCTCTCGCTGTGTCTCTCTGTCAAATAAATAAATAAAATAAAAAAATAAAATCTTTAAAAAAAATTGTTCTCTTAATTGTATTTCTTCGGTGTTGGTTTTGATCTCTCCTCTTTCATTCATGACTTTATTTGGGTCATTTCTCTTTTCTTTTTGGTAAGTCTGGCTAGGGATTTATCAATTTTATTAATTCTTTCAAAGAACAAGCTCCTAGTTTCATTGATCTGTTCTACTGTTTTTCTTTATTTCTGTATCATTGATTTCTGCTCCAATCTTTATTTCTCTTCTCCTGTTGGATTTAGGCTTTACTTGCTGTTCTTTTTCCAGCTCCTTTAGGTGTGAGATGAGGTTGTGTATTTGAGAATTTTCCTGCTTCTTGAGGAAGGCCTGTATTGCTACATACTTCCCTTGTTGGATTGCCTTTGCTGCATCCCAAAGGTTCTGAATCATCGTGTTTTCATTTTCATTTACTTCCATGTATGTTTTTAATTCTTCTTTAATTTCCTGGTTGACCAATTCATTCTTTAGTAAGATGTTCTTTAACTTCCATGCATTTGTGGTCCTTCCAAATATTTTCTTGTGATTGACTTCAAGTTTTATAGCATTGTGGTCTGAAACTATGCACGGTATGATCTCAATCTTTTTGTACCAGTTGAGTCCTGTTTGTCACCCAGTATGTGATCTACTCAGGAGAATGTTCCATGTGCACCCGAGAAGAATGTGTATTCTTGTATTCTGCCGTTTTAGGATGAAATACTCTGAATATATCTGTTAAGTTCATCTGATCCAGTGTGTCATTCAAAGTCCTTGTTTCCTTGTTGATGTGCTTAGATGATCTGTCCATTGCTGTGAGAGGGGTGTTAAAGTTCCCTGCTGTTATTGTATTATTATCAACTGTGTTTCTTTAATTTTGTTATTAGTTGTTTTATATATTTGGCTGCTCCCAAGTTAGAGGTATAAATATTTACAATTGTTAGATCTTCTTGTTGGACCCTTTTATTATGATGTAGTGTCCTTCTTCATCTCTTATTATAGTCTGGTTTAAAATCTAGTTTGCTCGGTACAAGGATGGCTACTCCAGCTTTGTTTTGCTGTCCAATAGCATGATACGTGGTTCTCCACACCCTCACTTTCAATCTGGAGGTGTCTTTGAATCTAAAATGAATCTCTGGTAAGCAGCATATCGATGCATCTTGTTTTTTTATCCATTCTGATACCCTATGTCTTTTGATTGGAGTCCATTTACATTCAGGGTAATTATTGAAAGATATGAATTTAGTGCCATTGTATCACCTGTAAAGTCACTCTTCCTGTAGATTGTCTCTGTTCCTTTCTGGTCTTTATTATTTTGCACTCTCTCTCTCTGTTCAAGAATCCCCTTTAATATTTCTTGCAGAGCTGTTTAGTTTTTGTTTGTCCTGAAAACTCTATCTCTCCTTCTATTCTGAATGATGGCCTTGCTGGATTAAGTATTCTTGGCTGCATATTTTTCCCATTTAGCACATTGAATATATCATGCCCGGCCTTTCTGGACTGCCAGGTCTCTGTTGACAGGTCTGCTGCCAGTCTTATATGTCTACCCTTGTAGGTTAAGGACCTCTTGTCCAAGGTGCTTTCAGGATTTTCTCTTTATCTTTGAAATTTGCAAGCTTCACTATAATAATTCGAGATTTTTTTTGTTGATTTTGAGGGTTGGAGGAGGTTCTCTGTGCCTCCTGGACTTAAATGCCTGCTTCCTTCCGCAGCTTAGGGAAGTTCTCAGCTATAATTTGTTCAAACAAACTTCTGCCCCTCTCTCCTGCTCCTTATCTTCTGGGACCCCTATTATATGGATATTATTTTGCTTAATGGAATGGCTGAATTCTCTAAGTCTCCTTTTGTGATCTAACAGTTTTCTTCCCCTCTTCTTTTCACCTTCCCTATTTTCCATCATTTTATCTTCTATGTCACTGATTCTCCCTTCTGTTTCATTCATCCTCGTTTTTATGGCTTCCACTTAGGACTGCATCTTGGTAATAGCATTTTTAATTTTGGCCTGACTAGATTTTAGTTCTTTTATCTCTACAGTAAGGGATTCTCTATTGTCTTCTATGCCTTTTTCAAGCCCAGCTAGTATCTTAATAATCATTTTAAATTCTAGTTCAGACATCTTACTTCTATCTGTATTGATTAAATCCCTGGAAGTGAGTACTACCTTCTGTTCTTTCTCTTGGGGTGAATTTCTCTGTCTTGTCATTCCGTCTAGAAAAGGAAGGAAAGAAGAAAAAGAAAAAAGAAACAATAGGGCGCCTGGGTGGCTCAGTAGTTAAGTGTCTGCCTTCAGCTCAGGTCAGGATCCCAGGGTCCTGGGATCGAGTCCCATATCGGGCTCCCTGCTCGGCAGGAAGCCTGCTTCTCCCTCTCCCACTCCCCCTGCTTGTGTTCCTGCTCTCGCTATCTCTCTCTCTCTCTCTCTCTGTCAAATAAAATCTTTAAAAAAAAAAAAACAATAAAAACAACAACAAAAACTTCAGGAAGTGTTTCCGGTGTATGCCGTGTACACTCTGCTATTGCGTTTTGGCTGGTTTTTCCACTGGTCTGTCCCCTACAGAGTTCCTCCTTGCTTGCAGTGGGGAGTGTCTGGACCTTGAACTGGTGTGGTAAGCCTGGAAAAGAAAAAAGAAAAGGGAAGAGGAAAAAAAAAAAAAGCCTGATCCAAGAGAAAAGAAAAAGTAAGAAAAATGCAAACAAACAAACAAAAAACTATAAGCCTATTTCCAAAGAATAAGAAAGAAAGAAGAAAAAGGAAAGAAGAGAAAAAAAATAAGAAGCCTGATCCAAGAAATAAGGAAACAAACAAATGAACAAAAAATTATAAGCCTGAAACCAAATAAAAGAGGAGAAAAGAAAAAAGAAAACAATGTATGTATAAAAGATAAAAAATAAAAAATGAGAAATAAAAAAATAAAAAATGTAAAAATGTAAAAAAATTAAGAAAAAAAAAAAAAGAAGGAAGCCTGGTCCTATTTCCAGCAGATTCTGACGTTTTGGAGCATTGTTTAATCAGTAGATTTGGTACATGCGGCGGCCTGAGCTGGTCTTCTGAGGGAGAGGCCTGCTGGGCTGGCTCCCAAGCTGACTTGCCCTTGTAAAGATGCCCCTGCCAGGTGAAGGGGAGCAGGGTTTAATGAAGGGGACTCCAGCCTCCACTGGAGATGCTGTGTTTCTCTGAAGTCCAACTGTGCTGTGGGGGCAGGGGGGTAGGGGAAGAGGAAGAATATGGTGTCACCCAGCCCTCTCTTCCCAGGGAGCAGAACTACCAGCCACCGCTGTTCAGGAGGCCCTCTCAGAAAAGTGACCAATCTCCTGTGGCCCCGGCTTTCATCAGTTCCTTGCCCTTCACCTGTCTGTTCATGGGCCATCAGCACACCTGGCACCACTAATCTCCTGTATTTTATCTCTGGCTGGTGGCTGGGATTCAAAACTCCAAGTTTTAAAAGGCCTGGCAAGGTGCAGGCCCACTCCCCAGCCCCGGAGGAGGGCCTTGCGGCGTGCCCAGCACTGTCCTGTCCCAGAAAAGCAGTGGCACAGAGGCAGACACTGAGAAGCAGCAGCCCAGTTGTCTGTAATCTGCCCAAGTCTCTGCTCTCTGCTCAGTTCTGCCACCGAAAAGCAGCCGCTCTGCCTGCACACAGAGGTTTAAGCCTATTGTGGCTTACAGTGAAAATTTAAGAGATTTTTCTGCCCCCTGCACACACCTCTGACCCTGTTGTTGAGCACTGCTCAATGGCTCCCACTGGCCTTTTGTCCTTGGAGAGGCAAAATACGCTCTTCCAAATGTAATCCGGGAGGGGGGGTGATCTTTCCCAGGGTGACTCGGGGGAACTCCTCACTGCGGCTTATTGTGCAGTTCCTACCCACTGTGCTCTCTCCCACTTTCTCCCTCTCCCTGACTCTGCTCCACAAAAAGGGTTCCCTCCCCTTCACGGCCATGAGGCTTTCCTCTCCAAGTCACAGCTCCAAACCTCACATCTACCACATTCTCTCCCTCCAACTGTGTAGATTGTTTCCTTAGTCCTCAGATCATCCTCCTAGTTGTTCAAAATAGTTGGATATTGATCTAGCTGTGATTGAAGGATGAGGAAAGTTCAGGGTAACCCTACTACTCCACCATCTTAACTCTGCCTCCACACCAGCTACTTTGAATGGCGTCCTTAGTCTCATTTTATAGCTGAGACAGAGGGACTAACATGGATTTAGTTAAGAAAGTTGATCAAGGCCCCAGGGTTATTAAAGTAGCTGACTAGGGATTAAGGAGACCAGATTGGTAGGGTGTGAGCACTAAATGGCCACTGAAACCACATGCACAGGTTATAAAACCTCATATTCTCAAATGTTAGAGAGCTACAGGGAGTCACTCCAAGAATCACAGCTATGGAACTGTTTATTTTGTTTGTTTAAAATAAACTTTTGTGAATTAAAATTTGTTTCTGCTCTGAAAAAAGTAATCTCTTAATCAGAGGTTTCCAAAATGTGTCTGCCACCTTTCCACTGAGTTTTCAACCTTTCTCAGTTGTATCTAGCATCCAAGCAGCTTAGAGTTAAGGGCTGTGAGTACAGGTTCTGATGCAATTCTCTCATTGTAAATGGGGGAGGATATTAGTACCTGCCTCGCTGGAGGTTTTAAAGACTAAGAGAAATAATATATTTCACCCACTAAGCAATAATGTACCCAACCCATGCAGTTATAATAGGTACAATTCTAAGAACTTTACATGGAATAACTCCTTCATACTCAAAGTAACCCTATAAGGAAGGTACTCTTAGGATCCTCATTTTACAGACAAGAAGGTAAGGCCAAGAGGGTTTAACAAACTTGCCAAAGACACAGAGCTGGTATCAGAGCCAGGATTCTAACCCTGAGTTCATGCTCCAAACCATGACACTGTACAGCCCCTACTATGCCCACAATGAGGGTTTAATAAAATGTTAGCTCTCTAGACAGCTCACTTGAGGCTCACTGAGGAGAGGCCTTACTCACTTAATCACCAAAGCATAAAGAAGTGAGTCTGGTTTGCAGAGTCTTCTCCACAGCATCAGAAGACAGTACTTTTGTTGCTGGGCAGTTGTAGGTGCAGAGCCAATCCACCAAGGCTGGCCTGAAACCAGCTCTGTAAGCGTCCCAAGGGAGCAGTGTGGTTGCAGTGGGAACTCCATGGCCAAGAGCTCAGTTTTCTAGTCCTGGCTCTGCCACACGTTTTCTGTGTGACCCTGATCGCAGCATTGAGCTCGTATCACTTCAGTTCTGTGTGACCCTGATCGCAGCATTGAGCTCGTATCACTTCAGTTCTGTGTGACCCTGATCGCAGCATTGAGCTCGTATCACTTCAGTTCTGTGTGACCCTGATCGCAGCATTGAGCTCGTATCACTTCAGTTCTGTGTGACCCTGATCGCAGCATTGAGCTCGTATCACTTCAGTTCTGTGTGACCCTGATCGCAGCATTGAGCTCGTATCACTTCAGTTCTGTGTGACCCTGATCGCAGCATTGAGCTCGTATCACTTCAGTTCTGTGTGACCCTGATCGCAGCATTGAGCTCGTATCACTTCAGTTCTGTGTGACCCTGATCGCAGCATTGAGCTCGTATCACTTCAGTTCTGTGTGACCCTGATCGCAGCATTGAACTCGTATCACTTCAGTTTCTCTTCTGTAAACCAAGGGTAAAGGACAGAAGGATTGGAAAGGCTCTGAAATTCCAGGATTCTAGGACACAGTCTGAATAAGTGCCCCTATTAAAATTCCAGGGCTGCAATGAGCCAGCGGACTACTCATACTTCCTGCGGTGATGAAGGCATTCAGAACTCCTTCTTTCTTAGTATTTATGGTGTACAAGAAAATGGTTTGGGGATGATGTCTCAAAAAAGGAATCTAAGGACACTGAAGACAAACATTTTTAAGTGTCATAATTTTTTTTCCAGGATAAATAGTGACTGCTGTCCATATCTAGTGCTAGTTGATTTCCAACAAAATTCCCCTTGGCCACAAAAGACCTGAGATATTCTGTGCTTCCAAAGGACAAAAATGAATAGGGAATCTCAAGAGTATTCTTCCTAAAGAACATGACAATTTAATTGGCCATGTATGAATTATCTATTTGGGAAAGTAGTGACAAATAATTTTAAATCATGGACTGCCGTTCTTGCCGTCCAATTGTATTCTTGGTGCCATTAATTAGTTTTCTATTTACTGCTGTAACAAATTACCACAAATTTAGCAGCTTAAAACAATACAAATTCATTATCCGATAGTTCTGTAGGCCACCAGTTTCACTGAGCTAAGATCACAGTGTTGGCAGAGATGCATTCTTTTCCAGAGGCTCTAGGAAGAAGTTTATTTTCTTGGCTTTTCTCTGGCTTCTAGAGGCCACCCTAGTCCTCGGCTCCCAGGCCCTTCCTCCATCTTCAAAGCTAGCAGCACAGCATCTCTCTGACCCTGCTTCCACCACCACATCTTTCTCTCTCTTCTACCTCCTTCTTCTACTTTTAAGGACCCTTGTGATTACACTAGGCCCACCCAAATAACCCAGGAAATCTCCCTGTTTTAAGGTCAGCTGACTGTCAACCTTAATTCCATTTGCAACTTTAAATCCCCTTTGTCATGTAACCCAACACACTCATGGCTTCCTCGATTAGAATGTGGACATTTCTGGGGAAGGGAAGGTGCATTATTCTGCCTACCACCATCTCTTCCCTCCCTCTGTTGTCCTTCAGATGCCATGAACTCAAGGAAGGTTAATATATACAAATACTTTACAACATCAAATAGGAATTGGAAAATAAAATTACTCCTATCTTCCGCTCCCTCACTTCCTTTGAACTACAGGGTGTATGGATTCCAAAGTCAAATAAGGATCATGTTTACATTGGTTGTCATTGCCCATTATTTGCTCACTTGCTCTATAGTATTTACATAGAAATTTGACATTTGACAAGATTTTCTTTAACTTTTTTTTGTGTGTGTGGGTAAAGTGATCAGTTTGTTATGTTTTGTAGTACTTAGGACATAATGATGTCATCCCAGCCAACAACCCAGCCCCGAATGTATGAAACCATCCTCACTCCTTATCCACCAAACAACATCATGGCTCCCAGGTCTCAACAAACCACGGGTTTCACACACCTGGGAAACCAAGCTCAGGGTGGTCAGCCTTCCCTCTTCGGGTCTCCAAGAATCATCACCAACAGTCAGCAAGACCAGGGAAACACACAGGTGGTAATCCCAGCTACAGAAACAGCAACCATAAACTTCGCAGAAGAAGCAAAGATATTAGGGGTAAGTCTAATTACTATGAGAATTTTAATTTTGCATTCGCAAGGTTATACTGTACTTGTAAGTTATAGGTGGAGAAAAGTTTATGATCTCATGACCTATATTCAATCATTAAAAAGTTCTGAATGTCACTCTGGAAACTGTGTCCCTTTAAAGCAGAAATAATTCATCTGCATACAGACTTTACCCTGAGTTCACTTTATTTTAGATTCAAGAAAGACCCTAACAGGTGACAAAGGACTCTTCCTAGCAGGATGATTCAGTGACGCTGACATTATGGAAACACCACCACTTCTAGCTTGATCTCACTTCTGCAAAGGACACTTTGGGCACCCTCAATCCTGTCTCAGTAGTGCAAGCCTGGTATTTGTATATAGGTGAATTCTCATTAAAATGAACATTGACAGCTGCCTTAAAAACAGAAACAACTATAAATGGGCAGTCTGGGGAAACTGGGAGCGGAAGAATTCATGGCCAGTCCATCTGCTGTGCCTCTCACCCAGGGCCTGTGCACACGTTATGACTTAACTGCCATGTTACTTCTACAAAGGGTGCTTTAAACACTCATAATCTTGTTTATGTAAGCATTGTCAGACATGCCCTACTTGTAGATGAAGATCCACCTGCAGAGACAGAATTGTTAGTTTTTGCTGTGCTTTCCAGGTACCTCATTCATGCCACCAACAATTCCATGACACAGTACTGTCTCTCCCTGTGTGCAGTTCTAACTTCTCTGCTAGAGCATTCAGTAAGTTATACTGAGTGCTCACTATGTACCAGAAACTCGTCCAGCCATCTTACTACCTATTTCAAGTTCTACCACTTTAGAAAAGTAAAAATAAGCATTGCCCCCTCTAGCAGGCAGATCTAGGCTGTGGGGGTGGTCCCTCAGATCCTCCTACTGGCAGAGAAAGGAAATTCCCTACTCCCACTGAGCAAAGGGACAAACTGGCATCCCACAAAGCCGACCCCACAAAGGTGTTGGGAAGACTACAGAGAACAAAACAGGCACAACCTCTGCCCTCACATAGGTTAGAATCACAGAGCTCAGACTACACACATAAAAAAGACCTAAAGTACATGATGTGTTAGAAAGTGACACATGAAAAACAAACTGAGGGTTCTAGAGGGGAGGGGGTGGGAGGATGGGTTAGCCTGGTAATGGGTATTAAAGAGGGCATGCTCTGCATGGAGCACTGGGTGTTATACACAAACAATGAATCATGGAACATTACATCAAAAACTAATGATGTAATGTATGGTGATTAACATAACAATAAAAAATTTTTTAAAAAAGGTGATACTTGATTTGGACAGAATAAAGAAGTGTAAAACGACTAATAATTAGTACCAGGCAGTGAAGGGTATGGGTAAGCCATTTCAAGTTGATCAGAGTAGGCTTTCCTTAGAAGATGACATTTGAGCAAAGACATGAGGGGAGGAGCAAGCCAGAGTCATCTGGGCAAGAGCTTCCAGGTAAAGTTGGAAAGGTCTTTAGAGGAAAACGTGTGCTGTGTTTGAAGAACAGGGAGGAGACCAGTAAAGTAGAACAGTATGATGGAGGGAGGTTGTTGCCTCAAGGACGGCAGAGGAGGGGTGGGGGCTAGACCCTGTGAGGCCTGGAGGACAGAGGCTCTGGTTTGTACTGAGTGGAGTGGGGAAACCCTGGAGCATTCTGCCTGGGAACAAAGAGGTACTCAAGAAAAGCACTTTAAAGTGAAGGATGCTGTTCTTGCAGAAGCTACTTCTTCTCCCTGAAGATTGTACACTTATGCTATCAGTAGCTCCCAGTCATAACAATGCAGGGGCCTCAGGTGGTAGGACAGGGAGCATCTGCCCCAGTTGACTCAGAACTCAAAGTGGTTCTGTGGCCAAAACTCCAGAGTGAGTTAAACAACCAAATTACTGTCTGGCCCGTAGGCAAGTTTGGTCAGTAAATGGTAGAGTCAGCGTCACACTGGGAGAAAAGTAAGCCAGTATTAATCCAATATCTAACTGCCATCAAGATGACAGCAAGGATGAGAATAAGAAGTTTGTGGCCAGATGACTGAATTGCCGCTCTAAGGAAGAGCTTGTAAAAACCAATTATAATGCCTAATGCAGGAGTCCTTCAACTGAGATCCATGACTGGCTTTAGCCCATGACACCTCTGAAGTCATATGCAAAAGTGTGGCGTGTGTATGTATGGATGTGTAAGAATAGATTTTCAAGGAGAAGATTCATAGTTTTTATTACTCTCAAAGAAATTCATTACTAAAAGAAAATTATTAATCTCTTAGCATTATTTAGGAAGCTGTGATTTTTTCCAATTCTGATTCGACTTAATATCTTAACTGTATTTAATAGGAAGTTATTGAAGAAATAAACACAGCAATATTTGTATTTGTAGTCTTCTTGGACAGATAAGATGTAAGCTTAGGAAGAAACAAATGGTAAATCTACGGTTAGCTTCTGGCCCAAACTACAAGCACTTACTTCTCACAAATCTGTTTATTCAGGATGAAAGAAGGTATTCTAAGAGGTACAAAGATGTATCCTCTGTCTTTGAGAATATGTCTTGGCCAATAAGAAAATGTTTGCATACCTGCAATTAAAAAAAATAACAATATAAATGAGTACAAAACCAAGTAATAAGATGTATAATTTACAGATAAAACAGAAATTTAGGAAGAAAAAAGATAGCTTAAATTGACTAATATAATCAAGATAACTTCATAGAAGAGCTGGAGCTGAGCCTGAGGGGAGGCCATATTTAATAGTTAAAAGACATGGGTGCTGGAATCAATTTGCTGTATTAACTTTCCAGATCTGCCGCTCAGTAATTGTTTGGACATTGCTATGGTCTGAATGACCTCCCAAAACTCCTATGTTGAAATCCTAACCCTAACAATGATAGTATTAGGGCGTGGGCCTTTAGGAGGTACTTATTAGTTCATGAAGGTGGAGCCCCCATGAATGGGCTTATGAAAGAGGTTCCTCAGAGATCCTGAGCCTTTTCCACTACGTGAGGACACAATGAGGAGGCACCGTTAGGAACCAGGGAGAGGGCTCACTAGAAGCAACCTTCATGAACTTGCAACATCCCAGCCTCCAGAACTGTGAGCAATACATTTCATTTCTGTTGTTTATAAGCTACCCAGAGGGTAGCACAGTATTTTCTTATAGCAGCCTGAGAAGACTAAAACAGACACCTCTGCGTCTCCAACCAGTCGCTGGGAAGATTACATGAAACCATAAATGTGAAGTGTTTAGAATATTATGAAATATGCAGTTAATGCCCCATAAATTCATTGATACTTCCTTCATGGATATTTTCCCCATAACTGGGATCTGCCATGCAGAGAATAGGTCCATCTGAAACAGTCATCAAAGTCACAGTTAAAGCATTTTTTTCAGAGAGTCTTTTAGAGGCTCTCAGGGGACACCAATGCATGCTTAACAAGTAGCAGCTTCTAAAGAACTCTCCTTGGGCCACTCTTACAAGCCACCCCAAATACCTCAAACAAGGCCTATGCTGAGGGCCTGGCTCCATTGTATGCCAAAATCTTCATGGCCCACGTCCTGCTGTACAGGTAGGCATGCCTAAAGGACACTCGTGCATCTTGACAGAGGATACAATAAATAAGCAGTAGCAGCAATGTCAGTAATGTCTCATTAGTGCCTGTAAACGAAGAAGCAACTTTAACATGCCTGTTTTCTTTTTTCAGGCAATCCAGATCATGATTGGATTGATGCACATTGGTTTCGGAATTATTTTAGGTTTCATGAACGTCGTTTATAGACAAGTTTTGGGATTTGCTTCCTTTGCTTTTATTAGTGGATATCCATTCTGGGGTGGCATCTCTGTGAGTAGACTGCTAGAACACCTCTCCTTCTCAGTTTATCAAGGACGGCTACCCCCAGCCTATGCACAACTCATTTTCTGATAAGCCCCGCATCAGATCAGCTGGAAAATTGATAAATAACAGCTCTGGTTGGTTATAAACAAGGGAGAGCTTCTGTCCTCCATTTTAACCTGCAGTTTAAATTCATACCCTCAAGTTTACTCTGATCAAGTAACCAACAAGCCAAAATTTTAGTTCCTGATTACATTTGAGATGGAAATGTATGCACTGGGGTGGAGAGGCAAAAGGAGGTGATGGGGAGCATGATTAAAAATATGCAAGTGATAATGACAAGAGACTGAGCTGTGAGCTCGGAGGTCATCAGAACAGGTAAGCTCACAAAAAAATGAGCTCCTTATATGCGAGAAACTAAGGAGAGAAACAAATGGAGAAGTCAAACAAAAACAATCTCTGAAAGTTACTCCAGAAAAATGCAGAAGCATGAGAGGAATTTTTGAGAGGGAAACTAGATGAACATAAATAAACCCATCTTTCCTGCAAAGAGAGAAGCTCCCAGAATTGAAGAACCCATCTTTCATAAATAAATGTGTCTGTTTCTACAGTTCATTACTACTGTTCTCTCTCTATACTGGCGTCCAAGAAACTTTCTCCTAGTCTGGTAAGTCAGAATGTTTCTACTTTTTAAACTCTTTTGAAGATTCATTAGTTGATTTGGAGAGGAAAATTGAGAAAGTGGATTCAGCAAATGCAAAGGGGAACACTTTTTCCCAAAAATATTTCTATTGACTGCCTTCATGACATGTGCGCCCCAGCATGGTCCACACAATTTGCCACTCATCAATGGAAGAGCCCCACCTTCTGACTCTTTTAATCACAAAAGTGAGAAGTGCTATAGATAAGGTTGTTTAGCTTTATCCCAAAAGCTACCTGGCTCAGTTGGGTCACACTGCATTAGGGGAAGTCCAAAGCAGAATATAGGAGCCAGGAAATACCCACCTGCCATTTCACTATCAAAGACTCTATTATTCATTTGCCATTTCTCAGTTCTGCCTTGCCTTTGTTATTTTTTATTTGCACGTATCTATTTTTACTCAGATTTGACTTTTGTTTTACAGTGTGTTAAATCATCACTAAAAGCACCAACTGGGTACACAAAAAGTTTATAAAAATAATCACTGAGACAGGTCTTTCAATTCTCTTGGTCACAGCTCTCCACCTTTTACAATTTCCTGGTCTACTTTTGAAACAGGAGAAAATGATTTGCCAAGAAATAATGACAACCAAAGCAGAAGTGGTTTCAAGATTATATTTAATCCAGCACAAGAGGAAAGAATGGAAAAATGGGAACACAGAATCTTGCTGCTCACGTTCTCCTAGCCACCAGAGACTAGAGACTAGAACAGACACTAAACTAGACACTAAACACTAGACTAGAAACTAAAGACTAGGCTAAACTAAACTGGACTAAACTAATCAGCCTAATCCCAATTAACCACTTCTGTTGTAATCAAAAAACAAACTAGAACACCCTTTTTCTTCACCATTTATGGATCCTTCCCTCTAACTGAGGTTGTCCCACCACAGAATCTGTCAAAATCTTCTTGTAGAAACAGGAAAGTTTTGTACTCTACCCATACACCTCTACCCACAAAAGCCTAATGAGTTCCTCCTTCTAAATCTGGGGTTTTTTATCTAGTCCCTAGAAAGACTTCAGGGTTTTTGTCAATTTCTAAATTTATTAGCAAAGATGCTTTTGCATACATGCTTTTCCATCTATAAAATTGGATGCTACGTAGTATTACCTCATACGGTAGTTGTAAGAGCTTCATGAGATACTGTATTTAAATAATTTAATACAGTGCCTGTCACAGAAAAATGCTCATTAATGGTTTATCTGTTGTTTTATTACTTTAAAAAGGTAATATAATTGTTATCGTGTGTGAGGCTTTTAGGCAAACCTAAGAGATGAGCTTCTGCTTTGCATTATTTACATTTTTCTACAGATTTCAGAAGTACACTACATTTAGGCTGCATACAGAATAGTTTTCATGAAAACTCAGAAAAGCAGAGGAAAAAAAGTCATTTCATCTTCAAAATTTTTTTCAAGATTTCAGAGATTAAGAACCATTACATTTAACTGATTCTTACTTCATTAATTTTTTTTCTCCTATATATGATTTATTTTTCCTGTCATCTCCATTAGATCAAAAGCAGCTTAGGAATGAACATTGTCAGTGCTTTCTTTGCCTTCATTGGAGTGATTCTGCTGTTGATAGACGTGAGCATCAGTGGCCTACCCAACCAAGACTACTGGGCAGTCGTAAGTACCCCAGACCTACCACATGCCCGTCTCCACACCCACAGGGCCAGTCTATGTTTTAACCTCTTATGACTGTACGGTAGCCCTAGTGGAAAATCCCTTTTTCTATCCCAGCCCTACTCCTGGTCATATGATCTCTAGGACTGCAGAAGAAGTAGGAGAGCTACCTCTACAGATGGACTGGGGCAGAAAGGGCATCTTTTATTGGTCTCACTGTTAATCAGGTGAACAATGGGGAAAACACTGAAAGATACCAAGATAGAATTTTCCAAAGATTTTAAATTCTACGTAAATAAGGTAGTCAAGTTATTGAGTAGTTTCATTTTAGAGTAAGAATGGGATGAGGGGAAACTGGCTGCAACAAGGACCTTTCACTTTTATTAGAGAAATTCAAAGAACCAAACAACTTCAAAATGAAACGCCTCTGAATGTTCTCAAAATAGAATCACCCATTCATTATCATATTAGGCAAAGCATGGACTCTGACAATTACCCCAAGAGCAGAGAAAGTGTACGGAAGTACTTATAAGAAGGCAAGAATATGAGGGAACTCTTTGGTAAGAGAGGTGGAGAGAATCAAGAACACAAAATTTATCCTCTATTAATACCAAACCAAAAAACAAAAATTACTCAAAAACTACCTTTTAAATTGGCATCCAAGTAAAAAAACCAAATGATTCTGCTGTGTCTCGAGGTGGTAGAGGAAGTACAGCTCCTGATCCTGTTTTTTATTCCCCAGAAACAAAACTAAGAAAAGCAGGACACCCTAAAATACAGACAAGTCTCACTAATGCTCTCCAATCTGGAGCTAAGAAGACTTAGGTGGAGAGCAGTCAATTTTAAGAAAGCATAAAGCAGGGGTACCTGGGTGGCTCAGTCAGTTAAACATCTGACTTCAGCTCAGGCCATGATCTCAGGATCCTAGGATCGAGCTCCACATCCAGCTCACCACTCAGCAGGAAGTCTGCTTATCCCTCTCCCCTTACCCTCCCCCTGCTTGTGCACTCACTCTCTCTCTAATAAATAAAATCTTTAAAAATAAAAAGAATGTATAAAGCAAATCCTGAATGGTAAAAGCCCTTGTGTAGCACCTCAGGACCTCAAGAAAAGTAGGAAATGTCACCAGAATTAACATATTCCAGTGCACCTTGATAACGAGGAGGAATGAACAGAAATCCACAGGAAAAGAATATACCTCTGACCCTGGAGCAGGTCTGAGTATAGATATTTCTCAAAAGAAAGAGAAAGCAAAGTCTACATTCACTAGCAAGAATTGTGCTCAGTGCCAACTAAGCCATTTCTTTCACTGCTACAGCTGCATGGTTAGCATTCCATAAAATGAACATAAAACAATGTCTGGCCCTGAAACTGAAGCTGGAAACAAGGAAGACAAAGTGGATGTAGTTAAGTAGAAAAAGAACCAAGGAAAACTCACCTATACCGTATCGAACAAATATAAAGCCTATATACAGTTGTTCACTTTAAGAACAAGAAAATTGAAAAAAAAAATGGTAGGGAAACTATCCAAATACATTAGAGTGATTAAATGAAGAAATGAAAGGAAAAAAGACTAAAGATTCCCGTGGGTTAGCGGGTCAGCAGGAACACTCAGATGTCTATTATTTATTTTGAGCAAACAATACAATTCAACTGATTCGAATAAAAGACATGTCAGATGATAAAATGGAGCAAACACATGTGCCTTCCCTCTTCCTCACAAGATGTGCCCTGGTTTGATGGGGATATGAGTCACATAAATCAGGAAAACACTGAGTTTCCTCATTCTCACGGTTAGATTCCTTACTAATCTGGAAAGCCACATCCTCAAATTTTAGCTCAAATTCCTGTTCTATGAAACAGTGACTCTAGTCTGTGATTACCATGTGACCCAGACATACCACTTGGGTTTCAGGAATTCGTATTCAATTCAATCCTAGGTATACATTTTTCAATTTAACACAGAGACAACAAAAGGAATTTCCAAGTAGCAGGTCAAGCCATGTTATACCATAGCATGTCAATGGTACAGATTAAAAAAAAAAAAATGGAAGAAACATTACCCAATTATCTATAGAAGATTCCCCATGAGCATTTTATACTATTGAAAATCATTAATAAGAAAATAAAATGACAGGAGGAAAAAAAGAACACTGCAGCACTATAGAAACCAACTGAGTACCCCAAACCACTATGACAGATCTAGTAAAGAAATCATATCTTTACTAGATAGATCTAGCAAGAAATAGAATGGACTCAGATAAAAACGGTAGAGAGAAAAACTGTAATCACAGTCTTCACAGAAGAAAATGACAAATATATTAAATAATCAGAGAGATGATAAACACGGAAGACAGGCAAGTTTCATCCAACATAATAAGTGGTGTTCCTGCGTTAGAGAATCCAACAAATGGTACAGAAAAAAAAGTATCCAGTAATACTGAAAAAAAGATCCTGAAATAAGAGAATAACTGACTTTGCACATTGAAAGGGAATAACCTATACTGGGAGAAAGAGATGTAAAATAATTGAGATAGATGACACAGATACATATATAGACCCTTGTTAAGATAGAAGGTACAACAAAGGGTTCTTTAAGGTTTCAGGCAGAAAAACCCAATTACCTGTGAGCTGGAAAAAAATCAGTGTGCCTCGGTCTCCACCACAGCAATGTTCAATGAGGGAAGACAGTGAAGCAACGTCATAAAATTTTGATGAACAGAAATTGTGACTCAAGAATAACACATCCAATCAAATTCTTATACAAGTATAAAAGCAAAAAGAAGATACTCTCAGTAAACAACAACACACTGGTGCTTTAAAAAAAAAAAAAAAAAAAGAATATTCTACCATAAAGGAGATAAATTAAATTAAGATCAGAAAGGCAGGGAGAAGCTGTGTAAAGAGATGAGTGAAGAGGACTAAACCCTTTAAATATTCATCTAAGACTGTAAGACTGAACAACTGGAGAAATGACAGTTACAGAAGTGAATATAAAGCTTTTAATGTTCACCCCCCCCAAAAAAGTGAAAAAATGACATAATCACCAAAAACTGGGAAGTGAAGAGAGGGAACAGGAGAGAGATATCAAATGAGAGTGCCACTTGGCTCATTTTTCGTAGCAGCCATCTCAGACTGTCCAAAATAGAAACTTGTTAGTTTAAAATTACTTCAGCTTCTTCATGGATTCCCTAAACTTTCAATTTTTGCAGACTTAATTTACTCATTTCTATTCTTTTAAAAATCACGTAATACTTTTACTTCAAAACATAAGTACAAAACCATTCCATTCTTCAAAAACAATGTTTCTTTCTCTTGCTCTCTCATCCCCTCTCTTGTTCCGCTTCCTCTCTTGCTGTCTCTCCATGCATCCACTTCTTGATCTGCCTTTTGGCCTCTACAGAGAGATCTAGAATAATAGGCATCAAATTTCAATGTAGCTTATTTCTAGGCAGTGACATTAGGAATGATCGACTGTGTTCTATATAGCTTGACTTCTTTTAATAAGTAGGTTACATTTTTATAAAAACAAGAAAGCCATTGAAAGAAAAAAATATATACTTCCTTTCTGATGTTTCTAAATGGTCTGCTGGAGAAAAGGAAAATCTTCTGGCATTTTAAATTGAAAATTAATTCACATTCCCCGGAAATAAGCATTTGATGATAACAGAGAAACAATCATGGAGTAAGCGGAGTAAGAGCAATGGCACATTTGATGAGTCAATAACTTTTGAAGCTTGTGTGACTTCTTGATTAGTCAAAATTTTGGTATGTTTTTTCCTGATTTCACCTTTCTGGGAACGGAATTGCAGCCATGCTGATTATCTTCCCTCTCTTGGAGTTCTGCACAAATTGTACTACAGCCTATTTTGCCAAACGAGCAATCACCAAAACCAACAGGGTGAGCTGGGCTTCTTCTCTGTAAAATATTCTGCCGTATGTGCTGGAGAAATACAGACAAGTGTCAGCTAAATCCCCCTGTGGGTTAACTAGAGTGTACTTTGTCCTTGAGTCATGGAGCAGGGAGGAGGGGGGGGCACAGGGCCGAATAGGACTGTAGTAACAATACTGCTTGTTTCATTCATTCCAGCCTGTCCTGGTTATTTCCAGTGTGTATACAGCCAGCTCCATGGTACCAGGGTTTTCCTCAGCTCCTCCCAGAAGGGATGGCAACCTCACTAATGCCACTTAAAACAAACAGGAGAGGCACCTGGGTGGCATAATCGGTTGAGCATCGGACTTGTGGTTTCCGCTCAGGTTGTGGTCGTGAAATGGAGCCTTGTGTCAGGCTTCGCACTCAGTGCGGAGTCAGCTTCAGATTCTCTCTCCCTCTCCTTCTGCCCCTCCTACTCATGTGCACACACGCTCCCCCCTCACCCTAAAATAAATAAAGTCTTTAAAAAGAATTTGGCTAAAAACAAAAAGGAGCACTATGCAATCTCATGAGGTTAAACTGCTCTGCGGGAACTTCTTAAGAAGCTGGCCTCTACTGTCCATGATGATTGCTCATCTTTCAAGACTGTGTTTATGAGATTTTTCATAGTTTATCACTAATGATAACTTCATGTATTTCCTTGCCACTGTTTCTTCCTACATACCATTACCACGCTGGCGAGGCAGACGGCCAGAAGACTGAAAATGGCTCACAGTATTTTGTACATTAATTTCATCAAACCCTGCCTCCTGGATAGCTACAAAGCTTTGCTATTTACAGAGTATTTTCATGTACACTAAACTCATTTGCAATGGGGCAAGAACAGGCCAAGGATGGTACACTGAGGGAGTTCTACTTGGGTTATGGCTGTTTTGTTTCTGAAACAGGGAAAACACAGGCATGTTTAAAAGCCAACGGGAACAATCCAGATAAGATAGAAAGCTATTGAATATACCAGAGAAAAGGGATGATCGCAGTATATCAAGAAATCAAAAGTGTATATGGAAGGCATGGCCTAAGTCATGAGGAAGGGTGGTTTATCCATATAACAGAAAGAAAGGAAGATGTCCTTATTGCAGATATCAGGAGGTTTGCAGGGATGGTACAGAGTATGTAGGAGGCTCCATTACGATGGCTCGTGTCATCCCCATCAAAGCAGAAGTGAGGTCATGCCCAACGTGGGGACCATGTGTAGAATCAGAATATTAAACAGAAAGGGTAGTGTTGGAAAAGTCATGGAAATAGAGAATAAACTAATCAGAGAAACAGAAGAGGACTGCCAGGCTGTACCGAGGGCACATCTGAAGGAGTGGTCACAAATTTACAGCACAAACAAACTGACTGCTTCAGCAAGACTTGGTTGCTCAGTGTGAATCCAGATAAAGTGCCTATTTGGTTTCATCCAGGATTAGGGTTTTTCAAGAGGGAATGATAAAATACCAAAGGGGCAAAAAAGCGTGGGATATCGCCAAAAGTATTGCTCCAACGATGGACTATGAACCCAAACTGGATTAAGGGGAGAAGAAAAGAAAAAAGGACAGATCAATTGATCAAAAATTGCTATCTGCCTTTCTCCAGCAGAGCTGTTAAAGATCAAATAAGATGGGCGCCTGGATGGCTCAGTTGGTTAAGCGACTGCCTTCAGCTCAGGTCATGATCCTGGAGGCCCAGGATCGAGTCCAGCATCAGGCTCCCTGCTCAGCAGGGCGTCTGATTCTCCCTCTGACCCTCCCCCCCCACACTCTATCTCGTTCTCTCTCTCAAAGAAATAAAATCTTTAAAAAAAAAAAAAGATCAAATAAGACATTATATGAAAACAGTTTGGAAACAGCAAAGTAATGCCTATTGTTGAAGCTTGAGAATTATTTTTAAAAGCCAAATGGGACAAAACATATAAGGAAAGAGTAGGTAGAGAAATCAAAATCAAGGAGGAGGCAGATGAGAAGAATGCAATTTCTGTATCTGGGAAAGCAGATGTATTATGGCAGGTGAATGTTTCATAGTTCCAAATTTCCTGGTCTGCGTGGGTCCCAACTATTCAGCAATCTGGGTGATCAGGAATGCTGTGTCCTTTACCATGAAGCTTGGCAGCTAAGTGAAAGTAAAGACATATACTCCATGGTCTGAAGGTCTAGGAACTAAATAGTGTCCCCAGAATGGCTGTAGGATTGGCATACCGTAAATCTATATAAACGACTTAAAAAGTAAGACTTGCTTTATGGAAGAGAAGCATTTCTAGAAAGTTGATTTTTGAAATAAATTTCCATCAAACATATTCCATCTTCATTTTACTTTAGTAGTAGTAATAATGATAATAGCAAATATTTAGCCCACTCTATGTGCTAGGCACATCCCCAAACACTTATATAAGTTAATACACTTAATGCTCACAACACCTGTGTGAAACAAATACTATAATCAGCATCATTTCCAGATGAGAAAACTATAGCAGAAAGATTAAAAACTTGCCATTAAGATACGCGGTTAGCAAAGACTGAAGCATGAATGTGAACCCAGGCAGTCTGGCTCCTAAGTTCAGGCAGTGCTCCTAACCATTATTCCCACTCTTATTCTGGGATAGAATCAGAGATTAGTAGCTCCAAAACAAGCAAACAAACATGTTTCTCTGTAGTAAACGTGTAGTACATGTGGAAGGAACCACCTAACTCTCTGATGGGAGAGGGGTTTTAGAGATATAGTACTACTACCTTCAGGACTTGCCTCCTGAAAGTTACCCTGTTACTTTTTTTTTTTTTTTTTTTGATGTTTGGTATGTTAGGTGTATTTTTTTATGTTATGTTAATCACCATACATTACATCATTAGTTTTTGGTGCAGTGTTCCATGATTCATTGTTTGCATATAACACCCAGTGCTCCATGCAGAATGTGCCCTCTTTAATACCCATCACCAGGCTAACCCATCCCCCCACCCCGCTCCCCTCTAGAACCCTGTTTGCTTTTCAGAGTCCATCGTCTCTCATGGTTCGTCTCCCCCTCCGATTCACCCCTTCATTCTTCCCCTCCTGCTATCTTTTTTTTTTTTAACATATAATATATTATTTGCTTCAGAGGTACCGATCTATGATTCAACAGTCTTGCACACTTCACAGCGCTCACCATAGCACTTACCCTCCCCAATGTCTATCACCCAGCCACCCCATCCCTCCCACCCCCCACCACTCCAGCAACCCTCAGTTTGTCTCCTGAGATTAAGAATTCCTCATATCAGTGAGGTCATATGATACATGTCTTTCTCTGATTGACTTATTTCGCTCAGCATAATACCTGCGAAGGGGCAATGTGCACCCCAATGTTTATAGCAGCAACGTCCACAATAGCCAAACTGTGGAAAGAGCCAAGATGTCCATCAACAGATGAATGGATAAAGAAGATATGGGGTATATATATACAATGGAATATTATGCAGCCATCAAAAATTATTATACCCTGTTACTTTTAATCCCACCTGAGAGTCCCTTAACTCAATATCTAGAGTGTCAATGGATTTGCCCCCCTAACTCCTCTTTTTGTTGGAGAGTCAAAAGATGCTAATAGATTTGGGTTTCAACCATCCAAAATTTGTATTTTAAGTTGAGGCTGTAAAGTGTAAAAAACAAGACTGCCTACTTCTACAATTTTAACTATGCTGTAAGCATAAAATTCTTATATAGTGGATTCATTTTAAACAATGCAATCGTGTTTTTATGCAACTGGGGAAAGTATTCATTTACGAATCAAAATTAATTGAGTGCCTACTCTGTACAGGGCACGGTTCTGTGTGCTTGAGAAAAACAAGGATGCTGTTCCTTGGATACTTATGTCATCTAAGTGTTAGATTTCCTGTGAAAAATAAAATCAAAGTTTAAGTTTAAAATCTTCTAAGGTTTCAAAAAATACACCTGTGACCCAAGACCTGAGAAAGTGACGAGTAGAAATATTATATCCCAGCACAGAAGTCATATGCCTATTACTAATACTAAATTACTAAAATACTAAATTACTTATAATACTAACACTAAATTATTAAAGGACTTATGGATTTTCATTCTGGATTATCTAAAAACTTACTCATTTATTTATTCATTTGCTCAAAAAAAAAAAATTACATTACTACTTTGTGACCAAACACTGTGCTAAGCTATTACATAAAATTAAGGTTTTATATACTTTTTATTTGGAGTAATATAAAACAGGATAGAGCAGGCTTTATCTTAATACCAGTATATATGTGCTTTTTTCATATAAAAGTAATAAATGCTGGGTTTGAGTACCAAGACTTCGCTCAAGAAATATAACTGAAGCTATACAAGGAAAACCTAAGTGCATCCTATATTTAGTGTCTTCCCTCCTCAGAAAAACACAGGTTATTATTAGATTTCTAGAGCTCCAGGGCGTCAACCAATTCTAAATGCTAAGACTTAGGTCAAGATTTCATGAAATGCATGGATTCAGAGTTATCTTTCCAGAATCTACAAATACATCAAAGATACATACATATCACTGATTCATGCCAGGCCTATACAACATTTCTGAAAGGTTTTTCCAGAGTATATTTTGCATTTGTTAAATCCCTTTAAAAATCAATCAGTCACAACTGTCCCCTTGTCCCATGGAGCAGCTGCTGGCCAAAACCATCCTAAATTTGGGTGACTGGGAGGGAGGTGCCAAGGGTCCCCAGGCATCTATTTGTAGGAGTGATTTGAATCAGGGGAAAAGATCCTGCAGGAAGCTTTGAGTTCAAATATCTAAAGATCAAGCTGTAAGTGCAGGACATGAAGTCCAGTTCCCAGCCTGGGTCAAATCAGGCTTGATCCCCATGGAGAAAGGAGGAGTTCTCATTTGCACATGGACTATAATGAGGCTCCTGCTCTGTGAGGAAGACTGAAAAAAAATGCCAAGACTTCGCTCTAAAAATGGATATGCCTTGCCCGGCAATGACCATTGACAGCGGGCTCCCTGCTCAGCGGGGTGTCTGCTTCTCCCTCTCCCTCTGCCCCTCCCCACAAGCAGGTACTTATTATTTACAAGTAATAAACACTGGAGTTGAGTACAAAGACTTCACTCAAGAAACATAAATATTTCTCTCTCAAATAAATAAAATCTTTTAAAAAAATAAAAATGAATATCCCTTTACTTGCTTCTACTGGCTGGCTCACTGGTACTCAGTGGGCTGCACCAATCTCTTTCTCCACTTGTGGTGCCTATCCAGTTTAAACCTCACTCGCAATCTGACTTTATTTTCACAATTCCTGCCACTCACCTAAGAACTTAGCAACACTTATAATCTGGTACAGACTTTCTGGCCAAATATCACTTCATATAGTCATATAATGCTGGCTGCAATGTCCAGTTCTATTGGTCTCAGCCTACTGATAGTGATGTTATTGACCTGAATGCCTAAGGCCCTCGCCTGAGCCCCACTACTCATGGCAGCCCCCCCAGATGTTCCCCCTACTGAAACAAGTGGGGGAATGACCCTTGTGGTTCTTACTGTGATTGTAGGTTGCACCTCAGCAACAACCATCAGGAAACTTTGAAGGACAGGACTTACTACTCACAAGTCTTGGAAGGTCCACAGCATGCCCCAAGGGCCATGTGGCAAGGGAGAGAGACAGAGAGAAAGCACAAACCTGGGGTTCTGCCTTTATTAGAGTTGAAGGTAGAGTACCTACAGTTTCTTGGGTTCACTCTTTATGAGTGAATTTAAGACATAAGAGCTGCAATTAGGGCACAGGAAGGGAAAAGCGAGGTCATTCCAGCAGTTAGTTATCTACGTTAACCAGACAGAGCTTTCTAAAAGGGAATCTTCTGAGGTGGAGTGGCCTATTTTTTCTCTAGTTGTTTTGCTAGTAGCTGTGTTATACAGCTGGCAATTCATTTATTTGAGAGGGATGTCTTTGAAATGGATGCACTGGCAATCAAAAGCTTAATGTCAGGGACTTACACTGTAAGACAGAGGGGAAAACAAAGTCAAAGAGTAGTACAATGGAGTACACACAGCCAGAAGTGGGGCTGAGAACCATCCCTAGACCTTGTGATTTCACCAACAGTATTCTTTACACAATTCTGCGACGGTCATACAGCACAGCTCTTCCTGAAGGAGGCCTGAGAAAGCAAAGGGGTACAGATTCTGGAGCCAGGTTGCTAGAGTTAGAACCCCAACTTGCACATTTATAAGTTGTACAACTATGAACAAGATCCCTAACCTCCTCAGGCCTCAGTATTTTCACCAGTTAAAATAATAACAATGGTTCAGTTTAAGTAGGATAAGCCAATGTGTTAAATAAAGCAGCTAAACAAGAAGGCCGTTAGACCAGAGTGATTCTTTTTTTTTTTTTAAAGATTTTATTTATTTATTTGAGAGAGAGAGAGAATGAGAGATAGAGAGCATGAGACGGAAGAGGGTCAGAGGGAGAAGCAGACTCCCTGCCGAGCAGAGAGTCCGACGTGGGACTCGATCCCGGGACTCCAGGATCATGACCTGAGCCGAAGGCAGTCGCTTAACCAACTGAGCCACCCAGGCGCCCCGAGACCAGAGCGGTTCTAACGCCTTGATAGCCTACATAAGCAAACCGAAACCAAAGCCAGAATCAATGCACTCCAACCCGAGAAAATTAAACTTAAGAACAACTAACCACAGCTAACTAAGCTCTCTCAAATAAGGCAGCTGTCTAAACTACAGCTGATCCAATAATTTCCTTGCTTTGCTTCCACATCTTCTAGATAAAAACCTTTCCCCTAGCTCCTGCTGATGAGGTGTTCCCAACCATTTTCAATTTGGTGTTGCCCAATTCGAGTCAATGTTTGCTCAAACTCTTCAAATTTTTGATGTATCTGATTTTATCTTTAAACACATGTAAAGCACATAACATATTGCCTGGACATAGTAAATGCAAAAAAAAAAAAGGGAGCAAAATAATTTTTAAACTATTAATTAGCATTTCCTTAAAGTAAGGTAATAACGCTAACTATATGAAAATGAGTATCTACTACATACATGTGTGTGTTCAAGTATGTGTATCCATATACATATATACTATATTTTATACAAATATACACATATTGCACACCTACAATAAACTCAATTGTTAAGTTTCCCCAGTGTTATACAGATTTACTTCCATTTTTCTTACTAGAATAACCTGTTTACACAGAGGAAGTATCTGTTTTGTCCTGTGCATAAGTAAAATACAATTCCTCACAGCAATTTGGACGAAATATTTTATGCGGGCTTATAGCTGATGGAATGCTTATCATGATCCCCCAACAATGGTCTTAACAACATTGATTATATCAAACATAGTGGTCTCAGCACATTTCCTAGTAATGTCTTTGTTATCCTTATAATGCCTTTGTTGTTCTTAGAACTGATTCAAGGGAAATTAACAACATAACCTGCATGGAAAAATATTTTAAATGACAAAAGTAAAACTAAAAAAAAAAAAAGTAAGTCATATTGGATGTCATAGCATGACTGACTGCCTCTCCATTGTTGAAGGAAGCAGTTTTGAGAACCAAGTGACAAAAATTAGAATGAAATTAATTCTAAATTTCTAAACCCAGTTTATAGGGATAGAGAAAAGCAAAACTGGTTGATTGATCTGTAATATTATCAAAGGAATTAAGAAGTGCCAAGGAACTTTGCGTATCCCACAGTTTGACTTATCATCTATTCTTGTCTATGTTCATACTGAATATATATGAATATGTATTTGTATTCACTGAACAAATACAAATACATATTTGGTCCCCATCCAAGAACATCATCAAATCCAAGCTAATTTCCAAAGACTGTTGGGTAAACCTTAGATGAAAGGAAAAGATAGCTCTCTTCTCTCAAAATCAATCAATCAGGGTAGCAAGTTACAATAGGGAGTCATCTCATCAGAACTGACTCTCATTTCTACTAATTCCATAATCTTGACATTGAAAACCCATTCAAGTGAGTTCTTCTACAGCACATAGAATGCTTAGTATTGTCAGATTACTCTCTGCTCACAAACAGGTAAAGCAGAAAAGAACAATCCTAATGTCAGAAACTAAACAGCTTTATTACTTACAACTAAAACTCATATCCTCAGTGATATAATGACCAATACAAAATGTAAAGGCATTAGAACATCCTGGACATATTTTTTTTCTTTTAATTGAGAGGGCTGCACAGTCACAATGTATAAGGAAGCTAGCTATGAGACTAATAATAAAGTTATTGAGTTTATAACTGATTTTTGAACAATAAATGATCATAAAAAAATCTCGGTGGCTTTAAGATATAACTGTAATTTGGCTCTGGCAAAAAAAAATAAAAAATAAAAAAAGGTGTTGGTGTCATTTAGGCAATTTCTTTATAAAAGAAAAATCAGTCTCTATTCCCGAATGTTTTACTATTATTTATGTTTTACTAAATATTTACATCACAAGCTTGAATTTTAATTTTCCCAAAATACCAATCAAAATTTTCCTGGAACAAACGAGACTTCATAACTTTCAGTAGCTGCAGGAATGTCTGCTCTCCAGGTACTTTACTGCCTCAGTAAGTCATGAGTGTTGCGTAACAGGAGTACCCGTACTTCTCAGTTAAATTAAGATCACAGTTTTTGCTTGAGGTTCCCCCCCGCGACTTCCTCATCTACCACATCAGACCCTTCAGAATCTTACAGTTGCTACCTCTACTTCTTTACACATCTTTTCACACACACTGTTTTAACAACTCTCCCCATCAAATAGAAAACTGATACCAGGTATAAACTGAAACGTAAACTCACCTCAGCAGGTGGATGAGAAAGTCATTCTGGTGTCTTGCCAAATAGCTTCTTCATTTATTTCTTTCTTCGGCTTCTAACTTTTTTTAAAAAAAACAAAACAAAAAAGGTGGAGGGTAGTCACTGACTCAACTGCCTTTTTCAATATTTACACCTCCTAAAATGCATTTGCGCTACAATTTTCCTCTGAGGACAGAGAAGGTGAGGGACTGACTTTTCATCAGTGATCCTGAGTCGCTCTGCAGCGAATGCACCAGAAGGGCCAATATCAGAAATAGATGTTTAGAGAAGCCATTTCTCCAGACACCGAGCCGTAGTTCCCGCGAGTCTGACCACGTGGTCCTCAAAGCCCTAGTGAGTCTGCGCACACGACCTTCCCCGCCCCCGCCACGTACCAGGAGTGGGTGCGCAGGCGCACGAGGGCAGCGCCTTCGCCGCTGCCGTTGGAGGCCCGCGTGGCCTGAGGAGCCTGAGGGCCTGCTGGGTCCTGGGCTCCTTGCTGCTTCAGTGATGCTTGCCCGGCAGCGTCTGGGAACCTGGCCCTGAGGGCGCTGCCCACTGACATCTGCCTCCTGATCTGGGCCTGGGCACTGGCGGGAGGACCCGGACCGGGTGCTGGAGGAGCGCTCCTGGGCAAGGGGACCGGCCCGCGCCGGGACTCCGCCCCCTCAGCCTGGGCCTGGACCCAAGAGGGCGAAACTCGATCCTTAGGACCTTGAACAAGTAAAATGAAGGGTAATGATGTCGCTTTGCTTACAGTATTTCTTAAGTGTTAAAAGCTGAAAAAGGGGCGCGGAGATAGAATTCGGTGCCCCCCACCTTCCCTCTCCTGCCCGGTCCATCCTTGTGCAGTCGCTGGAACTCACCCACCGCCTGTGCGCCCAGCCCCGTCCGCTTCATGGAGGGTGAGCCCCTCGGTCGCAGCCCAGGACTGGCCCTGGACGTGGAGAAGTGAATTCCTCGGCTTCCGGGAGCTCACATTGCCTTGGGAGCCAGTCCTGATCATCCAGAGTTAGACAACACTGTGATGTAGGAGGGCAAGGAGAGGAGTACTAACGACTGGGGCAGAGAAGGCTTCCCAAAGAAGGTTGCTGTTGGAGCCATTAGGGCAGAAACCCAGGGAGGGGCTGGACGAGGCCGAGAAAGTGGGCAGGGCTCCTGAAGGGCTTTATCGGCCCTGCCAAAGAGTTTGAACTCTATTCTGAAGACGGGAGTCGCATCCCTGCTAAAGATGGAGAAGTGGCTTCCAGACATAAGCTCTCTGTGACTGTTCCAGAATTCCTGTGTCTTTAAGGCAGGGGTAGGGAATGAGGATCGGGTTGGGAATAAGGGCTAGGGGCTTGTTCTGCAGCTGCTTTTTGGATTAGTGATGAGATCACCAGAAAATAAAAACAAATTATTAATTTTTATTTTTTATCTTTTTTTTTACGAAAATGAGATATTAACTGGGTTATAGAGTATTGTAGAATGTTTTTCTAAAAAATTCTAACCATCATTTATTCCAGAAACAATATTGTAGAATTTCTTATTTTCGTCCATCAATTAAGCTGAAGAATTTTAAACACCACATGCAACCTATTTTTTCTTGGTACTTCACCTGGGGTGGTTTTGGTGGGGGCCTGATGGAGACTATAGGGATGCTAAATATTCTCCCCAAGTCACTCATGGTGTTTCCACTAGCAACTGTGAGAATTTTTATACATATAAAAAGGGCTAATTGTTTTTTATTATTTTCCTTTTTTCTCAAAAGTGACAATAGCAATCTAGATATAACTTCCTCATTACTTTATATATGAATTCTGTAATTCTATGTCTTTTATTTAAGCATAACAGAATGATTAATCTTAATCTTGGGTGCCTTTAGGCCTGCCTTTCTTTGGCATTTCTCAAAGGTGCTGTTTAATATATGAAACTTATTCTTTATACTTAAGTTGTTAACATACTGTTTTCTCTACTGTCAATAGCTCTTGTATTCTTACCTAGCTTTTTTCTGTCTCTGTACTTTATAGAATTAAGAGATATCAATTTTAGAAACCAAAAATCAATTTTAGAAACCAAAGACGCATTAAAATAATCAAATCATGAGATTTTAAGGGTATAGGGAATGAGCGGTCATTTATTCAAACCCTCCTTTCGAAAGGACCAAGATTCAGGGTTTAATATCATCCATTAGATGATCACCTGGCTAAGTGGCATGATTCATGTTACTGACCTAAGTAAGACCTGTTAGAAGATGTAGAACAATGTAATGTCACATCCACAAAGGATATAGTTATTAGCCAGGTTTTCTGAACACCAGAAATGCAGGAATAACGGGGTGGGGGCGATAACAACAAAAGAACCCCTAGGAGAAGACTTTAGGATTGTGGAAGCAACTTTGGTAAGTTGTCTGATGGCAGAAAAAGTTCTTTCACATAAAGAAGAACTAGATAGCAAGTATGTGACAGAAAAAAAAAAAATCATGAGCCCATGATGAATTTAAGTACAAGAACTTGGTTTTGAAATGCAAATATGGCATTATGAATTGCATTGAACTGATTATGGATTGCAAATAAGTGGTTAAAAGCTTTACTGAAAATTCTCTAACACTGTTCCCTAAGTGTTCGTACTTTATCATCCAGAGT
Source organism: Eumetopias jubatus (assembly GCF_037043125.1). Classification (NCBI taxonomy): domain Eukaryota; kingdom Metazoa; phylum Chordata; class Mammalia; order Carnivora; family Otariidae; genus Eumetopias; species Eumetopias jubatus. Next base: position 10,979,564 of record NW_028274819.1, on the reverse strand, counting down.
CACTGTTTACAACTCAGAGAGAATAACTGTAATATGCCTATACTTTTTAGCCTTAGAGAGAGGGTTTTCACTTATGGAGGCCATTATTCAGAATAGGTAGATGCAAGCTGATGCCTTTACAAAATTAAGCACAGAAAGAAGAAAGCAATTGCTTCAGAG